>NC_136919.1:118017012-118617012 GCF_949752795.1 Hyperoodon ampullatus
ATGCCCAAGCTGCCCTTGCGTTCGGACGTGGGAACCCTACAGCCCCTACACTCCGGGCTGCTTCGCCCGGGCCGCCGCTTTGCCCCGCCTCCTGGAGCTCTGCGAGCAGCTGCTGGGAAGCGGGGCGGACCCTTGCGCGCGCTGTCTTCTGGGAACAGCTTTACGATATATTGATCGTCATTTTACGACAGGACAGAGTTGCTTTGTGGCTGGTAATTTTCCCAGAGGTCCGAGTGGGTAACGCTACATTGTCTGGGGTGGCGGCTGCTACGACAGCGGAGAGATGAGGCAGAAGCGGAAAGGTGCGAAAGGGAGGGGGAACGGGGCGGTGGTAGGGAAGGGGCGAACCCCGAGCCCTCAGGTGCTGAAGCCAGTTTTTCCCGCGGGAATCCGCTACCTCATCCAGTTTCCCCAGCCACCTGTGGTCCGTCTGTGGCCTCCAGCCCCCTGCTTTCTCCTTTCACCTGTTGTGTTTTTTGAACCAACCTATCCTTACTCTTCCTTTTTGGCAGTCACTTGGTGTCTTTTGCATAAAGGACAAAAGCTCTAGTCCAAGGTATGCCCTCCAAGAAGTTAACGTGGTCGGTGGACTTAACACGTTCTCGGACTCTTAATTTGCTAAGATTCGTTTTACGACACATTTCACGTGCTTTTTTATCCGAGATTATTTTAAAGCTCAAAGTTAAAGAAAGAAAGCCACTGAATTATTCTTGCGATTCTGTGGGGGCAGTTAGGCAGTCATTCCCATTTGTATTACTTCCTGAGTTAGCGTGGAGCAATTCCATCTTTAGTTTTTCAGCCGAATGGAGTCAAATTTCAGGTATTTTCTCACAGGTTCTAGTGTTATCTCTGTAAGCTCAATTGAGCAGTCGGTCTAATTATAATGATGGTTATGATAACTATGGTTACCATCTGTTGAGCCTTTGCTAATAATTCTTAGGCTGATATCGTCCCCTTTTCACAAATGAAGAAGCCGAGGTGAAAAGAGTTAAGAAACTTTCCTAGCCCAGAACTGGTTTCTCAGGCTGTCTCTATGAACCCCAAAAACATAAAATTAAAAAAAAAATCTGTTCCTTAATCACTGTGCCTCTTGGCATCAACTGCTCCAAGTGTCCAAGTTACCTTCAGTTGCTTTGTGGCATCAAATTCTACATGCCCCTAATTGATTAGTTATCTTCTCGCTCTAACGTGCTCCTCCATCTCTCCAGCTTTAAACTTTTGACTTCATTTATTACCAAGTTCTGTTCTTAAAGAAATTGCTTCTTGAAATAGTTTATTCCTCATCATTCTAGCCACCATCCCCCTAACCCACCTTCATTAAGAACTGATATTTGAATAATACTTTGGCTTTCATATATACATTATTTTTGTTGATTCTTACTGAATCTTGTGAAAGATATGTATGGATTATCCTAATTCTGCAGACAAGGAAATGGGAGCTCAGAAGCCATTCATCTTCTCATTATCACACAGCCAGTAGGGTTTGGAAGCTAGGGACTGAGTCTGTCATCCAAGTTTCTTTACTGTAAATCTGTTTTGTTTTTTAACAATGTTGCCTTTCAAGAGCCTTTTACTTAGTATCCAGAGGATGTGTATTCTTTTCATCTTCTGAATCATTTTTTGTATCCTTTTTCTTTAGTATATTTTGTATACAGTTGACCCTTGAACAGTGGAGGGGGTGGTCGGGGGCACTGACCCCTGCACAGTTGAAATTCTGAGTGTTGCTATCTCTGTCTGAAAAAACAAAGGAATTGATAAATGACTCACCAAAGGGCAGGAAGCTGAAACAGTTTGGATAGAATCAGGACTCAGATCCTCAAACACAAACTTTAAGGATCTGTAAAATAAAAATACAGGTACTGTATTTATTTGAAAAAATCTGCATATAAGTAGACTTGTGCAGTTCAAGCCAGTGTTCAAGGATCAATCTGTACTTATTTTCTTTCAACACTACTTTCATCTTTTTACTCCCAAACTTGAGAACATATAATTCTCCACTGTGTATTGCATCCTATTTAAATGCCTTTGCCTTGTAGCCAGTGTACCCTGTAATCTGTTCTTACTGAACCCTGTGAAAAAGCCTCTATTCTAGTTAGGCAGTACTCCTGCACGTAAAGATGATAGGTAATTCCTATACCTAATATTGTTCCTTCTGGATTGCACTCTGTTTTGCTTGTCCAGATCCTGCCCGCTAAAGATCCCTGTGTGATTTCCTCCACGAAGCCTTTTCTTACTAATTTACTTCTCTGGTTAATTCTTGATATACTCAAGGGCTACACAAGTGTTTTAAAAATCTTTATCTTCACGCATACCTCGTTTTATTGCACCTAGCTTTAGTGCGCTTCGCAAATACTTTGTTATTTACAAATTGAAGGTTTGTAGCAACCCGTTTGAGCAAGTCTATCAGCTCCATTTTTCCAACAGCATTTTTGCTCACTTCGTGTCTCTGTGTCACATTTTGGTAATTCCCACAATATTTCAAACTTTTTCATTATTGTTATGTTTATTATGGTGATCAGTGATCTTTGATGTTACTGTTGTAATTGTTTTGGGGCCCCACAAATTGCCACATAAGACGATGAACTTAATTGATAACTGTTGTGTGTGTTCTGACTGCTCTACCTGTTGACCATTTCCCCATCTCTCTCCCTCCCCTCAGGCCTCCCTATTCCTTAAGACACAGGGATATTGAAGTGAGGCCAATTAGTAACCCTACAGTGGCTTCTAAGGGTTCAAGTAAAAGGAACAGTTGTACATCTCTCACTTTAAATCAATAGCTAGAAATAATTAAGCTTAGTGAGGAAGGCATGTCGAAAACTGAGGTAGGCTGAATGCTAGGCCTCTTACACCAAACAGTTAGCCAAGTTGTGAACACAAAGTTCTTGAAGGAAATTGAAAATGTTACTGTACCGGACACATGAATGATAAGAAAGCAAAACAGCCTTATTGCTGATATGGAGAAGGTTTTAGTAACCTGCATAGAAGATCAACCAGCCACAACATTTCCTTAAGCCAAAGCCTAATCCAGAACAAGGCCCTAACTCTCTTTAATTCTTTGAAGGCTGAGAGAGTTGAGGAAGCTGCAGAAGAAAAGTTTGAAGCTAGCAGGGGTCGGTTCATGATGATTAAGGAACGAAGCCATCTCCATAGCATAAAAATGCAAGGCAAAGCCCCAGGTGCTGATGGAGAAGCTGCAGCAAGTTATCCAGATGGTCTAGCTAAGATAGTTAGTGAAGGTGGCTGCACTAAACAACAGATTTTCAATGTAGACAAAACAGCCTTATACTGGAAGAAGATGCCATCTAGGACTTTCATAACTAGAGAGAAGTCTGCCTGGCTTCAAAGCCTCAGAGGACAGGCTGACTCTCTTGTTAGGGGCTAACGCAGCTGGTGACTTTTAAGTTGAAGCTAATGTTCCTTTACCATTCTGAATTATGCTCAGTCTACTCTGCCTGTGCTCTCTAAATGGAACAAAGCCTGGATGGCAGCCCATGTGTTTCCAACATGGTTTACTGAATATTTTAACCCCACTGTTGAGAGCAGATTGCTTTCAGGATATTACTGCTCATTGTTAATGCACCTGGTCACCCAAGAGCTCTGATGGAGACAAGATTAATGTTGTTTTCATGCCTGCTGACACACATCCATTGTGCAGCCTGATCAAGGAGTCATTTCGACTCTCAAGTCTTATTATTTAAGAAATACATTTTGTAAGGCTATAGCTGCCATAGATAGTGATTCCTCTGATGGACCTGGGCAAAGTCAATTGAAAACCTTCTGGAAAGGATTCACCATTCTGGATGCCATTAAGAACATTCGTGATTCATGGGAAGAGGTCAAAATATCAACATGAATAGGATTTTGAAGTTGATTCCAGCCCTCATGGATGACTTGGAGGGGCTTAAGACTTGAGTGGAGGAAGTAGCTGCAGATGTGGTGGAAATAGGAGAACTAGAATTGAAAGTGGAGCCTGAAGATGGGACGGAATCGCCGCAATCTCACGATGAAACTAATGGATGAGGAGTTGCTTCTTACGGATGAGCACAGAAAGTGGTTTTTTGAGATGGAATCTCCTCCCGGTGAAGATGCTGTGAAGATTGTTGAAACTACAATAAAAAATTTAGACTATTAGGTTAAACCTAGTTGATACAGCAGCAGTAGGGTTTGAGAGGATTGACTCCAGTTTTGAAAGTTCTGTGGGTACAATGCTGTCAATCAGCATTGCTTGCTCCAGAGAAATCGTTCATGAAAGGAAGAGTCAATGGATGAGGCACACTTCACTGTGGTCTTATTTTAAGAAATCGCCACGGCCACGCAGCCTCCAGCAGCCACCACCCTGATCAGTTTGGTAGCTAACATAGAGGCAGGACTCTCCACCAGCGAAAAGATTATGATTTGCTGAAGGCTCAGATGATGGTTAGCATTGTTTAGCAATAAGGTATTTTTTAATTAAGGTTTTTTTTAAGGCATAATGCTCTTGCACACTTAACAGACTGCAGTACAGTGTAAACATAGCTTTTATATGCACTGGGAAACCAAAAAAATTCGTGTGACTTGCTTTATTGCAGTATTTGGTTTATTGTGATGGTCTGGAACTGAACCTGCAGTATCTCTGAGGTCTGCCTGTATTTTTATCACCTGAATCACCTTTCCTCCTCCAAATAAATTCTTATGCAGAACTTCAGCATATAAACAGATGAAAGCCGAGCGGCTTTGGTTGAAATGGAGAAAGAGACCCTCCCTCTCCCTCCCCCTCCCCTTCCTCCTTTACCTTAATCACCACCAGCCGGACCTGTTACAAGGCCCCTCAGGCACCTTTGTAGAACTCTGAAGGGCTGAGTTACATGGTTTAGAAAGCACTTAGCCTTTGACTATAGATGGACTTCTTTTTCTCTCAGATTGTTTTGTATGTGTTAGCTTTACCTCATTAAATTAGACATGGCTTGGTACAGTGGGAAAAAGCATGTAAGTTGCGGAGAAAAGACCTGGATTTGAGTCTTAACTATGCCATTTACAATTATGTCTTAACTAGCCTTAATTTTTCACGTCTGTGAAATGTGGTAACGATACCTACCTTCCAGTGTTGTGAGGTTTCAAATGAGATAAAGTAAATGAAAGGGCTCCATGAGTGCCAGGGCTTTCTCATCTGTGTTTCTCTCTGATGACATCATTATCTTTGCACACCAGCTTTCTCTGCAGGCAGGAGGCAGGCTTGCTAGTAGCTCCCAAGCTGAAATCTCACAACTTTTTATCACTGGAGAGGGACTGGTCTCTTTTGCCTTGAGAAAAAGAGCTCAGATTTGCCCGACTGGACAGGTGCCCATCCTTGAACCAATCAACTTTAATTGGGGGGTGGGGTCATGTAAGAACATGTCAGCTTCTGCTGTTGCCTTTTAGAGGAGAAGGGCGGCCTCAGTTGCCAGGAGAATGTTGCGATGGCGGACACACTATATTTTACAGGTGTGTTAAGATCCCTAGGCACGTACAGACCCATGTCTTTGTATTTCAAAACAGTATTAACATTACTTCTGAGGATACCTGGATTTGAGTTTCAACTTCACCCCTTGGTAGCATTTTTATGGGACAGGAAAATATTCTTGTTCCATCTACCTCACTGTGTTCTGAGAATCAGATGAAATAATGCATCTAAATGTAATTACCAATCTGGAGATAAAGGGAAGCTACTTTAACTACTTTGGTCCTTTCCTGTGTGATTAGGTTCTTTTTCCTCATGTTTGTCTCTGCTCTTTCCTGCATCTATCATTCTTGAGGTGTATATGCTTCTAAAGTGAATTCTTCCCATATATAGGTGAAGCCAGGTTGGTTTTAAAATTAAAGATGTAAAATATACGATCAAATTGTATACAGTAGTGTCTTGTGTACTTGAGCTATCATTTTGACATGATTGGAATGATTTTGGAAGGCAAACTCCTAATAAATACAAAAACCTTTACTGAATAATATGATTTTTTTAGTGTCAAATATTATCTTTTCAGGAGATCTCAGCCCTGCTGAGCTGATGATGCTGACCATAGGAGATGTTATTAAACAACTGATTGAAGCCCACGAACAGGGGAAAGACATCGATCTAAATAAGTAAGTGGATCTATAAAAAAGAAGGTAATCTTGTTCTTGGGTAGTAGATCTCTTTTATGAAATTATCAAATACTACTGGTTCTATCTCATGTTTCATGTTTCAGTTGAGAATTTAGCTTTCTGCCCTGCCCTATCGATTATTTATGGCAAAATTGCCTTATAGCCTTATAATACTAATAGTTTCTAACATTCCTTGGGCGCTTACGGTATTCCGGTCGCTGTTAGTAGTACGTTATGTGTATTGGCTCAGCTGATCCTCTCAAACACTATATGAGGTAGGTATTTACCTCATTTGACAGGTGGGTCCTCTTAGAGAATGGTTAAATAATTTGTTCAGGAGTAAATAACTGGTGATTGGCAGAGCTGGGATTTAGAATCAGGTCGTCCGTCTCCAGAGCCCAGGCGCTGTCCTTCTGGGCCATCTCACTTCACACCCTTCCTCTCTTCCCGGTCGTCTCAGAGAGGTGGTAGCTCTCTTCCAGGGAAGCCCTCTCTTTGGGGCCTTTGATCGAATCCAGCCTTTCCCTACTTCAGAACCTCCTGGACACGTTCATCCACTTCCTCTCCACAGCCATGTTCAGCTTTGACTTGGCTACATCCTCAAATAAGAGTGGCCTTTCCTCTCTGCATCTATTTATTTACTATATATTTGTGATACAGATCTGCTCTAGTGAAAGGGTTCTCCCCCCATCCCCAGGTTGTCAGTGGTCTAGTCACTACGCACATGACCTTATTTTGGACCCTGTCTTCTGTTACCTGAGATACTACAATGTTACACCCCTTCCTTGGAACATTGTGCTTGATAAACATTTGCTAAAGAATAAATTAGTAACTATTCTTTTATACCATGAAGACATTATATTTTATTTTATTGGCTTTTCTACCATGTGTTTAGCAGTGGGGTTCTTTTCCCCATCTTTGTTGGCTATACCTCTAATTATACAAATCTTTTGTTTCTCATGAACATTTCTACTTCTTGTATATCTTTGTCATTCTCTTTAATTTAGTACATCTGAAGCTAAAGCTAGCATCTTCTTTAAAACCAGCCCCGACTCAGATGTCCTCTTTGCCTAATTGTTTTAACCTTCACCCAGGTTTGAAACTCGTGTCATCTTTGAATCTTTTCCCTTAGGTCCACTGAGTCAAAATTTTGCCTGTTTCTTCATTATAACTCTCTTTCATGTTCACCACCAACTTCCTCTTCCATTCCTTTTTAAACTTAAGTCTAGACTCCTGCAGTAGTTTATGCTTTCAGTTCTTTTTACTGTCTTGCTGGATTAATTTTCCTTCATCATTTCCCTGTGCGGGAGCTTTCAGCACATTCCCAGTGCTTGTGGAATTAAACGCAGATTCCTCAGCCCATTATGTAAGGCCTCTCGGTGTGGCTTCAACTTTTCCAACTTTTTAAACTTCTGTATCTTCATATTGAAAACCTTCTGCTTTCTGTTAAGTTGGTGTACTCAAATTTCTTAAAATCTGTACTATCCTATTTTTGCATCTTCACATAAGCCAGCCTGTCTGCTCTCAGTGTCATCTCTGTGTCTTTTTTATTTTTTATTTTTTTTGCGGTACGCGGGCCTCTCACTGCTGTGGCCTCTCCCGTTGCGGAGCACAGGCTCCGGACGCACAGGCTCAGCGGCCATGGCTCACGGGCCCAGCCGCTCCGCAGCATGTGGGATCTTCCCGGACCGGGGCACAAACCCGTGTCCCCTGCATCGGCAGGCGGACTCTCAACCACTGCGTCACCAGGGAAGCCCCATCTCTGTGTCTTTATTGCCTGTCTGAAGCCTATCTTTTTTCTGTGCCCATTTTCTTTGAATATCTCCTCAGCACACATTGAGTTCCTCTCTTGAGATCTGGAATCATTCATTGTTGTGTGTGTGTTTTATTATTGATACATATGTTTTTATTACTTGTAGATTTATTTTTGTGCATGCCTGTCTGCAAACATGCGAACACAGAGCATGAAACAGCTATGCCTTACACCTCCTGACATACCAAGTACTTAGGTAGTCTCTTGTATCTATCAGGTACTCAGTAACCATTTGTTGAAATGATTTGAACACCCCATAATATTTCTAGATGGATTAAAGTGAGAAGATAAAGTGACTATTAGGATTTGGTTAGCAGCCACAAAGAAAAGAAAAATTGCTAAATTATAGAGGAAAGCGAGGAGTTATTAGTTGGAACAAAGGTTACTTCTGGGGGTTAGGGATAGGGTTACGGTCAGGAAGGGGCAAACGGGTCTTCTGAAGTGCTGATCATATTCTCTTTCTTGGAATGTGGTTACAAGAGTGATTGTTTTATAATTGTTAGAGTATATTTATATGTTTTATTGTTCTGTTCTTTATATAATATTTTGAATTAGAAAAAGTTTTAAAACTTTTAAAGCTTTAAAAATATATCTACTTTATTTCCTATTTGGTTCTGCATAGCTTTGCTTTAAATTGTTTTGTTTTGTTTTGTTGGCCTGAGGCAGTGCTTTGCAACTAGGCATGACCATCCCCACCCTCAAGTCATTTGGCAACGTCTGGAGACATTTTTGGTTGTTACAACGGGAAGAAGTGCCAGTGGGTAGAGGCCAAGGATGCTGCTAAACATCCTACAATGTACTGAACAGTCCCCCACAACAGAATTAATCTGATCCTAAGTGTAGTAGCGTGGAAGCTGAGAAAAGGGTAGAATCCTTCGAAGCTGGAGCACTACTTTGAACGAGACCTACACTGTATCACTGTCCTGGGCCCCCGCCCTGTAGTCATCTGGTTTTCTTTCTGGTACTCTGGAGAACAAGAAGTCATGAATTTTGTTCTAGTTCCCTGATAATTACAAATGTTAAAACCACTGTTGTCATCTGGTGAAAGGAGTTGATGATGTGATTTATAGGTTATCCTTTTGGTAGCTTGTCCTTGAAATATTGTGATCTTGATAATGCTAGATGCTTTACTTTCAGGGTGAAAACCAGGACAGCTGCCAAATATGGCCTTTCAGCACAGCCCCGCCTGGTGGATATCATTGCTGCAGTCCCACCTCAGTATCGAAAGGTCTTGGTCCCCAAGTTAAAGGCAAAACCCATCAGAACTGCCAGTGGGGTGAGTGATTCAATTCATCAAAGACTGATTGTGTATCTGTTCCACCACAGATCCCTGCCTCCATGTAACAGCCAGGTAGTGAGGTGGAAGTGGGGGATTTGGACTAATAAAATCCATATGCTATGGTGTGTGCTGGAGTGGAGACACGTGCAGAATGCTAGGAGGGCACAGAGGGGAAAGGGTCCCTGTTCTTAGAGGGGTAGATGATGTTTTGGTTTTTGGTGTCTTTAAAAGTATAGCTAGATGCTTGGTGACTATCATAAGAGGACCAATATTGTTGGCCATCTTAAGCTTGTGGCTTACAAGATTGATACTTATAAAAGGTATTTTGAAAAGTTAATTGATAGTGCAAAGCCGTTCTGTTAATATATATGGTAATTGTGAAACAGTTGACACCATAGGGAGTGATATGGGAGTCCAGAGGACAGAGATGTCCCTGCAGTAAAAGGGACTAGGGAAAGCCCAAGAGGAAGCATGGAGCTTGACTAACATATACATGGTGCCCATATAAGCAGAGAAGAGCAGGTTCAAAGAGTGATGGGAGCAAGGACCCAAGAACTAGGGCACAGAGGTAGAGATGATGTAAGAGGTGTGTGTGCAGGGAACCACGAGTGTACCAGACTCACTGGGGCTGACAATTCATTTTGGAAAGCAGCAGGACATTGGGGTGAAGAGTTAGCATGGGATCCACTTGTAAAAGATCTTAAATGTCCTGCAAAATAGCCAGATAATAGGAAACTGAAAGATTTTTGAGAAGGGGAGTGATGGGAACCAAATAGATTTTCAGAAAATTAATTTGCATACAAGATGTAGGGTAGCTTGGAGCCAAAAGGACCAGTTGGGATACTCTTGGTTTGACCTAGGTGTGAAGTGTTAAGAGCCTGAATCAAGGTAGGGCCTCCAGGATAAAAAGGATGAGTGTGAAAGACATGAGGGAAGAATTGATAGTATTTAGACCCTCTTAAAACATGGTACCCAGAAGCGAATGCTGTGTTCCTGATGTGATCTAAGAAGTTCAGTCTGTTGTTTGGATGGGGATATTGTACTTCTAGTAAATGCAGCTTATAATGACTTGCTGGGTAGCTGTATCTCCTGGATCATATATTTGTGACTAATTAAACCCCAGAACTTTCACACACAATGTACCACCTATCCTAGTCTCTTCTCCTTTGTACTTAAGTGTTTGGGGTTGGTTTGTTTGTACCTAGTATAAAAGACTCTTTCATAAAAACTAGTAGGTCCAAACCCCTCACCTCCCATTCTCCCCCCACTATTCCCCCAGGGCAACCACTTTTAGGTCTTAGCTGATTTCTTGGCATTTACTTCCATATCCCTAAATAACGTGCTTTATGGGTAAGTCTTGGATTTTCAGTTTTCATCATTGTGTGTGGGCTTGCCACCATGGAGACAAAGGTTTAGCAATGTTTCAACCTGACAAATGCACTTGGCTTTCATAATTCCATTCTGTCTGTCTTCCTCCTACCTCGGATCATTTCTTTCTTTGACAGCTACTCTTGTTCTGCTTCCCTCTAAAAATTGATTTTTCTGTGGTCCTGGGCCAACTGCTTTTAGTGCCATACATGCTTTCTTTGGTGATCTCATCCATTGATGTTTTTAAGTATTGCCATATGCTGACTTGTAGCTCCAACTTCTCCCCAAGCTTCACATCCATGTCAAATTGCCTGTTAGACGTTTCTCCTTTGACTGCCTGTAAGTATACCCTTAGGTATAGCATAACCAAAACCTCAGACTTGCTCATCCATCTTCCTTGTCCACCTTAGCTAATGGTACCCCCATCCACTCAGTTTCTAAAAGATGCGAAATGCATTGTCCATTCCTACCACCACTGGGAGGAATGTTTTGGCCTTTATTATTTCTTGTTTAGATTGTTTTAGTCATTTCCTAATGGGCCTACTTTGTCTTACCTGCACCAAATCCATTTTCTGCAGTGTCACCAGAATGACTATTAAAAATATCAAAGGAACACAGCTGATTGTCATTCCCTAGCTGCTATGCATCCTAACCTCTATGCTTTTTAAAAAATTTATTTTACTGAAGTATAGTTGATTTACGATGTTGTGTTAATTTCTACTGTATGGCAAATGTATGATTAAGTTATACACATATATACATTTTTCATATTCTTTTCCATTATGGTTTATCACAGGATATTGAATATAGTTCCCTGTGCTATACAGTAAGACCTTGCTGTTTATCCATTCTTTGTATAATAGTTTGCATCTACTAATCCCAAACTCCCAATCCATCCTTCCCCCACCATGTCTCCCTCTTGGCAACCACAAGTCTGTTCTCTGTGTCTGTGAGTCTGCTTCTGTTTTGTAGATAAGTTCATTTGCGTCATATTTTAGATTTCATATATATGCAATATCATATATTTATCTGTCTCTTTCTGACTGACTTAGTATTATAATCTCCAGGTCCATCCATGTTGCTGCAAATGGCATTATTTCATTATTTTTTATGGCTAATATTCCGCTGTTTATATGTACCACATCTTCTTTATCCATTCATCTGTTGATGGACATTTAGTTCGTTTCCATGTCTTGGCTATTGTAAATAGTGCTGCAATGAACATTGGAGTGCATGTATCTCTTTGAATTATAGTTTTCTCCAGATATATGTCTACTAACTTCCATGCTTTTACTTCTGCTGTTACTGTAGTGCTTTGTTTATATTTTTTTATAGAGCAGCTTTAGGCTTACAGAAAAATTGAGCAGAAAGCACAGAGTTCCCATATACTTTCTCTCCCCCTTCCCCAGGTTGCCCTATTATTAATACCTTGCATTGGTTTGACACATTTGTTATAATTGATGAACCAATATTGCTATCTTATTATTAACCAAAGCCTGTAGTTTACATTGGGGTCACTCACAGTGTTGTAAATTCTGTCGGTTTTACCAAATGCATAATTTCATGTATCCATTGTTACAGTATCATATGGAATAGTTTCACTGTCCTAAAACTCCCCTCATCATTTCCTCTGTTTCATACCTCTCGCAACTACTGATCTATTTACTGTTTCTGTAGTTTTGCCTTCCCTAGAATGGTATATAGTTGGAATCAGTATGTTTTGTAGCCTTTTCATATTGGCTTCTGTTACTTTGCAGTGGGCATTTAAGGTTATGCCATGTCCTATTAGTGGCTTGATAGCTCATTTCTTTATAGCACTGAATAATATTCCATTGTCTGAGTGTCCCACAATTTGTTTATCCACACACCTATTGAAGGACATCTTGGTTGCTTCCACTTTTTGGCCATTATAATGGACAAAGCTGCGATAAACATTTGTTTGAAAGTTTTTGCATACACAAAAGTTTTCAAACTCATTTGGGTAAATAAATACCTAGGAGCATGATTGCTGGATCATATGGTCAGACTATATTTAACTTTGTAAGAAATTGCCCAACTGTCTTCCAAAGTGGCTGCACTGTTTTGCATTTCATCAACAGTAAATGAGAGTTCCTGTTGCTCCACAAGCTCATCAGCATTTGGTGTTGTCAGTGCTCTGGATTTTGGCCATTCTGTTAGGTATGTAGTGATATCTCATTGCTTTAATTTGCAATTCCTGAATGACATACGATGTTGAGTATCTTCTCATATACTTATTTTGCCTTCAGTGCATCTTCTTTGGTGAAGTGTCTCTTCAGATCTTTTGCCCTATTCCTAATTGGGTTGTTTGTTTTTTTATTGTGAAGTTTTAAGGATTTTTTTTTTTTGTATAGTTAAGATACATGTCTTTTATCAGACATGTGTCTTGTAAATATTTTCTCCCAGTCTGTGGCATACCTTTTTAGTATACTTAAGTCTATGATCCATTTTGAATCTGTTTGTATTTGAGTTTTTGTTTGTTTTGTTGGTTTTTTTGCTTTGAAAATCATGATTTTTATTATTCAGAGTAGTATCATTACTCATTGCAACAGTAGTGACCATATGTTGCCCACCTGTTACATACCAGCCACTGCACTGGTGTGTTTTCTAATTTAATCCTCAAAGCTGTTTTGAGGGTAGGTAGTATTGTCTTCATTTTACAAAACAGGAAAATACACAGTAAGAGGCAGAGGAAAGATTCAGAGGTTCATCTCTCTGGCTGACTCCAAAGTCATAGCTTTTTCTACCTTATCAGTAACCTTTAAGCTGTATTCTACAAAACTACAAGATCCGTATAAGTGTTTTAGGAGCTACTGTGGGGAATAATAGGGAAGCCGTGGGATCAGGCCCCATCTCTACTTCACCCAGGGCTGTTGCTTTTCTCTCATCTGTAAGTTGATGTTCTAAGTAAAACATTACTTGAAGGGAGAGTTCAGCCACTTAAAAAATGCTTGAAAACTCCTGCACATTGCTTCCCTGGTCCCCACGTCCCTCTGCCTTCTTAGTTCAGTTAACTCTTACTCAGCATGGCTGTCAACCCCTTAGGAAGGCTTCCCTGACGCCACTGGTCAGGGCTAATTAATCCCCTTCTTTGGGCATCCCTAGTAGTTTCTTTTACCACATGCTTCTTACCATGTGGTTTTGAAATAGCCTATTTATCTATGTCCTCCTCCCCTGCTAGCTTGTATGATTTCAGAGGACAGAGGCAGTGCATTAATATTTTTGTAGTCTTAGGGCCCACCTGCTCTGTGTAGCTCAGAACCTGGCCTATATTGTAGGCCCTCAATAAAAGATTGGGAAATAAGATTGACCTCGTCAGTGGTATACATATACCATTTGTGTCTCATTTTAAATACAAACATTTGTTTGAAAATCTAAGTTTTTAATTCAGATTTGCAAAATTATTATTATTTTTTTTGCGGTACACGGGCCTCTCACTGTTGTGGCCTCTCCCGTTGCAGAGCACAGGCTCCGGACGCACAGGCTCAGCAGCCATGGCTCACGGGCCCAGCCGCTCCGCGGCATGTGGGATCTTCCCGGACCAGGGCACGAACCCGTGTCCCCTACGGCAGGCGGACTCTCAACCACTGCGCCACCAGGGAAGCCCTTGATTTGCAAAATTATTTATTTTGGAGTTTCTCTAGATCACTAATGATTTAAGTTCAATTTTAATCATTTTTATTATTAAAAAATAATCACAGACTTACAGAAAAGTTGAAAATCCACTACAAAGAACACTTTATCCCTGAGCCATTTAAGAGTAAGTTGCAAAGCCAATGCCTTTGAATACTTTAGTGTGTACTTCCTATAAACAAGAACATTTTCTTACATCACCACAATACAGCCATCGAAATCAGAAATTTAACACTGATACATTATCATAGTCTAATCCTCAGACCTCTTTCAAGTTTCTAATGGTGTGTCAGTAATGACCTACAGGACCCAGTTCAGAATCACATGCTGCGTTTAGTTGTCATGGCTTTTCAGTCTGGACACTTCCTCTGTCTTTCCTTTACTTCATTACCTTAACACTTTTGAAGATTTCAGGCAAGTTGTTTTATAGCATCTCCCTCAATTTGGTTTAATTAGATGTGTTAAGTTTAATTAGATGTGTTTGGTTTAATTAGATCTAATTAGATCCCTCATAATTAGATTCGGGTTTGCATCTCTGGCAGGAACATCACAGAAGTGATACGGTGTTCTTATTATATCCTGTCAGGTGGTGCATAGTTTGTTGTCCTGTCACTGATGTTGTCTACTTTGATCAAGGTGATGTCTGCTAGGCGTCCCCTTTGTAAAGTTATTCTTTTCCACTTTGTAATTAAGAAGTTTTGTGTGGTGAAGTACTTTTTTTTTTGATTGATTGATTGCTGTGTTGGGTCTTCGTTTCTGTGCAAGGGCTTTCTCTAGTTGCGGTGAGCGGGGGCCACTCTTCATCGCGGTGTGCGGGCCTCTCACTGTCGCGGCCTCTCTCCAGACGTGCAGGCTCAGCAGTTGTGGCTCACAGGCCCAGTTGCTCCGCAGCATGTGGGACCCTACCAGACCAGGGCTCGAACCCGTGTCCCCTGCATCGGCAGGCAGACTCTCAACCACTGCGCCACCAGGGAAGCCCGGTGAAGTACTTTGAAACTATGCAAATATCCTGTTCCTTATCAGACTTCCAGTTTCCTCATTCATTTGTGTGAATGGATTAAATGGTTTCCTGTTTGGTGGGTTATAATCTGTTCCATCATTATTTATTTTGATATACAAATTTTCCCAGTTTTGACCAGTAGGAGCCCTTTCAAGCTGGTTTCTGTTTCTTTTTTAAATGTCCCCATCATTCTTTGAGCAGTTTCTAGCATTGAGTCATAATAAAATGTTCCAGGCTCATCTTGTACTTTCTTTACCCCAGCCCTGGAATCAGCTGTTTCTCCAAGGAGCCCTGGTTTCTTTTAGTGGAGAAGAATATTTAGAAACAAAGATCTGACTGCTAGATGTGCTCAATGCCGTTAGGGTGTTGCTGCTCCCAGACCCTCTCCATGGACCAAACTAGGAAATATATATGTACATACATGCACATACATATACATAACACATTTGCATCTATATTTGTGTGTGTGTATACTGTGAGTCTGCAACAGTACCTCTAATTTCATCCAATCCACAGAGTTCATTATAGTTCTCTCCCTTTGCATATTTTAACTTTCTTCTCTGAGGTACCGCCTCACACCAGTCAGAATGGCCATGATTAAAAAGTCATTACAAATAATAGATGCTGGAGAGGGGGTGGAGAAAAAGGAACCCTCCTACATTGTTCGTGGGAATGTAAATTGTGCAGCCGCTATGGAAAACAGTATGGAGGTTCCTCAGAAAACTAAAAATAGAGTTGCCATATGATCCAGCAATGCCACTCCTGGGTATGTATCTGGATAAAACTATTGATATAATTCAAAAAGATACATGCACCCCTATGTTCATAGCAGCCAAGACACGGACACAACCTAAATGTCCATTGACAGATGAATGGATAAAGAAGATGTAGTACATATATACAATGGAATACTACTCAGCCATAAAAAGAATGAAATAATGCCATTTACAGCAACATGGTAAGTAAAGTAAGTCAGAAAAAGAAACACAAATACCATATGATATCACTTATATGTGGAATCTAAAATATGATACAAATGAACATATCTACAAAACAGAAACAGACTCACAGACATAGAGAACAGACTTGTGGTTGCCATGGGGGAGCGGTGTGGGGGAGGGATGGATTGGGAGTTTGGGGCTAGCAGATGTAAACTATTTTATGTAGGATGGATAAACAACAAGGTCCTACTGTATAGCACAGGGAACTATATTCACTATCCTGTGATAAACCATAATGGAAGAGAATATGAAAAAGAATGTATATATGTGTATAACTGAATCACTTTGCTGTAGAGCTGAAATTAACACAACATCGTAAATCAACTATACTTCAATAAAATAAATTAAAAAATCATAACTTTCTTCTCTGACAGTAAGAAACCTGGCTTGCATTCATCTTAGTGTATACCCTTATTTGACCAGCTGCCCCCATATGTAACTGATTGTCTAACTCTGCCATCACGTCCTTCTCAAGCAGATGCTCTTCCTACCCCACTGGGCTCTGACAGACCCCTCTGAGAATATCTTGCACACACTCTGCAGTCTAGCTCCAGTTTAATAGTCTCTATTCTAAATATTGAGATCTATTGGGAAGAGTTTGAGATACAAAGGTTAGGTTTAGATATAATTTTATAGAATTGCATAAGTAATTGTTCTCTTGTAGGCTATTTTATTAAAACAAATCAGAAAGAGCAAGAGAGAATAAGAATCACCGTGACTTTAAAAGTTATTAATTCCTTATTTTGCACTTAATTTATTGTAAAATACAATACAAACTAGTGTATACAATGCATATGTACATTTTGAAGATTAATAATATTGAAAAGAGATCACCCTGGTACCCACGGCTCAGTTTAAGAAATACAGCATTACCAGTACTTTTGAAACCCCCTTGGGTGCCACCCTCTGATTGCATTCCTCTCCTGCTTTCTGAGCGATAACAACTCTCCAGAATTTGTATGAATTATTTCATAATTGCTTTTTTATTAATCTTCCTTTTATAGATTGCTGTTGTGGCTGTCATGTGCAAACCCCACAGATGTCCACACATCAGTTTTACAGGAAACATATGTGTGTGAGTATGATGATTGTGATAAGTTGTATATGTGTGTGTATTTTAATTGAACCAATAAGTCCCCTAGAGCCTTGATTAATACATGCTGGTAATATTTAAAACTTTTTTTTGTTTGTATTTGTTTTTTGGCCACGGCTTGTGGGACCTCAGTTTCCCGACCAGGGATTGAGCCCGAGCCACAGCAGTGAAAGCCCGGCATAACTAACCACTAGGCCACCAGGGAACTCCCTGGTAATATTTAAAACTTTGACTTAATAGATTCATAAGTTAGTTCTTTGAAACAAGCACCTATTAGTAGGATATCTCAATGCTTTAAAAATGAAGCATAGGGCTTCCCTGGTGGTGCAGTGGTTGAGAGTCCGCCTGCCGATGCAGGGGACATGGGTTCGTGCCCTGGTCCAGGAGGATCCCGCATGCCACGGAGCGGCTAGTCCCGTGAGCCATGGCCACTGAGCCTGCACGTCCGGAGCCTTGCTTCGCCACGGGAGAGGCCACAGCAGTGAGAGGCCCATGTACTGCAAAAAAAAAAAGTAATAATAATAAAAATAAAAAAAAATTTTTTTTAATAAATGAAGCATATAAAGATTTTAATTTGTTGCAATACACAGTAAAAAAAAATTCATAGGTTACAGAACTCAAAACAGTAGATATTCTATTAACTTGATAAATGATAATGGAAATATGAGCTGCCTAAATTCCAAATGTCAGAAGTTTATAATGAATTTGGATCAGAAAAGTATCAAAGTAAAAACTTATCCTTACTAATAATCTTTAAACTTATTAAATTTAGATAATTAGAAAAATTAGCAGAAGAATATTCATGACTCTAGACAGGAAGATTAATCAGGAGAAAGATTTTCTTAAGTGTAGTTCCCAAGAGAGCACTGTGAGTATCAGTCCAAACTTAGGAAAGCTTAGGCCCGGTTATTTGCCCCTAAAAGCTTAAACTTCTAAAATAATAGTGACTGCAGTACTCTGAAAATGACTGTAATAATGTTCCTTTATATGTTTATCTTTTTACTTGTTAGTAGAAAATGTATATATTTGCAGATACTACAAAGGTACAATCTTCTGTTAGGATTCAAAAATGAAGCTGGTTCAGTCAGATTTTACGGAGCCTGTAGATACTTGAACTAGACGGTTGAACTAAGTTCTGTATCTGACATCTTCATTTCATTGTATTGGCAGATACTGCCCTGGTGGACCTGATTCAGACTTTGAATATTCGACCCAGTCTTATACTGGATATGAGGTAAAGTCACGTGAGGCTGTCCTGAGGAGTGTTACAGCATACTTTATTAAGAGTGTGCTTTTACAAGTACTGGCTTTCTTAAAATTTTTATTTTTTATTTTTTTTCCTGATTACGTTAAGTTATTCATCCACCAAACATTTGCTGAGTGTCTGTTGTTCTAGTCACTGGAGAAATATTTATGTAAGCCCTTATTATTAATATATCAACATTGTTCTAAGTGCTTTACAGCTTTAAACCTTACAGCAGGATTTTGAAGGTAGACACTATTGCTATCCCAGTTTTATAGATAAGGAAACCAGGGCCCGGAAGTCTTACACGACTGGCCTGGAGACACGCCCCTAATATGTAACAGGGCCAGGCTTTGAATCCTGTGCTCTTCACCAGTACATTGTCCTGCCCCTGCAGCTGGGAAAAAACAGGTCAGGTCTTGAGGAATTTACATTCTAATAAGTGGGGGGTAAACAGTAAAGAAACAGACAAGAAAAAATAAATCAGGTACTAGTAAATGCAAAGCAGGGAAGTCAAGTCAAGGTATCGTAGCAGGGTGGATACTTCAGCCTTGGAGGCTAGGAAGGAATGGTCTGAGGAGGTGACATTTAAACTGAGCCCTGAATGACAAGAAAGAGCCTTTCAAGAATACCAAGAAAGAGCATTCCTAGCAGAGAGAACAGCTGGAGCACGGAGCCAGGCTCAGAACGCCAGTGGGGGGCTCTGGAGCAGAGCGGGTGAGGGGAGAATGAGATTCGGGAGACGGGTGACGCGGGGGATTGTACGCCAGGGCAAGGAGTGTGTTACAGGTGTCGTGAAAAGCCACCCAGGTTTAAAGCAGGGGGATGATATAATCCAGCGTCGGTTTTTAAAAGATCATTTGATGGTTCTGTGAGGGCAGGATTAGAGCGGGTGCAAGAGTGCAAGCAGGAGGCCAGCGAGCAGGCTTTCGAGGCCGTCGGCCTCATCCGAAGAGGCCAGCGGCCAGGAAACCATGTGACTTTTTTCTTATACATGTTTTTTCATTTCTTACCTGTTTTTCATAGTTCAAATTTTTAAAAATACAAAAAGAATTTTTCGGTGAAAAGACTCCCTCTCATCACTCTCCCCAGCCACCCCTTTCTGCTCCAGCCCCTGAAGACAATCAGTATCATCCCTTTCCTGTACGTCCTTCAGAGATAGTATAGAGATATAAAAGCAATACATATTCTTTATCCTAACTTTTTACACAGGAGGTAGTCTGTCAAAACCTTGCACTTTACCTTTCTCATTTAACAATGTATCTTAGGGAACATTTTATATCAGTATATTGTTTCATGGCCGTAGACTATTCCATTGTATGATAGCATGATGGCTTTTTGTCAAGCCATTACAAACTGTGTTGTATTGATATTTAATGATCTGGTTTAAAGGTTATTTTATCAAGTAACTCTTTTGAATGTGTATACACAGCTGTGTCTGTGAGCAGTATAACAATTTGGTGACCCTGGAGATGCCATAAGGGTTTACACAAAGATATAACTATGATCCAAGGAGCTGCCTGCTGTTGAGTGGAGACCAGCCAAATGCTATTCAGGACATTGTTTTGAACCCTGACAAGACTGAGAGAGGAAGAAAGGAGCCCAAGGGAACTTTATTTTTAATACCCTTTTGAAACTACTTTTTATTCTTAGTTCAATATGGGCATAACAGGATACTTTTCTTTTTTCTTAGCCAACCTCCATGCGAGCTATCCGTGCTAGGTATGACCCTTATCTACAGACAAGACACCGAATAGAACAGGTAAGGTTTTAAAAAGCATTTTTACATTAGATCTTTATACTTACTTAGAAGGTATTATTGCTTGATTTGAGTTGAACCAGAAATAAGAACTGAAAGAATATTTCTCCCCTTTGTAAGTTTTTAATATCCATCTGAGGGAGGGGGACTATTTTGCAATACTTAGCAAGGTCAAAAACTACTTCCTTTAAAGACTGTATTATTTTCCGTAAGGATTTTATAGTCTCTAAAGTTCTTTCAATTTGTAGAAAGTTACTTATGGTATGAAATTTACAGAATGTGGGTATGTCTTAGACAGTAGGTGGGTGGATTGAATTTTAGCTTCCATAAACCAAGTGAGAAGTATTGTGACTGGTTTGCTGGGGCGTGAATGGGGAATTGACTGTACAGGGGGATGAGGGACTCTTGGGAGCCATGGAGTTGTTCTGTATCCTGGTGGTGGTGGTGGCAGTGGTTACACAACTCTAAACATTTGTCAAAACTCATTTAATTGTACAGTTAAAGTTAGTGGATTTTATTGTGTATAAATTATACCCCAGGAGTTCCCTGGTGGCCTAGTGGTTAGGATTCGGGCTTTCACTGCTGTGGCCTGTGTTCAATCCCTAGTCAGGAAACTGAGATCCTGCAAACTGTGTGGCAAAGCCACCAAAAAAATTTAAAAAAAAATTTATACCTCAATATAACTGATTAAAAACAAGTACTGTGTAGATGGCCTTGCTCTGTTCAAGAACTCTGAACATTAATACAGATTTTCTTTTTCACAATTTTATTTTAAACTTGTCCAATTTCAAACAATGCAAGCACTGTCCATAGTTTTTATAGTTACATCTAGTAAGACAACTAGAAAATCTCGAATGGAAAGTAGCACATACCATAATCAGTAAGTCGCTTCTGTGCTTAACTGTTATTACGAGTGGATACCAGCCACTTCTGATTTTCACATCATTGTCACCCAAGCATATATGGATCAGGATCGTCAGCTGTAGGAGAGGACCCCACCTGCAGGGAGCCTACATAGTTCCTGACCATTGCTTCAATTTCTTTTTTAGCCATAATTTTTTTTGGGGGGGAACCCATGCCCCTTGCAGTAGAAGCATGGAACCCTAGCCACTGGCTGGACCACCAGGGAATTCCCTTAGCCATGATATTTAACTCATTTGAAGTATTTCAGTAGAGTTCGAAATGTTTATATTTACCAAAAAGGAGCATGGGTTTTGAAAGATTTTAGAAACTACCAGAGAGTATTGATTCTTTTCCTAACTGTAAATGCATTAGAATCACCTGAGTAACTTTTCCAAAACACATGCCAGATTTCACTGCTGAAGTTCTGATTAAGTCTGGTTTAGGGTCCAGGCAAGATATTTTGAAAAAGCTACCAGGAAGATTTTGTTGTGTATTCCTGGTAAACAACCATAGTTATAGAGTATTCTTTTAGTGTTGATAGCTATGTACATGTACTTACAGATATACATTTGCATGTGTATGCACATGCATGCCCATACGCTTATGTATCTGTAAGGATTTACATATGTATAAGGATGTATGTATGTATAAGTTATTTGCCATTTTCAGAAACAAGTATAAAACAAAGTAACTTTTTGCTCATATTAAGTGTGGACATCCTCTTTACATAGTACATTAGAGTTCATAATTTGTAGTCTGTTTGACCTAGTTTTTCTCAGGCCTAAGATATGGCAAGAAATTTAAATACCTGTTTCTAAAAATTAGAATCTTGCCTTATTGTAGTTGAAAAACTGAAAGATCTATACCATTCTCTTCCCAAATAGAAGAGATGTCATATTTCAAACTTTTATTGTCCTTCCCCCACCCCTGAAACCAGGTTTAAGGTGCTACCTGTACCCAGAAACTTCATAATTAATTCAAAACTTTAATTTAAAACTGCTTTCTTAATGTTTCTTTCTAATCTAGTATTCTCTTTCTTTCACTTGCATCAAGTCCTGATTATGTTGCATATAGTCTTCTTCGTCCCCAATGCTGACCACAAAGTCTGGCATAAAATATGTAATCAATAAATATTTGTTTATTCTATTACATATTGTGTTATTTGCTTTACTGCTCTCTAATTTATATTCTTTGCATTATTAAATTTTCACTTAACTCTAAGTTGACATCAGACTTCTTGTTTATTATTTTTAATTCTCGTCCTCCTTATTTGAGTAGTAATTTCCTTTTCAGACCCTGGAGTCTGTTTTTTTTAGTCCATAGAATTTGTTTAACATGTTTGCTTCTCATTTTTAAACTATACTGATGAGAATACTGCAAAGTAAAATTAGAAATTTACAATCACCCTCTTAGGGTACTTGACTATATCTTTCTAATGCTGATGAATTTATGTCTTTCAGTTAAAACAACTTGGTCACAGTGTGGATAAAGTGGAATTTATTGTGATGGGTGGAACATTTATGGCCCTTCCAGAAGAATACAGAGATTATTTTATTCGAAATTTACACGATGCTTTATCAGGACATACCTCCAACAATATTTACGAGGCAGTCAAGTAAGAAATCCTTATTTTATCATATTCACCAACGCTGGTTGTCAGTTTATCCTTCTAGCAGCAGTCTGTGAGAATTCTTTTTGCTCTATGTCTATATTCCTGGTTCTTTTGGGGAGGGAGGGGAGAGAATGTCATTCTTTTTATTTGCATACCTTTCATGGGTTGTAAGGTTAAATACATTTTTTCCCAATTTTCTTGAGATACAATGGGCATAGAGCACTGTATAAGTAAGGGTGTGCAGCATAATGATTTGATGTCACATATGTCATGAAATGATGACCACAGTAAGTTTAGTTAACATCTGTCATCCCATGCAGTCCTAGTCCTTGTAGTTGCTTCTGTTTTGTGGGAAAAAGGATTATGTTTTTAAAAAGTGAGTATGGTCCATTGGTTATTAGTATTTTCACAAAATCACTATGTGAAAGAATAAAAAGAAACTAAAAAAAAGAAAAAGAAAGAAAGAACAACAACAAAAACCCCCCAAAACCAAGGGATTTCCCTGGTGGTGCAGTGGTTAAGAATCCACCTGCCAATGCAGGGGACACCGGTTCGAGCCCTGGTCCAGGAAGATCCCACATGCCATGGAGCAACCTAGCCCGTGTGCCACAACTACTGAGCGTGCACTCTAGAGCCCGCGAGCCACAATTGCGGAGCCCGTGTGCCACAACTACTGAAGCCCACGTGCCTAGAGCCCATGCTCCACAACAAGGGAAGCCACCACAGTGAGAAGCCCCTGCACCACAACAAAGAGTAGCCCCTGCTCACTGCAACTAGAGAAAGCCCATGTGCAGCAACAAAGACCCAATGCAGCCAAAAATAAATAAATAAAATAAGTAAATAAATTTACTTAAAAAAAAAAAAACAAAAAAAAACACTGTGCAGATCTTTTCAGCCTTAGGCTGGTCTAAACTGCAGGGGTAGCTTTGATTGGACTAGGTGAGCCCACCCAAAAAGAGCACTGGGAGTACTCTTAATCTGAGACATTTAACTGCTATATAATCAACAAAACAAGTGACTTTTTAAAAAAATATATTTATTGGGTATAATGTTTAACAATGTTGTGTTAGTTTCTGCTGTATAACTAAGTAAATCAGCTTTACGTATATATATATCCCCGTATCCCCTCCCTCTTGTGCCTTCCTCTCACCCTCCCTATCCCACCCCTCTAGGTGGTCACAAAACACGGAGCTGATCTCCCTGCGTGATGCAGCTGCTTCCTACTAGCTATCTATTTTACATTTGGTAGTGTATATATGTCAGTGTTACTCTCACTTCGTCCCAGCTTGCCAACTTCCCCCTCCCTGGGTCCTCAAGTCCATTCTCTACGTCTGCGTCTTTATTCCTATCCTGCCCCTAGGTTCATCAGAACCAACTATTTTTTTATGATTCCATATATATGTGTTAGCATAAGGTATTTGTCTTTCTCTTTCTGACTTACTTCACTCTGTATGACAGACTCTAGGCCCATCCAACTTACTACAAATAAGAAAACACTCCCATTTACCACTGCAACATAAAGAATAAAATATCTAGGAATAAACCTTCCTAAGGAGACAAAACACCTGTATGCAGAAAACTATAAGACACTGATGAAAGAAATTAAAGACGATACAAACAGATGGAGAGATATACCGTGTTCTTGGATTGGAACAATCAACATTGTGAAAATGACTATACTACCCAAAGCAATCTACAGATTCAGTGCAATCCCTGTCAAGCTACCAAAGGCATTTTTCACAGAACTAGAACAAAAAGTTTTGCAATTTGTATGGAAACACAAAAGACCCCGAATAGCCAAAGCAATCTTGAGAAAGAAAAACAGAGCTGGAGGAATCAGGCTACCTGACTTCAGGCTGTACTACAAAGCTACAGTAATCAAGACAATATGCTACTGGCACAAAAACAGAAATATAGATCAGTGGAACAGGATAGAAAGCCCGGAGATAAACCCACGCACATATGGTCACCTTATCTTTGATAAAGGTGGCAAGAATATACAATGGAGAAAAGACAGCCTGTTCAGTAAGTGGTGCTGGGAAAACTGGACAGTTACATGTAAAAGAATGAAATTAGAACACTTCCTAACACCATACACAAAAATAAAATGGATTAAAGATCTAAATGTAAGGCCAGACACTATAAAATTCTTAGAGGAAAACATAGAGAACACTTTGACATAAATCACAGCAGGATCCTTTTTGAGCCACCTCCTAGAAAAATGGAAATAAAAACAAAAATAAACAAATGGGACCTAATGAAACTTAAAAGCTTTTGCACAGCAAAGGAAACCATAAACAAGGCGAAAAGACCACCCTCAGGATGGAAGAAGATATTTGCAAATGAAGCAACTGACAAAGGATTCATTTCCAAAATATATAAGCAGCTCATGCAGCTCAATATCAAAAAAACAAGCAACCCAATCCAAAAATGGGCAGAAGACCTAAATAGACATTTCTCCAAAAAAGATACACAGATTGCCAACAAACACATGAAAGGATGCTCAAGATCACTAATCATTAGAGAAATGCAAATCAAAACTACAATGAGGTATCACCTCACACTGGTTAGAATGGCCATCATCAAAACTAGAAACAATAAATGCTGGAGAGGGTGTGGAGAAAAGAGAACCCTCTTGCACTGTTGGTGGGAATGTAAATTGATACAGCCACTGTGGAGAACAGTATGGAGGTTCCTTAAAAAAATAGAAATAGAGGGCTTCCCTGGTGATGCAGTGGTTGAGAGTCCACCTGCCGATGCAGGGGACACGGGTTTGTGCCCCAGTCCGGGAGGATCCCATATGCCACAGAGCGGCTGGGCCCGTGAGCCATGGCCGCTGAGCCTGCGTGTCCAGAGCCTGTGCTCCGCAACAGGAAAGGCCACAATGGTGAGAGGCCCACGTACCAGGGGGAGAAAAAAAAAAAACTAGAAATAGAACTACCATATGACCCAGCAGTCCCACTACTGGGCATATACCCTGAGAAAACCATAATTCAAAACGAGTCGTGTATCACAGTGTTCATTGCAGCTCTGTTTACAATAGCCAGGACATGGAAGCAACCTAAGTGTCCATTGACATATGAATGGATAAAGACGATGTGGCACATATATACAATGGAATATTACTCAGCCATATAAAAACAAGTGACTATTATTTAATAACTATTGTTTTAATTACTGTTTAATAACTATTAAATAATTTGTTTATGGATGGGATCATTTATTTCAAATTCTAGTTGACAAGACAATTATGCTTTCTTTTGATATCTCATATCTCCATTTTTAGCGAGAAGAATACTAAGGTTTCTTATATAGTTCAATGATTTAAGAAGTGAAAGTCTTAGAATAGTTTTTATTTTCAGAAATTTCAGGAACACCTGGCTAAGTTACTGTGTACTATTCTCTTTTATTTACTGAACATTAATTGAAGGCCTACTAGGGGCCATGCACTGCCTTGGGCACTGGAAACAACATGGTGAACAAGATGGATGTTGTCCTTGCCCTCATGGTGCTTACATTCTACTGGTTCAACAAATAACAAATAGTAAGTGCTGTGATGGATACAGACGGCTGTGATGGAGAATACCTGGGCTGATTCTGCACACAAAGTGGTGACGTTTAAGCTGAGATCTGAAGTATAAGCAGGGAGTCAGGCCAAGCACAGAAAAAAAGAAGAGGCACTGAAATGAGGAAGAACTGAGGTGTTCCAGGAGCAGAGAGGAGGCCAGGGTATCTAGATTCCAGTGAAAAGGGGGGCATATGTCATGAAGGGAGATTGTAAAGTTAGGTGTGGGCCTGATTATACATGCTTTTGAGGACTTAAAGACTTTCGAATCAGCAGTAGGAAGTAGATGAATGGTTTCAAGCAGGAGACTGACGTGTTCGGGTTTGTAAGAAACTCATTCTGGTTATTGTGTGGCTAGTGGGTGCAAGAGTGGACATGGGAAACCGGGTGGAAGAGTGTTGTATCCACCCCAGCTCAGATGCGGGTGGTGGCAGTAATGACAGAAAAGAATAGATGGATTAGCTGTATTTTTGTGTGGAAACTGACAGACTTTGGATCAGGTCCGCGGTAAGAAAGAGGAACGAATCAAGGATGACACCCAGGTTTTGGTTGTAGGAAATGATCGAGAGTTGTGTCGCACACTGAGATGGAAAAGACAGAAGGAAGAACAGGCTTGTGGGAGAAAATCAAGAGTTTTACTTTGGCTGCATTAAGTTGGAAATGCCTAGAATACATTCAGGTGGGGATGTCCATAGGCTCTATAAGAGATGTCTGGGCTGGCGATATAAAATTGGGGATTATCAGCTCATAGATGGTATTTATAGCCATGCAAATGGACAAGGTCACCTTATGGGAGAGTTTCAGATTTCCAAGGTATGGTACATGAAAACGTAATCTTTCGGGCCATTCTTACAGCGTGAGCCCAGCATTTTTGTGTACGTGCCTGTGAGTATAAATGCATAGAATGATGATCATCATAGGCGATAGTTAGCACTGAGGAGAAAGGGACATGAGACATGGGGGTAAAGGAGGACGTATACAGTGTACAGTGTGCTGAGCATTGTGATAAGCATTCACTTATTCACTTCTTATAAGAAGTCTTTAAGTATTTAACTTATCCCTGTTTTACAAGTGAGGAAACTTTTATTACCCTGTAATTAAAACAGTTTTTGGACAAGCAAACTTGTGAATGAATTTTGAATGATCCATCTGTTGGTCAGATATTGACAGCTAATGACCTAGGTAGGGCTTCCTCTTGGAATTGGGGCCGTCTTTTTGTGCTCTCCCTACTTCTCCTAGCCCCATAACTTCTTTTGCTCTCCTTTGGTTGGTAAAAATGAAAAGAGTAGAGAGACTTTTTCATAAGTTTAAATAAATCTCAAGGGTAGTTTGAGGGGCCTGGGTAGAGAGTTCAGCAGCTGGGACAGCACATGTGAGCAGCTACTTCGTGTGACTGCCAGTAGAGGATGCGACAGGTTAATTCTATGTCCATGAATCTGGACTTCGAGCAGCAGCTGGCCCAGGTGATCTCTCCATCCGGCAGGGCCTTTAGTAGCAGGATGAGATGGGACCATATTTTACTGCTCATTCAGAAACCTTGATCATTCATGAATATGAGTCACGCTGAGTAAAATGCTGAAGTCTTTCAATCTTTAGAGGAGTAATGATGTAAATCCATCGCATTCTTCCTAATAATACTGAAAATCAGATGATAGCTTAGAATAAAATGCAATTGGAGGAAGAAAAACAACCTTAATTAGTTCAGAGCCCCATGATATTAGGATGGCAGCAGTACGTCAGAGGATTACTGACTAAAATCCATTGAACTCTAAGAATTCCCTCACAGGGTAATCTATTCAGACCATCATATTTTTCTACCCATGCTTATGTATTATATATTTTTTTCCCTCAGTGCAGCTGTTCTCATGTTGCAGACCTTGCACATTATGTGGATTTGAGCCATAAATATCTTGGACTTGTCCCGCCCTTCCCCACCCCCATGAAAGTTTGCTGCAGAGCTTTTCAGTCTACAGTTTGGGTCCCCTGGGTCATGTGAGCTAGGCCAGCCGAAGATCTGCGTAATGAATTTTTAGGATGCAGTTAGTCTGACATCTCATCAACTGAAACTTTAAAATATTTGCTATATTCACTGTGTAAAGTTTTATCTTTATTTTTGCAGAAATGGTGCAGTGTCTAGTGGTGTTTGTAAATTGCCTTTTTTTTTTCCAGGTGAAAACAGAGTTTTATTATAACTTGCAATTACGGTATGTGTGTAGAAAAAGCCCTTTGGAGAAGCAAGCCTCTTTCTCTAATGGACTAGGCATAGCCAGCGTTGTTTTGTTTCTGTTCTTGAATTTACCTCAAGGGGGCAACAAACACTTTACTTTCGGATAAAAATTTTTATGGGATTTGAGCCTTCGTTGCAACAAATATCATGAATGGCTCTCGGGAAGTAATAAAAGTACAATCTGGGAGCCATGAAACCATCCATAAATGCTACACTGAATCCTGCCAACCCACATTCGACATGTTTTGCTTTTTACTCCTGGTCTCTATACTTTTA
The DNA here is from genome assembly GCF_949752795.1 of Hyperoodon ampullatus. Classification (NCBI taxonomy): domain Eukaryota; kingdom Metazoa; phylum Chordata; class Mammalia; order Artiodactyla; family Ziphiidae; genus Hyperoodon; species Hyperoodon ampullatus. The sequence continues at coordinate 118,045,899 of NC_136919.1, forward strand.
TGAGATTATCTGGAAAAGGCCAGTTTGTGGTATCTTGTTTGCTTTGTTGAGGTAAATTTTTACTGCCAATTTCCTATAATAGAGTTGGTATTTGTTTTTCAGGAAAGCTTTGTATAATTTGAAGAAATAGTTGTCTGGTTTGTATTATAGAGACATAGAAAACTATTTTCAAACGTTGACATCTTTGCAAAATGTAGAGCAGCCCAGAGATACTGTGTTTTGAACATAACGTTTTCTTCAAAATTTTTGGATGAGATATTCACCTTGCTGTTCTCTAAGTTCTCTTGCACAGAGGGTATTCATGAAAACTGTTTGGGTTACCCAGCGTGACCCACCTCTCTCAGAGGTAAGGTGATGAATTTCATGTTTATTTTACTAGTAGTTGATACTAGTACAACTACACAGATGTAATACTTTGACAAGCTTGGCATAGGTGGGGTGTTTTTTGTTGTTGTTTTTAATAAATTTATTTATTTTATTTATTTATATTTGGCTGCGTTGGGTCTTCGTTGCTGCGCGCGGGCTTTCTCTAGTTGCAGCGAGCGGGAGCTGCTCTTTGTTACGGTGCGCAGGCTTCTCATTGCGGTGGCTTTTCTCGTTGCAGAGCAAGGGCTCTAGGCGTGCGGGCTTCAGTAGTTGTGGCACATGGACTCAGTAGTTGTGGCTCGTGGGCTCTAGAGCGCAGGCTCAGTAGTTGTAACACACGGGCTTAGTTGCTTTGCGGCAGGTGGATCTTCCCGGACCAGGGCTCAAACCCGTGTCCCCTGCATTGGCAGGTGGATTCTTAACCACTGTGCCATCAGGGAAGTCCCTAGGTGGGTTTTTTTTTTTAAGATTAATTTTAAATTAAGTTAAAAGTTACATATTGTGACAGATGAGTCCACCATGTTTAAGGTTAAAAGTCTTTGTTCGAGTTAGTGTCAAGTTCTACCATCAGCTCGAGTGTGTCTCTGCTTTGCTATCGTGTGTGTCATCTGGTTAAAGTTTTGCTTTTTTCTTAAAAGATTAAGAGTTAGGGTAAGGAAAAGCCCTAACAGGGTGAACTTGGTTGTTATTTATGGCAGGTTAGTAACAAGCAGTATGTTATATCCTTGCAGATGGAAACATTGGAAAGCTGAGTGAACAGAGAGGTCAAGGACAAAGCAGGTATGATTTCTGTGAAGGCTCATTAAATCAGGCAAAGTGATAATCACTCATTACTATCAGCTAGACTGAGACTGCAGTAATCTCCAGAGATCATCAATTACTGGTGACTGTCATCCTCTAAAAATCATAGCTCTGGAGGTGAAAAGGACCGGCAGTGGGATCTGAGTCACCCGTTCACCAGAATGCAAATGTTGCCAAATATCTCAAAACAACCTTTTAAAATGGTTTTATTCCTTTTTAATCAGCCTTGCCCAGAAGCAGTTTTGCATTCAATTTTTAACACTCCTTGGCTGTTTTCACAAGATGCAATTTAAAAGGGTAGTTACCCACCAAGAAGTAGGTGAGTCATACCTTCCCCCTGTGGAGTTTTTAGTTCAGTTCTGTTCCTTCCTCTTTTTTTCCCCCTCCATCAATGACTTTAAATCCTCCAACTATGTCCTTCTGTGTCTTGGAAAAACTAGAGTGCTAGGTAATGCTGGGTCCCAGGCCCAGGAGATAATTTCATAGACTTGCAGAGGAATGAAGAAAGCAAAGCAACCTAAGAAGGCCTGAAAGTGGCCGTCTCCTGCTTTGCTGCCCTGGCCTTATTTCTGACAGGCCTCAGAACCTCTTGCATGTCTGGACTTTGGCTCTAATACCCTCCCCATCCCCGCCCCTCACTTCATATTGTTGATCACTTTTACTTCCTCCCTTGGTAATCAGATTTTCATAGATGGTGACCAGGATCCTCAACATTGGCAGTCCAACCTAGGATACAATCTTAGTCATCATAAAAAGAAGTGATATTACTTGTTTTTCTTCCAACATTTTATTTGAAACTAACAAAAATTGAAAGAATTTTCCAGTGAACATCACATACCTGTCACCCAGGTTCTACAGTGTTTGCTTTATCACATACTTATCCAACTAGCCATTCTTCTATCCACCCGTCAACCCTTCTTTTTCTTTTTTTAACACATTTCAAAGCAGGTTGCAGACTTCAGTACACTTCTCCCCAAATACGTGCATTTGCACATCATTAGCTACTTCGCTGTTTGTAATATTTTCTTCTCAAGTAAATTTACATACTGTGAAATGCACAGGTCTTATGGGTACTCTTTGATGAGTTCTAACAAATGCATATACCTGTGCAACAAAAGCATACTAAGATGTAGAACATTACCATCGTCCCAGAAAGTTTCCTCCTGTCTCCTCCCAGTAAATCCTCACCTGCACCTCCCAGAAGCAGCCAGTCTTCTCATTTTTTCCCTTTCATAGATTAGCTTTGCCTGTTCTAAAACGTCATATGAATGGAACCGTATAGCATATACTCTTTTGTGTAAGGCGTCTTTCACCGAGCGTTATATTTAGAGATTCATCCATGTTGGGTATTTCAGTAGCCGTTACCTTTTTGGTGCTGGGTAGGATTCCGTTGTATGCATAGAGCACAGTTTGTTTATCCATTCTATTGATGGATAGCTGGGCTGTTTCCAGGTTGTAGCTATTATGATAAAACTTCAGTGAACATACTTATATAAGTCTTTTTGTGAATATATGTATTTATTTCTCTTGGGTAATAACTAGAAGTGGAATTGCTACATCATATGTTTAGTTTTAAAACTGCCAGACATTTTCCCAAAGTGGTTGTACCATTTTTACTCCTACGAGTAATGTATGAGTGTTCATTTGTTCCACATCCTCACCAGCATAAGGTGTTGTCAGTCTTTGTAAGTTTAGCCATTCTAGTGGGTGTGTTGTGGGTTTAATTGTGGTTTTAATTTGCATTTTTCTGATGACTAATGATGTTGAGCACTTTATTACGTGCTTATGCTTTCTATATATATTTCCTTTGTGAAGTGTGTGTTAAAATCTTTTGCCCATTTTTTATTGGGCTATTATATATCCTGGATTCTAGTCCTTTGTTAGATCTATATTTTACAAATACGAAAACCTAGTCTGGCTTGACTGTTCATGATGTTAATATATTTGAGCAGAGTATTTTGTCTTGGTAAAGTCTAACTTGCAATTTTTTTCTTTCATAATTACTGCTTTTTGTATTATCTCTAACAAACCTTTGCCTACTCACAAGGCAAAAAGATACTTTCCTGTGTTCTCTTCTAGTTATTGTTTTAGCCTTTATGCTTACCTTTCATAGTAGGCTTATGATCCATCTTGATTTAATATTTTATGTATAGTGTGAGGTAGGAGTCAAGGTTTTTTTTTCCATATACATACCTAATTGTTTCAACATTACTTGTTTTAAAACTTCCCTTTCCTATATAGATTGTATTGGTACCTTCGTCAAAAATCAGTTGGCTAGGGCTTCCCTGTTGGCGCAGTGGTTAAGAATCTGCCTGCCAATGCAAAGACGTGGGTTTGAGCCCTGGTCCGGGAAGATCCCACATGCCATGGAGCAACTAAGCCCGTGCACCACAAGTACTGAGCCTGCACTCTAGAGTTCGCAAGCCACAACTGCTGAAGCCCATGTGCCTAGAGCCCATGCTCTGCAACGAGAGAGGCCACCGCAATGAGAGGCCAGCGCACCACAACAAAGAGTAGTCCCCGCTCGCTGCAACTAGAGAAAACCCACGCGCAGCAACAAAGACCCCGTGCAGCCAAAAATAAATAAAATAAAATAAATTAATTAAAAAAAAAATCAATTGGCTATATAAATTTGAGACTGTACTCTCTTCTGTTCCATTGATGTGTTTTTGTCTTAATGCCAGTACCACAGTCCTGATTACTGTAGTTTTATAGTATACCTTTAAGTAGTATAAGTCTTCTAACTCTGTCATTGTTTTTTAAGATTGCTTTGGATATTTTTGGTCCTTTGCCTTTCTATATAAAGTTTATGCTTGTCAGTTTCTATTAAAAAGTGTGATAGCCATATTAACAAACTGAAGGATAAAAACCGTATGATCATCTCAATAGATGCAGAAAAAGCTTTCGACAAAATTCAACACCAATTTATGATAAACACTCTCCAGAAAGTGGGCATAGAGGGAAACTACCTCAACATAATAAAGGCCATATATGACAGACCCACAGCCAACATAGTTCTCAATGGTGAAAAACTGAAACCATTTCATCTAAGATCAGGAACGAGACAAGGTTGCCCACTATCACCACTATTGTTCAACATAGTTTTGGAAGTTTTAGCCCCAGCAATCAGAGAAGAAAAAGAAAGCAAAGGAATCCAAATCGGAAAAGAATATTTAAAACTGTCACTGTTTACAGATGACAAGATACTATACATAGAGAATCCTAAAGATGCTACCAGAAAACTACTAGAGCTAATCAGTGAATTTGGTAAAGTAGCAGGATACAAAATTAATGCACAGAAATCTCTTGCATTCCTATACACTAACGATGAAAAATCTGTAGGAGAAATTAAAGAAACAGTCCCATTTACCATTGCAACAAAAAGAATAAAATACCTAGGAATAAATCTTCCTAAGGAGACAAAACACCTGTTTGCAGAAAACTATAAGACACTGATGAAAGAAATTAAAGATGATACAGATAGATGGAGAGATACACCATGTTCCTGGATTGGAAGAATCAACATTGTGAAAATGACTGTACTACCCAAAGCAATCTACAGATTCAGTGCAATCCCTGTCAAGCTACCAATGGCATTTTTCACAGAACTAGAACAAAAAATTTTACAATTTGTATGGAAACACAAGAGACCCTGAACAGCAAAAGTAATCTTGAGAAAGAAAAACAGAGCTGGAGGAATCAGGCTCCCTGACTTCAGACTATACTACAAGGCTACAGTAATCAAGACAGTATGGGTGAGAGGGAGATGCAAGAGGGAGGGGATATGGGGATATTTGTATACATATAGCTGATTCACTTTGTTATACAGCAGAAACTAACACAACATTGTAAAGCAATTATACTCCAATAAAGATGTTAAAAAAAAAAAAGTATGGTACTGGCACAAAAACAGAAATATAGATCCATGGAACAGGATAGAAAGCCCAGAGATAAACCCACGCACGTATGGTCACCGTATCTTTGACAAAGGAGGCAAGGATATACAATGGAGAAGAGACAGCCTGTTTAGTAAGTGGTGCTGGGAAAACTGGACAGCTACATACATGTAAAAGAATGAAATTAGAATACTTCCTAACGCCATACACAAAAATAAACTCAAAATGGATTAAAGGGCTTCCCTAGTGGCGCAGTGGTTGAGAGTCCGCCTGCCGATGCAGGGGACACGGGTTCGTGCCCCGGTCCAGGAAAATCCCACATGCTGCGGAGCAGTTAGGCCCGTGAGCCATGGCTGCTAAGCCTGCACGTCCGGAGCCTTTGCTCCGCAACAGGAGAGACCACAACAGTGAGAGGCCCATGTACTGCAAAAAAAAAAAAAAAGGATTAAAGACCTAAATATAAGGCCAGACACTATCAAACTCTTAGAGGAAAACAGAGGCAGAACACTCTAAGACATAAGTCACAGCAAGATCCTTTTTGACCCACCTCCTATGGAAATGGAAATAAAAACAAAAAGAAACAAATGGGACCTAATGAAACTTCCAAGCTTTTGCACAGCAAAGGAAACCATAAACAAGACAAAAAGACAACCCTCCTAATGGGAGAAAATATTTGCAAACGAAGCAACTGACAAAGGATTTATCTACAAAATATCCAAGCAGCTCATGCAGCTCAATATCCAAAAAACAAGCAGCCCAATCCAAAAATGAGCAGAAGACCTAAATAGACATTTCTCCAAAAAAGATATACAAATTGCCAACAAACACATGAAAGGATGCTCAACGTCACTAATCATTAGAGAAATGCAAATCAAAACCACAACGAGGTATCACCTCACACCGGTCAGAATGGCCATTATCAAAAAGTCTACAAACAATAAATGCTGGAGAGGGTGTGGAGAAAAGGGAACCCTCTTGCACTGTTGGTGGGAATGTAAATTGTTACAGCTGCTATGGAGAACAGTATGGAGGTTCCTTAAAAACCTAAGAACAGAACTACCATATGCCCCAACAGTCCCACTACTGGGCATATACCCTGAGAAAACCTTAATTCAAAAAGAGACATGTACCACAATGTTCATTGCAGCACTGTTTACAATAGCCAGGATATGGAAGCAACCTAAGTGTCCATCGACAGATGAATGGATGAAGATGTGGCACGTACATACAATGGAATATTACTCAGCCAAAAAAGAAATGAAATTGAGTTATTTGTGGTGAGGTGGATGAACATAGAGTGTGTCATACAGAGTGAAGTAAGTCAGAAAGAGAAAAACAAATGTTGTATTCTAACATATATGTGGAATCTAAAAAAAAAAAAGGTTCTGATGAACCTAGGGGTAGGACAGGAATAAAGACGCAGACGTAGAGAATGAACTGGAGGACACGGGGAGGGGGAAGGGTAAGCTGGGATGAAGTGAAAGAGTAGCATTGACATATATACACTACCAAATGTAAAATAGATAGCTAGCAGGAAGCAGCTGCATAGCACAGGGAGATCAGCTAGGTGCTTTGTGACCACGTAGCAGGGTGGAATGGGGGGGTGGGAGGGAGGCGCAAGAGGGAGGGGATATGGGGATGTAAGTATACATATAACTAATTTCACTTTGTTATACAGCAGAAACTAACACAGCATTGTAAAGCAATTATACTCCAATAAAGATGTTAAAAAAATAAGTAAATAAAAATAAAAAGTGTGATAGGATTGGGATTGTGTTTAAACTATAGAAGAATTTTGAGAAAATTACCATTTAACATATTGTTTTCCAGTTTATGAACATAGTCTATCTCCTGGTTTCCTTAAGTGTTTTTTAATTTCTCTTAGCAATCTTCAGTTTGGATATTTTGTAAGCTTTTTGTTAAATTTATTCCAAAGTATTTTGTTGATGCTATATTAAATGAAATTTTTTTTTTTTTTTTTTTTTTGTTTTTTTTTTTTTGTTTTTTTTTTTTTTGCGGTACGCGGGCCTCTCACTGTTGTGGCCTCTCCCGTTGCGGAGCACAGGCTCCGGACGCGCAGGCCCAGCAGCCATGGCTCACGGGCCCAGCCGCTCCGCGGCATGTGGGATCCTCCCGGACCGGGGCACGAACCCGTATCCCCTGCATCGGCAGGCGGACTCTCAACCACTGCGCCACCAGGGAGGCCCAAATGAAATTTTTAAAAATTGTATTTTCACATTGTTTGCAGCTAGTATCTAGATACATGGTTGATTTTTGTATATTAACTTTATATCATATGACCTTACTATAAATTCACTACTTAGTTCTAAAAGTTGTTTTTGTAAATTTGCTGGGATTTTCTTCAAAAACAATCATATAATCTGCAAGTACAGTGAGTTTTAATTTTTCCTTTTGGATTTGCATGCTTTTCTTTTTCTTGCCATATTGCAACAGCTAGGACATTCTGTACAGTGTTAAATAGAAGTGGTGAGAGTGAGTCTGTCTGTCTTATTCCCAGTAATTCAGGGAAAACATTTAATATTGCAGTGTTAAGTACAGTGTTACTTGTGAGTTTTTTTTGTAGATACCTTTATCAGATTGAAGAATTTTGCTAAGAGTTTTTATCATTAACTCATTTGTCTAATGATTTCTCTGTATTTAAATGATCATATGATTTTCCTCCTTTATTCTGATAATATATAGCACTTTGATTGATCTTTTAATGTTAAACTAACCTTGCATTCCTAAGATAAACCCTATTTGGTCAAAATGTATTTTTCTTTTTATATATCACTGTATTCACCTTTCTAATACTTTGTAAAGGATTTTGTCCATGAGGGATGGCGGTTTGTGATTTCCTTTTATGTAACTTCTTGGTCAGATTTTGGTTTTAGTGTTATGCCGGCCCTATAAAACAACTTATGAAGTGTTTCCTCCTCTATTTTCTGAAAGAGTTCATGTAAGATGAATATTACTTCTTCTGTAAGTATTTGCTAGAACTCAACAGTAAAAGTATCCAAGACTGGAGTTTCTTTATGGGAGGGTCTTAGATGATTAATTCAATTCCTTTAATAGATAAAGGGATATTCAAATTTTCTGTTTCTTCTGTGTCCATTTTGGTAAATTATATTTTTCAAGGAATTTGTTTTATCCAAATTGTCAAGCTTTTTGGTATTAAGTTGTTCATAATGTTCCCTTATTTTGTCTTTAATTTCTGTAGGATGTTAGTGATCTTCCGTCCTTCAATCCTGATATTGATTACCTGTGTTCTCTCTTTTTTCTTTATTAGTCTAGTTAAGGTTTATCAATTTTGTTGTTCTTTGTAAAGAATTAACTTTTAGTTTTGTTTATGTCCTTAACATATTTCTGCTTTTATTTTTATTATCATCTTCTACTTGCTTTGGATTTCCTTTCCTCTTTCTGTGCTTAAGTAAGGTATAGAAACTTATCAGTATAGACCTTTCTTCTTTTCTAATAAGTATTTAAAGCTTTAAAGTTTTCCCCTAAGCACTGCTTTGGCTGAATCCCACAAATTTTAATATGTTGTATTTTAATTATTATTCAGTTCACAATGTTTCCTAATTGTTTGTATTTTGACCCATGGATTATATACAAATGGATTGTTTAATTTCTAAATTTCCAAAAACTTGGAGTTTTTCTTGATTTCTTAATGTCATTGATTTTGAATTTAATTCCATATTGGTCAGAGAGGGTCTATTCTATACAATTTCAGTTTCTTAAAGTTTTTTTATTGAGGCTTATTTTGTGGCTCAGCATATATGGTCTGTCTTGGTGAACAAACTATGTATATTTGATAGAATGTGTATTCTGCAGTTGTTGGATGTAATGTTCTATAAATATCAGTTCAGTCAAAGTGGTAGATAGTGTTGTTCAGATGGTCCTTGTCTTGGGGTTGGTTTGTTTTGTTTTTTTTCTATATGGTTCTATCAGTTGCTAAGAGAGAAAGAGAGATTAAACTATCCAACTATGAAGAATTATCTATTTCTCCCTTTAGTTATATTAGTTTTTACTTCATTTATTTTGAAGGTCTGCTCTGAGGAGTATGCACATTTATGATTGATATGTTTTCCTGGTGTATGAACTTTTTATCAATATGAAGTTACCTTTTTATCATTATGAAATGTCCTTTATTTCTGGTCTTGAAGTTTCCTTTTATTGATGTTAAATTAGACATTACAGCTTTTACATAACTGTTTTCCCTATGTAGTATCTTTTTCCATCCATTTACTTTCCACCCATATGTGTCTCTGTATTGAAACTGTGCTTCTTTTAACAGTCTAGTTGGCAGTTTTATGGAAGTCTACAGTAGTTGGGTCTTGTTTCTTTTATCCATTTTGACAATGTCTGCCTTTTAATTGGAATGTTTAATCTGTTAACATTAGATACCATTAATATTTGCATCTACCAATTTAGTCACTCCCTCACTTTGGTTTTCAGTAGCCAAGAGTAATGTTTTTACTGAATACCATTATTGTCTAATTCTGTGCGATGCATTTTTTCTATATCCTTTAATAGGGAATGTCTTCTTAAGAGAGAGGGTCTGTCATATCTAACACAATTCCGTGAGGAGAGAAGGTATAGTAAGTCCCCTACATAGGAACCTTCAAGTTGTGAACTTTCAAAGATGTGAACATGCGTTTGCATGTCCAGTCACGTAAGTTAGTTCACGTGTCTGGCATTATCTGTAAAAGTTGGGTACCTAGGCTAATTTTGTTGGACTTACGAGTGTGCTCTCGGAATGGAACTCGTTTGTATGTAGGGGACTTACTGTACTTAAAAAGCATTGTTAAATGAGTGCAGTGGGAAGAACTGTGCATTAAGAATTAGGTTCCAGACTTATTTCTGTTGTTATCTTACATTATTAATGAGGAGGCAGGACTATATTATTTCTAAAGTTACTTCTTTCTGTGACGTTGTATACTTAGAAGATTTCTACTGGAATGGGAATTTTTATCTAAAAGATGTGCTCGAAGGTTATTTTTCATCTGGCAGTCACTTTCTGACAACGACAACTTTTCTATAATGCATTTATGTATATAGCCCTTAAATTTGAATGTGAATACAATATTAAAAGAATGTGTAATAACCATGATTGTTTTTTTCTATTAATAGCACATTGCTGTTGGCTCTTCAGCTGTGTGATTAGGAGTATAAAATGGTAGCATTCTTGTCAGCTACTGAAAGAATCAAAACCCAAACCGTCATGGGTTGTTTTTCATATATCTTAAACTAGCATGATAAGGGACCAAAGGTCCCTGATTACTCTCTCTAAGCTATGTTACCAGGTGATTTTTTCCTAGGTTGTACTCATTTAAAAATTGAACTTCTGTTCCTGTCTGTTTCCTCAGTTTGTGTTGGGCAGGACCTTATGTTATAGACCCTCTTGACATAACTGCCAATATCCAGGAAGCAAACTTGACCACCACCTCAAAAGGGAAAAGATAGTTATTTTTAAATTCTCAAACATTCAACTCAGTCATTCTTAAGTTTGGAATATCACTAGCACAGCATTATACAGAACATAAAATTTTGTTGAGATATTTTCCAGATATGATAATAGCCCCTGCACCACCCTGCCCCCACACCAAAAAAGCATGTGTTCTGTGGTACTACTGAGGAATTACACCAATAACCCCAGATGTTATTTGGCAAGTCAAAAAAATCTTTGGCTGTCCAAAGAAGTTTATAAATTCTACTTACTCATTTTGAGACTGCAGATGCAAAAGAGAGTTTGTACATTGTGATTAATGAAATCAATATTTCATCTACATATCACAAATATTTACGTTGTGATTTGGTTTGAGCAGGTTGAGTTTGAGGTAGAGGGATGTCCAGGTAGGAAAGGGTCCATAAACCTCTCAGAAATTTAGGCTTAGACCTCTAGTGAGATTTCACACAGGAAATCTAAAGTAAGACACATCCAACTTAATGAATGACAGAGGTTTTAGAGAGGACTTCAGGAGGTTAATAGTAATCAGAAGTGTTCTTTGATGCCACAGCCTTCTTGGAGTGAATCAGAAACCGTTTACAGAAGATAATAAAGAGACCTTCACATCGTCTTTCTTCAGTGTCCCCCCGGTTGGGACCTTAGTGTGAAGGGACAGCAAGTAATAACAATAGATGTCACTTTTATAGGTCACTTGCTTCCTTCCAGAAATAGAAGCATGCTTTCCAAGAAATCATTCCTGTCCAGTTATCTGTCTACCACTTCTGGCTCTGTGTTCTTAAGTGGTTCTTGGTTTTAGCTGTGTGTCTTATCCCTACAGCTAGACTGTTGAGCACCTCTGGGACAAGAACTACTGAACTACTGTGTCTTTACTTTCTGTGGGTTACCTGGCCTAGTGTTCAGCAACTTTTAGGGTTAACTATTTGCAAGAGGAAAGGTAACCAGTAGAATTAGCTAGAGGCTGCTATGGGAGTAGAGAGGGATCTCCTGTGTCTTCGGTTATGCCTCATTCATTTACTCATTCTTCATATTTGTAATTTTCATATTGAAGGAGAGTTTTTAGTGCTGAAGCCCTTACCTCTACATGTATACGAGCCTGCTGCCTTCCAGGAGCTTCCTGTCCAGGTGGATAGACAGACACAGCCACAAATAACAGGACAAACTCCAGAGTATGGGCAAGGTACTTTAGGAATGAGAGCGCAGAATTACTGAGAGGCGCTGGGAAGATGTCATGGCAGGAGAAACGTATTTGAGCTTTGTTTTGAAGTCTGGGTAGCATTTGGTTTTTATTTGCTTTTATGTTCCCAGGTTATTGTCCCATCTCCTACCCCCTCCCAGCCCCAACACCCCAGTTAAAAAATAAATGCTGTCAGCATAAGTTATGGGCTTAAGTTATGCTTCACAGAGAACATTAGCATCTTTTATAGTTGGTGCCACTCCTATGGCATACAGAAAAGTGTAGGATTCAGCATAGCCCCACAGTGGTGGCATTTAGGCTTATTTCAAATGACCCTCTAATGCCACAAAAAGAGAAGTGGAATTGGAATCAGAAGACCTGGGTACAAGTCCTGACTTTGTCTCTTAGAAGCTCATGATCAGGGTTGGAAAATTTGGTACCTTTCCTAAACGCCCAAGAATTTAACAAGTCTGCCTCTCCCCGCTCCCCAATGGTATGGTAATTGAACTCGGTAGTAAAGGAGAGCCACACCGTTGGATGGCTGTCTAAACAGTGTGGTGGGTTATAGCAGGCCATAAAATGCCAGCTCAGATATTTTGCTTAGATTAGTTGGCAGCCTTTATGAACATATTTGCAATATTTTAAAAAACCAATCATATTGATATCTTTACATCTCTCTTTAATGAAGAGGCAAGAATTAGTGATATGTAGAACTAAATATAGCATTAACAAAAATCCTTTAAAAAATGACCTTATACTGTATAAGATGACCTTATATTCTGTTCTTTAGAAAATACTCCATTGTTTTTGCTTAAATTTGATAGGTATTTCTGCTTAATTGCTTTTCAGATGAAAATACAATTCTGAAAGAAAGATAGTGGTAAATAGAAAATATTGGCTTTTAAAAACTTGAGTTATTTTTTGTTCCTCCATTTCTGCTCCTGCAAAAGGTAATGACATTTTCCCCAAGAGGAAAGACACTTTTGAAATGGAGTTAAATTATCGTTTGAGAATAAGGTTTGCCTCTGTGTCCTGTACCACATTCTGACTACTTATGAAGAGACCTTATCATCCTCGCAGCAGCTTTCTCTATCAGTCTTGCTTGGGCCTTTGATGATCTGTGCAATAGAGATTAGCTTTCCTCTTGACGAATTCCCATCTGTGCAGTTGCCTGTCCTCTAGTTTTAGTAATGCAGGGTACTGTTGTGCTGCCAACTTTGCTGATAACTTAATGGCATCCTTTTATGAAATACTGTGGGTTGTTTTTTTGTTTTGTTTTGTTTGTGTTTACTTACTTATTGATTGATTGATTGATTGATTGATTGGCTGCGCCTTGTGGCACATAGGGTCTTTGTTCCCTGACCAGGGATTGAACCCGTGCCCCCAGCATTGGGAACATGGAGTCTTAACCACTGGACCACCAGGGAAGTCCCAGGAAATACTGTGGGTTTTATAAAAATATCAGTTAATGGAGAGGTTTTATGATACAATTTTGGAATGCCTGATTGTAAAATGTTCTCACTTACTTCGTTAAATATACTCAAAACTTAAGAGTTTTCCACTTATTGGTTTTTTCAGCTGTCATGCAATATGCTTTCTCCATAATACATTAGTGTTTTCTTTTTTATTTATTTATTTATTTATTTTATTTAGCTGCGTCGGGTCTTGGCTGCAGCACGCAAGATCCTCGTTGCGGCACACAGGATCCTTTTTGTTGTGGCACACAGGCTTCCCTCTAGTTGTGGGGGCACAGGCTCCAGAGCGCGCAGGCTCAGTAGTTGTGGCTCACGGGCTCTAGAGCGCAGGCTCAGTAGTTGTGGTGCACGGGCTTAGTTGCCCCGACCAAGGATCAAACCCACGTCCCCTGAACTGGAAGGCAGATTCCTAACCACTGGACCACGAGGAAAGTCCCTTAATATTTTAAAACAATGGTTTTCTCCAAACACAATAATTGGTATTCAAAGAAGGTGAGTTACATGTATTCTGCATGCCTTGGGACCCACCTGTTTGAGAGGCATGAGACTTTCTGATGTGATTGTCTCAGAGAAGCTAGCTGTCAGAGGCAAGATTTGATAAGATCTGTGCCCTTTTTTGTCTTATGATTCATCGTTTAGTAACTATAGACTAGTTGTTTACCTTTGGTTCTTGCTGCCTCTGGTAATCCTATATAAAACCTTAGGAATAGGGTAATAGTGTAAACACTTTGAACGTCTAGAGTGAAAGACTTCAGAATCAGTCCTTCAGTTCAGTGATTCGTAACCTTCTTAATAATTATTATTAAATTAGATAAGTCAGTTTTATTGACAATTATGAATTGTCAATAATGAATGAACTTAAAGGAGAACAGTAGTTACAAAACTATGGAAATTTTATGATTTTTATTTTTCAAGAAAAAAAGCTATGAACTTCTTTGGAAAGACGAAATTAAGTGGCAGAAAAAGGCTTCCCTCACCCTGCCTGAAGAATTGAGAAAGTTGTAGAAGGGTACACTGAGAAGAATTATTTCGTTCTAGGAGAAGTTGAAGAGAGGACAGATCTGATGTCCCATGCTGAACTGTCCAAGCCATGTGATAGAGTGCTGAACTGTCCAAGCCATGTGATAGAGTGAAACACAGAGCAGGATTTTTGAAGTCAGACAGACCTACCTTCAAATCCTGACTTGGATTTTATGAGCTCTGTACCCTTGGACAAAGTATTTAATCACTTTAGGAACTTCAGTTTCTTTATCTGTAAAATGGGGATAATAAGACATAATTCATAGAGCTAATGGGAGCATTCAATGCGTGTGGAGTATATAGTGCAGTGCTTGGCTGCAGTGGCCTCTAGGTAATGGTTCCTATTCCATCACATCAGCAGACCACTTAGCAAGTCATTTTCCTCTTCTAGATTCTAGCTTAAATCTAAAGTGGTACTCATGGGCTTCCCTGGTGGCGCAGTGGTTTGAGAATCCACCTGCCAATGCAGGGGGCATGGGTTCAAGTCCTGGGCTGGGAAGATCCCACATGCCGCGGAGGAGCTAAGCCCGTGTGCCACAACTACTGAGCCTGCGCTCTAGAGCCTGTGAGCCACAACTAGTGAGGCCCATGCGCCAGGAGCCCATGCTCCACAACAGGAGAAGCCACCTTAGTGAGAAGCCTGCACATTGCAACGAAGAGCAGCCCCCGCTCGCCACAACTAGAGAAAGCCTGCGCGCAGCAACGAAGACCCAACGCAGCCAAAATAAATTAACTAACTAAATAAATAAATAAATTTAGAGTGGTACTCACTACTCTGATATCTGGTTTTAGTGAAGGAGAGAAATGATTCCTAATTTTGTAAGTTGTTGCTAAGATCAATAGGCTTGACAAAAAGACTTATGGGTATAGAAGACATTTCATCTGAATTATTCCTATGATCACTGTGCATACCCTCCCCTCCCCCCTCTTTTCTTTTATTTAACATAACTCTAAAATATAGAGTGGGAAATAAATAATGCAGATGGTTTTCACTTCCATGAAAATTTGTTGCTAGGAATTGAAAATTAGGGTTCTCACAGTTGAAATCCCTGCTTTCAAGGAGATGATGGCTGCAGCACACTGAGGAGAATAATAATGATAATGGTGATGATAACATTACTTTTTGCCGGCTCAGTCACGTCAATCCCATGAGGTATAGCTACTATTATCCTCATTTTGCAGATAATGAAACCGAAGCACAGGGAGGTTAATAACTTTCCTGTTTGCATAGTTAGGAAATAGCAGAGCCAGGATTTGAACTCAGATAATCTGGCTCCAGAGCCCACGCTCTTTTTTTTTTTTTTTTAACTGTTCTTATTTATTTATTTATTTATTTATTTATGGCTGAATTGGGTGTTCGTTGCTGCGCGTGGGCTTTTTCTAGTTGCTGTGAGCAGGGGCTACTCTTCGTTGCAGTGTGCAGGCTTCTTATTGCAGTGGCTTCTCTTGTTGCAGAGCACGGGCTCTCGGCACACGGGCTTCAGTAGTTGCGGCACACAGGCTCAGTAGTTATGGCTCGCGGGCTCTAGAGCACAGGCTCAGTAGTTGAGGCGCATGGACTTAGTTGCTCCGCGGCATGGGGGATCTTCCCAGACCAGGGTTTGAACCCGCGTCCCCTGCATTGGCAGGCAGATTCTTACCCACTGCGCCATCAGGGAAGTCCGAGCCCACGCTCTTAACCACTGGGTTAGAGCCGGGAGGACAAGAGGAAGACATCCTTTAAATGAGAGCAAATGTCCTAAAGCTTTGGCAAGTTGTTTACTTTTCGATTTTCCTCTACAGGTATTCTGAGAGAAGCCTCACAAAGTGCATCGGAATTACTATTGAGACCAGACCAGATTATTGCATGAAGCGGCATTTAAGTGATATGTTGACTTATGGCTGCACAAGGCTGGAGATAGGGGTGCAGAGTGTCTATGAGGATGTGGCCAGAGATACCAACCGGTAAGACGGTGCAGATGATCTTGCACAAGGCTTCCTTTTCCCCCACCGATTGGATCTGTGTTACTACCCATCTGACAGGGAGAGGTCTAGGTGTTCCTCCTATTCATTCTTCTGTCTGTGCTCTTAATTCCATCTCCTCCTTCCCTGATTTTCAGTCTTTCTTCACTGGCTTTTTTCCAGTAGTCTATAAACATGCTCATCTCTCTTCCAGTTCTTGTGATAAATAGCCTTTCCCATATGGAAAGCAGAGGGCAGGGCTCAAGTTTAGTAGTTTAAAGCATGAGAGAAGGCCAAGGAGAATAGGAACAAAGAAAAGGGTTTGAACAAGAAGGAAACTAGTGTGAGATTTAAGAGATTAGTTTTGGTGAAGCAAATGCCAGTTGGTAGGGTAGTGAAAGAAAGGCTGGTGAGGTGATGGGTATAAACTTTGAGAAATTCGGGAGTCTAAGGAAGGAAAGAAATAAGGGTTGATAAAGCCACATGAAGTTCTCTTCCGTCCAGAAATAAAGGCAGGCTTCAGGGAGTAAGTGTGTGTTGAGTTGGACCTTAAAGGCTGCTTCACTTTAATAGGATTTGGATAGACATGGCAGAGGGTTGTGCTCGGAGAAGGAAGTAAAGGGAAACTAGGGAAACACATGGGTCAGCATCTTAGCAACAACCAGGAAGAGTGCCAGGCTAAGGAGGGCGATGCTTCCCTTTAGGTAATAGAGGTCTATTAAATATTTTGCACGCAGGAAGAGTCAGATGGATATCAAGCTTGAGAAAGATCAGCCTGCATAGGATGCGTTCTTGTCGGGGAAGGCTTGAACCGGGAACGCTGGTAGGGCTGCTGCAGTAACCAAGGCTACGCCAGAGAGGTACCTTGGGGGTAGAAAGAGTCTCTGGAAGGTCAGGGAAGCTTTTCGAAGAAA
This sequence comes from Hyperoodon ampullatus, assembly GCF_949752795.1. Taxonomy (NCBI): domain Eukaryota; kingdom Metazoa; phylum Chordata; class Mammalia; order Artiodactyla; family Ziphiidae; genus Hyperoodon; species Hyperoodon ampullatus. The sequence goes on from NC_136919.1 coordinate 118,062,956, forward strand.
GTGACATCGAAGCTGAGACTTACAGGAAGAGTCTGAGTCAGGTGGGGAAGAGGAAGATTTTTCCGGGCAGAAAGAAGAGTACGAGCAAGCTCCTGAGGATAGGAATACATGGCACATTTCGGGAAACTGGAGTGGTTTCATTTGATGGGAGTGTGGAGCGTGAGGTAGGAGCGTGGTAAGAGGTGAGGCTGAAAGGGTCAGCAGGGTGGCCAGACCATGGGGCGCCTTAGAAGTCAGCCCAGCAAGTTTGGGCTTTAATCCAAGGCCAGGCTGCAAGCTAACTTGTGATCAAGGCATATCTGCATTTTATTTTATTTATTTATTTATTTTAAAAGATTCGGTTTTTATTTTATTTATTTTATTTATTTATTTTTGGCTGCGTCGGGTCTCAGTTGTGGCACGCGGGCTCCTCGTTGTGGTGCATGGGCTTCTCTCTATTTGTGGCGTGCAGGTTTTCTCTTCTCTAGTTGTGGCGTGGGCTCCAGGGTGCACGGGCTCTGTAGTGTGAGGCATGCGGGCTCTAGTTGAGGCGCACGGGCCCAGCTGCCCTGCGACATGTGGGATCTCAGTTCCCTGACCAGAGATTGCACCCACGTCCCCTGCATTGGAAGGCGGATTCTTTACCACTGGACCAGCAGGGAAGTCCTGAGGATCACAGTGTGAGGGTGGACTAAGAAGACCAAGCTAGAAGCAAGGTCAGTTCAGAGGCTGCTGTGGTAATTTAAGCAGGAAATGATGTCCTGAAAAGCAGTGTTCGGTGACTGAGTGGGAATGAGGGTAAGAGAGAATGGGAAATAGAGAGGCTTGGAGGGAAGATGAGTTTCATTTTGGATAAACTAAGTTTTAGATACTTGTGGGACAACTGGTTGAAGGTTTGTTTTAGAGCGGGGCTGTCCAGCAGAACATTCTGCAGTGACTGAAATGGTCTGTACCCGCACTGTCCACTGTGATAGCACAACCGAGGAATTGAATTTTTCGTCTGAATTAATTTAAAGATAAACTTGAATAACCACGTGTGCCTCGTGACTCTAATATTGTACAGTGCAGCATTAGAGTATTGGATATTTGGGCGTGCTGTCAGAAGAGAGGCCTGGCCGGGTCATATAGATTGAGAAGTCATGAGCAAAAAGAGATTAGAGATGGAAGCCATGGAAATGGATGGGAACCTTCAGAGAGTGGGAAGGAGTCCATGGTTTGTAGGATTCTTTGGTGGTGAATAGGAATGGCTAGGTGGTGAAAGGATTGACACAGGGCTTTCGGTCTTTAGTAGCCCCAAACTATTATTAGGGCTTGCTTCTTACTTGAATGTGGCACTAGAATGTTAAGATGATTTATACAGCTGGCCCCAAATGATTCTGCCTTGTCACTAAATCATTCGCTCTTCTTACTTTTTTTTTAGGGCCCTCCAACCCACCAGAGTTAAATCTACTTTGTGTATAGAGGTACCTCTCTCCCTCTCTCTCCCTCTCTCTCCCTCTCTCTCCCTCTCTCTCCCTCTCTCTCCCTCTCTCTCTCTCTCCCTCTCTCTGTCTCTTTGTCTCTCTGTCTGTCTTCCCCCACCGCTTTCTTTCTCCAAATGAAATTATTTGTTAAAAGATTTTTAAAGGAAAGAGCATAACAAGATGCTGCTCCTGCATGGTTTTGAGCTCATTATTCTTGTTTTTAACCTAGATATTTACATTAGCAAGCTTATTTTGGCCAATGATGCTAAATCAAATAATTTTAGTGTATATTAACTCCTGTGACCTCAGTCACTTACTGTCAGAACTTTGAGTAAGTGCATAAGGGAATTTCTGAGAAATATCTCAGAAGTAAAATTATTTTTTTTCCAGGCCTTCTCAGAGGTGGAGATGTAAAAATGACTTTCTAAGATTTCTTTTTCCCCAACCATATTCTTCATTATAGAGCTAACTGTTACCTGTCTCGGAGATTGTTTTCCCTCTATTCCTTGTACTCACCTTGTTGCCCATTTATTTGTGTAACAGGTAGTGAATTTTCTTCCTCAGGGGCCACACTGTGAAGGCGGTATGTGAGTCCTTTCACCTGGCCAAAGATTCTGGTTTCAAAGTTGTGGCTCATATGATGCCCGATCTGCCAAATGTGGGACTAGAGAGAGACATTGAACAGTTTATAGTAAGTGTTACCTTAAACCGAGCTACTTGAGAATGCCTCTGTATGCTGCTTCTACCCTCTCTGCTCTTTCTGATTATTGACTGTGATTTTTTTCCCATTATTAAAGCAAGACATCCTCATTATGACACAGTGGAGAAAGAGGAGTCACTCACAGCCCCGACACCAAATGAAACCCTAACATGTCAATATACTCCCAGGATTTTTTTTTTTAAGATGTTGGGGGTAGGAGTTTATTAATTTATTAATTTATTTTTTGCTGTGTTGGGTCTTCGTTTCTGCGCAAGGGCTTTCTCTAGTTGTGGCAAGCGGGGGCCACTCTTCATCGCGGTGCGCAGGCCTCTCACTATTGCGGCCTCTCTTGTTGCACAGCACAGGCTCCAGACGCACAGGCTCAGTAGTTGTGGCTCACGGGCCTAGTTGCTCCGCGACATGTGGGATCCTCCCAGACCAGGGCTCGAACCTGTGTCCCCTGCATTAGCAGTCAGACTCCCAACCACTGCGCCACCAGGGAAGCCCCCCAGGATTTTTTTATACTTAGGATTTTTTAGGGGATGAGGTGGGTGATACATAGATACACAAAGATATATTACACTTACATATATGATAGGTAATTATTTTAATAGCTTTTTCACTTAACATTATAGCAAGCATTTATTCCTGTTATAGCCTGGTCTCTGTTAAAAGGTTAACATATTTAAATATCCACTTAATTTCCATTGAACAAATATGCCATACTTTGCTTAACCACTTCCAGTTTTTTTAATTGAAGATATTATCAGTTTTTGATGTTGTAAATAGACTGCACATCAACAAATTCTATGCCTGTAATTTTTTGTAGTATTTAGGGTTATTTCTTTAGGACAAATTCCCTGGAGTAGAATTATCAGGTGAAGGTATAAATACTTTAAGAATCTCACCATATTACTTAGTTGCTTTTCCCAGGGTTGTAGCAACTTACACTCATTTCAGCAGGGTTATCTTTTTCCCAAAATATTCTCTCCTATTTATGTATTTTCTACATACATACATACATATATATATATATATATACACACACAGACACACACACATACAATATTTTATCTTCGTTAATTTGATGGATAAAAGTGCCGTTTCAACTTGTATTTTGTAATTACAAGTAATGCATTTTTTAGGTTTGTATTTAGTAAGTATAATTCTTTCATCTTTTTGGAATTGTGTCTTTTTGTCCTCTGACCAGTTACTCTATTGGATATGAATATTTCTAATATTAACTATATGGACTTTCTAGGTAATAACATTATGGATTGTTTTTTATATTTGTTAAAAATATTTACCCCAACCTATCCTTGACCTTTTGTTTCTGTTGTTAAATCTATCTTATTTACTTACTTATTTTCTTAGTGATGATTTCTTAAGATACTTCTAAACTTAGAACTGCCTTTCTCGTACAGCATTTCATTAAACAGTGAAAGAAAATATTGTTTTCCTTTAGCCTTTCTGTTCTTTGAATTTTAATACCTAACTCTGGGGTTTATTTATTTCTTTATTTGTTTGTTTTTACTCTATCACATGTTAGCTTGATTCATGTTAGCCTTGTCTTGGGAAATGAGATTGCTCAAAACTCTTTTTTCCTTCAGATTCTCAAATAGGGAAAGTGGCTTAAGGATATCCTTTTAGGGAAGAGAATGAAAATATTTATCAAGTTATTTCATCCACAAAAATGATTTTATTTTGCTCTGTTTATTAGAACAATAGAATTCATCATGCCTTATTTGTGAAGTTAATAATTCTTTCCTTTTAAAAAGTTTATTTTTATTATTTCTAAGCCAATGAATTACAAATAAAAGCCTATTTTATAAGACAGCATTAATTCACAGATGTTCACAGATGTTATTAATTCCCCCATATTGACTATGTAATAGATTTTGAGTCTAATGTCTTCCCCTCAGTAGTACTAGCCAGGTACTCAGACTTCAAGCCTAAAAGGCACCTGAAACACACTTTTCTTTAGCACAGCTCCTAGGTGGGCCAGTGGTATAACCAGAATTCATAACTTTAAGTGCCCTTGGAAAAAATATGTCAAGTAATAGCAAATAGCTGAGTCTTAAAATTCATTTTCTTAGTATCTTCAAAATAAAGAATAGTTCATAAATAATATTGCAAAGACAGCCCTTCGTGTAAACGGATTTATCTGCTTATTTATAATCTTTTCAAAGAAACCTACAGGGAATATGAGCAGACCATATGCCTTTTCTAACTGCATCCCAGCAAATGAGTAACAAAATAGAGCGAAAATGAGAAATCTGATTTCTCTCTAGAGAAAAATTCTCTGAAAAATTAATCTATAGATTGTCTTAAATATTTTTACAAATCAATTTTAAAAAAGACAGACCACCTAATAGGAGAATGGGGAAAAAAAAAACCTGAACAAACACTTCACAGATAGGATATTCAGATATTCAGTAAAACTACTTAAAAGTTCTCAAAGTCATTTATCTTCAAAGAAATGAAATTTAAAACTACAATGCATGGCTACTCATCAGAATAGCTAAGAATAGCTAAAATGAAAAAAGACAATATCAAGTGTTGGTAAGAGTATGGAGCAACTGGAACTCTCATTTACTGCCAGTGGGAATATAGTACATCATATTAGAAAACTGTTTGACAGTGTCTGCTAAAAGTGAACGTAGGCATACTCCATGACCCAGTAATTCTACTCCTTCCCGTTTACCCAACAGAAATGCACACACATATTTACCAAGACACAGTCACAAATTACTGAGTGTGTAGTATCATCAGATTGGAAACAACCCAAGTGTCCATTAAAGTCAAATACATAAATATTGTAAGTTGTGGTGTAGTCAAACAATGAAATATATAAAACAATAAGAGTAAATTAATTATGACTTCATGCAACAACGTGGCTGATTCTATTCAGCATAATATTGAGCAAAGGAAACCAGATCCAAAAGACTACCTAACATACAGTCCTAGTAATGTGAGGTTCAGAAGCTTTGGGTGGAATTGTAGCTGGAAACAGGCATGTGGTAGGCTTCTGAGGTTTGGATAAGGTGCCTTTTCTTGATTCGAGTGTCTAGGTGCTGGCTACATGATTTGTAAAAATCTATCAAGGTGTACACTTATGATTTGTGTACTTTTTTATACTAAGATATATTTCAATAAAAGGTTTACTAAAATTTTTTTAAACTAGTTTTTGTTTAAGAAATCTTGTTTGGGCCTATTTGGAATTCACAGCTTTTCCTGAATTAGTAGGCAGTATATTTTACACTTTAAAAACTTCTTTTTTCCCTACTTTATTTTATTGTCACATTATTGGCAACCCACAGATAGAGTTCCCTTAATGTGTTTTATCCATAGGAAGGGTTGCTAAGTAAAGGGTCTACTTGTATAATTGTAGAAGTCTAAAAAATGTTATATCTGTAGAGGACAAGCTAGCCTTGCCTGGCATGGATCCATAAAGCCTCTACCCAGCTATGTGCCTGCATGTGTTAGTTATAAATTGGCTTTGCTCTCACACCTTGTTGCTTAGGTCAGTTCTGGGTCGCTAAGAGCGGAGCTGGTCACTTGCGTCTGTTCATTGCAGATTCACGCTCTTATCTAGTGGTCAGTACAGAGCTCATAGCTGTTTGTGATAAATAGCAATTGCTTATATTTTTCACTAACTGAGATTTATTTTTTGAAATGAAGTTTTCTTTTTTCTTATAAAGCTGAAAGTCCTGGTTGTGATGGAGAATGTTTAACATCTTAGGAATTTATCCTCCAAGCATTAACTTCACCCTTTGCATCTGTCCTGAGGTCTCCAAAATGATATATCATTTACTACTCAAAATAACCTTTAGCTGTTTTTGTATTTTATTCCTTTAAAATTAGACTGCTCCTGGATATCCAAGCTCAGGTTGCTGAAAATGCTTAGAGAATATCAGTTTCTCTTGAGGAAAAATTTATCTCCAGAACCTCTTGTCAGTGATGCGAAATCTTTCAAAGTCCATTAATGTTTGCCCACCCTTTGGACACTCAGAAGTTCTTTTTTTTCCCCCACTGAGCTGTTTTTCCCAAAAGCCAGTGTGATCAAGTTACAGTTTGGCAGGTATGGTTAGAGGTGTTTGTTGTTGTTACTTCGTCATTTGCTTGGTTTTCTTAATGTAAAGGCTCAATACTTAAGGTAATGTCATAGAATACAGGTAATGTAGAATTATATCAGTAAAGACCACCTGTTGCAGCCTCCTCAGATAAGGAAACAAGACCTGACGCGGTTAAGTAACTGTTAAAGGCCATGGTGAGTCTTAGGTAGAAACAGGCTCTTAAGAAGGCACCCTTTCTATTGCACCTTTCTGTGTTTCCTTTCTTAGGCCGAGGAAAGTCTATTTTATGATGAATGACTATGCATGACCTGAATGATGTTGAAATCCTGGTCGGGTTGGATCTTACAGAAACAAAACTCTCTGTTTTCAGTTATTTTTTATTTGTATCAAAGGAATACATGCACAATTTTAAAAGTCAAATTGTACTGTAAGGCCTACAATGAAAAACAGCAGTAACCTGCCTTCCTTTCCCTTGAGTGCCCCCATGTCATTTACAGACGCTTCAGTGTCCCTGCTTCCTCCAAATCCACTGCAGCTTGGCTTCTGCTCACTCTCCGCTGCCCGCCAACACACACACACACTCCCCCCCCACCCCGGAACTATTCTCTCAAACATTGTAAAGTACTTGCTAATCTCCAAATCCAAAGGATACTTCTTAGCTGACATTTTATCCAATCTTAGCACCTGTTATTTTTAAAGACTCTCCAGTTTTAAATTCTCACCTCCCTGGCTTTTGTGACTCTGCTGTCCCCGGTTCCCTTTTTAACCTCTAGGACTATTTTTTTTCCGCTAGATCTTCTTTTTCTTCCCACCACTTAAATGTGGCTTCTGTCTTTTGTTCTCGTCTATAGGCTTGTCTTTCTTCTGTTGCTCTAACCTTACCACTTACACTTCAATGAATCTCATTTTCTCTCCAGCCTTAAGCCTTAGCTCTTAAGTCCAATTGCTGAATACTCTTCAACTAGTACCAGATGTTTTACTTGTACTTAACGTGTCCAATATGGACCTACTTCATTCCCCCAGTGGTCTCCTCGTCTTCTGTTTCCTGTGATATTGGTGTTCCATCATCCACATACCCTCCCAAGCTAGACATTCAGTCATTCAGAAGGAAAGAGAGCCTATGTGGAGCCAGACTGGGCCTAGTTGGAATCCTGGCCCCACCCGCCACTTGGTAGCAAACGGACTGCTTTGTTCCTCAGTTTCCTCATCTCTGATTGAGGCTGTTGTAAAGGTGGGCAGAGGTAATGCATGCAGCATGCTTAGAAGAATGCCTGGCACATAGCGAGTGCTCAGTACATCACTGCTGCTGCTGCTGTTGCTGTTCCCTCTACCGTGGGTCTAATCTAACAGGAGGTCCTGTCAATTACTCCCTCTGAATATTTTTGAGGGCTGTCGCCTCCTCTTCATCCCCACTGCCACAACTTCAGTTCATGCTTTTGTCAGCTCGCTGCACAGGTCGACAGCTTCTTAGCTAAGTCCCACGGCCACCAGCCATGTTCCCTTGTAATGTATCATCCACATTGCCACCAGAATGATGTTTATTCAATTAATTTTTATCTTTATAGTATAAAAGGTATTAATTAATAAAATTATTATTAACTAGTGTTTGAAAATCCAGTAAGTCCTAAAGGGGTCATATCAAAACACAGTAGTCCTCCGCCACTTTCAACTGTTGTGGCCAGGCCAGGGGAGGTGGGGGGTCCCAGTATTTACCACTATGTTTCCTTCTTCTGTGCTTGGATTCCTGTTTCCTGACTATCAGTAGAGAGATTCTCTTGTCTTACTGTTATCAATACAATAGTTAAAGAGTTAATTCTTTGAACTCCCATTCTCCCAATATTATTAGGCCACTGTTTTAGTTATATGAGTAGTCAATGTTTTCATTACAGTTTTTACATAAATTATTATTATTTGCATGGACCCAAGTAATATACTATACTTACTTTCTTTTCTTAAATAACTTTGTTTTTCCTAGAGTTAACAGTAAAATTGTCTTATTTCTTTATTTGCTTATTAGTTCTCTGAGTATCTGTAACCTTCCAAGTGTGCCCATTCAGTGTTAAAGCCCCTCGCTCAGTGGCCGACCCTATCAGATACTCTGTAAGTTGCTTTTTTAGGCTGGAGACATAACTCCTGGTCTAATCTTCCAGCTCCAGACTGGCCTGGCAGTTCTCTGTGCCTAGTTCACAGAGGTCTTCCTTAGGCCTCCTCTTCTCCACTCTCTAGGATCGGATCCTTTGTTTTTGAGAAACCAAGTTAATCCTTTTTATTGGTTTATTCCTTTACTTTACTAAAACACATTCTCCAGCAGCTTTCTTTTTTTTTTTTTTTTTTGCTGTACGCGGGCCTCTCACTGTTGTGGCCTCTCCCGTTGCAGAGCACAGGCTCTGGACGCTCAGGCTCAGTGGCCATGGCTCACGGGCCCAGCCACTCCGCGGTATGTGGGATCTTCCCAGACTGGGGCACGAACCCGTGTCTCCTGCATCGGCAGGTGGACTCTCAACCACTGCGCCACCAGGGAAGCCCTCCAGCAGCTTTCTAAGAAAGGATTCATCATGGGAAGTAAGCCTTTTACATGCCCAAAAATGTCTCTATTCTAATACCTTCACACTTACAGAATTCTGTGAAATCACTTTCCCTCCTTTTTTTTTTTAAACTCATTATTAACCAGGGGATTTTTGCAGAAATTAATGCCTGCGGCCGGCGATTTTTATTTCGGCCGATCAAAATTAATTCTGTTATTTCACTAACACTTTGTGGGTTATTACATTCAGTAGTTACACCTGACACACCTGTAAAGTCTTCTAATTTTCATGAAATGTTGTCTTCAGTCCACTCTTCTGTAGAAGCAAAGGAGCATTCTCCAGCATCATGAGTTTCATTTTCACTTTCCATATCAGAATCAATCACTAAGGTTTTTGTCTTTTTGTTGGTATAATATTCACATCGTCTGAATCATAACTATATTCTGAAGAACTGTCATTACTGCTATTTCTGATCCATGCTCGTTCCTGGGACTCTGGTGTGACTGAGCTGCCTTTTATCCATATCCCCCTTTGCAGATAGTTTGTTTACAGTTTTCTTCATTTGCAAAGTCATTTACCAATCTTCCATCCATTTTCTGTCTTTCAAAAATTTATTGCTATCATTTATTCCCCCTCCTGTCTCCTCTGATGTTCTCTTTGTTCTTCTGGGTTTATGCTTTTTAAAAAAATTATTTCCTCTTATTTCAGTGTGATTTTGGAAGGAAAGGAAAGAAACACATATTTTAATTCTCCATGTTTAACCGGAAGTCCAGCACCAATTCCATCTATCATCATTCTTATGAAAGGATTATATCAGCCCACATGTCCCCTAAATTTATTACACGAGTAACCAGAAGTACTTTACTGAAATCCTATGTTCCGGTATAGATGCAGACTAGGTAGAAAGTAACTTGCATACATACTCTTTGTGGATGGCTATAGAATATTAAAGACCTCATGAATCTTTAATATATAAATGTTACAGGGAAAATTACACGCAATTACAGAAGAATAGCCCTAAGAGCAAATGGTGCACAAAGATTATAGCATTTAAGACTGTGACAGAAATCAATGAGAGAGATCGAAAACTGTATAGTTATATATTTCTTTGAAAACCAAGTTAAACAATGGAAAGCTCTGTAAGAATAACAGCACAAGATAAAAAAGCATTTTCACAATTCACAAGGTACAGTACTGCTGGCCATTTAACTACTAACGCCAGGGTCGGGGTGAGAGGGAGCTGTATGAGTCCACCTTCATTCCTCTATCACATGTCAAGCGAAATCAAGATAAGAGCACATTAGCAGTGCAAAGTCATAGAAAGGAGAATGCCCGATGTCTCCTTGCTACATCCCAAGTAAAGAAATAAGGCAGCCAGCTGGGATGATACAGTGCAGAAAATTACTATGTCAAAGTAGATGAATTAGATGTATCCCTCAGTGTCCAGATAACAAATGGACTGTGTGTATCCCGGGTTAGGAATGGTGCCAGTTGGCCTGAGGACAAAATAGTCATATCCAGGGGTCGGCATACTTTTTCTGCAAAGAGCCATATAGTAGACAGTTTAGGTTTTTGCAGCCCAGATGATGATCTATGTCACAACTTTTAAAAGTTTAAACAATTAAATATATTCCATTATTAAAGGAGGCTATAAGCTGGAGGTGAAAGCAGGCATCAGGTAAATTGTCAGTATGATGCTGCTAGGAAGGCAAGAATACAGACTTCCAAAAAACATTTTTAAGTGAAGCGACTTGTATTTGAAGGTCAGGAAGACCTCTGTGACGAATTGGCATTCAAGCTGAGACCTGAAGTTTAGCTAGATGAAGAAAAACTGATGAAATTTCCAGGCAGAGGAAATTGCCTTTGCAAAGACAGAAAAGCAAGGTGGGGAGGGTGGCATGCAATGACACCACAGCAGTGGACCGGGGTTGGGTTGGTTGGCAAGGGCTTGGTCACCCAGCACACACATGTTCTGCTCCACTGAGGCTGTAAAAACAATGAGTTTCTGTTCTGTCTACCTTCCCTCGCTTGGTGGGAAGAAAGATCAGTCTAAGGACCACATAGGTATGTGAGAGAAGCCAGCCCCAGATTGAAACTTCACTATGGGTAATCTCCATATAACTAATGGAGGAGTCATTTTCTCCATTCACAGGAGTTTTTTGAGAACCCTGCTTTTCGTCCTGATGGTTTGAAACTCTACCCTACCCTGGTGATTCGTGGAACTGGGCTTTATGAGCTGTGGAAATCGGGAAGATACAAGAGTTATTCTCCCAGTGACCTGATTGAATTGGTGGCCCGGATCCTTGCCCTCGTGCCTCCGTGGACTCGAGTGTACCGAGTGCAGAGGTAATGTGTTAATCTTTTATGCCAGAAATCATCAGTGAAGAGTCTTATCTGTTAACAGTTTCTAATGAGAAGAGTCTTACTGCAAATTGATGGGTTTGAATTTTTTTAAATTAAAAATGGGACACCTAGAATGCTGTCTGCAGATAGAGAGGATGGAAATGATAGGACAGCACATCCAAGCCTCTTTGCCAGTATCACGTTTATTCACATGTTCATCTCTTCATTCGCGAGCCAGGAGATGGAGGATGATGGGAAGTGGGCATGGTGTTTGGTTCCAGGAGCTTGTGATCTACATCAGCGTTTCCTTTTTCAGATCTGCTCCAACCCAGATACTCTAGTGAGTGTGGGAGGAGGACGTGGAGCCATGTGGCTGTTATCCCTGTTCTAGAGCCTCTGAAGAAAAAAGAAAGAGTAGCAACAAGCATTCTTTACTGACATTAATGTAAATGTGGAGAAAGAGTGACATATTCCTGATAGTGTGAAGGAAATTATCTTAAATACTTTTCTAGGAGAAACTGAGATCTCATTTACAGTCGTGGTCTTTTTTTTTTTTTTTTTTTTACATCTTTATTGGAGTATGATCGCTTTACAATGGTGTGTTAGTTTCTGCTTTATAACAAAGTGAATCAGTTATACATCTACATCTGTTCCCATATCTCTTCCCTCTTGCGTCTCCCTCCCTCCCTCCCACCCTCCCTATCCCACCCCTCCAGGCGGTCACAAAGCACCAAGCTGATCTCCCTGTGCTATGCGGCTGCTTCCCACTAGCCATCTACCTTACGTTTGGTAGTGCATATATGTCCATGCCTCTCTCTCGCTTTGTCACAGCTTACCCTTTCACCTCCCCATATCCTCAAGTCCATTCTCTAGTAGGTCTGTGTCTTTATTCCTGTCTTACCCCCAAGTTCTTCATGACTTTTTTTTCTTAAATTCCATATATATGTGTTAGCATACGGTATTTGTCTTTCTCTTTCTGACTTACTTCACTCTGTATGACAGACTCTAGGTCTATCCACCTCATTACAAAGAGCTCAATTTCGTTTCTTTTTATGGCTGAGTAATATTCCATTGTATATATGTGCCACATCTTTATCCATTCATCCGATGATGGACACTTAGGTTGTTCCATCTCTGGGCTATTGTAAATAGAGCTGCAGTGAACATTTTGGTACATGACTCTTTTTGAATTATGGTTTTCTCAGGGTATATGCCCAGTAGTGGGATTGCTGGGTCATATGGTAGTTCTATTTGTAGTTTTTTAAGGAACCTCCATACTTTTCTCCATAGTGGTGGTACCAATTCACATTCCCACCAGCAGTGCAAGAGTGTTCCCTTTTCTCCACACCATCTCCAGCATTTATTGTTTCTAGATTTTTTGATGATGGCCATTCTGACTGCTGTGAGCTGATACCTCATTCTAGTTTTGATTTGCATTTCTCTAATGATTAATGATGTTGAGCATTCTTTCATGTGTTTGTTGGCAGTCTGTATATCTTCTTTGGAGAAATGTCTATTTAGGTCTTCGGCCCATTTTTGGATTGGGTTGTTGTTTTTTTGTTATTGAGCTGCATGAGCTGCTTATAAATTTTGGAGATTAATCCTTTGTCAGTTGCTTCATTTGCAAATATTTTCTCCCATTCTGAGGGTTGTCTTTTGGTCTTGTTTATGGTTTCCTTTGCTGTGCAAAAGCTTGGAAGTTTTATTAGGTCCCATTTGTTTATTTTTGTTTTTATTTCCATTTCTCTAGGAGGTGGGTCAAAAAGGATCTTGCTGTGATTTATGTCATAATGTTCTGCCTATGTTTTCCTCTAAGAGTTTGATAGTTTCTGGCCTTACATTTAGGTCTTTAATCCATTTTGAGCTTATTTTTGTGTATGGTGTTAGGGAGTGATCTAACCTCATACTTTTACATGTACCTGTCCAGTTTTCCCAGCACCACTTATTGAACAGGCTGTCCTTTCTCCACTGTACATTCCTGCCTCCTTTATCAAAGATAAGGTGACCATATGTGCGTGGGTTTATCTCTGGGCTTTCTATCCTGTTCCATTGGTCTATCTTTCTGTTTTTGTGCCAGTACCATACTGTCTTGATGACTGTAGCTTTGTAGCATAGTCTGAAGTCAGGGAGCCTGATTCCTCCAGCTCTGTTTTTCATTCTCAAGATTGCTTTGGCTCTTGGGGGTCTTTTGTGTTTCCATACAAATTGTAAAATTTTTTGTTCTAGTTCTGTGAAAAATGCCAGTGGTAACTTAATAGGGATTGCATTGAATCTGTAGATTGCTTTGGGTAGTAGAGTCATTTTCACAATGTTGATTCTTCCAATCCAAGAACATGGTATATCTCTCCCTCTGTTTGTATCATCTTTAATTTCTTTCATCAGTGTCTTATAATTTTCTGCATACAGGTCTTTTGTCTCCTTAGGTAGGTTTATTCCTAGATATTTCATTCTTTTTGTTGCAATGGTAAATGGGAGTCTTTTCTTGATTTCACTTTCAGATTTTTCATCATTAGTGTACAGGAATGCCAGAGATTTCTGTGCATTAAATTTGTATCCTGCTACTTTACCAAATTCATTGATTAGCTCTAGTAGTTTTCTGGTAGCATCTTTAGGATTCTCTATGTATAGTATCATGTCATCTGCAAACAGTGACAGCTTTACTTCTTTTCCAATTTGGATTCCTCTTATTTCCTTTTCTTTGATTGCTGTGGCTAAAACTTCCAAAACTATGTTGAATAAGAGTGGTGAGAGTGGGCAACCTTGTCTTGTTCCTGGTCTTAGTGGAAATGCTTTCAGTTTTTCACCATTGAGGAAATTTTGGCTGTGGGTTTGTCATATATGGCCTTTATTATGTTGAGGAAAGTTCCCTCTATGCCTACTTTCTGCAGGGTTTTTATCATAAATGGGTGTTGAATTTTGTCAAAAGGTTTTTCTGCATCTATTGAGATGATCATATGGTTTTTCTCCTTCAGTTTGTTAATATGGTGTATGACATTGATTGATTTGCATATATTGAAGCATCCTTGCATTCCTGGAATAAACCCCACTTGATCATGGTGTATGATCCTTTTAATGTGCTGTTGGATTCTGTTTGCTAGTATTTTGTTGAGGATTTTTGCATCTATGTTCATCAGTGATATTGGCCTGTAGTTTTCTTTCTTTGTGACATCCTTGTCTGGTTTTGGTATCAAGGTGATGGTGGCCTCGTAGAATGAGTTTGGGAGCGTTCCTCCCTCTGCTATATTTTGGAAGAGTTTGAGAAGGATAGGTGTTAGCTCTTCTCTAAATGTTTGATAGAATTCGCCTGTGAAGCCATCTGGTCCTGGGCTTTTGTTTGTTGGAAGATTTTTAATCACAGTCTCAATTTCAGTGCTTGTGATTGGTCTGTTCATATTTTCTGTTTCTTCCTGATTCAGTCTTGGCAGGTTGTGCATTTCTTAAGAATTTGTCCATTTCTTCCAGGTTGTCCATTTTATTGGCATAGAGTTGCTTGTAGTAATCTCTCATGATCTTTTGTATTTCTGCAGTGTCAGTTGTTACCTCTCCTTTTTCATTTCTAATTCTATTGATTTGAGTCTTCTCCCTCTTTTTCTTGATGAGTCTGGCTAATGGTTTTTCAATTTTGTTTATCTTCTCAAAGAACCAGCTTTTAGTTTTATTGATCTTTGCTATCATTTCCTTCATTTCTTTTTCATTTATTTCTGATCTGATTTTTATGATTTCTTTCCTTCTGCTAACTTTGGAGTTTTTTTGTTCTTCTTTCTCTAATTGCTTTAGGTGCAAGGTTAGGTTGTTTATTCGAGATGTTTCCTGTTTCTTAAGATAGGATTGTAATGCTGTAAATTTCCCTCTTAGAACTGCTTTTGCTGCATCCCATAGGTTTTGGGTCGTTGTGTCTCCATTGTCATTTGTTTCTAGGTATTTTTTTATTTCCTCTTTGATTTCTTCAGTGATCACTTCGTTATTAAGTAGTGTATTGTTTAGCCTCCATGTGTTTGTATTTTTTACAGATCTTTTCCTGTAATTGATATCTAGTCTCATAGTGTTGTGGTTGGAAAAGATACTTGATACAATTTCAATTTTCTTAAATTTACCAAGGCTTGACTTATGACTCAAGATATGATCTATCCTGGAGAATATTCCATGAGCACTTGAGAAAAATGTGTATTCTGTTGTTTTTGGATGGAATGTCCTATAAATATCAATTAAGTCCATCTTGTTTAATGTATCATTTAAAGCTTGTGTTTCCTAATTTATTTTCATTTTGGATGATCTGTCCATTGGTGAAAGTGGGGTGTTAAAGTCCCCTACTGTGAATGTGTTACTGTGGATTTCCCCTTTTATGGCTGCTAGTATTTGCCTTATGTATTGAGGTGCTCCTATGTTTGGTGCATAAATATTTACAATTGTTATGTCTTCTTGGATCAGTCCCTTGATCATTATGTAGTGTTTTTCTTTGTCTCTTCTAATAGTCTTTATTTTAAAGTCTATTTTGTCTGATATGAGAATTGCTACTCCAGCTTTCTTTTGGTTTCCCTTTGCCTGGAATATCTTTTTCCATCCCCTTACTTTCAGTCTGTATGTGTCTCTAGGTCTGAAGTGGGTCTCTTGTAGCCAGCATATATATGGGTCTTGTTTTTGTATCCATTCAGCCAATCTGTGTCTTTTGGTGGGAGCATTTAGTCCATTTACATTTAAGGTAATTATCGATATGTATGTTCCTATTCCCATTTTCTTAATTGTTTTGGGTTCGTTATTGTAGGTCTTTTCCTTCTCTTGTGTTCCTTGCCTAGAGAAGTTCCTTTAGCATTTCTTGTAAAGCTGGTTTGGTGGTGCTGAACTCTCTCAGCTTTTGCTTGTCTGTAAAGGTTTTGATTTCTCCATCAAATCTGAATGATATCCTTGCTGGGTAGAGTAATCTTGGTTGCAGGTTTTTCTCCTTCATCACTTTAAATATATCCTGCCAGTCCCTTCTGGCTTGCAGTGTTTCTGCTGAAAGATCAGCTGTTAACCTTATGGGGATTCCCTTGTGCTTTATCTGTTGTTTTTCCCTTGCTGCTTTTAATATGTTTTCTTTGTATTTAATTTTTGACAGTTTGATTAATATGTGTCTTGGCGAATTTCTCCTTGGATTTATCCGTATGTGACTCTCTGTGCCTCCTGGACTTGATTAACTATTTCCTTTCCCATATTAGGGAAGTTTTCAACTATAATCTCTTCAAATATTTTCTCAGTCCCTTTCTTTTTCTCTTCTTCTTCTGGAAACCCTATAATTTGAATGTTGGTGCATTTAATGTTGTCCCAGAGGTCTCTGAGACTGTCCTCATTTCATTCTTTTTTCTTTATTCTGCTCTGCAGTAGTTATTTCCACTATTTTATCTTCCACATCACTTATCTGTTCTTCTGCCTCAGTTATTCTGCTATTGATCCCATCTAGAGTATTTTTAATTTCATTTATTGTGTTGTTCATCATTGCTTGTTTCATCTTTAGTTCTTCTAGGTCCTTGTTAAATGTTTCTTGCATTTTGTCTATTCTATTTCCAAGATTTTGGGTCATCTTTACTATCATTATTCTGCATTCTTTTTCAGGTAGACTGCCTATTTCCTCTTCATTTGTTAGGTCTGGTGGGTTTTTATCTTGCTCCTTCATCTGCTGTGTGTTTTTCTGTCTTCTCATTTTGCTTATCTTACTGTGTTTGGAGTCTCCTTTTTGCAGGCTGCAGGTTCGTAGTTCCTGTTGTTTTTGGTGTCTGTTCCCAATGGCTAAGGTTGGTTCAGTGGGTTCTGTAGGCTTCCTGGTGGAGGGGACTAGTGCCTGTGTTCTGGTGGATGAGGCTGGATCTTGTCTTTCTGGTGGGCAGGTCCACGTCTGGTGGTGTGTTTTGGGGTGTCTGTGGACTTATTATGATTTTCGGCAGCCTCTCTGCTAATGGGTGGGGTTGTGTTCCTGTCTTGCTAGTTGTTTGGCATAGGGTGTCCAGCACTGTAGCTTGCTGGTCGTTGAGTGAAGCTGGGTGGTGGTGTTGAAATGGAGACCTCTGGGAGATTTTCGCCATTTGATATTATGTGGAGCTGGGAGGTCTCTTGTGGACCAGTGTCCTGAAGTTGGCTCTCCCACCTCAGAGGCACAGCACTGACTCCTGGCTGCAGCACCAAGAGCCTTTCATCCACACGGCAGCTCTGATGTGGCACGGTGCTCAGACCTCAGATGGGGTGGAGAACCCAGGCAGTGACTCCAGAGAAAGAAGTTTCTGCCCCTTTTTTTTTTTTTTAATAGAAGCATAACACTGAAGAAAAAATTTAAAAGCTGTAAAGTTACCTATTTACCTACAATCCTGACAAAGCCATTCCTGTACTTCCTGGTCGTTAAGGCACATTTCCACCACCCTGCCAAAAACTGCCTGGATTCCAGTATTACCAGTAGAAGGCCAAATGGGGATTGATAAATGCATGTCCAGTCAGCTGCTGTGACTAGTATTCCACTGAGCACAACGACTGTGCTATTAATAACATAAAGCAGAACTATCAACTAAAGGAAAATTATCAAGGATATAAAATAATGGATTTCCTTAAAGGTCAAAGGATATTTACACCACATTTCTGGCACAGTGTATTTATTTCTCAAATTTTTTAAATTATTGGCCCAACTTTAGGACCTAAATTGCTTAATGATCTCTATTTTTTAAAATACAGGTAAAAATACTAAGGATATAGTGACTAGAAAATCAGCCATCAAAATCATTTGCATTATCCTTCCTCTTCTCTTCCACCTTTCTGGAACAATTCAGTCCAAAAGACATTAAGAGGTACTGAGCAACGCAGGCATCCACACGAGGGACATAGGGAGCCACAGGGCCCAGAGCACGGGGAGAAGGGTGTTCTTGGGGAGGAGGTGGTGGTGTGGCTCAGGCTGCTGCAGCCCAGATGTGTGAGGAAGGCGTTCTTACTGAGGGCTGACCTGGCACCAGATGTCAGAGCTCAGCAGGGCGAGGAGGATGTGTCTGAGGGGTGTGGAGATGAGGATAGCAACAAAGGGTCAGTAACTTGCAAGGGGTGGATCTAGTAAGTAGATAATATTAAGGATAATGGGAGCTGGGTTTTCTGTTATCTGAAAAGGGAATGACAAATATGAAAAGGAGAAAATTACAATGTACCTCATGGTGTTTGGGAATAGGAGATACTGGTGTGAACTTGCGGTTTTCAACATATTGGTAGAGATAGAAATAATTGTAAATGTAACAAATGATAACAAATACAATGGTGTGTGCACATGTCCTTTTCACAGTCTGTTTAATGGCCACGATTTTTGCAGTTTTGTGCTGTTTGTTGGTGATTTCACTTTTTAAAATGGCCTCTAAGCATAGTACTGAAGTGTTGTGTGTAGTGTCCCTGAGTGCAGGAAGGCTATGCTGTGCCTTACGGAGAAAAGGCATGTGTTAGATTAGCTTCATTCAGACATGAGCTATGAGCCATGAGTTTCATGATAATGAATCATCTGCCTGTTTATTGAGAGAGAGAGACACCTTAAACAGAAATACACGTAAAACAAGGTCATGTGTTGATCAGCTGACGGAAATGCTGTGACCAGAGGCTCACAGGAAGCTGGGATGGAGTCTAGGATTAGACAAGAGTAAAGTGCCAATGTTAGTTTCCTGATTTTGATGGTTGTATTACTGTTATGCAAGAGAATATCCTTGTTGTAGGAAATACTTAGAGTATTCTGGGGGTATTGGGACATCTTGTTCCCAATTTACCTTCAAATATTATACTTCAGGAATATAGTTATTTCTACCACACTTGGGAATTTTTCTGTGACTTCGAGATTCTTTCAAAAACTTAATACAATAGAAACAAAGATGCAATAAGTAATACTAATAACAACAAAAGAAAAATAGCATTTGCATTTAACTCACTGTGGCAACCAGAGAACAGTGAAGACACTACTTCCCCGTAGCAGAGCAAGGCAACAGATATCACAGAATAGATAGAAATTTCACAGCCATATAGACACCATAGTTTTCCTACCAAGAGTAACAAGGCACAGATCACACGGGCAATCAGATGAAGAATTTGCATTCTCCCCATTCATTTTTAGCTTTCAATTTCTTACTGCTGTAACCAGCAAGTCAAAAGCAACAAAGACATTGCTATAACATTAAAAGCTTAATTTTATAGGCTTTATGAAATACCACTATGGGACATTATCCTGGCTTACCACCAACTGAAAAAATAAGGATTTCGAGAAAACAGGAGCAGCAAATATGATCTCTATAGGAAAACTGTAAAGGGGTCATGACAGGAAGAATTAAGAATATGTATATTATACAACCAAAAGGATGTACAAGGAGAAAGGCATGATATTATGGAGAACGGACATGAGGCTGATTAAAGACACCTCCCCGTTCCCAGTTCTCCTGTCATGACCCCATTGCAGCTCTCTGGAGAGCTGTCCTTGTCCACATAGTACACTGAACACTTAATAACAATTTGGTAGCTGTGTTCTGGTAAAACAGCTTCATATCTCTGCATAAAAACTTTATGCTCCATTTACTGATGTTTTTAAAGTTATATTCAGATATAGCTAGAACTTGGTATATCTAGACTTCTAGAAAGAAACCTGTATTGAGGGCTCGATGGTAAAATGTTGAAAAAGAAGTGCTAAGGAAAGTGTTAATGGGTAACTCAAGGTTTACATACAGATGTGTACAAGAGAAGGCTGAGTGTTTAGACAGTGTTCAGGGGCTGAGAAACCTTTTGAGTTGGGAAAAGAGAATCACAGTGTTTCTTCTAGCTTGTTTTAAACTTTTAGAACGATTCTGAAAATGTAGAAAACTGATAGTGGTCTAGAAGTGCAGTTAAGTACCCTGACTCTTAATTTGGAAGCAGTTGGTTATGTCTTACTGGAAAGAAGCCATTGGCAAAGGAAAAAGCCTCCTCTTAGGGTGTTTAGTCCAGGTGATTTTAATAATTATAGTTTATTTTTGTTTTAAATCATAGTAAAGGAAAATCATGTGTGTCTTTTTGTTCTGTGCCTTTAGAAAATCTGGCTTTCTCTATGTTGGTTCACCTAGTGACAGCTACTAATTACAAGCAACTTGCTTAGTGTTGACTAGCTAATCTAAACTTATACATGGAGGAGAAGATTTTAGGAATTATTTTCTAGACAGGTATCAGAAGGAAGGAACAAAGGAAGGAAAGTGAGAGGGAAGATATTTCAAGCAAAAACACAATGTTTTACACTTGTCTTTTTTTAAAAAAAAAAACACTATAATTTACTATTAGATTACCTGATATTTTTTTAATTGGCCATTTTCCCCACCCCCCCTTTTTTCTTAATTAATTTACACTTTAAATTTTATGACAGTTGAGTCAATACCATTTTACCAGGTGTTTTTATGAAGTAGCATCCCAATAGATGATTCTGTATTGCAGCCCTGAAGGGTGCAGTCAGTGATTAAATGTTAAATTCTGTCCAGGCACATGATGGAGCCACATTAAACTGCTGGTGCCCACAGGCTGTTTAACAGCTGTCTGCCTTGATGTGATTTTTTTAAATCACTGTGAAGCATTAGAATAGAATACCAATTCGCAACCAAAAGATGCTTCTGAAGTGCGAGAAACTTCAGACCAAAAAAGCTCTAGACAGCATTTTGAAAGGCTTTTGATGAGCAAATTGCAAATATTAGTGCCTCTAAGCTTGAAATGTTACCTGTGAAATAGAAAAGTGAATATTCTTGAATGTAATATCTCTTCAAGCCAAGAAAGTGAAACAAATTGAAAAATCTAAAAATAATTTTAAGTCCTACTCAGATGGATGTAGCAGGTACACATGGTTAGTAATCTTACCTGGGTTTTGAACTCCTAGGAGTCTGTAACAGTGTCTATTTATATATTCCAAATTACTTAGTATACTACTTTGCACATAGAAGATGCTCAACATATATAGAACTCTCTCTCTTCATTTTTAGTGAAAAAAACTTTATCACTGAAAGTGGAGATTGCCACATTTCTATTCCCTAATGAGGAAAACTCCTGTCTGGTACACTCCAGGCATTTCACTGCCAAAGACCATTAAAGCCATATTGCATTTTGTAGTGACAGACATAAATTTAAGGACATTTATGAACTGTCAGCATCATTATAAAGCCCTGTGTTACCAGGTCCACACTGACTTGTGCTTTGGGGTAGTCAGTGCCAGCTTCAGGGACATGTGACCTGTGTAGTCTCATAGGTCTTTAACTAGGCCTAATGCTCTGCTCTCACTGTCTTGAAATCATTAATAATTTCCCAGAAGAGGCCCCCTGTTCTTCTTTTGCACTAGGCACCACAAATTATTAGCTAGCCCTGCTGGTAATTCTTTCTGTCATATAGTTCTGCTTAACAACACAATATGATAAAACCTAGACCTTAGAGAGTTTACTTGTATTGATAATTTTAGTGTCTTTTAAAAGTACCGGTTCACAAGAGATGACTGAGGATATCAGAAATACCTAGAAACAAATCACAATGAAAACACGAGGACCCAAAACCTATGGGATGCAGAAAAAGCAGTTCTAAGAGGGAAGTTTATAGCAATACAGTCCTACCTCAAAAAACAAGAAACATCTCAAACAACCTAACCTTACACTTAAAGCAATTAGAGAAAGAAGAACAAAAAAACCCCAAAGTTAGCAGAAGGAAAGAAATCATAAAGATAAGATCAGAAATAAATGAAAAAGAAATGAAGGAAACGATAGCAAAGGTCAGTAAAACTAAAAGCTGGTTCTTTGAGAAGATAAACAAAATTGATAAACCATTAGCCAGACTCATCAAGAAAAAGAGGGAGAAGACTCAAATCAATAGAATTAGAAATGAAAAAGAAGAAGTAACAACTGACACTGCAGAAATACAAAGGGTCATGAGAGATTACTACAAGCAACTCTATGCCAATAAAATGGACAACCTGGAAGAAATGGACAAATTCTTGGAAAAGCACAACCTTCTGAGACTGAACCAGGAGGAAAATATAAACAGACCGATCACAAGCACTGAAATTGAGACTGTGATTAAAAATCTTCCAACAAACAAAAGCCCAGGACCAGATGGCTTCACAGGTAAATTCTATGAAACATTTAGAGAAGAGCTAACATCTATCCTTCTCAAACTCTTCCAAAATATAGCAGAGAGAGGAACACTCTGAAACTCATTCTACGAGGCCACCATCACCCTGATACCAAAACCAGACAAGGATGTCACAAAGAAAGAAAACTACAGGCCAATATCACTGATGAACATAGATGCAAAAATTCTCAACAAAATACTAGCAAACAGAATCCAACAGCACATTAAAAGGATCATACACCATGATCAAGTGGGGTTTATTCCAGGAATGCAAGGATTCTTCAATATATGCAAATCAATCAATGTGATACACCATATTAACAAACTGAAGGAGAAAAACCATATGATCATCTCAATAGATGCAGAAAAACCTTTTGACAAAATTCAACACCAATTTATGATAAAAACCCTCCAGAAAGTAGGCATAGAAGGAACTTACCTCAACATAATAAAGACCGAATATTACAAACCCACAGCCAACATAGTTCTTAATGGTGAAAAACTGAAACCATTTCCTCTAAGACCAGGAACAAGACAAGGTTGTCCACTCTTACCACTATTGTTCAACATAGTTTTGGAAGTTTTAGCCACAGCAATCTGAGAAGAAAAAGAAATAAAAGGAATCCAAATCGGAAAAGAAGTAAAGCTGTCACTGTTTGCAGATGACATGATACTATACATAGAGAATCCTAAAGATGCTACCAGAAAACTACTAGAGCTAATCAATGAATTTGGTAAAGTAGCAGGACACAAAATTAATGCACAGAAGTCTCTTGCATTCCTATACACTAATGATGAAAAATCTGAAAGAGAAATTAAGGAAACACTCCCATTTACCATTGCAACAAAAAGAATAAAATACCTAGTAATAAACCCACCTAAGGAGACAAAAGACCTGTATGCAGAAAACTATAAGACACTGATGAAAGAAATTAAAGATGATACAAACAGATGGAGAAATATACCATGTTCTTGGATTGGAAGAATCAACATTGTGAAAATGACTCTACTACCCAAAGCAACCTACAGATTCAGTGCAATCCCTGTCAAGCTACCAAAGGCATTTTTCACAGAACTAGAACAAAAAATTTTACAATTTGTATGGAAACGCAAAAGACCCCGAATAGCCAAAGGAATCTTGAGAAAGAAAAACGGAGCTGGAGGAATCAGGCTCCCTGACTTCAGACTATACTACAAAGCTACAGTAATCAAGACAGTATGCTACTGGCACAAAAACAGAAATATAGATCCATGGAACAGGATAGAAAGCCCAGAGATAAACCCACGCACATATGGTCACTGTGTCTGTGACAAAGGAGTTAAGAATATACAATGGAGAAAAGACAGCCTGTTCAATAAGTGGTGCTGGGAAAACTGGACAGCTACATGTAAAAGAATGAAATTAGAACACTCCCTAACACCATACACAAAAATAAACTCAAAATGGATTAAAAACCTAAATGTAAGGCCAGACACTGTAAAACTCTTAGAGGAAAACATAGGTAGAACACTCTATGACATAAATCACAGCAAGATCCTTTTGGACCCACCTCCTAGAGAAATGGAAATAAAACCAAAAATAAACAAATGGGACCTAATGAAACTTAAAAGCTTTTGCACAGCAAAGGAAACCATAAACAAGACGAAAAGAAAACCCTCAGAATGGAAGAAAATATTTGCAAATGAAGCAACTGACAGAGGATTCTTCTCCAAAATATACAAGCAGCTCAATATCAAAAAACCAAACAACCCAATCCAAAAATGGGCAGAAGACCTAAATAGACATTTCTCCAAAAAAGATATACAGATTGTCAACAAACATATGAAAGGATGCTCAACATCACTAATCATTAGAGAAATGCAAATCAAAACTACATTGAGGTATCAGCTCACACCAGTCAGAGTGGCCATCATCAAAAAATCTAGAAACAATAAATGCTGGAGAGGGTGTGGAGAAAAGGGAACCCTCTTGCACTGTTGGTGGGAATGTAAACTGATACAGCCACTATGGAGAACAGTTTGGAGGTTCCTTAAAAAACTAAAGATAGAACTACCATACGACCCAGCAATCCCACTACTGGGCATATACCCAGAGAAACCCATAATTCAGTAAAGAGTCATGTACCACAATGTTCATTGCAGCTCTATTTACAATAGCCAGGACATGGAAGCAACCTAAGTGTCCACTGACAGATGAATGAATAAAGAAGATGTGGCACATATATACAGTGGAATATTACACAGCCATAAAAAGAAGTGAAAGTGAGTTATTTGTAATGAGGTGGATGGACAGAGTGAAGTAAGTCAGAAAGAGAAAAATTAATACTGTATGCTAACACATATATATGGAGTCTAAAAAATGATTCTGAAGAACCTAGGGGCAGGACAGGAATAAAGACGCAGACGTAGAGAATGGACTTGAGGACATGGGGAGGAGGAAGGGTAAGCTGGAACGAAGTGAGAGAGTGGCATGGACTTACATGTACTACCAAATGTAAAATAGGCAGCTAGTGGGAAACAGCCGCATAGCACAGGTAGATCAGCTTGGTGCTTTGTGACCACCTAGAGGGGTGGGATAGGGAGGGTGGGAGGGAGACGCAAGAGGGAGGAGATATGGAGATATATGTATATTTATAGCTGATTCACTTTGTTATAAAGCAGAAACTAACACACCACTGTAAAGCAATTATACTCCAATAAAGATGTTAAAAAAAAAAAAAGGACTGGTTCATTATTAAAAATACTTGTAGAGCCCATCTTCCTTTCCCTTCATCTCCCCTTCCCATCACCTCCGCAGGCAGTGCCACAGAGGTGTTGACCACAGCATGCCTGGCATCTGAAGACATGGAGAGTAAGAGTAGTGAGTGCAGAGGTGGCAACGAGAGTAGTTGGGAGATTGGTTATATTGAGCAAATAAGTTGTTTGGTTTAGCAAACAAATAAGTATACTAAAGATAAGAGAGCCAGATTTCTCACTGTCCAAAGGGATTTCCAGACATTGAAGGTTAGGAGGCTGAAAAGAACACTGAGGCACTGGATTAGAATTGTAATTACCAGCATGATTTCACAGCTTCTTAAATTTATATGTAGAAACGGTTATAATGTTTATATATATGAATATATGAATATAAATATATATACACATATGTATAGACATACATAAGTTTCTTAATTCTGTACAGTGAAAGGGTCTAGAGGCAATGATACCTCAATAGTAATGAGCACAGTGAGTGCTCAGATCCTGGTTTCTAAATACCACCCTCCACTAAAAGGAATCAGGGATGCTTGGATAAATGGCCAGTTCTAGGACTGGGGCAGCAAACATATAAGATCAACCTGGAACATCATGTTGTTCCAGAAAGTAAAGAAATCTTCAAAGAATGGTGGGAACATGTCAAAAGGACCCCAAAGCCAGCCTAAATGCATGTCCACTGACCAAATCTAATGTAAGCAACAAAATAAATACTGTTAATACCAGATTACAGCTCACTGAATAAGATAGAAATCTCTGTATGCGTTTATAAATAAATGAATCAATAGAGAAGGGAACATTCTTCCTTAATATACAAGTTCAACTAATAAATGCAGAACGGATGGTAGAAATAGATAATCACCACTGATGTCTGTTACAGGGACAGTGATACAGAAGGAGTCATCGGTGGATGCTAGACTGGTAGTTGGAGGGTTGGTGAGGAACAGGTTGTTGGCATGATGCAGTGTACCTGTTGCAGCTCTCATACTGTAACAAGTGTCCTTTCACAGTCCATTTAATAACACATTTTTCACACTTTTATGCTTTTTGTTGATTTTGCTGTTTAAAATAGCCCCCACATGTAGTGCCGAGGTGCCGTCTCTCTAGTGTTCCTGAGTACAAGAAGGCTGTGATGTGTCTTACAAAGAAAATGAATGTGTTAGATAAGCTTCGTTGCAGCATGAATTATAGTGCTATTAGCCACAAGTGCAATGTTACCGAATCAATTCTGTGTTAAATAAAGTGTCTTTAGCTGGAAACACACATAAAACAAGGTTACGTGTTGATCAGTTGGAGAAAATGGACTAAAGGCTCACAGGAACCTAACCCTGCATTTTCCATAGGAGCAGTGCTTCCGTGTTTGCTAATTCAGTGTTCATGGCACATTATAGGACTTCACTGCCATGAATAACAAGAATCAAATGTATCTCACGTGATGGGTACTGCCGAAACCGATAAGTGTCGTTTCAGGGGGGCCCCAAGGAGCCCGGTCTTTTATGTCTCAGCACAGAAAGAATTCAGCGAGAGTCAAAGTGATAGATAAGCAGTGATTTATTAGAATAGGATGCTTGTGAAGCTTCCAAGCGGCTGGGCAAGAAGGTGCCGCGCCCTGAGAACTTAGTCGGTACAGTTTTGTAATCAAAGGAAAAGTGGGGAGGGTGAAAAGACCACCTTCTTCCTCATTCTTTTTTTTTTTTTTTGCGGTACACGGGCCTCTCACTGTTGTGGCCCCTCCCGTTGTGGAGCACAGGCTCCGGACGCGCAGGCTCAGCAGCCATGGCTCACGGGCCCAGCCACTCCGCGGCATGTGGGATCTTCCCGGACCGGGGCACGAACCCGTGTCCCCTGCATCGGCAGGCGGACTCTTAACCACTGCGCCACCAGGGAAGCCCTTCCTCATTCTTGAGTAGACATCACACTTCCATCATCAGCTCCTCCTCCATATTGGGCAGGGGAGTTTTCTTGTCCCTACATGGTCAAGCTAGGACTGTCATGGCACTATGGAAAAATTATTTCAGGCCTTTCACTTTGAAATGTCACCTTTCCATAAAGTACTGTTTTTTATGTGTGCAGAGAGCATGTCCTAGGGATCATTAACTTACTGAGTTCACTGGGCAGGATGTGGGTCTCATGTCACCATTGTTTTTATTGTTTTGGGGCTTGTCTCATGCATGGGTTTTGTTGCTAAGCAGGCCTGCTTGGCTTTGTGGTTAAGCAAACCTGCTTTCTTGAATGACCATTAACTTACAGGGGTCTCCCATACTTTTTTCTTTACTTACAATCCCCTAGTGGGATTAACTATTTAATTGCCTGATTTGTCCCTTTACTTTGTCCCTATCACAAACAGTGGTTGCCATTGGTTTTATCAGATTAATTTCATATGACGTATAACTGTTCAAAATTTTACTCTGTTGTGAAACTATACATATGTATTTGTGAGTGATTTATAAAATATTTCAGGGTTAAAAGGGACATTTGGAAGACTAACTTTGACTTATATAATATGAAATAGTAAAATATTTAAAACAGTTGTTTGTACATTTCTTGCTAAAATAAACTATACTTTTTAGTTCACTAGCCTTCTTTTGGTTTCATCTGCTTACTAATTTAAGATGAATTTGATTTTAAGAAATTATAGTTCCAAAGATAGAAAGTTTATTTTACTAGAAAGTATAAGTAAACCATATCTATTAACTAATCACTCTAAAATATGTTTTTTATGTTGCCCTCACTTTGAACTCCCTGGTATGTCTTTCTCTTAAAGAATTTTGGCTTATCAGTGCTTTATAGTTGCTTCCAGAGCCTGACAGATTTATTGCATATAGTTTTTAATGCTAAACAATTGGCTTTTGATACTTTTTTGAGTGGGGAATATCTTATTAGAATTAAATAGATGAATTAGCTAATTGTATTTACTTAACATTTGGAGGGATAAGTGAAAAGAGAAGGAAAAGACTCAAGCTGATTCAAAAGCAAAAATGAGAAGAAAAGATAAATGACGTATTCTTCAAGTCTTCTAATCAACCAAATATTAGACAAAAGAAATGGGGGATTTGTCTTTAAACTGGAGATATGCTGAGCATATTCTTACTTTAGGGTTTTTTTAAAAACTGTCTTGTCTTTAGATACTGATTTTTGTCTAGAAGGGATAGTGAGGGCTACTAAAATGAAACTCATAATTTCAACTTTTGATTGACGTTTCCTTGATGCCAGGCACTTTACACTATTTTAATGCCAGGAAATAAATTTTATCTACTCTCATCTTTAGGCAAGTTCTTATTCTTCGAATGCAGAGTCACTTCTAATTTAGATTTTTAGGAAATGGGAAAAAATTTATTCTTTGAGACCAGTTGTCTAAGCCAGGCTCCTGCGCTTCCTGGTTACTTGTCATTCAGCAACTGTATGGGAAAGTGTTTGTAAGCTATAAATCAGTGTGTTAATAATAATTTTTATTTCTCCTCTTAAATTGGACTTTGTAAAAGCTTTGTAAAAACCAGTTTTATTTCTTGTTTTGTTTAGTACAGATGTCTGTCTCTTCAGCCAAAAATCATTACTCATGGTTATTGGGCATTTGTTTTGTACTTTGTAATCTTATAAAGTGTTTTCATCAGATGTTTCTTAGAAAAACCCTGAGTGATAGGTGAAAATCATAATTTCATAGACGGGAAAACTGGGAGGCAGAAAAGCGGTCACCCTTGCTTTCGGGTCAGAATATTCAACCTCTGCTTTCCTGTTCGGTTTTGAGGTGGGGAAGGGGTGGTTTTGTTCTTTTTGTTTTTTTAAATATCCCTGCCTTTTACTGCTATAGAGAGTGACTTATACTTTGCAACATCTGATGTTTTTCTCCTACAGAGACATTCCAATGCCCTTAGTCAGCTCAGGAGTAGAACATGGTAACTTGAGAGAGCTGGCATTTGCAAGAATGAAAGACCTTGGAATACAGGTAAGAGTCTGACCATAACTGTCGAGATCAAAGTAGTCTGAGACACGAAAACCTGTGATACCATCACATTACAAACTTACAGGTTTGGTCAAAAAGCTTTCATGTATGGAAGCCATTCTTACCGTATAACACATTGAAATTGAAGCTAGTGGTTGCAAAGTCTGCATCCTATCCCCCACACCCCTCTGCTTTCTTCTCGAAGAGCGTAGGTTTGTCAATTTAATGGTTGTTCTTTCTGCCTTCTCAGATTGCCAACTATGTGTTCAACTCCTTTTTTAAAAAAACTTTTTTATTTTTTTTTGAAGTATTGGGTGTTCGATTCTTGACTAGTGGTTAGAGAAGAATACAACATTTGAAGAAACAAGGCTTACATACTGAAATAATTAGCAATGTTATCGCCCAGATATACCAGTCTCCCTCGCCCCGCCCCACCCCCAGGTCTATTCACTCACTCATTTATTTCACAAATATTTACTAAGCACCTCCTTTCTGCTTTCCCTGAAAGAGCCCAGGAATCTGCAATTTGACAGTCTCTGTAGATGATTCTGAAATCACGATGAGGTTTGAAACTCAGTGCTCTAGGAGCTATTTCTCAGAGCTGCTAAAGAGAAAAGGCCAGGAGGGTGTCTAGGCCTGAGCACTGATTCCTGGCCTCTGCCTTCAAAGATTCTCGTTCACTCCATCTGGGATGGAGCTGTGGGAGGTTCTCACACACAGTGCAAACATGGACCCCACTTCGAAAGACGTCGTTGAGAGGACTGCATATCATGTTTGTGGACCTACCCAAAACATTTTGTTCTCTGTCAATATGTCATGGAGAAAATTTTTCAGAAAATTGTCCATAGGAGAGTTTGTGAACATTATGGCTTATTCTACCCTCCCCCACACAAAAAAATTTCAGTTCTAGAAAAACAGCAAATGTATGTACAGTAATGAATAGCCCCAAACAAGAGCGTGTGCCTGCTCAGCCTCCCAGTCCCTACCTGTCCTCGTCGTCCAGCTCCTCCTCCTGAGAATACCGCTGCCGAGTGACCCACCCGGCCTGCTCAGCCTGCTGACCTCATCAACCAGGCACTGTTTTTAACCCTGTACCCTTCTTAACCCGTGATAGCCTCTCGTAAGGTAAACTGGGATTGAGTCTAAAGACTGGAATTCAGTCACACCGAAAGACATCCAGTTCACATAGGCAGTGTCTTTACTAGAAAATAAGCACACACCCATCTCTGCCTTTAAAAGCATTCCCCTCCCCTCCAAAAAATAGAAAACATGCAAGTGTTCATTAAAAGCATGTAATATGGGTTCCCGGGGCATGGAAATAGCTTAGTTCTTATAGAACTGAATAATGAGCTCTTATTTTTCTCATGGCATTCCATCCATATATATCCTAAATATACTATTAGTAGTATAGCTGCATGACATCATCAGATTTCCTATGGCGATCTTTTCTCACTGATGGGAAATGTTAGAATCCTGGGAATAATTTTTACAGTTCTATAGGGGAAAATATACCATAGGGCATATAATAGTTACTGTAATTATAAATGCCAGGCTGTGTAGCCTGCACACTGGGTTGTGGAATAGAAGCAAGAGTTACATCACATAGCTTGGCTGTGCAGACCAGGCACTGCTTCCGTATCATCCACAGGCAGCTTTGTGCTTCCCAGGGACACTCAAAGAGCCAATCTCCGACCGTGGTTCAGATTGTGTAATAAATAGGTCAAGGTTCTTTCTTTCCATTCTTCTTCCTTCCCCTCCTTCCTCCCTCCCATCCTTTCTTCCACAGAGCCCTTCTCTGCAGAAAACAGCAGTCTTAGCTCCCCTCTTTCTGACATTCCTAAAATGATACAAATATGGTGATGCTAAAAATGTTAACTGCCATAAAATGGTGAAGGTTTTAAAAAATTAGGAATTCAGTTTTTACTCTTCGGTAGACATAGTTTTGGATTGCACTTTCAGATACAGTTATATCCTCTGGTTTTCAGATTTCAGGATGTATGTTCTTTACTTTCAATATTGATCTCCTTTGGATTCTAAACTTATTTTAAAAGCAATACTGTACCAACTTCATGTATTTCTAGTTTGTTTTTCCCTATCAGGTTTATTAAAGATGGCTTCATTTTTAATTTATTTCTTTTATCTCAATGTAAATTATGTCCAAACTTGATTTTGAGCCCAGGATTTGGTGGAGAAGTTTCAATAAAAATTGAATTAGTTACCAGTTTTATAGTTTTCCCCCCTTCCCACTTTTTTTTTTCTTTCTTTCTTTTCTTTCTTTCTTTCCTTTTTTTTTTTTTTTTTGGCAGTGTCGAGATGTGAGAACCAGAGAGGTTGGCATCCAAGAAATTCATCACAAAGTGCGTCCATACCAGGTTAGTTTCTTCGTTTTATAGAGAGATTGGGTCCTGTTCATTAATCTTTGTCAAGCCTGGGCCTACACCTACTTACCAGCAGGACCAAACCCTAGAAGTTAATGAGTAAACTAAGAGCAAAGAGCAATTCAGAATGAAGTCAAGCCAGGAAAGCCAGATATGAGGGTGGCTCAACTCTAGAAGAGCCAGGTTAGGAAAACCAAGTTTGAACTTTGTTGTAGATCAGTACTGTCCAGTAGAACTTTCCGTAGTGTTGGAAATGTTCTATAATCTGTGCCATCTAATAGGATATCAGCTACCAGTCACATGTGACTTGAAATGTGGCTAGTGCAAAGAAGAACTTAGTTTTTAATTTTATTTAATTTCAAGTAATTCAAATGTAAATAGCCAAATGTGACTAGTGGCTACCTTCAGGTAAAGCTGAGTGTCATATGCTTATCTCTGTGTGCAACTGTTAAATTATTGCCTGTTGGTGGTAATCAAGCGAATAGATCAGCCATATGAACAGGGGTTCCATACAACGTGTTTGTGATGAATTAACTTCTCTCCTAGAATGACATCGTGTTAGCTATTTGCCAGATTTTCTGTGGGGGTTAGCTGTCGTGTGGGAGCCTATTTGAGAAAGGCCAGAGTAGACCTGCATTGATATTTCTGTTCTCAAAGTGAATTGTTTATTTGATTGACATTTTTCACATTTGGGATCTTTTGAGGAAGAACGTAGACCCAAGCATAGTTAGTCATTTTGTCAAATTCTTGTGCAAGCCAGTTATTCAGCAAACATTAAGTTGAGGAGGAATGTCACTATTAGTCTGTTTATTCACCTCACTGTGGGTCCAGTCTGCCCATTTTCAGAGTGTATCTGGGTGTGACCATGCCCACATATGTAGCTTTCTCTGCATGCACATTGCTTATATTTACGCAAAGTACAAGGGACACTTGAGCAGGAAGCAAGAGTCAAAAGCCCATGTAGATTGCTAACACAAAAGCTTCCCCATCCCCAAAAGCCCCTCTCCGGTGACTGGATTTTCTTTAACATGTGAATCTCATAACTAGGCATACTATTTTAAAGGTCCTGTGGGGTACTTTTTTTAAAAATTCCATCAAGGAATAAGTAACCAATAACACATTTTTTCTCCTAAAAGCAGGTTTTAGTGGAGGAGGTAAGGACTAGAAAAGAAAAACATTGAGTACCTGACAGTTCTGGGGCCTCAGGGTGCTCCCGAGAGCTGCACACATGACATAATGTATAATTTTACCTTAGAGACTCTTCATGGAGGATCCGATATAAATACATGGAAGCATTTACTGAGCCAAACTCTGTAAGAATCACAAGGTTAATGAGGTTCAGATATTTATGAGATTGTAAAACTGGTTTCCTTTTTTATAGTCCACGAACAAGTCATGAACTCTCGTTTACTCAGTGCTATTGAGAGGAGACAAGGAAAAAGAAACATAATTTATGGTTATTTATTCTTTATCCCTAATAGTGGATATTAGTCTAAATAAACATATAATTATAGAAACGCACTTTGTTCTCTAATTTTAAAAAAAGGTTTTTGCGTGGCTTTTTATGAAACAGGTTGAATTGGTAAGAAGAGATTATGTTGCAAATGGTGGCTGGGAGACGTTCTTATCCTATGAAGACCCCGATCAAGACATTTTGATTGGCCTCCTGAGATTACGGAAGTGCTCAGAGGAGACATTCCGTTTCGAATTGGTCGGCGGGGTGTCCATAGTCCGAGAGCTGCACGTGTATGGAAGTGTCGTCCCCGTCAGCAGTCGGGACCCCACTAAATTTCAGCATCAGGTATCCTGTATTCCATTTCTCTTTGACTGTGATGAAGAAATTGCTCAAAGGAGGAAAAGAGAAAAAGAATGGGGCGAGGGTGGGAGCAGAGGAAAAGGAGAGGGGAAATTCGGGAAGTGTAGAAACAGAGGAACCAGTACAATACTACAGTTGTTCAGAGATGTTTTCTCTTTAAATTGCTCCCCTGTGGGTGTGAGGGAGGGGGAGGGAGAGACAAATTGAGGCTCAGTCAAGTGAAATATAATAATAGACTGAACCATATGAAATTGCTATTTTTGAAAGTCAGAAATGGTCTAATACTGGCAATTTCGTATGATTCAACTATTTTGGGATCGAAGGAGATAATTTGAAAGAAAGCACTTATGAAATGTTAAAGCACTTCGTAAAGACAAGCAAGCTATGTGATATATATAGTGGAACATTATTCCACTCCCCCCAAACAACCTAAATAAATAACTCACTTTTTTAAATGTCAGGAGAATAGGTTAAAACTGCTAATGGTGGATGTAGCATAAACCCCCATACTGGTGATTTAAGAATATTGCCTGGTTTCAAAAGGCTTTTTAGAAATTGAAGGGGTGACTAATAATATAAGGGTAGATGCCCCAGACTTTCATCACCTGGAGATTGCCTAGCACTTGTTTAAAAAAAGACAAGTCGAGAGGCAATTACACGCTTGCTGTGACTAGATTACATCGTCCACAGAATACCTTTTGATGGCTTTTGTTGCAGAGTTATTCCTAGTCTGCTACAGTGTGCTTCTGGTATAATTGAATAGTGAACCTTTTCCTTACACCCGTAAAGGGTTTTTTGTCACTCTTATTTTAAAAGAGTTTAGCAGCTACGAAATAGTACCCTTCTTGTTTTATGGACCCCTCTTAATGACTTCTTCCCTTCTTAATTCCCTAACCCCTCCATTGCCTCTTACAGGGATTTGGCATGCTACTGATGGAGGAAGCAGAAAGAATAGCTAGAGAAGAACATGGATCTGGGAAAATAGCTGTTATATCAGGTAACTGGGGGAGGGCAAAGTTCATGATTCGTTCACATTTTTAACTTGGTACCACAGTGAAAAGTACCTCAGGCCTCTCTTGCCCCCATATATGATTATTATGTTCAAAATTGGGCAGAGCCAAATAGGGAAAGACTGGTGCTCAAGCACAAAGAAAATTCCTCTAAGCAGTTTGGCGGAATAGAGCTTGCAGAAGCTCTCCATCTCTTGAGTGGCAAGGCCAGTAATCTATATCCTGTCTTCCTCGTGGTCTGTCACACTGGTCTCTTGTGCTTTGTGCCCAGTTACTCTGGGAAAAATGAAATTTTTTTTGATGATATGGATCTAAGAAAATCATAAGTCAGTGTGGAGATTTGTCAGTATCATTCTGGAAATTAAAATAGAACCTAGCTGCCAGTACAAGATGTTTAAAAGCAGAGTTCCTTGCTCCTTAAAAATTGTTTTCAGTGACTTTGTTCCTGGGGAACAGATGTCCCCTGTTCGGAAGCTTTCCCCTTACCTTGCCTAGGACATCAGGTAAGTGGAGGAAGTGGGTATGTAAAGGAAGGCCTGCTGTAAGTGGAGCAAGAAATAACACATATGCACCCTTTCACTCATACTCTAGAGTGTCATATCCTCACAAACTTTGCTATTCTCAATAAGAAGCTAACATGGTGAAAGCCATGATCAAGATTCAGGTTATTTTCCCTCCAGCATTTGTTTTCCCATTAGACTATGGCATTATTAAATGAAAGTTGAAACGACACTTTTAAAAAAAAATCAGTAAGTTGTTGCCAATCAGTACATCAATACCTTTGCCCAGATTTCAGTGATTCCAAATATGGAAATGTAATGACCCAGGCTCACTTAATCGATTATTCAGTCTGGCTCTGGTTTTTGGCATTATCCAGACAGATAATAAAGCTTTTTTTTTTTTTTTTTTTTTTTGCTGTACACGGGCCTCTCACTGTTGTGGCCTCTCCCGTTGCGGCCTCTCCTGTTGCGGAGCACAGGCTCTGGACGCGCAGGCTTAGTGGCCATGGCTCACAGGCCCAGCCACTCCGCGGCATGTGGGGTCTTCCCGGACTGGGGCATGAACCCGTGTCCCCTGCATCGGCAGGTGGACTCTCAACCACTGCGCCACCAGGGAAGCCCATAAAGCATTTTTTAACATGGCTAGCTCTCTCTATGTTTCTGTGTTATCTTTAATATTTTTTATTGAAGTACAGTTGATTTACAATGTTGAGCTTAATTTCTGCTGTACAGCAAAGTGACTCAGTTATACACATATATACATTCTTTTTTATATTCTTTTCCATTATGTTTTATTCCAGGAGATTGGATATAGTTACCTGTGATATACAGTAGGACCTTGTTGTTTATCCATTCTGAATGTAACAGTTTGTATCTACTAACCCCAAACTCCCAGTCCATCCCTCTCCCTCCCGCTTCCCCTCCCCCCTTGGCAACCACAAGTCTGTTCTCTGTTTTTTCTGTGTTATCTTTAATCCCACTAAAGAAGTAGGAACTCAATGAGGTTCACCTAATTGGTGCCGATATTTGTAATTAAAAAATGTTTACTTCTCAATTGTTTAGTCTGTGGTTGACCAGAAGTCAGCCTTTCCTGGTACCAGGAAAGAGCCAGACCAACTCAGAACTCTTTGTACATGTGCACCCGTGGATTACCCGAAATTTCAGTGGCCTCTTTTGCCAGCGCACTGTCAGTGTTTTCAGTACAGTACTTCCCACGCGTTAATGTGCTTGTGAATCATCTGGAGATCTTGTTAAAATGCAGATTCTGACTCATTAGGTCTGGGGTGGGGCCTGAAAGCCTAGATTTCTGACCAGCATGCAGTGATAACCCATACTGATTGTCGTCAGACCATACTTTGAGTAGCAAGCTTTTAGTATTCTCCTCCAAATGTAGTATTCTCTTTCAAATCACTAAGGTAAAGAGATTCTCTGTGACCCTGGCAGTGCCCGCATTCCCTAAGTCTGATACGCAATCAAGTGATTTTCTGGTATCTGTGGGAACTTGATCAAAGGGCATCTGTATTCTTTTTTTTTTTTTTTTTTTTTTTTGGCTGTGTTGGGTCTTCGTTGCTGTGTGCGGGCTTTTTCTAGTTGCAGTGAGAGGGGCTACTCTGTTGCAGTGTGCGGGCTTCTCACCGCGGTGGCTTCTTTTGTTGAGGAGCATGGGCTCTAGGCGCGAGGGCTTCAGTAGTTGTGGCTCATGGGCTCTAGAGCACAGGCTCAGTAGTTGTGGTGCACGGGCTTAGTTGCTCTGTGGCATGTGGGATCTTCCTGGACCAGGGCTCGAACCCATGTCCCCTGCATTGGCAGGCAGATTCTTAACCACGGCGCCACCAGGGAAGTCCCAGGGCATCTGTATTCTTTCACCTCTCCATTATATTTAATTTGTCTTCATGATATCTATCTCTTTTTAGAAATGTTACATGCAGAGAGGGGCCTCTGACTTGCCCGAGGTCACATTCAGTTGCCTGTAAGAGCCTCAGTTTCTGCTTTTTGAGCAGTGTCTTTCTAAGTGGAAATCAGCGTCTGTCCTCTTTCTAGCCTTTTGTTATACTCTAAATAATAGCTCAATTTCAGATCATCTGCTTGTAGAACTTTTAAAATAACAAGAAGAGACTTGCTAAAAATAACAGGGAAGAACCTTTCTGCTTATTAGTTGTCACAGTAAGACTACTCGGTTTCTGTACAGGGGTTTCTCTTAGCCAGGGGGTTTCTACAGAAGCAGCCCTGGAATGCATTCTTGGCGCTCAAGGGAGTTCTGTGTTACTCCCTGTCTCTCTGGTCTGTGAGCCTCCCCACCCCTGCTCTCTGCTGGGGAAACCAGCTAGGGCCTTGACTTGCTGTTTGACTGACGACCTAATCACTCTTCAAGTGAAAACACCAAGAACATTTACTCTGTGTGTGATGCATTTTGTTTCTCTAATTTAATAATATATTACTGTTCTATTTAAGTTTCTGAATCAGACATCTGAGGTGTCCATTACTCAAAACTTCAAGAAGGGCAGATTTAAAGTGTTTTTTTATCATAATGTGTTTTTTGGTTGGTTTTTTTCTTCTATATTTGTTCAGTTGACTTTGGTCTTTCTGATTTAAGTACAATGCTGTGTGTGTGTGTGTTTAATTGGTTTTTGTAAATAGTGCATTATTCTCCATAGGTTGATCCTTAGAATGCAAATCTCCTTGTGATAGTACTGGTGCTTGTGTGCTGCATTTATTCACAAGACTTCATTAGATGTGGTGTGTAAGAAGAGACACTTGGACGGGGGTATTAGGATTCTGTTCCTGCATTGACAGTAGCTCTCCTTGTGATCTTGAGTAATGTTGCTCGATCTCCATGGACCTTTATTTCTTTACAAAAAATAAGTGGGTTAGGTTACCTTTTACAGTTCTAACAGTCTAGAATTCTGCCCCTTAATATCTTCATTTCTTTTAGTTCTCAACAAGACCAACTGTGTTGTACTGATTACATATGAAGTAGATTCTTTTCTAAAACCATATTAAGAGACCCTTTAATTTCATTAGTAATTGATCTCAGTCTCATTTAGTTTGGGGAATTTGATGATAAAGTTTCCTGTAGGTAGCTAATCCTAGCCATGATTTGTGGAGGCACGTCCATTTCTGTCCCAAGTAGTGATATTTTTTGACCTCTGTCCTACTTTTTTTTTCCCTGACCTTGTCCTTGATTTGTAAATCCATCTGGTTCTGGTCTGTAGGCTTTTGCGTAACTCATACACGGTGGGGGTCTAGGTATTCTGTCCTGGCATAACTAGTAGCTTGAGTAAAGGGAGAGACAGATCATTTATCATTCTGGTTTCTGTGACTGTAAGAGGAATGCATTTATGTAGAATTTTTTTTTGAATTACATCCTGATTCATTGTGACTTCCATTCATCTTGCCAGCAGATTTTCTCTGTTTTCTTGGATTTATAATCTTTGATTCTGCCTCTAGACAATATTATTAACTGCACAGTAGATGTGATTTGAATCACTAGTCAGAAAGACTCCATATAGTCTATTTTTCCATATTAAAAACCAAATTGTTTTTATCTGTTACCTCAAAATATTTTGTTAATAAAAGGTACATACTGTATATTTTCTAGCTGATTTATCTTTTTTAAAAGACTAACTTTATAGGTGCATGAGAAAACTGAAAAGTTGTTTATCAGAGTCCAATGAAGCACTTTCTCAGTGACTTTTACGTTTATTCATTCTGCTTAAGTATATAAAATTGTCTTAGTAAGTAAACTGTGTTTTAAAATTAACCATCAACTCTAAATGTGAAAATTAAA
The DNA here is from genome assembly GCF_949752795.1 of Hyperoodon ampullatus. Taxonomy (NCBI): domain Eukaryota; kingdom Metazoa; phylum Chordata; class Mammalia; order Artiodactyla; family Ziphiidae; genus Hyperoodon; species Hyperoodon ampullatus. The sequence goes on from NC_136919.1 coordinate 118,101,324, forward strand.
CAAAGCAAAAAATGAAATGGCTAACTTCATCAACATCAAAATCACTACGTGTATTGAGTATCTCCTGTGTGCGGGGGACATGGGCTGAGAGGGCAAAGAGAGGAAGGAGGAGATGCCACCGTACCTTTAAGGGATGTTGACATGGGGCCAGAGCAGTTCGCTCAGTCTTCACCCTGCGGATTGTCCTTAACTGCAGAGGAAGACAAATTTTTCCCTACTTAGACTATTTCTCAACTCAGGATTAGTTGCTTCAGTGTAAGAAAATCATCTTTTCCTACATATAAAAATGGGTAAATCGGTAGTATGAGAACAACCAGCTTATAATGTGTAGGCAGGAAATAACAGTTAATTGCTGCTAAATATCTAAGCAGTTAATTAATCTAAGCAGTTAATTAAGTTAATTAATACTTAAGTCCAAGTACTTTAGTATCTTTCATCAACTTACTTATGTAGCTTCGATCAGCACACATCTGTTTAAGATTAACAAATCGTATCTACTTAAAAGCCATGATCTTTATCTACTTGGATGATCAGCATTCTTTCCTTTAAAAATGTTAAGATGGAGCAGTTTTTTCCTTCCCTCTCATAGGGTGTAAAGTGCAAAGATTACACTGTAGAACGTAACCATAACATTTGAAATGCCATCACTAATAATCACCATGGAAACGAGATCTCTGATGTCACACTGCCCATATGATTTCTCAAAGGGCAAATATAACTGTCGATAGCCACTATTTAAAGAGCCACTTAATACCCCCAACAAAATGATTTTTTTTCCTTTAGGCAATTTTGGCTAGGCATCAGATCCAATCATGTTCCTGTTTCTGTTTGCCAAGCTAATTGCTGTGCATCAAGATGAACAGCTATTCCCCAAGCTCTCCCTACTACCTTCGTCATAAGCAGTATCCTATTTGTGTTCTTTCAAGTAGAAAATTAACATGGCCATTGGCCAAGAATTGTACCAGGCTGACGGATCAAACAATGATGATGAGAAACGAGGAAAATGTCTGAGTGTTTGATGACAGAAATCACTGAAATCAGAGGCTGATAGCCATTTTGTTTAAACCTATTAAAAAGACAAAGAAGAGGGGAGAAGAGAAGAGCTTTACAGGATGAGCAAACGAGTCACCATGGGATGACATCGTTCTAGATCATGATGCTCAGCTGTATGACTCTAAAGCCACATGTACAATCCCCACTAGTGAAAAAAATCAATGTGCCTGAGACTTATAGCATCCGATATGGTTTCCTGGGACTGAAATTAATGGTCTTGTGCCCCAGAGCCACTGATTAATCAAATGATATGTGGGCAGAACGTAACAGTTGTTTTGTTTCAATGAACTACGAATGACTGAGATTACTTACTGGGCCCCAGAAACTTGGCCTGTATTCCAGGCTGTAACACATCTCCCTCCTTTTGAGGTGAAGGTAGTTTTATTCTTTGCATTATAATCTAGTTGGGGGAAAAAAGGGTACATTTGTAACTAGATCTGTCTGGTAATGGGCTTGTAATCATTACCAAAATGCCTAGAAAAGCTTTTCCTTATTTTGGCTTACCTATTTGCTAATGGACACAGGAAGCCTGCCAAATGCAAACCAGTTTGTGCCGCATGTGTTAATATAGGACTTCTCAGAAAGGAAGGGAAAAGGCTGTTTGCTCTTTTTATAGCTTCTGTTTCATCCCTTTACATAATTTATCTTTTCATAAATTATCCCCTAACTATTCCCTAGTTAAATGCACCTTAATAGGGTTCTGTATATTCCTCTGTTTCTTTCATTTTGATATTCTAACTGTGATCATGCATATTTCTTTTTTGGTGCATGTTCCAGTGGGATTTTGTTGTGGTGGTGGTGAATATCTTTCTTTTCAAGAACAATAGGTACAACATAAAATATTGCTTTACAACAAGAACTTTATTAATTTCATCGTCTTTATTAATCAGACTAGCACTGGTGACATAGAATACTACTTAGCTTGTTATCAGATTAGCTAAATGTGTGCTAAGTGGTGTCTGTATTGCTGTGGAGGCATTGATGCATAGCTCACTTCAGGCCTCTTTATTCCCTGACTTGATGTTTATTCACTTATAGATGAATCAGGTACCAGTTATATAGTACATTGCATATCAAGTGCATTCGACCCACGTCTCACTTGGCATCCCATGACTATATTAATTAATGCATGTTTTTCAAATATTCCCAAATAGGCCATTAGTCAGTTTCCACTGTTTGGATCTTGTGGGCAAGTGAATTTTTGGTGATGTTTCCTAGGCAGAAGCTAGTGATACCAGGAGATAAGCTGACACTGGAGGAACAGGATTTGGATGTGGCAAGTGCTGTTGCTCTTCCCATATCCGTGCTGTCAAGTCTTGCTGTGTCTCCAAAACGTGCGGGTTAAAGTCTCGGAGGAGAGCCTTGCTAATTTGGTTGACACACCTACGTTTGTAGACTTTTTCTCCCCATTCTTGTTCCTTTTTGTTTATGGGTATTGGGAATGATAGCTGTATACTTCTGCTTGGGTAGAGGAATAGTGTTATATTATGTGGTTCCTAATAATATGCCTGAGAGGTCTGGGAGCTTTAATATAAAGGACCGCCTTTATTGTAAAGTTACATGCTTCACGGGCTTTTTTCTGAGCAAGGACTCTTTTTCCAAAGTGGTCTAGCCTGCACTGCTCACCATCTGCTGTCTATGACAAAGGCTCTTTTATAGTTTGTTGCAGTGTTAACTCCTTACCAGTGTAACATTCATGTGATTAGTACTGTGCTTTTCTCTAAATGTTTGACATTGCTATAACCCATTCAATTTGATAAAGCTTTTCTCTTTTAGATCTGTTAGAGGCAGGGCTTTGGCAGATTCTTCCCGTTTGGGTGAGCAGGTAACTAAATAATGCTGGAAAATACTGATGCTCCCTTTTTTTTTAGCAACAGCCAAGATACTGATATTATAGAGCCTTTTTAGTTTGGGCATTTCTAATTCCAGCAGGACATACACAGGGGATTTCTTTGGTCAGTCTGGCTTAAACTGTTGACTCTAAGCAACAGCTCACATTTTCAAGACATTAAGTGGTGGATGTAGGTTTTAGATTGTAGCCACAGGGTAGTGTTTCCTTATGCACCTCATCCTGTGCCTCCCAATGCATCCAGTTGTTCAGTTTGTCCACCATTTGTGAATGAATCACTGATGTCTAGTATACCAGTCAGAAGCCCCAGATCTATACCCCATGTGGTCTGTTACCTCTTACTGCAAATCCTACTAATTAGTGGTTGTCTGAGTTATTTATTGTGGTGGAACACACCACCCCAAAATTTAGTGGCTTCAAACAACCATTTTATTTGCTCAGTGATTCTCTAGGTCAGACATTCAGCAGGGCATGGAGAAGATAGCTTATCTCTGTTCCATGATGTCTAGGGCCTCGGCTGGAGTGGCGTGAATGGCTGGCAGCTGCTGGGGTGGCTTGCCTAGAGTCTGTCTTCTAGCTGGTAGCGGGTGCTTGGCTGAGACTGTCCACATGAGCACCTTGCTGCTTCTCCACATGCCTTGAACTTCTCCTAGCATGAAGGCTGGCCTCTAAGAGGAGGGAGGAAAGGCCTCGGCTTAGAAGTTGCAGAACATCTTATATGCATCATTTATCGCTGTGTAATAAAAAAGCCACAAAACATAGTGGCTGAAAACAAGAAGCAGTTATCTCATGGTCTCTGTAGGTAAGGAATCCAGAAGGGACCTAGCTGGGTGCCTCTGGCTCAGAGCATCTCATAAAGCTGCATTTACAGTGTCAGCCGGGACTGTAATCATTTCAAGATTCAATTGGGATGGAAGGGTCACTTCCAAGTTCACTGTATGGTTTTTGACAGGCTTCAGTTTCTCACAGGCCGTTGGTCACAGGGCCACCGTTCCTCCCCATGCCATGTGGGCCTCTCTATGGGGCTGCTCATCACGTGGCAGCCTGCTTCCCCCAGCAGAGTGATCACAGAGACGGAGTCCCTTTGACATGGAAGCCTAGTCTTCATAACCTGGTCTCAGAAGAGAGCCGACGATCTACCGCCACCTTCAAGGGAAAGGGAGTACACATGACTGTGAATACCAGGAGACAGTGAACTTCGAGGGTCATTTTAGAGACTGCCTGCCGCGATGTGACTTCTGCCCCTTTTTTTTTAGTTAAGGAAGTCACTGGGCCAGCCCAGATTTAAAGGGAAAGGAAAAAAATCCCACTTCTCAAAGAGAGAGGCTCTGGTAGTGACCATCTTTGGATACTAAGTGAGCGAATACACTTTCATTAACTTGTGATTAATAGGCATCCAGCCCCTTTCTACAGGAAACTTCATGTAGCCTTCTCCCAGGATGGACTGTCTTTGGACATACCTAGCGTCAGGGGTTCTTGTCCCCGTCCTGAGGTCAGTATTTTCATGCAGACATCATGCAGCACAGGCACACCTAACACTGTCTTAAGCGGAGTTTGGCAGGCCGCACAAGAAGCACCTGCATCTGACCTTTGTCTGCCCTCTCTTCCATGAGGACATTCCTCTGTTTCCCCTTACAGGCCTGTCTAAATGTCTCACGCTTTGGGTCTAAGATGTTGCCCATTTATGTCTTCCTTCTAGGCTATGGAATATAGAAGACCATCTTAGGCAAAGGTACATGCTTTCCCTAGGGACGTTCCTTCCTCTCCATAAATACCGAAGATAGTTAATGTACCTTAAAGACTTCTTCCCCCCCATTCGGGGAAGCAGTAAATTGCATATAACATAAAATTTGCCATTATAACCATTTTTAAGTATACAGTTCAGTGATATTAGTTACATTCACAATGTTGTACAACCATCACCACTATTTCCAAAACATTTTCATCACCCCAAACAGAAACTCTGTGCTCACTAAGCAGTAATTCCCAGTTTCACCATCTCCCAAGCCCCTGGTAACTTCTGATCTACTTTCTGACTCTGTGAAATGGAATCATACAATATGTGTCCTTTTGTGTCTGGCTTATTTCACTTAGCATAATGTCTTGAAGGTTCATCCGTGCTTTACACACACACACACACACACACTCTTGGGTTGTTTCCATCTTTTGCTTATTGTAAATAATGTTGCTATCACGTTGGTATACAAATATCTATTTGAGTCTCCGCTTTCAGTTCCTTTGTGTCTGTACCCAGAAGTGGAGTTGCTGGATCAGTGGTCATTCCATTTAACTTATTGAGGAGTCATCGAATTGTTTTCTACAGCTGCTGCATCATTTTACTTTCCCATCAACAGTGCACAAGGGGTGCAATTTCTCCACATCCTTGCCTGCACTTGTTATTTTCCCTTTTTTTTAATTTTTTTTTATTTTATAGCCATCCTAATGGTGTGAAGTGATGTTTTATTGGGGTTTTGGCTTACATTTCCTTAATGACCTAAATGATGTTGAACATCTTTTTGTGTGCTTATTTGTCATTTGTGTCTTTTAAAAAAAATGTCTATTCAAGTCCTTTGCTCATTTTTGAATTGGGTTGTTTGTCCTTTTGTTGTTGAGTTGTAGGAATTTTTAATATCCTCTGGCTGCAAGACTCTTAAATGATCTGTGATTCGCAAATATTTTCTCCCATATATATTCATAAAGATAGTGGTCTGTAATTTTCTTTGTAGTGTCTTTGTCTGGCTTTGGTATCAAGGTATTGCTAGCGTCATAGGATGAGTTAGGAAGTGTCCCTCTTCAGTTTTTTGGATGTGTTTGAGAAGGATTGGTGTTAATTCTCTAAACATTTGGTAGAAATCACCAGTAAAGCCATCTGGTCCTGAGTTTTACTTTGATGGGAGGTTTTTGATTATTGAATCAATCTCTTTACTTGTTACAGGACTATATAGACTTCCTGTTTCTTCTTGAGTCAGTTTTCTTAGTTTATGTTTCTAGGAATTTGTCCATTTCAACTAGATTATCTGATGTGTTGGTGTACATACATGTTCATATTGTTATTCATATTCTCTTATAATTCTTTTCATTACTGTAAAGTCAGTAGTAATGTTTCCTCTTTCATTTCTAATTTTAGTTATTTAAGTCTTTTTCTTTGTACTTTTTGTTCATACTTTGTATGATTTCAGTCTTTTAAAATTTATTAAGACTTGTTTTATGGCCTGATATATGATCTAACCTGGAGAATGCTACGTGTCCACCGTGGAAAATGTGTATTCTGCTGTTGTTGGGTGATGCGTTCTGTTAGGTCTAACTGGTTTAAAGTGTTGTTCAAGTCCTCTGTTGTTGAAAGTGTGTGTGGCCGTCTCCAGCTCTTGTAGAACTATCTATTTCTCCCTTCAGTTCTGTCCATTTTTGCTTCATATATTTTGGGGCTCTGTCGTTCGATGTATACACGTTTATAATTGTTAAACCTTGATGAACTGAACCTTCCGTCAATTTGCAGCGTCCCTCTTTGTCTCTTACAAACTTTTTGGTACTTAAAATGTGTTTCATTTGATACTAAATCCACCCCAGCTCTCTTCTGGTTATGAGTTATTTTCTTAGTGATTACCTCAGGGATTGCAGTTAACATCGTAAATTTGTAACAACCTCCTTGAGCTCATACCGTTTTAGTTTGAGTAATATGCAAATACTCTGCTCCTGTACATCTCTCTCTCTCGTTTACATTGTGACTGTCACAGATTACATCTTTACACCTGTCTGACCTTTGACATAAATTTATAATTACTTTATGAACTTGCCTTTTAAATTATATAGGGAAAAAAGAGGAGTTACAAACCAAAAGAACAATCCTATCAGCTTGTATGTTTACCTATGTAGTTATCTTTACCAGTGTTTACTTATTTCTTCACATGGCTTTGAGTTACTGCCTAATGTCCTTTTATTTCATCCTGAAGGATTCTTTTAGGATAGGTTTAGTGATAACGGACTTCCTTAGCTCTGGTTTATCTGGAAATGTCTCAATTTATCCTTGAAAAGTACTTTTGCCAGATAAAGAATTTTTGGTTGACAGTTTTTTTTTTTTCTTTCAGCACTTTAAATGTGTCACCCCACTTCCTTTCTGACCTCCGTGGTTTCTGATATCAGCTCTTAATCTTATGGCGGATCCCTTGTATGTGATGAGTCACTTCTCTCTTGCTGCTTTCAAGATTCTGTTTTTGGCTTCCAACAGTTTGACTGGGGACTTCCCTGGTGGGCCAGTGGTTAAGACTCTGCGCTTTCACTACAGAGGGCCGGGTGCGATCCCTGGTCAGGGAACTAAGATCTCATATGCTGCTCGGCACAGCCAAAAATATATATATATATTTTTTTTTTTTTTTTTTTTTTTTTTTTTTTTGACTATAATGTTCCTCGGTGTGGATCTCTTTGAGCTTATCCTGCTTGGAACTTGTTGAACTTCCTAGGAGTGTAGTTTCATGTCTTTCATCAAATTTGGGAAGGTTTTGGCCATTATTTATTTTTTCTACCTTTTCTCTCTCTCATCTCCCTCTGAGACTCCTATGATGTGGTGTTAGTATGCTTGATGGTGGTGGTACAACACAGGTCCCTTATTTTAGCTATTGTACTTTTCAGCTCCAGTATTTCTGTTTGGTTCCTTTTTATCATTTCTATTTATTGGGTTCCCCGCTTTGTTCATACAGTGTTCTCATTTCCTTTAGTCCTTTTTATTTTTTTTTTAATTGAAATAGATTTGACATATAACTGTGTAAGTTTAAGATGTAGAACATGTTGATTTGTTACATTTATATAATGCAGTATCATTGCCATTGTAGTGTTACACCTCTAAGACATCACATGATTATCATTTCTTTTTTGTGGTGAGAATAATAAAGATCCAGTCTCTTAGCAGATTTGATGTTTATAACACAGTACTGTTGTCTGTAATCATTATATTGTGTATTAGATCACCAGGATTTATTTATCTACAGGTGTCAAGTTTGTACCCTTAAATGGCATCTCTCCTATTTCCCTACCCCGCAGCCACCAGTAGCCACCATTCTATGCTCTCTTTTTACAAGTTTGGCTTTTTCAGATTCCACAAGTGGTATACAGTATTTGTCTCTCTCTATCTGACTTATATCACTTGGTATAATGTCCTCAAGGTTCATCTATGTTGTTGCAAATGGTATGGAAATGAATTTCCACCTTCCTTAGGGCTGAATTATATTTCTCTGTGTGTGTGTGTGCGCGCGTGCACGTGAGTGCGTGTGTGTGTGAACAGTTTTTTTATACATTTATTCATTGACAGATACTTAGGTCGTTTCCATATCTTGGCTATTGTGTATAATGCTACAATAAACATGGGGGTGCAGATTTTCTTCAATATCCTGTTTTTATTTCCTTTGGATATATACCCAGAAGTGGAATCTGCTGGATCATATGGTAGTTCTAAATTTTTGAGGAACCTCTGTACTGTTTTCCATAGTGGGAAAAAACATTACCAACTTACATTCCAGCAGTGGTGTACTAGGCTTCCCTTTTCTTCATGTCCTTACCAGCACTTGTTATCTCTTGTCTTCTTGGTGATGGTCATTCTAACAGATGTGAGGTGCTATCACATTGTGGTTTTGACTTACATTTCCATGATGATTAGTGATGTTGAACACCTTTTCATGTACCTGTTGTCCATTTGAATGTCTTCTATGGCCAATAGGAAAAACGTCTTTAGTTCCTCTGCCAATTTTTTTAATCAGATTATTTTTTATTGAGTTACATGAGTTTTTATATATTTTGGATATTAACTCCTTATCTAGTATATGGTTTGCAAATATAAATATCTTCTCCCATTCTGTAGGTTGCCTTTTCATTTTGTTTTTTTTGTTTTTGTGGGGTTTTTTTTGCAGTGCAAAGGCTTTTTTAGTTTGATGCAGTCCCACTTGTTGACTTCTGCTTTTGTTGTTTGTGCTCCTTTAGTTCTTTAACATGATTTCCTTTAGCTCCTTGAGCATAATTAAGACAGTTGACTTTGCCTAGTAATCAATGTTTAAGATTCCTCAGGCATAGTTTCTGTCAACTTCTCTTTTTCTTGTGAATGAGTCTTAGTTTCTTGTTTTTGGTATGCTTTGCAATTTTTTGTTTAGAACTGCACATACTCAAGAATTATAAAAGTCAGATTCTCTCCCTCCTCAGGGATTGCTCTTGAGGGCTGCAGTCATCCACTTGTATTTTTTCAAGCTATTTTGGCAAAGTCAGTATTCTTTGTTGCATGTGCTCACTAAAATTTCTTGTTTCATTTTCTCTGCAATCAGCTGTGACCTGACAGGGATTTCCTTAAATGTCTGGATCTTTTTTAGAAAGGTGGTAAGGGAATATATCTCTTCAAATCTTACAATAGATACCCTTACTGCCCACCCTGGCTCCAGCTGGCCACTCTAGGAGAGGGGGATGGTAGTTGGTTCACATCTGCTGCCCTCTTACCAAAGGGCAGCAGCCTCTCCCTTCATCAGGCACTCCCCTGGTTGCTGTAAGTGCCTTATCAGGTTCTGGTGTCCCCATGTAGTTGGCTTTGATGGTTGTTTCCAGCTTACTGGTTGTTTCAGTAGAGGGACTGATCTCTAGCGTTTTCTACTCTACCATTTTCCTTCTTAAAGTCTTTTTTTTTTTTTTTAAAGACTATAAATAGAAGGGATCCCTCTTCCTACCGGGTTACCGATGACAGTCTTTAACTTCTACAGAAACTCACTAATGATTTGAGACATGAAGTAGTGAAAATGATCTGTGACATAGCATACATTCTGCCCTGGTGGGAATAGAGCCACTCATTTTTGAATTAGATGACTGTGGGCCCTCCTGTGTCAGACTCCCCGTGAAGAATAAACCTAAGAGCTATAGGATAACCCTCCAGCATCTCCCTACTGTAAGTATCACCCTACTGTAAGTTACCACAGTAGCTTCTATTTAGAGTCTCTATACGTGCTTTATAAGTTACTGCTTTTATTCTTTGTTCATTTTTACTTTGTTATCTTGGTGTACCCATTTCAGAAGGAACAGGGGAACCTTTAGGCTGCTGGGTAACTGGCTGAATCTCTTCTCCTGAGATATTCTCTGTATCTTCCAAGGTGGTGGAGAATAAATGTACTAACGTGCTGTGTTAATGGCTTGCAATAACCAACTGCTTTGAAGAGCTAAGATCATATGTGAGTAACCTTCTAAGAGTTTCCTTTTAACAGAACAGGAAAAAAATTCTCTTTCAAAGGTTTAGGGTCACTGAGTTAATTTGGCTCATTTTCAAACAGTCAGAAGAAAAACCTTTCCCCAACTCTGATACCAGTGTGTATTGTTGAAGACTGAAATATTGCCATCCTACTAAGAGATCAATGAGATGTAGTAAAATCTCATTTCAGTAGCAAATGAATGAAACTAATGAATACATTTGCCTTGTATTAATGCTGCTAGTCATATATAAGCACTCAATAAATAGTTGATTAATTGAACCCAAAAGTAATTAAAAGTTTTTTGAAGTTGTTTTTATTTCACTGATTTTTTTTTATTAAGTGATCATGACTTATCTCAATCTTTTGCATCTAATCAGAAAAATCAGAGATTTAAGTTTCAAAGGATAGATTTAGCATATTTTCTCTATTTTTTCAAGTTTGGCTTTAGGAATGTGATGTGGGCTCAATTTTAATTCAGTCCAACACATAACTAGCCATGAAGCACAGCCCTGTGTCCTCACAAAGTCGTGTCAAAGAACAGGAATGAACCTCCAGATTTCGAATTCATTTTCTTTCTTCAGACATGAAAATGTCTATTAGGCTAGAGTTTTTCTTTTCTTGAAGATTCCAGGAGGTAAAACTCATTAATTTCCAGGTTCCTAGTATATCCTCAATAAATACTTGATTAAATGATTTCTTCCTCTGTTAAGTCACATTAGAAATATCATGTTCTTTCTTTGTCCAGTTGGAATCACTAAATCCAAGTTTTCTCATTTGGTTTTCCATATGCATGAAGAACTGATTTATTTCCCCATTTAAAGAAACATTCATGTAGTTGAAATAACTTAATCTTACCTTCTCTTTTTCATTTTTATTTATTTATTTTTTTTCATTTTTAAAAGTTGACAGTTAACTGTAGCACATAGACAGCAAAGTTGATTAGATGTTTAAAAATGAATTGTTTAACCAGCCCGCACTTAGGTCAAGAACATAACCAACATCCCTGTTGACCCCACCCCACTGTAATCCCCTCCCCTCGTCTTGCCTTCCTCCTTCCCCCGTAGCCTCTGTTTTCCTACTTTCTTCTGTGTGTTTCTTTATATTCCACTACCTAATTATGAATCATTTATAAATAGTTTAGTTTTGTTGTTTTTAATTTTAGATAAATGGGATCATTGTGGTATATTTTTGTTGTTGTTCTGGCTACTTTCGTGCAACATTGTTTGTGAGATTAGGTCACATTGTGTGTGGCTATGTCCATTCATTTTCATTGATAGGCTGGATTCCATTACGCAAATATCTCACAATTTATCTGTCTTACTCTTGCTGGATATTTAGGTAGTTTCCAGTTTGGGCTTATGAATGTTCTTATACATGTACCTTAAGGCTCATAAACACACATTTGTGTGGAATATGTACCTAGGGGTGGCATTGCTGGATTTCAGGGAATATATATGTTCAACTATAAGAGTCTGCAGAGTGGTTTTCCAAAGGGCTACCAATTTTCACTCCCACCAGGAATGTATAATAGTTTCAGTTGTTCAGTATGATGTGTATGTAGTGGTGTTTCTTTGTAGTTTTAATTTACATTCCCTGATGACTAATGAAGTTGACTACCTTTTCATATGCTTGTTGGCCATTTAGGTGTCCTCTTTTCTGAAATGTCTGTGTGTGAGATATATTTTTTCAAAAATCCACAAGACATTATTACTACTATAATTATTGTTATGTACAGTCCATATTCATTTAGATTTACTGGTATATTTATCACTTTCTTTGCTCTTCAATCTTTGCTGACTCTCTAGGGTAGTTTATTCATTTTCATTCATACATAGGATTCCATGATGTGGATATAGCACAGTTTATCTGTTTTACTACTGATGAGTATTTATTTGGGTAATTTGCAAGTATTGTTTTCTTTGTACCTAAAGAATTTATTTTAGTAATAATCTGCTAGTAGCAAATTATTCTAATTTTGATTGTATGAAATATCTTATTTTGCTTATTCTTAAAGTAAGTTTTCACTTTTAGATTGTCTTTGTTTTCTCTAGTTTTACTATGATTGTTTCTAGATATGCATTTCCTCTGCTTGAGCTTGCTTAGGTTTCCTTGGGTTTCTTTAATTGGTGGTTGATTTTTTTTTTCCATGTAATTTTCAGTCTGACTCATATATTGATTTTATCCCATTCTCTTCCCCCTCATCCTGGGACTCCAGTTAAACATATGTTAGACCTATTCATTGTATCCATTGTGTCTCATACCCTCTTTCCCCCACCCGTTATTTTGTTTCTCCATGCTTCGTTGTTGATAGTTCCTTCTGACTTAACTTACACTTTACTGATTAAGTCTAATCTACCATTAAACTCATCCATTGATGCCTAAGTTCTTATTTTATCTTTCAGTTCTCTGATTTCTGGCATCTTTTTCAACTCTGTTATATCATGTTTTATAGTTTCCTGTTGCTTCTAAACATTCTTAAATTCAGTATCCATCTCCATGTATGTAGTAAGCATAGCTTTTCTACAGTCTATGTCAAATAATGGCAGGGACTCCAGATTTGAAGTCTCTTATTTCTTATCATGTTGTCATCTCTAAGTGTGCCTCGTTTTTATTACTTGCTGAGCATTTTATGAGAGAATTTGCTTTCAGGAATACTTCAAGACCTAGATGATGGTTGCTCCCCCACCTCCCTTGTAGCATAGCCCTTCATGAAGGGGAGTGAGATTCAGGGTGTAGGCAGCTGGTTCTCTGCCTCTGGTGGCCACATGACTCCTCCCATCCTACTTGTCTCTGGCCGGCCTTTGCAGATCTGGCCGACCTTCCTGGGTTGGCATCACCACTGAGGCAGAAAAGGCTCTACTTCCTTCTCAAAGCTCACGTTTTCTCCTTAGTCTCTGCCTGATAATAACTGTTAGGTCTTTGATATTTTTCTAGTGGAAGCATTTTTAATTCTGTCTAAATTTTTAAATTGTCTTCAGCTGGAAAGTTGATCCTGGTCATTTAGTCTGCCGTAATCAAGCCTGAAGTCACCTTTTCTGTAAGCTTAAATACTCCTGACTTGGCTCCTCCTCTAGGGTCTAGTTTCCATCATTGTTCCATCTTTGTTGCTTTTTTCCCCCCAAACTCTACGTCGTATTTCTCTTCATTTTAAAAAGGGTGACCACATTTATCAAGTTGTTATTTAAAAGTATCCCCTTCCCAGTAGTTCTCACATTTGTAAGCCACATCTTTTAACACAGTTTTGTGTTGCCTGCCTATGTTATCAGAATCTTTTATGTCATTATTGTTTCTTACTGAGCTCTGTTAGTGAAATGGAAATAAGGTCACCATGTCTGTTTCATCTAGTGATTTATCAAACAAAGGACACTGAGAAACTAGACACAGATAGAGGAGGTAAGGTGATCGAGACAAGTCAAATGTCCTTTCTGTGCTTTAATAAAAAAAATGGATGTACTGTTATCAGAGCCAACTAGATGTTTAAAGCCAGGGCGGGGGAAGCAGGGTCTGGCATCACCCACAACACAGGCACCGTGGCTCCTTGGGAACACTCTGCATGCCGTGGAGACAAGCTGGCCCTGAATTATGGTTCTTCTACTTCCCAGCCATGTGACCTTGAGTTATGACCCTTTCTGAAACTCTCGTGCCTCCCAGGATAGTAATCTCAGTCTTGTTGGTGTGTGTTGAGCATCCAGCATGCTTGCCTGGCATGTATTAAGGGCTCAGAAAAGAGTCGTCTTCCTCTAGCTTTGCATTTCACAATCGCTCAGCTATAAAGTTGTTGCTTCTTTTGTTTTCAGATGGAGTTAGTCAGAATCACAAGCTAGGTTGAGTTGAGGCTCATTTCCTGCTCCTGACTTATTTTCTCTTTTAAAGGGAAAATGTGTTTATTTTCAGCTTCCAAACTTTACTCTGGTGTTGGATTTATCCCCTTAGAAAGAAAGGGCTGCAGTAAGGTGGAGAAGCAGAGTTTTGCAGCCAAATCAGGTACCACATTGACTAGTTTACTCCTTTTGCCTGCTTCCTCTAAATTTATGTTAAAATAGATTGCATACTTTCTAATATAGAATCAGTAGAATTTAAATAAACAGCTAGGTTTTTTCCATTTTCATCTTTGATTCATCTTTTTAAGGTTTTGTGATTCCCCCCCGCCCCCACACACACACACTTTTTTTTTTTTAGTTTTTTGTTTTGTCTTTGGCTGCTTTGGGTCCTCATTGCTGCACGCGGGCTTTCTCTAGTTGCAGCAAGCGGGGGCTACTCTTCATTGCAGTGCACGGGCTTCTCATTGTGGTGGCTTCTCGTGTTGCGGAGCACAGGCTCTAGGCGCACGGGCTTCAGCAGTTGTGGCACTTGGGCTCAGTAGTTGTGGCTCGCGGGCTCTAGAGCGTAGGCTCAGTAGTTGTAGTGCACGGTCTTAGTTGCTCCACGGCATGTGGGATCTTCCCGGACCAGGGCTCGAACCCGTGTCCCCTGCATTGGCAGGCGGATTCTTAACCACTGACCCACCAGGGAAGCCCCAAGGTATTCTTTTTCACTTTCTCTCTTTTCATCATCATCATAGCTGGTAAAGTAGTGAAGATAAAAATATTTATCCTGCCTCCAAGAGTAGGAAAAAGGCCCCCCGTGATAGAGGTAGATTCAGGTTGTGGGTTCAGGAACTTGGAGGATAAAACAAAGCGAGCCTGTGGACTGCCCCCTGCTCCCCGTCCTTACTGCTCTGCTGACAACTGTCGGCTCTGCCCTCAGGGCACCCTGAGGACTGCTGCACAGAGATCACTCCTGCTCACCACCACCCCCAGCCCAGGGATGGGCAGAATCGCACGCAGGCGGTCAGGTAGAGAACACTGATACTTGTACAGCCCCCGCTGCGTGTCTGTCCTCAAGGGCAGGAGCCTGTGACACAGCTGCCCACGTCAGTCCAGGAGCTTGGCTGACGTCAGCTGTGAAAGGTAATTGCTTTTTCTTGGCTGGCTAACAAGAGGAAAGTTACTGTGACGAGGACTGTAGGAGCCCTGCTAACCAAGGAGGAGAAGGCTGCCGCGTGTGGCCTCCACCCACGCCGGTGATGGTGTGTTCCCTTCTAAGCTGGCTAAGAATGCTAATACTTTTGCCAGCCTGTTCTGCAGAGTGTAGAAACGGAGGAAGAATCTTTCCTGTTCTGCAGAGTGTAGAAACAGAGGAAGAATCTTTCTTTCAAGAAACAAGAGGCACAGAGAAATACAAATGGGGAATATTTTTGTTTAGTCCTTTAAGTAAGAGGTTGGAGCCCAGACTGGCTAGAGGTCAAAAGACTTAAGGCCTCCCTGAAGGTCCAGAAGTAGACTTCTCATCTCAGTGCTACAGCAGGTTACTGAAAACAAGGAGAGGAGCTTGAAAGATACGCCTTTTCCTTCAAAAAGGCTCACAGCAAAGCCTGAGCGCCTCTCCTCAAGGTGGTGGTAGTTTCCACGGCCCATCTCCTGTATTAGGGCAAAAGTAGAGGACCTGAGGAGCCTGCCTGCTCAGTGGGAATCTGACTGAGGAATGCTGAGTTGTACCCCAGTAAAGCTGTTCCTTTAACTGGCACACCTAGGAAATCAGGGCACTCCAGAACACGGCACTTTGTGGTTGTGCAGGGGTGTTGAGTCCTGTGTTAGGTGTAAGGAACAGCTTCTCTCCTACCTCTACAGCTATTTATGGTGGACACATGAAGCTTGTGGCATGTTTGGGGAAGTAAAGCTCTTTGACCAGCTGCACATCTTCAATCTGGTATAACTGGTAAAGATGATGGTAAAGATTACCATCATCTTTATTTGAAAGAGGGGAATTAAACATGTCTCCAGTGACTGAGCTGAGCAGAACCAAAAGGAAACGTTAAATCTGTCTTGTGACTTCACATGGGTAGAGAGCTAGAAGCATTAGAAGTCTGATGGATGAATTGATAATCGTTGAAGCTGGGTAGTGGGTCTGTGGAGGTTCAATATACCATTGTCTCTACTTTTGTATATTTGAAATTCTCTGTAATGGACTGTTTTAAGCCCATGGGAAATGGCATCTATTTTGTAAAATTAGAAGTATAAAAAGCCAACCTCACACCAGTCAGAATGGCCATAATTTAAAAGTCTACAAATAATCAATGCTGGAGAGGGTGTGGGAACCCTTCTACACTGTTGGTGGGAATGTAAATTGGTGCAGCCACTATGGAGAACAGTATGGAGGTTCCTTAAAAAACTAAAAATAGAGTTACCATATGATCCTGCAATCCCACTCCTGGACATATATCTAGAGAAAACTCTAATTCGAAAAGATACATGCACCCCAGTGTTCATTGCAGCATTATTTATAGATACAATAGCCGAGACATGGAAGCAACCTAAATGTCTATCAACAGATAAATGGATAAAGAAGATGTGGAACATATGTACAATGGAATATTACTCAGCCATAAAAAGGAATGAAATAATGCCCACAGACACACAAAATAGAATACTACACGGCCATAAAAAACAGTGAAATAGTGCCATTTGCAGCAACATAGTGGACCTATAGATTATCATATTAAGTAAGCAAGAGAAAGACAAATATATGATATCACTTATATGTGGAATCTAAAAAAATTATACAAATGAACTTACTTACAAAACAGAAATAGACTCACAGACATAGAAAACAGACCTATGGTTACCAAAGGGGAAAGTGGGAGGAGGGATAAATTAGGAGGTTGGGATTAACAGGTATACACTATTATATGTAAAATAGATAACCAACAAGGACCTACTATATCGCACAAGGAACTATATTCAATGTCTTGTATGTGTGTGTGTGTGTTATATATATATACACATACACATAACTGAATCACTTCGCTATACACTTGAAACTAAGGTAACATTGTAAATGAACTGTACTTCAATTTTTTAAAAATCCAGAAATATTTCTGAAAATTTTAGGGGAAGTTTTTATTAGTTAGAGGTAATAGTATAAATCAGAGAGCTACCTCTACATTTGTAAGCTAACAAAGTAGGAAATCTGTAACTAGATTAAGAAGCCCTACCCTTCATCCTTTTACATTGAGTCATTCTCACTACCTGGCAGCTAACATAGGGCCAGTTCTTCTTTCTTTTCTTTTTTAAAAAAATACATCCCCCAGGAGCACATTTCTTTATATATACACAACATAACGATAACTGAATACAGTACAGTAAATCCGCAAGCATTTATTGCCTGTTGATTATACGCAGACACTGTACTAAGCCCTGAGGATAGAAGTCATTGACTTCAAAAGGCTTACGTTCTAGGCAGGGGGTTAGACATGCAAGTAAAATAAAGCACAGCATGACTACTGAGACAGTAGAACCCTAAAGGATCCCGCCAGCATGGAGAGGGGGGTTATGAATGCCAGACTCTGTGGAGAGGGGAGGCGTGTGCAGCGGTCTCCTGGCGAAAGTGGTGTCCGAGTGAGGTTCCAGGATGAATGGGCGTGCCCTGGGGCATGGGCTGCAGCACTGAAAGGGCAGCGGCCAAGCCAGTGGATTAGTGAGATTATGCCTGGTTCGGTAACGCCGGACTATAAGGACTGAGGTCAGTTGTGGCAGGAACTAGAGGTAAACCAGACGGGATGTGAAAATCAGGCTGAGGAATCTGAGCTCTGTCTTGGGACTTGCCAACAGGACAGCAGCATGGTCAGAATTACCACCCTGATTTGTGGTTTTAAGTGCTGACTTGACCTCATGTGTTTAACCTCTTCCTGTCCTCAAGCTCACGTGTCAGTTACAACATTTTCAGTTACAAGTAACACAGAACTCAACTCACATGGTTTAAACCCAACATGGATGAACCTTGAAGATATAAGCCAGTCACGGTGACAAGACAAATACGGAATGATTCCCCTTACATGAGGTACCTAGAGTAACCAAATCCATAGAGACAGGAAGTAGAGCGGGGAGGTGTCGCCAGGGACAGGGGGAAGAGGGAACAGGGAGCTATTGTTTACTAGGTACAGAGTTTCAGTTTTACTTCTGGAGACGGATGGTGGTGATGGTTGCACAAGAGTGTGAAGGTACTTAATACCTGTAAACTGTACACTTAACAGTGGTTAAAATGATAAGTTTATCTTATGTATATTAGTACAATACAAAAAAGTACCAAAACAAAATGGCTTAAACCAAACGGAAAACATTATTTCCTAACAGCTTCCTTGGTAGAGCAGCTTCAGACTTGGTTAGTTGTTGATTGAACAGGATCAAAAAGGACCCAGGTTGTCTTCAGCTGCCCACTCCGCCAGCCTCCACCCACCTGCTTCCTCCTCAGCCAACTCCCCTCGTAAGACAACTGCCCCAGTCAGAAATTTCTTTCCAACAGACTCACAGATATGGAGAACAAACTAGTGGTCACCAGTGGGGAGAGGGAAGGTAGGGGTAGGGGATTAAGAGGCACAAACTACTATGTGTAAAGTAAGCTACAAGGATATGTTGTACAGAGCAAGGAGTATAGCCAGTATTTTATCATAACTTTAAATGGAGTATAATCTGTAAGGATTTTGAATCACTGTGTTGTACACCTGAAACTAATATTATTATAAATCAACTATCCTTCAATTAAGATAAAGAAAATAAATTTCTTTCCAAAAGAGCATCCAAGAAAAGAGACCATCTAAGAGCAAGAAAGGCTTCCAAGATCACGTATTCCTCCACATCCCCACTTGAATGTCTAATAGCCATTTCACCTGCAGCACAGCCAAAGCCGAGCTCCTGATGTCCCCCGCCACCCTCTTCTCACTATCTTTCAGTCTCGCTAACTGGCAGTTCATTCTTTCTCCAAACCATTCCTGTACTCAGGCCAAAAACCTTAGAGTCATCTTGGGCCCCTCTCTTTGTGTCCCACCCTACATCCATCAACAGATTCTTCTGACTCTGCCTTTAAATGTTTCCAGGGTCCAGCTGCTCTTCACCACCATGACTCTGCTTTGAGCCACCACCATCTCTTATCTGGATTATTGCAGTAGCTTCTTAACTGGTCTCCCTGTTTCTGCCCTTGGTCACTTATTCACTCATCGAACAGATATTTCAATGAGTACTTAATACATGCAGGCATTGCTCCGGGTGCTAGCAATTCTGCAGGTAAAAATCCCTGCCCTCCTGGAGCTTTCATTCTGTTCCCCAAATAGCAGTCAGAGTGATCTCTTTCCAATGTAAGTCACTCATGTCACTTCTCTGCTCAAAATTCTTAGATTTATGCTATAGTCTGTACGTGTAGGTGACGAGGAAAAGCACGTTTTAATCTCAGGGTGCCTGTGCCTCTGACAAATGCTGTCATGTCACAGAGCATAGTTCAGTTTGAATGTGAACTTTTAAAGTGCAGAGAAAGAGGATGAAAAAATAGTTTCTAGCATGCAGGATTCTAGAAATAGAAAGCACTGCATTGAATGACTTCAGAGGCATCTATGGGATAGAGTGATCACTCCAGTAATGATTTCTTAACCACCTGCCTCTCATCCTTTTTCCTTATTTTGCTGAATTTTTTGGACAAGTTGAGCTCTCAGAACACATTGAACATCTATTAAATGGATGTGCCCCCTCTTGAGTTTTTTTAAATTGAGCTAGGACGTACATGCAATAAATTACAACGTTTCTAGTATACCACTTAATAATGTTTTGCCTGTGTATGTTCCCATGTAACGTCTAATCCAGATCAAGATATACCATTTTTCAGCACTCCAGAAGACTCCCTTGTTCCCTCTTTCAGTCCATATCATCTTCCAAATGTAACCAGTATTCTGACTTGTATCACCGTAAAATTAGTTTTGCCTGTGTCTGAACTTTGCATTGATGAAATCTTTTACATCTGGTTTCTTTCATGCAAAATTAGGTCTGTGAGATTCATCCATGGCATTGCAGGTAGCTTTAGTTCTTTCTTTTTTGTTGCAGTATCACATTCCATTGTGCAAAAATACACAATTTATCCATTCTGCTATTGATAGATATTTGGGTTATTTCCTGTTTTGGCTGTTATGAGTAACATGTCTTTTGTTGGCTGTAAGCATTCATTTCTCTTTTCACTCTGGGAGTATACTTGCTAGGTCATAGGACACACTTACAGGTATAGAACTTTAGAGTGCAAACAATAAAGTGGTTGTACCCTCTGAGGGGTGTGAGATGTCTTCCTGGATCCAGTGGGTCTGAGCTGCCGCCTGACCCATTATTTGTTCATGTTTTTGTCTTCCCCCTGCTCTACCCCAAGCCACAGTGTTGAACAAAAGTAATGATTAGAACACAAAGACAAGGTTGAAATTGTGCAAGACGGAATATCAGTAACCCTTGGATTAAAAGGGAAATTCTCCAGTGACCTATTATCACATGACACGGTTCTGTTACCTTCATCACATCAGTTTCAGTTCCATTTTCTTAATACTTGAAATTTTTTTGAAAGAGGTGGGAAACAAAACACAGTAGGAAACCCTATTCCTAAATAGTAGATGTTTGGGCTGCAGAATTAGGCGAGACTGGAGGGGGCTAGCAGTGATCTGATTTCATGCACATACTGATCGCTAGGAATACAAACTGACGAACAAGATACATAGAGCTTCCACCACGTGGGGAGGCCGACCGGCAATCGCAGTGCGCCGTGGGGAGGAGCACGGTAAAGAGAAACGCCAGCGTATTCCTTTACGTGACACACATGGAAACCACAGCACTACCGCGCCGGAGGTGTGGGGTTTCCACACGTCACTCAGCTCCGCACCACCAGCCGGGTGGCCTACCATTGCCTCGGTTCTGACACTGTCTCCCTGGAGGTGGCACCAGACTCCACAGGTTACAGGTCGGTCCCGCTGGACTGACCCCACCTCAGATGCCAATTGCAAGTCTAGGTTGTCACTGTGCTTCTGACTGACAGCTCCAGATCAGAGGTTCCCAGGACCCCCTCCTGGGGTTCGACCAGTTTGCTAGAGGGCACGGCATGAGCCCAGCCTGGAAGCTAGGTGGAGCCCGACACACCAGGAGCTGTTAGAAAAGTTAAATCTTCACTGGGGCTGAAGCATAGTGTTTCAGGGGAGAATAGTAGCAAGCAGTGAAGCTAGAAATATAATCAGATATCAGACCATGAAAAGCTCTAAAATAATAACAACAGCAGCCAATGTTCTGGAGGAATTGGCTTTTTCCAGACTCCGGACTAAGCACATATCAAGGACTATCTCATTTAATACTTAATATCCTTAAAACATAGGTACGTTATTATAGATGATAAAATGTAATTAAGTAATTGGCCAAAGCTACAGCCCTTAAAATGACAGGTCTAGACCTTAAATCCGTATCTTTTGAATGATCAAAAGCCCGTCTCTTAGCCACTCGTATAGATAACACCACATAAGCCATGCTTTATCCTCCTAGGAGCTCAGCTTCTTAAATGTGATCGTGTTTCATTATAGCGGCACCATTTAGGATAATGATTCCTTTTAAAGAAAAAAACTTCACGGACCTTTAGTATTGACTTAAATCGGCTAGTGTTCCTCAAATGGATGCAAATATAAAGCTGACATAAACTCCTGGTACTTACACTGTTCGTATATCAAGATAAGTATACCAACTAATACCCCCCCAAAAATATATATATAAAGTGAATGAAATGCAAATTAAGTAGCACTAATTTAATGTCACTGATGGTGTTTGGTGAAAATCGTTGCTCTGGATGAGTGAGTGGCACTGACACTTGGCTTGGTCAGGGCGCCCTGGCTGCCGGCGGCTGTGGAGACTCCACTTCCCATACCTGACCTCTCGTTCAACCTTCCAGGAAACCGTAACACTGTCTGGCTTCACTTGGAGTGTGGACATCTCACACGTTAGATCCACCGCTTCCCATTCACCTATTACACCTGAAGCCGTGCTGCACGGTACCCACAGGATTGTAAACCCACAGGCTCTGAAATACAGTTCCTGTGTTTTAATGCAACTTGAATTCAGAATGTTTTTAAAGTTCCAAACTTAATCAAATGAGATTCGATCTGGAAAGGACTTTGGTCTGTGAATAAGAGTGGGAAAAGGAGGACGGCTACGAGGGGCGCGTGTGCTGGCTTTTGAGGGCTGCTAAAGTAATGCTTAGTAAGAGACTCTTCTGACTTTTGTTTTTCTGCTTCTTCACAGGGGTTGGCACCAGGAATTATTACAGAAAGATTGGCTACAGATTGCAAGGTCCGTACATGGTAAAAAATCTAAAATAACCGCCACACCAGCACACCTTGATACCTGTCCTCCCTGGCAGAAAACAGAGATTCAGGATGTGTTGAACACTCAGCACAGAGGCTGAGCAAAGCACATGGACCTCCCTGACCCCCTGACAAGTAGCCTCGCCCTCCCGCTGGAGCCACAGAGACTGGAAGCCGCGCTCAGGGCCGGGCCGGACGTCTGCTGACCAAGCCCACGGAGCCTGGCACTCAGAGCCCCCGCACCGCGCCCTCCTGCATGTTCTCAAGACGTCACTTCCGTTTTCGAGGCTTAAGTCCTGTATCCAATTTCTAAATTCTGCATGAGGCCTGCAAGTGACCTAACCATGACTCAGGCACAGTGACAAAAGCAAACTGATCATCTCATTTGAACTGCACGGTTCATGAACTAAAAACTGGCTATATCATCTGAGGAGGGCACTTAGTTTCTATCAGCAGGTTATTTATATCCAGTTTCTATCCGCAGGTTATTTATATCCTGTACAGACAAAACGCCAGGATGGGACATGTGAAAACTGTCACGTTGATCTCTGACCTATAACTACATATGCCTTCCAGCACAGGTCAAGAAAATGAGCTTTTCTTTTCACGGACATCATTCTGGTTTGAAATAACTGTGATGGGGAGAGAAGAAGCGAGATTGTAGGCTTGTGTTTCAAGCTTGAAACCAGCCTTTCTCATTTGGGCATCTACCATCTATGAAGGGCCATTACAGACATCCATTTATTTCACATTTTTAATCGTCTGTACTTTGCACACTCTTGACAATTGCAAAACACCGTGGGTGGCACTTTCTCCCAGAGAGGCGCTTGGCTTCCCCATTGGTCCGTCCTGAGCAGGCAGTCTGCCGTGCATGTGTCTGGGTTTGGGTGACGTCTATGGACGTCAAGAGGCACATCCACAGGAGCTGTTCCCTGCCTTTTAATTCTTTAAATGGATTTTGGTTTGTTTTAAATGGAGAAAGGTCAGGGTTAAACTTTTTTGTGAAAGCAAAAAAAGTGGAAAACAGGCCCAAATCTAAAAATAGGAAAGAGGCTGGCTTTTTCAAAGTTTCATCTTTATAGAACTGCCTCTATGTAACTTCCAGGTAATCTAAGGAGACTCAGCCTGGAGAGGGTCAGTTCTTAAGAACATAGCTTAACCCTGCATCCCTTGGCTTCTGTGGCATTTTACAAAGGTTTATTAAATGGAATTGATTCTTCTAAAGGTTTGAAAAATAAAATCTTCAACATACGAGGAAGAATCACGTAAGGTTTTTTCCTTTCCCTGTAAACGCAATGACATTTGCCATGAGTTTACAGGTTTGGGTTTCCTGCCTGTGGCACTGTTTGTTTCTTCCTGGGTCCTGTTTGCCATTTTGTTAAACTGCTACAAGGCAAATGGCATTGACTTCCTGTGGGCTCGCTGTGGCACTGCAGAGGCTTTCTGTGAGTGCCATTTAAGGAATTCAGCTACTTCTCAATTTTGAGCCAAACTGACGATTATAGCCCAGAGCACAGCCTCTCAGATAACTGAGGAACTGCCCCAGAGAAGCGTGGTTTTCAGCACAGTCTTGGGGGAAAAAAAGCAAAAAAGGTCAGCACATACACAGCGAGTCAGTATGGTCTTGGCACCTGGGAAGGAAGTCCTGTCATGGAAGGAGTATCGGCATTGGCTTCCCAGCCAGAGAGGCATTTAATCTTTATGTTTAACGTGGACATTCTTCTAGTCACTGTGCCCTTTTCTTTAATAATTAAAGCAGATGTACAGTGTACGTTTGATAGGCCACAAAGAGGCTGTTCTGTTTAGCATCAGATTCAAGTTAACTCATGGATAAGCCAGAATGACTTCCCCAGACCTCGGTATGTGAACATGTCTTTTACCAAGCCTTTCTGCCGCTAGAAGCTTCAGCTTCTCCCCTGACTGCCAAGCACTGTCCCCGGCCTCTCCACAGCCCGGCTGGCCTGGCTCTCCTAGAGATACGTGCGCTTGCTCAAATGACTGCCTCGTAAGAAAGGTCAGGCAGGATCCTGTCGGCCTCGCGTGAAACCTCTAAAGCTGCAGAGCTTGTGTTTCTGATCTGTATTGAATGCCTCCTTAGCAACCATCTCAGGCCCACTCACATAGCTCCGCTTCTGACTCAAGTTTTTGTTAAATCACCTGGAGAGGTTTTGTTGTTGTTTTTAAATTATCAAAAGCAGACTGAAATCTATTCAAATAAAAAATGAGACTTTAAAAATACATTATCGCCAAGTAAAAGGGCCTGGTAGAGCTGTTTCCCCAACTTAGGAATGAATGTGGAGCCCTTTTAAAGGAAAAAATGTCTAACACAAAAGAATACTGAAAATACAACTCAAAAGCCAAAGCCTGTTCTATGAAAACAGCTTTCGAATTGCAAGTTTTCATTTCCAAAGGTTTTTATGGATTGTTGTGATTTTTTTTTAAGATTATCATCTAATTAAAAACAAAATTTTGTTCATAAAGAACCCACAGACCCTTAAACTGATGAAAGAGCTCAAGATCTAGGTTCTGAAAACCTGGGCTCCTTTGTTAACTCTGAAGCTGCGGGCAAGTCCCCTCCCCTTTTTCAGCTACACGCTCCCCACCCCACCCCCGCTCCAATTTGTAACATGAGAGAATCGCCCATCTGTCAGGGTAAGCGCAAGGTCCAGTGGGGTCCCATTTGAGAGACGCTGCATAAACCACGACATTATGTAAAATGCCGTTCCTCCAGTGAAGTGGCTTCTCGACAGATGTGTGACCTCGAGCAAGAAAACTGTGCCTCTCAGCAAGTTTCCTGTCTGTAAAGTGGAAATGACAACAATTTCTCCCTCGTGCAGTAGCTGTCGGGATTAAATGAGCTCACGTGTGTCAGTTTCTTAGGGGCCTGTGGAACGTAAAACACACTACAAGTACTGGCTACTATGACCAATATCTAACAAGTGCAGTATCTGGCCCATTTTAACATGGGAGTTTCTTATCTGTTGGCAGTCGAATCTGATCTCTTGCTAGAATCTCTAACTTTTGCTAGAGGCCAGTGTCAGAAGAATAGTATTGCTGGGGTCTGAGGCCTTCTCTCCCACCCTCTGATCATTCCTTCTGTTTCATTCACTTAAGTCTAGGGTTACAAATTGTTAGATCCATGCTTTGAGGGACAAGAAACTAGCTGAGACTCTGCAACAGCAAAAAAGCATTTCTAAATATCACTGTCATTCTGGGGGCTTCCCAGAAAGTTGTCCAGTATTAGCATGGACTGCGGTCTCCCATGAGTGTGCACAGGTAGCCGCACCCACTTACGGAGTCCCCCGAGGGAGGCTGGCCACCTTCCGTGGCAGGGAGGAGAAGCAGTGCCCCATCTGTGCCTTAGAGTTGTGTGTGCCCTCTGTACGCTTGTGTTGAACTCCGTGCAGGCAGCTCCAGAAACTAAGCTTACAGACCTTTTAAAAAATCTGATTTTAACACAGATAATCAAACACATGCCTGTAACAAGGGGCAAACCAGCTGCTTTTCTACAGCCAAATGTGCAGCCTTCTCTCTGCCTGTCTCCACATGCCTAGAATACCCTTCCGTCCACCTGGAGGACTCCTCCTCCAAGGAGGGAGCTGCCATCTGAGGCCCACCATGTGCTGCTTCTCTATCTAGGCCACCCTTATGCAGCCCTCAAGGTCAACGCTCGTCTTCCCCCATTAACACATGAGGACACAGGCTGGTGTCATCATGGCTGGGCCTGAAGCCCCAGGGCCACCACGCTGCCCAGTAGAGTCGGCACCAGCCCTAAATGTCCACGGATCGCATACAAAGCCACGTGAAAGGTGCCCGCAGAGCGGCCCAGCACAGAAGCCCTGAGCTCAGCTATAATACTAAGTGGGTTTAGGATTCCAACGCGAGTCACTGACTCGGCCTTTCTCCACTCCACCCCCATGTTTCCTTTTTTAGGGGAAAAATGTTTTCAGTCAGCTTATGTTTAAAGAAGACACAAGTATTGAGCAACGAGGCTGTGCTTTCATATTATTTCATCCTCACAACAACCTGTAACCTGAGTCCTGTCACCAGCCCGGTTTTCCCCAGTGCAGGTAGTGGAAGGGCACGACGTCATCAAGAGAGAACGCAGAGCAAAGGGAGGGTCTGCTCTTTCCGTTTCAATAAAAATAGCTTTGGGCTTCCCTGGTGGCACAGTGGTTGAGAGTCCGCCTGCCGATGCAGCAGGGGACACGGGTTCGTGCCTTGGTCCGGGAAGATCCCACATGCCGCAGAGTGGCTGGGCCCGTGAGCCATGGCCGCTGAGCCTGCACGTCCGGAGCCTGTGCTCCGCAACGGGAGAGGCCACAGCAGTGAGAGGCCCGCGTACTGCAAAAAAAAAAAAAAAAAAAAAAAAAAAAAAGCTTTTTTTGGTTCTAAAAATTATATATGCTCAATGTAACAGATTGAAATGAAACAGGTACAAAATAACCTGAAATCGCACCATCAGACAGTGGTAAGCCCTGTGATGAACGTGCTTCCACGCGTCTCACCCACACCCGAACACACACAGCCATCAGTCACCTTTACGTAAAATGGTCACACTGTGCCTGTCGCTTTGTAACCTTTTTCACTCCACAAAATGTAAGTAATACCAGCATCTTCCCGTGTCAGTACCCACGGATCTACTTCATCCTTTTTAATGGCTACCTAGCTTCCCACTGTCTGCAGATCCCACACTTTATTTAAGTGGGTCTTCTCATATCTTACATTCCTTTATATCCTCATGGTCACAATAGCTAGAACTGTGTATGAAGCATGGGGGCTGCATACGCTCGTTGACTCAATACACTAAGATTTGCTTTAGTTTTTTTTCTACAAGCCTCATTCATCCGTGACAGGCTTCTGGGTCCCTCCCTGTGGTTCTTCGTCCCCAAGCCCTTCCATCCTTCTCTGTTACCCACCTTCCAGGAGGTGGGGAAGGAGCGACCTGCCTGCGGCCTGGCCTTGCCCCGGCAGAGGCGGCAGCACCTGCGGTTGGGAGCAAGTCCCATCACACAAAATGCCAAGCTGTGCGTCACCGAGAGGCACTGGAGCGTGAAGGTACTTTCATTGAGGTCAGAGGTGACCGTACCTTATCTCACCTCCCCTGATGGAAGTTACTGCTTTAGGTCACATTCCTCAACTGCTCAAGCCCTGCAGGGAAGGTTATCCTCTTGTTTCAGGGCCGATCTTGTCTGTGAGGTTAGCGGTATGAGCTAACCTCACAACATTTTTTTTTTTAAATGGTGTTTCAGGGCTCACATGTCCTCTCTGTAACTCTCTCCCTTTTTTTTAATTAATATTTTTTTATTTTTGGCTGCTTTGGGTCTTCGTTGCTGCGCGCGGGCTTTCTCTAGTTGCAGCGAGTGGGGGCTATTCTTTGTTGCGGTGTGTGGGCTTCTTATTGTGGTGGCTTTTCTTATTGCAGAGCACAGGCTCTAGGCGCACGGGCTTCAGTAGTTGTGGCTAGTGTGGGCTCAGTAGTTGTGGCTAGTGTGGGCTCAGTAGTTGTGGCTCGTGGGCTCAGTAGTCGTGGCGCACGGGCTTAGTTGCTCCACAGCATGTGGGATCTTCCCGGCCTAGGGCTCGAACCTGTGTCCCCTGCATTGGCGGGTGGATTCTTAACCACTGTGCCACCAGGGAAGTGAGCCAGGAAGACGATAGTCCCTGCTGTCCAGCGGGGCAGGTGGGGAGGGGCCCGGCACTTGGCCACCACCCCACCCCCTCCTCCAAGGAAGAGCCGGCGTGGCATCCAGCTGCCTGGGTTTGAGGCTGGCTTCTGCCTCCATCTAGCTTTGCAAAAACTAGGGTCTTGGACCACTGTATGCTTGGGGTGCTGGGGCAGTAGGGAAGGGACTACTTACATCAACCTGAAGGAAGGGAAAGGAACGCTGGGGAAAGGGAAGGAGAAAGGGAAGAATATCTGAGCAGACAGGCCTGGTATTGCCCTCACAACAATCCTCCGAGGTAGGAATTTTGGCCCCCATTTTACGAATGAGAAACCAAAGTTCAGAACGGTTAAATAATGTAACCAAGGCCACAAAGCTGGTAAGTGAAGAGGTAAGTACAAAGGCAACAGGTTGACTTTCGCAAACTTGCAAAGATTTAAGGACCCCAATACCTATGAGCAGTGGTGGCTCTAGATTTTCTAAAACCAATGGTTTCAGGCTGGCAATTGGGTTGGAAAGGGATTTTTTTTCCAGCTATGTTTGCCTTGCAGATGCTCTTTGCTCTCCACCCCCATCAACCTCAAGCCACTTCTCACCACAACTGCCAGTGAGCTCTCCTTTGAAAAACTACTCGAATAAATACAGCCAAGAGACATATCCAAATAAGGAACTTAAGGAATAGGGATAATATGGAAAGAGAGCCAGCAGTAAGTAATTAATCCATTTAAATAGAGAGCTGAAACCAAGTAACTCTGGAAGTTACTCTCATAGAAAAGGATGGACGCTTCCGGGTTAAAATAGAGGAGTGGGGCTTCCCTGGTGGCGCAGTGGTTGGGAGTCCGCCTGCCGATGCAGGGGACACGGGTTCGTGCCCCAGTCCAGGAGGATCCCGCATGCCGTGGAGCGGCTGGGCCCGTGAGCCATGGCTGCTGAGCCTGCGCGTCCAGAGCCTGTGCTCCGCAGCGGGAGAGGCCACAGCGGTGAGAGGCCCACGTACCGCAAAAAAAAAAAAAAAATAGAGGAGTGAATATACACATCTAGTTTGGTTCCCAACCAAAGCTCACAAACTAAAGGGGATTTCTTTTTTTTTTTTTTAATCCACAAGGACAAAAGAAGAGATGAAAGTGCTAAGATTTTGGAAGCTCTAAAGCAGATGGACAATAGTAACTCAGTTGGCAGTTGAGACTGGATAGTGGAGAAAGTTCCAGTACAATTTAAGCCACAGGACCTGGCAACACCATACACTGGAGGGGAAGGGAAGAGCCGGAGCAGGACTGACGGAGCCCCTTTACTGGTCCTGGGTCCCTGGGTTCCCTCCATTCAGCTCGCGCTCTGTTACCACCTCCCCAACAGACTGGAGGTGAATTAAGGAAGTCAAACAAGACAGGATCTTTGGTTGAGAGAACTCCAGACAAAGCTGAAGGTCGGGGTAACAGAACTGAGAACAGGATGATGAAGGGAACCCATGCATATTAAATAGTGAGTACTGAGACTTCCCGCCGTCTTCCCCAGCTCAGTTTTCAGAATGCTGACAAGACCTTTCCCCACAGGCCAGAAATTGACAGGCTCTTCTAGAGAATAACCAGCCCGAGAGGAAAGACTTAAACATACAATCATATAGAGTTCCTCAAGAAACAACCCAGACGGCAACTCCACGGCAAAATCAGTAAGCCCTGCTCTGATGGGCTGAATGTTTGTGTCCCCCCCAAAATGTATACATTGAAGCCTCAACCCCCAATGTGACTGAATTTGGAGATCAGGCCTTTCTGGAGGTAACTAAGGGTAAATGAGGTCACAGGGTGGAGCCTTCATCCAATAATATTAGACAAGAGACAACAGAGGACAGAGGCATCA
Source organism: Hyperoodon ampullatus (assembly GCF_949752795.1). Taxonomy (NCBI): domain Eukaryota; kingdom Metazoa; phylum Chordata; class Mammalia; order Artiodactyla; family Ziphiidae; genus Hyperoodon; species Hyperoodon ampullatus. The sequence goes on from NC_136919.1 coordinate 118,131,132, forward strand.
CCAAGACGGTGACACAGTCCATTCCTACAGGCCTTCACTCCCCCTCAAGAAGAACTAACAGTTATTCATGAGCAAGACACCACTGAGAGAACCCTAGAACACAAGAGTGAGGCTGAAGCAAGCCCTGCACTGCAGAGACCAAGACACCACATCAGAAGGGTAAGAGGAGCCGCTGCATGCTGACAGCACTGCCTCATCCCCAGGCTGGGGCAGTGTCACACTGAGAGGTCGCCCCTGAGCCTACGGCTCCTCCAGTGGGAAAAGAGAGCCAAGGGTACATATCCAGCTCCCACTGTGGGTCCCTTCTTGGGAGCCCCCCACTCTGGTCATGCCCCACAGGAATTGCAGGGGTACCTGCAGGACTTGACCCCCGGGAATCTGATTGTGATGGAGAAGTGGGGAAGGGCTGGCAACAACCAGCACTCAGATCTTAGCAGACCGAGTCCTACCTGTGGCGTCTGAGCAGTAGTCCCAACGACTGCAGCCGTTTTGAACGTTCATCTGCAGAGCCAAGATGGGCACAGTCTGGCCAGGGAACTCGGCAGGATACAGGTTTACCTGATTTGGGCCCTCAAACGAAGAGCTTTGCCAGCCCTGGAGGCTGGTCTGCCCTGGCCCAGGCAGCGGAGCTGAGTCAGAGCCCAGCCTACTGCTGAGTGTAGCTCCCAGCCCCTCCAGCTAGAAACCCTGACTGGGGACACCTGGGAGGCTGCAATGGCCCAGCAATGCTCAAGCAGAGCAGAGGATACGGCAGGCAGAGCTGATGACCTGTAGAGCAAAGCCAGTGGCACCAACTGGCCAGGGAACTTGGGGAGTGGGTCAGCTTGAGTAAAGACCACAAACAAAAAGCCTTGCTGGGCTTGGAGAATTCCCCACTTCACCCAAGCAGGAGAACTAATCCATAGCCCCACCTACAGCTGAGTGTAGTTCCTGGCCTCTTCTGACCAGAAAGCCTGATCGGGAACACCTGGGAAGCAACTATGAGCTGGCTTTTCCTCCTGCCCATGGAGGGGAGCTGAATCAGCCCCACTCACTGATGAGTGTAGCTCCCAGCCCCACCTGACCAAAAAGCCTGACCATAACACCTGGAAGCTGTGAACCCAGCAACCCTTGAGCAGAGAATACACTAGGCCAGCAGAGCTGATGGTCTGCAGAGCAAAGCCAGTGGCCCTGTTCAGCCAGGGAACTTGGGGCATGGGTCAGGTTGAGTCAAGACCACATACAAAGAGCCTTGTCGGCCTTGGAACTGGTTCTCCCACTGCACCTGGGCAGGGAAGCTAATTTGTAGCCCCACCCACTGCTAAATGCAGCCCTCTGCTCATCCTACCAGAGAACCTAACCAGAGCACATGGGAAGCTGCACGGCCCACCCAATGATCCTACTTACAGAGGCACTTGAACAGAGAGTACACTCATGGCTTTCCCTGTCTGGAGAGCAAAACCATTGGTCCCAACTGGCCAGGGAATTCAGTGCAGTCTTACCTGATTTAAGTCCCCAAAGAATAAGCCATGCAGGTCCTGGGGCCCATCCTGCTGCCCCTCCAAGACAGGGAAGCTAATTCATAGCCCCATCCTTTGCTGAGTAGGGTACTCAATCCTGACCATCTAGTAAACTTGATCAGAGAACTGAGGCAACCAGAGAGCTCATCCTACAACTTTGCTTAGGCAGAGAACCAAGTTTGCTTGGGCAGGGAACCAAGCCAGTAGTCCTATCCAACTGTTCTCAGCCAGTGGCACAACCCCATTCTGCCACCTCAGAGCTCAGGCAGTGGCCTCACCCAAAAATAGACCCTTCTAGCAAGTCTTACCTGCCCAAGAGTATTACCAGCACACACATTCAGAAACGTAAACTGAGCTGACCGGTGAAGACCTGCCTCTGCCAAAGGAAACATGTAAAGTCTGGAAGAGGAGACCACTTACTCAGATGGACAAATACCAACATAAGGAATCAAGGATTATGAAAAATCGGGTAAACATGACACCACCAAAGGAAACCAATAGAGGTATGATAACTGACCCTAAAGAAATGGAGATCTATGAACTGTCAGACAAAGAATTCAGAATAATCCTCTTAAAGAAGTTTAGCAAACCACCAGAACACAGTGACAACTAAATTAAATTAGGAAAACATTGCATAAACAAAATGGAAATTTCAACAAATAAATAGAAAACATCAAAAGAAAACAAACAGAAATCCAAGAACTGAGAATACAATGACTGAAAAAATATGACTGAAGAATTCAAGGGAGAGATTCAAAAGCAGACTTGACTGTGCAGAAGAAAGAATCAATGACCTAGAAGACAGGACATTTTAATTTATCTAGTCAGAGGAGTAAAAGGAAAAAAGAATGAAAAGTGGTGAAGAAGGCCTACAGGACTTATGGGACACAATCAAAAGAAATAATATCCACATTATGGGAATTCCAGAAGAAGAAGAAAGAGAGAAAGGGACAAGAAGTATATTTAAAACAATAATGGCTGAAAACTTCCCAAACCTGGGGAGAGAAATGGACATCCAGATCCATAAGGCCCAGAAGATCTCAAATAAGTTGAACCTGAATAGGTCTACTCCAAAACATGTTATAATTAAATTGTCAAAAGTCAAAGACAAAAAAAATTTTGAAAGTAGCAAGAGAAAAGAGAGAAGATTCACATAAAGAAAACTCAATAAGGCTTTTTAGGCCAGGAAGAATGCCATGGCATATTAAAAATATTGAAAGAAAAAAACCTGTCAACAAAGTATTCTATACCTGGCAAAGCTGTCCTTCAGAAATGAAGGAGGGTTAAAGACTTCCCCAACAAGCAAAAGCTGAGGGAGTTCATCACCACTAGACCTACCTGACAAGAAATGCTAAAGGGACTTCTCTGAGTGAAAGTGAATGGATGCTATTTAACATATTAAAAACATAAGAAGATAGAATAAAACTTGCTGGTAATGATAAATATATAGACAAAGTTAGATTTTGTAATATGATAATGGTGGTGCATAATTCACTTCCAATTCTAGTTTAAAAGTTAAAAAACAAATGTAGTAAAAAAATAACCATAACTATAATAATCTGTTATTGGTTACACAATATAAAAAATTTGTAAACTGTAACATCAATAACCTAAATTGTGAGGCATAAAGTTAGGACTACTATTGAAGTTAAGTTTCTATCAGTTTAAAATATGGTGTTATAATATTAAGATATTTTATAAGTCCCATGGTACTCACAGGGGAAAAACCCATAGTAATTACACAAAAGAACATGATAAAGAAGTCAAAACATACTGATACCAAAAGACCTCAAAACACAAAGAAAGACAGAAGAATAAGAAACAAGGAACAATGGATCTACAAAATAGCCAGAAAACAGTTAACAAAATGGCAATAATGAGTCCTTACCTACCAATAATTATTTTAAATGTAAATGAATTAAAGTCTCCAATCAAAAGACATAGAATGGATGAATGGATTTAAAAAAAGGGGGGGCTTCCCTGGTGGTGCAGTGGTTAAGAATCTGCCTGCCACTGCAGGGACACAGGTTCGAGCCCTGGTATGTGAAGACCCCACATGCCACGGAGCAACTAAGCCTGCGCACCACAACTACTGAGCCCACGAGCCACAACTACTGAAGCCCGCGTGCCTAGAGCCCATGCTCCACAATGAGAAGCCACCACAATGAGAAGCCTGTGCACCGCAATGAAGTGTAGCCCCCACTCGCTGCAACTACAGAAAGCTGTGCACAGCAACGAAGAACCAAAGCAGCCAAAAATAAATAAATTCATTAAAAAAAAAGATCTAACAATATGCTGCCTACAAGAGACTCACTTTAGCCTTAAAGACATGCACAGACTGAGAGTAAAGGGATATGGGAAAAGAAATTTCAAGCAAATGCTAACCAAAAAAAGCAGGGGTAGCTATACTTAGACAAAATAGGCTTCAAACTAAAAATAGTAAAAAGAGGGCTTCCCTGGTGGCGCAGCAGTTGAGAATCTGCCTGTCAGTGAAGGGGACACGGGTTCGAGACCTGGTCTGGGAAGATCCCACATGCCATGGGGCAACTGGGCCCGTGAGCCACAACTACTGAGCCTGCACATCTGGAGCCCGTGCTCCGCAACAAGAGAGGCCGCGACAGTGAGAGGCCCGTGCACCGTGATGAAGAGTGGCCCCCGCTTGCCGCAACTAGAGAAAGCCCTCACACAGAAACGAAGACCCAACATAGCCAAAAATAAATAAATAAAAATAAATAAATTTATAAAATTGGCCCACTTTGCTTGCAGAAGTTCATGTGGATCAATACAAAAAAACAGTAAAAAGAGACAAAGTCATTATATAATGATAAGGGGGTCAATCCATCAAGGAGATATAAAATTGTAAATATTTATGCACCCAACATCAGACTGCCTAAATGTATAAAGCAAAACCTAACAGAGCTAAAAGGAGAAATAAACAGCAATACAATAGTAATTGGAGATTTTAATACCCCATTCTCAATAATAGATAGATCATCCAGACACAGTCAATAAGGAAACAGCAGATTTGAATAACACTACAGACCAAATGGACATAACATATACAGAACATTGTACCTGATAACAGCAGAATATACATTTTTCTCCAGTGCACACAGAACATTTTCCAGGATAGACCAAATGTTAGGCCACAAAACAACCCTCAGCAAGTTCAAGAAAACTGAAATCATACCAAGTGTCTTCTTTGACCATGATGGTATGAAACTATACATTAATAATAGGAGGAAAACTGGAAAATATATGAATAATGGAAATTAAACAACACTCTTCTGAGCAACCAATGGATCAAAGAGGAAATTAAAGGGGAAATTTAAAAGTATTTTGAAAAAAACAAAAATGGAAACACAACATACCAAGACTTACAGGTGCAGCAAAATCAGTTCTAAGAGGGAAGGTCATAGCTATAAACACCTACATTAAGAAACAAGAAAGATCTCAAATTAACAATCTAACTCTATGTCTCAAAAAACTAGAAAAAAAAAAAAGAAGAAGGAATTCCTTGGCAGTCCAGTGGTTAGGACTCGGCACTTTCACTGCTGGGACCCGGGTCAAATCCCTGGTTGCGGAACTAAGATCCCGCAAGCACACAGCATGACCAAAATAAAACAACAAACTGAGCCTAAAGTTGGCAGAAGGAAGGAAATAATAAAGATCAGAGCAGAAATACATGAAATAGAGAACAAGACAATAGAAAAGGTTAATAAAACTAGGAGTTCGTTCTTTGAAAAGATAAAATTGACAAACCTTTAGCTAGACTAACCAAGGAAAAGAGAGGGCCCAAATCAAAATTATAAATGAAAAAGGAGACATTATAACTGATATCACAGAAATACAAAGGATCATAAGAGGCCACTATGAACAACTACATGCCAACAAACTGAACAACCTAGAAGAAATGAAAAAATTCTTAACAATCAACCTACCAAGATTGAATCAAGAAGAAACTGAAAATCTGAACAGACCAATTACTAATAAGGAGATTGAGTCAGTAATCAAATATCACTCAATGGTGAAAAGCCCAGGACCAAATGGCCTCATTGGTGAATTTTACCAAACATCAAAGGAGAATTAACTCCAATCTTTCTAAAAGTCTTCCAAAAATCATAGAGGACAGGACACTCCCAAACTCACTTTACAAGCCATCATTACCCTGATATCAAAGCCAGAAAAAGACACTACCAGAAAAGAAAACTACAGGTCAATATCCCTGATGAATATAGATGTAAAAAATTCTCAATAAAATTCTAGCAAACCAAACTCACATTAAAAGGAACATTCACCATGGTCAAGTGGGATTTATCCCTGGGATGCAAGGATAGGTCAACATGCACAAATCAGTCAATGGGATACATCACAGTAATAGAATGAAAGAAAAAAAACATATGATCATCTCTATAGGTACAGAAAAAGCATTTGACAAAATTCATCATACATTCATGATAAAAAAAAAACCTCTTAATAAAATAGGTATAGAAGGAACGTACCTCAATGTAATAAAGGCCATATATAACAAGCACACAACTAACATTATATTCAATGGTGAAAGACTGAATGCTTTTTCTCTAAGATCAGGCACAAGACAAGGGTGCCCACTCTTACCACTCCTATGCAACATGGCACTAGAATTCCCCATCAGAGCAATCAGGCAAGAAAAAGAAATAAAAAGCATCAGAATTAGAAGGGAAGAAGTAAAATTGTCTCTATTTGCAGATGACATAATTGAATATATAGAAAATCATAAAGACTTCAAAACACCATTAGATCTAATCGATGAATTCAGTAACGTTGCAGGATACAAAATAACATACAAAAATCAGCAGCATTTCTGTACACTAACAATGAATTATCTGAAAAAAAATAAAGAAACCCATCCCATTTATAATAGCATCAAAAACAATAAAGTACGTAGGAATAAATTTAACCAAGGAGGTGAAAGATCTCTACAATGAAAACGACAAGACACTGATGAAAGAAATCAAAGAAGACATAAATAAATGGAAAGGTATCTTGTGTTCATGGATCGGAAGAATTAATATTGCTAAAATATCCATACTACTCAAAGCCATCTATAGATTCAATGCAATCCTTATCAAGATTCCAAGGGCATTTTTTTACAGAAATAGGAAGAAATCCTAAAATTTATATGGACCCACAAAAAAAAAAAAAAAAAAAAACAACCAAATAGCCAAAGCAATCCTGAGAAAGAACAACACAGTGGGAGGCATCCTGATTTCAAGCTATATTATAAAGTTGTAAAACAAACAGTAAACCAAAACAGTATGGTCCTGGCATAAAAACAGACACATAGACACATGGAACAGCATCAAGAATCCAAAAATAAACCCATACTTATCCAATCATCTAATATTTGGCAAGTGTGCCAAGAATACTCAATGGAGAAAAGACAGTCTCTTCAATAAATGGTGCTAGGAAAATTGGATATTCACATGTAAAAGAATAAAACTAGACCCCTACCTTACACCTCACAAAGATTAACTCAAACTGGATTAAAGACTTAAATGCAAGACCAGAAACCATAAAACTCCTAGGAGAAAATATAAGAAAAATCTCCTTGACATGGGTCTTGGCAATGATTTTCTGGAAATCACACCTGAAGTATCAATACCAGCAACAAAATAGAAATAAACAAGTGGGACTATTCAAAAAAACTTTTGCACAACAAAAGAAATGATTATCAAAATGAAAAGACAACCTACAGAATGGGAAATATCTTTGCAAACAATATATCTGATGAGGTGTTAATATCCAAAACATACAAAGAATTCATATGACTCAACAGCAAAAACAAAAAAAACCCCACAAAAATACAAATAATCCAATTGGAAAATGGGTAAAGGACCTAGACATTTTTCCAAAGAATATATATAAATGGCCAACATGTATATGAAAATGTATTCAACATCACTAATTGTCAGGTAAATGCATATCAAAACCACAATGATATATCACCTCACACATATTAGAATGGCAATCATCAAAAAGACAAGAGATAACAAATGCTGGCAAACGTGGAGAAAAGGGAAGCCTCGTGCACTACTGGTGGGAATGTAAGTTGGTGCAGCCACTGGGGAGAAGAGTATGGAGTTTCCTCAAAAAACTAAAAACTACCATATGATCCAGCAATTCCACTTTGGGGTATATATCCAGAAAAATGGAAAACACTAATTTGAAAAGATACACGCACCCCAATATTCATAGTAGAACTATTTACAAAGCCAAGATATGGAAACAACCTAAGTGTCCATTAACAGATGAATGGATAAAGAAGATGTGGCACATATATACAATGGAATACTACTCAGCCCTAGAAAAGAATGAAATTTTGCCACTTACAACAACATGGATGGACTTGGAGGGCATTATGCTAAGTGAAATAAGTCAGACAAAGAAAGACAGATACTGTATGATATCACTTATATGCAGAATCTAAAAAAATAAAACAAACTAGTGAATATAACAAAAAGGAAACAGACTCACAGATATAGAGAACAAGCTAGCAGATACCATTGGGGAGAGGCAAAATATGGGTAGGGGATTAAGAGGTACAAACTACTATGTATAAAATAAGTAAGCTACAAGAATGTATTGTATAACACAGGGAATATAGCCAATATTACATAATAACTATAAATGGAGTATAACCCTAAAAAAAGAACACATGTCAAAGATTTTAACTAATTAATGAGGTGACCAGAAAGATGTTAAAACCTATCAAGGGCCTTCCCTGGCGGTCCAGTGGTTAAGAATCCGCCTTCCAATGCAGGGGACGCAGGTTCAATCCCTGGTCAGGGAACTAAGATCTCACATGCTGGGGACAACTAAGCCCATGCACTGCAACTACTGAGCCCGCGCACCACAACTAGAGAGCCCATGTGCTCTGGAGCCCGCATGCCACAACTAGAGAGAAGCCCATGTACCACAACAAAGATCCCACATGCTGCAACTAAGACCCGACGCAGCCAAAATTTAATTAATTAATTTTTTTTTTTTTTTTTAAAGAGAGAGAGAGAGACAGGAGAGAACCTGCTTCCCTCTCTCCTCTCTGCCATGTGAGGATACAGAGAGAAGACGTCTGTCCGCAAATCAGTAAGAGGGTCCTCATCAGAACCTAATCATGTGGGAACCCTGGTCTCAGACTTCCAGCCTCCAAAACTCTGAGAAATAAATTTCTGTTGTTAAAAAACCAAACAAACAAACCTATCAAAAGACCAACTGAGAAACTAGATATGTACATATAGTTTAATTATGGGTTAAATACAAAACTGGTTAACGGTCCAACAGGGCCATAAACCTTTGGGGTTATCTGTTCCTCCGGACAGAAGTGATTTTCATCTCTACCTGACGACCATCTGCAAGTTAACTTAACCTCTGCCCCAAGGGCTTGTGAAATACCTAGTAAGTAGAGTCAGGCCTAGCATTGCACTGAAAGAACACTTTCAGTGTTCTCTCTTTTTCTTGTTTCCAAGTTTCAGGTAACTTTTCTTGCAAAAATCACAAAAAGCCGAACATGCAGCAAAATTAATAAAACACAAAGCAATGGGAGACTAATTCACTTCTGTCAGAGTAAGGTCAATTTTTTTTTATCTTTTATAATAATTATAAGTGGAGTATAACCTTTAAAAATTGTGAATCACTATATTGTACACCTGTAACTTATATAACATTGTACAGCAACTACACTCCAATAAAAAAAATCAAACAAACTTTTAAAAAATAAGGAAAAATATAGAGCCGGAGTTACAATCTCAAAGCTTGCAGGGGATTATCATAAATGAAGTAGGTTTAAGAAAAAGATCAACAACCAAAAGTATAATAACCTATGTGTAAGTACATCCTTCACACAGGACGTGATGATACTCTTCCTGCTGTCTCAGAGTTTGAGCTGAAGTCCCCAAGCTGAGGCTGATAGTGACAAGGACCTCTACTTCTACAGACAGCTGAGATTTAATAAACTAACATTTTAATAAATGAGAGCAGATCCCATAACCCAGTAAACTAGAGCAGAACCAATCTAGCTGGACACCCCCAGCCTAGAACAAGAAGACTGAAAGGGGAAAGGAGAATTACTGGCAGGGAATTCACAGGACTAGAAGAGGGAGGCAGGGGCCTCCCACAAGCCAGCTGAGAGGTCTCCAGGAAAAGCACTGAGCAGGATGGGGAGCTCCCGGGGAAGGGGTGCCTGAAGTCTCCCTCCAGCTATAGAAACTCATGGGACCATCTTGGTGGGGCCACCAGGATGTAATGGTGAGAGAGGGTTGGGGAGAACCCGAGTCAGGGGATACGTGTGAACATAAGCTCATGAGCAGTGAGTAGGAGTGCAAGGATGGACACATGCCCATGAAGCAACAGGACCCAGGGAACACAGCCTGCTTGAAACATCTTGAAGATCCTCCTTCCAAGAGGAGTGTCTGCGGCGATGAGGGAATCAGCAGAAAGAGGCTGCCTTAGTCCATGTTATAAATATCATAGACCAGTGGCCTATAAACAGAAGAAATGTATCTCTCATGGTTCTGGAGGCTGGGAAGTCCAAGATCAAGGCAATGGCAGATTCAGTTTCTGGTGCAAACCTGCTTCCTTGTTCACAGTCAGCTGTCTTCTTGCTGTGTCCTCACATGACAGAAGGGGCAAGGAATCTCTCTGGGGGTCTCTTTTATAAAGGCACTAATCCCATTCATGAGGGCTCCACCCTCATGACCTCATCACCTCCCTAAGGACTCACCTCCTAAGACCCTCATATTGGTGGGCAGGATTTCAACATTTAAATGTTGCGGGGACACATTCAGACCACAGCAGATATTGTAGATGCAGATGGGAACCAGGGTAGGGAGAGAATCCACCAAATGGCAAGAAAGAGCATGGCACAGAGGTCCTTGCAAAGGTGTGTTCCAGAAACACACCTCATGCCTTTAGAGTAAAGAGGTACCAGGTGGCCTCATCACAGCACTCCTGTCACACAGGCTTCACCCTTTTCTTCTCTGCCCCCCGCTCTCCCCCCACCTTTGAGGAGCCTGCAGCAGGGGGACAGAGAGAGCATGACAGAGCAAGATGGAGCCAGAGTACACACCCCAGGCCCCTTCCTCAACCCCAGGGGAGGGGACCCATCTGGAACTCAGCGTGACGTCACAGTACTGACTTAGGCTAACTTTTAAATGTCTGCAAAGGAGACTGTTCTTACAGCTAAAACAGGACAACCGTGGGTGTGTCTGAGATGTCATAGGGGGTGGGGGGCCGAGAGGGAAATGGATGGAATCATGTGAAGGTATTGGTAGTAAAAAAAATAATAATAGGGCTTCCCTGGTGGCGCAGTGGTTGAGAATCTGCCTGCCAATGCAGGGGACACGGGTTCGAGCCCTGGTCTGGGAAGATCCCACATGCCGCGGAGCAACTAGGCCCGTGAGCCACAAGTGCTGAGCCTGCGCGTCTGAAGCCTGTGCTCCGCAACAAGAGAGGCCGTGACAGTGAGAGGCCCGCACACCACGATGAAGAGTGGCCCCCACTCGCCACAACTAGAGAAAACCCTCGCACAGAAACAAAGACCCAACACAGCCAAAAATAAATTAATTAATTAATTTAAAAAAAATTAAAATAATAATAATAAAGCTGGTCCCTGACACTGCCCGTGGAGCTGGTCCATATAATGAAAGGCAAAATGGCAGCTCCAGCAGGGTTTCTGAGGAGGGAGCTATCCAAGTGGGGTACCCAGACTCAGGGCGCTGGACATGGATCTTAAACCTCTCATCATCCAGATCAGAATGTAAATCAGATTGGAGATGAGGAGATTTTGGAATCTAAAATGAGGGGTTTAGAGACACCCCTCATCCCCTTTCCTCAAAGAGGGGAGGTGGAAGTTGCCATCACCTGAATTCGGCTTCAGCAGGCCCCTCTGTGAGCTTGCTCTGTGCTCTGCCTTCATGGGCACAGTTTCGCCCTCCAGGGAAATCTGGAATCTTCTGACAGCCCCTCCAGGGGAAGTGAGAGGAACGGGAGTGAGGAAGGGGAGAGGAGGGGACGCGCTCCCAGGATTTGTCTGGATGCAGATGCACAAGTGTTCCCAGGGACCAGAGGTGAGCCACGCGAGAGGAAGCCAGCGTGGGGGTCCAGGGCTGGTCCAAAACTAGGGGCAACTAGGTCTCTGCCAGGAGAAGCTGAAAGCACCCCCAGATTCCTAGGGCTGCAGAAGGAGCAAGTGGCCAACCAGAAAAGAGATGCATGACCTCACAAAGCCAGCCTAGGACAGGCCTCCCCACCTGGACTTGTCTATAGCTCCAGCCCTTCATCCTGCAGGGAGTGGGGAGGAGGCCTGGCACCCCACTGTAGCAGCACCCACCCCACCCCACCCCCGCCAATAGGGAGAGGGTAGAGGTCACACCTTTGAAGCGCGGCTTTTATATGGGATGGGACATTCTCACCGTTGAACTGGGATTGTGTTGAGGGACTCAGAAGAAAAGGAAGGACCTCTCATAACCTAAGAGAGGTCACAGAAGTCCTGGGAGGCCCCTGAGAACCTCCCATCCACTGGGCTCATTCAAGACAGTAGTGAGGACCTAGAGATTGTCATACTGAGTGAAGTAAGTCAGACAGAGAAAGACAAATATCATATGATATCACGTATACGTGCAATCTAAAGAAATGGTACAAATGAACTTATAATATTTACAAAACAGAAATAGAGTCACAGATATGGAAAACAAACTTATGATTACCAAGGGGCAAGGAGGGAGGGATAAACTGGGAGATTGGGATTGACATATACACACTACTGTATATAAAATAGATAACTAATAAGAACCTACTGTACAGCACAGGGAATTCTACTCAATACTCTTGTAACGGCCTATATGGGAAAAGAATCTAAAAAAGAGTGGATATATGTATATTTATAATTGATTCACTTTGCTGGGCACCTCAAACTAACACAACATTGTAAATCAACTATATTCCAATAAAAATTTAAAAAAAAAAGACCTCATAATAAAAAAAAAATAGTAGTGACATTCTTCTGATTCCACTCAGGCCATTCAATTAGCATGGGCAACACTGGATTTGCATTTTAAATTGAAAATTGAAAAAAAATTGAATAAGAAATATTTAACTACCACTTTTGTTTTAATCATTTGTTACCCCCCTTGAAAACAGATGTTTTTTTCTTCTGTACCAAGATCTCAGGGCCAGGTGTGGAATTTGACACTGCTCTGTAACTTGAGAATGCAGCCTTAAATCTGTGAACAAAAAATGTTGCCTGCATTTCAGTAAACAAAGAATGTTGCCTGCCTTTCCGGTAAACAATAAATTATGCTGGCCATCAAGCCAGCAGCCATTGCAGCTGCCCTGACAGTGTGCCCTCAGGGGATTCAGGGTGGAGTAAAACAGGAGACTGGCCTTAGATAGTTAAAGTGCATATCAAAGGAATGATTTCAACCAACCCAGACTCTAGCATCTTCCCATATATAGAAAAGTGCTAAAATCATTAACTTAAGATGTCTGTTTTTTGTGGTTAGTGGTGATCTTTCAATGTTCCACTACCTTTTTTTTTTTTTTTTTTTTTTAGCAAAAACTCCTATATATCCCAGCTCCTCCCTGACCTCTTTGGAACAGACCCTCAGAAACATCTGAGAAGCTGCCTTCCTGGGATATAGTCTTCAGTGATGCCCTAAATAAAACATAATTCTCAATTTTTAGGTTGCACATTTTTTTTTCAGCTGACAAATCCTTAGACTGAGATTATATAAGGGTGAAATTGTTTTCAACCATGGAAAGTTTAAAATGAAATTCACACTATCGATACTTCGGGGCTAAGGTTAGAGATAATCTATGTATTTGATGTTTAAAGTGTCATTTTTCAGAGAATGACATTTTAGATGATTTGACAGATGAGCTTGTGATTCCAATTTAAAATATGCCATTGATTTTTAGACTTAACGATTTTAAGTTGAAAGGTGTGAATTTGTCTAAATTTGCAAACAATGCTGGAATATTTAAGAAAACATGAGATTTACAACATTTAAATTTTTATATATTAGATTTCTAAGAACTTTTTTTTACATTACTTGGGAAAATTTTGTGTGTTGAGGTCATAAACTGCCCGGTCAGGGATCTGAAGCGAATAAAAAGAAAATCAAGCATACTGAATTTATATGAATTCATGAATGTGCTTTATAACATTAAAGGAAATTGTATTGACTGAGTTGAAAACAGGGCTGGTTTTGAAGATTCGTGCTTAACCTGCATACCAGCTATGGAGAAGTGCAGGGAATCGCAGCCCAGTCTCATAATCTGGAGTCTCAGTTAATGCACTTACCCCTCACGGCTCTGGGAGTTACACAGCAAAGTTAGCTGAGTAAGGCAATACCCTAAAACTGCCTGATGGTGGTCAGTTCATGGCATTCGTTTATTACCAAGAACAGACTGTAGCAGGAAAATCTATGGAAGCCTAGTGGAGGGCATTCAGTGAGAGGAAACCTTCTGCGGGGAGGGCCATGAGGATGAATAAGAGTGGCCAGGGCACAGGGACACAGAGAGAACTCTAGGCCGAGGGGTCTCACAAACCTGCACAGAGAAGCCACAGAGCAGAGTGCACTCCAGAGGCTGGACATGGTGGGGGGTGAAGGACGTTTTCTTACCACTGGGTGGTGTCGACTGAAAAAAATGCACCTGAACATTGAGAACTATGTTTTATTTGGTAGACTTGCTGAGGACTTAAGCCAGGGAAACAGCCTCTCAGATTGCTCAGAGGGACTGTTCTGAAGAGGTAAGGAAGGAGCCAGGATATAGGAATTTTAGCAAAAAAACAAACAAACACCTCACCATCGAACATGAAAAGGTTACTGCTAATTAAAGAAAAACCAGACATCTCAAGTTAATGAATTTAGCACTTGTCTGTATGGGAAGATGCAGGAGTCTGGGCTCACTGAAACCATTCCTGTGATGTGCACCTTATCTAGAGCCAGTGTCCTGCTTTTCCCCATCCCGAATCCCCTCAGGGTGCACAGTCGGGGCGGCTGCAGTGACTGCTGGCCCGATGGCTACAACATCCTTTGTTGACTGATATGACAGGGGACAGTCTTCGCCCACAGTGGAAAGACCAGTTTTAGAAAGAAGTAGGCTGAACAAGGTGAAGGACAGAAGACATCTGAGAACTCAACATGCAGCAGCAGATGGACAAAAGGGGGGGTGGGCAGCGAGGGGTACACAGAGCTGCAAATGCAGTGAGTATCCTTGACCCCAATCTACTCAGACACAAGTTCTTTACAATGACATCCGAGTAGAGAAGGCAATTGGAGGCGGGGAGGGGAACTGGGGGGCTCACCCCTGCCCCCTCCAGGCTGTGAGCTGCTCCAACCCCAGCACGCCTCCTTCACCTTTGTGTCCCCAGAGGCCGGTACCCAGGCAGCCTCAGGAAACGTTTGCTGGAGGAAAGGCCAGAACAGAAGTCTCGCTCCTGCTGTGGAATCAGGAGATTCCTGTTGAGAAGGTAAGCGGCCTCGGCGCAGGGCGCTGTGGTCAACGTGTGGTTTCTCTCTTAATCTTTACGCACTTGTCTTGCCAGACACAAAAATAACCAAAGTTGCTTTATATTTTGTAGCTTGCATTCAATACTGTAAGCCAGGAAGCTTTTACTTTAAATGCTTTAACAGAAAAGGGTCCTATGCTTCAAAATGTCAACATGGTTCTCCTATTTTCAACTCTGGAGGCCTTTTCTCCAGTGTTTTTTTCCCTCTCCCCAGGATCATTATGATCCTTCCCGCCTTCCTTGGGCTCAGACGACATTCTACGTTAGACAAGTGAGCTTCCCCATCACCCTCCCCTCCCCTGTCACCTCTCCGCGAGGACAACAGCCTCCACTGTGATCTAAGATGCGTCATGAATCCATTAGTGACCATGGAGTCCCCTCTTCATGGGCTCCAGTCAACCGTTTCCGATTGCATACTTGACATTTCTACTGTAATGGCCCGCTGTCACCTCAAAGTCATCTAAAATTAAGCTAGAGTTCCTCCATCCTCACAGAAGAGCTGCCCTGCCTGACTTCTATTTCTACTAATGGCTTCAATAGCCTCCCAAGTCCAAACTCAAGTTCATGGTCACTTTGGACTTTGCTCACTCTCTTGCCTTCCCCCACCCACCACTGCAGATGTAGCCAACGACTGAGTTCTTTCCTCAACTTTTCTCTAGCATTCATCTGAATTTTCACTGCCTCGACCATTTTTTAGGTTCATACTACCTCTTTTTTTTTGGTTCACACTACCTCTGCTCCTAATGTATCTACCTGCCTTCATTTTCTCTCTCCTTTAATCTGATCTAACAGATTAATCTTCCCATAATAAAAGTTAAAATAACAATAGCCAACATTTACTAAGCACGTACTATGTGCCAGGTTCTGTTCTAAAATCTTGACATATACCCATTCATTCAATAACCACAGCAATCTTCATTTTGTTATTCTGACTTTACAGATGAGAAAACTTGAGGCACAGAGAGGTTAAGCAGCCCACCCAGGAACACACAGCTAGGTGTGTGGAGCATTAGGATGACATAAGGCCCCCGCCACCACTGTCTACCACGTGTTGACCAAACCACATCTCCCACAGAGCGGCCCCCGCCTCACTCTCTCTGCTGTACTCATGTCAGCGAGACTCCTGCCTTTCCCTTGGCTAAATATGTCTGGTACTTTCCCTCTCCTGTCTCCTAGGTCCCCCTCCATCCCTTCTGCCCTCCTGACCCATCCTCCCAGGCACAACTGCAGGAGCCCTCCTCCCGTCCCATCTTTAAGGCCGTCGTAGCCCGCCGTGGTCCCTGCTGCCTCTGCTGTTGTCAGTGCCCCTGCTGAGCAGTGCCAACGGTACCTTATCTCTTGGGGTGTAGTGCCAAGTACGATGTCCCGGCATCGCTGATGTGACGGGGCCATTCTGGCGTGGAAGACATTTTGAGGTGACAGGATCCAAACAGTCGTATCTAAATATAAACAGGTTATTGGTTTTGCTTTTTGTTTTTTTATCGTATTGTATTTCATTTTTAATAACCAAGAAATATTAATAGACATCCTTAACCCTCACCCTTTCCCCTTCTCTCCACCTCTCCCTGAGCCTAGCTTTTGCTCAGGGATTGGTGGTGTGCGGTCTGTGGCACACACGACCTGATCTTTTCTGTTTTCTTAGTTACTTTTTCTACTAGGATGTATACACACGGCGCAAAATTCCAAAGGCACAAGAAATATATCATGAAAAAGAAGTCTCCCTTACTACCCTGTCCCCAGCCATCCCTTCCTCTCCCAAAGGCAGCCACTCATCTTTCCAGAGATATTCAGGATACGCTCAAGCATATAAATATATATGCTTGATGTTTTTCAAGATGAAAGTTTTAATCATTTGTTTTCTGACACTGTGATTATCAAGACATAGATATTAAAAAGTATTCTGTACACACTACTATATATAAAATAGATAACTAACAAGAACGTACTGTATACCACAGGGAAGTCTACTCAATACTCTGTAATGACCTACGTGGGAAAAGAATCTAAAAAAGAGTGGATATATGTATATGTATAACTGATTCACTTTGCTATACAGCAGAAAGTAATACAACATTGTAAATCAACCATACTCCAATACAATTAATTTAAAAATAAAAAAATAAAAAGTATTCTAATGTTGGGGCAATTCGTATCTAATCAGTGTAGTATTTCAGTGTTGCAAGTTTTAGAGATCTGTTGCACAAAATGAGAATATACTTAACACCACTGAACTGTGCACTTAAACATGATTAAGATGGTAAATCGAATATTATGTGTTTTTTACCATACTCTGAAAAAAATGATCCTGATGTCCAAATGGCGGTATTGACACATCACGCACCTCCCCTCCCAGCTCTCTGTAACTCTACTGTCTTGTACATTTCTGTACCTCTGCTTCTCTCTTCCCCAAGGCCCAGTGCTGGTCCAGTGTCTGGGCTCGGGGCAGACACTCAATAATCTGGTTTGGTGCAGTGCGGGGCTCAGTGAAAACCACAGTCCAGAGCAAGGAAAGGCTCTGAGTGAGAAATGGAGTGGGGGTCGGCGGAGGCAAAGAGAGGGGAAAGATGGAGGAATTAGCCAGGGAGAAAAACCCAGACATGGAGAAAAGTGGAAGTGTGAACTTCAGTGTTTGCCGTGTCCACTGCCCCTTCCACCAGCGCGTGGATGCGCCATGGGAGAGGCCCCGCATGTCTGTCTGCTGGGGTCTCACTCACCCCAGCCCCACCCCCTGAGGACACAGGGCCCCAGCTTGGCCCACCTTCCCTGCAGTTTGTTCACTTTGCAGAACTGGGCTCGGCTTGGCTTTCCTGGTGCCATTCCCCAAACAATCACCATCGCTTTGAGAAAACTGTTTCTGTGGTGACTCAGAAAAGGAGTCATAAAGCACTGAATCACCACTGCCCCCTCCTGCCCTGCACCGTAGCTTCTGCTTTGTGTTTTCCCTTCCAGAGACAATTTAGGATCCGTTTCTGTGCTCTTAGCCCTATACAACAGCTGCCGCTGCCAGCTAAACCAAAATCAGCAGTAACCTTTTCCCCTACTCAATGTTTACCTGGAACTGGCTGCCACTGATAAATGCCCTGCCTTGCCTGGCTACTAACCAAGTTGAAAAAGGAAAGAAAATCAGATCAACAGGAGAACAAATCTGTACTTGGCTGGGGTCCACACTGCTTCTAAATGATAAGCAAGAAATTCATGTCCCTTACTGAGACTCTGAAAAAGCTTTCTCTGTGTTTAAAAACTGTTTAGGAATGATCCTAAATGATGTAACATTGAAAAGGCCCACATGGAAGGGAAATGAAATACTCCTTTAAAACATATGAAATTTTTTCTAATAAATGCTCAGTAATTCACATGCAAAAAATCCAAACACAGACCTTAAACCCTTCCCCAAAATTAACGTAAAACGGATCAGAGACCTAAATGTGAAATACAAAATTACAAACTCCAGAAGAAAACCTACAGACTTCGGGTATGCGATGACTTTTTGGATATGATACCAAAGGCACAATGCATACAAGAAAGAATTGATAAGCTGGAAATCTTTAAAATTAAAAACTTCTGCTCTGGAAAAGATACTAGCAAAAGAATGAGAAGGGGCTTCCCTGGTGGCGCAGTGGTTGAGAGTCCGCCTGCCGATGCAGGGGACCCGGGTTCGTGCCCCGGTCCAGGAAGATCCCACATGCCGCCGAGCGGCTGGGCCCGTGAGCCGTGGCCGCTGAGCCTGCACGTCTGGAGCCTGTGCTCCGCAACGGGAGAGGCCACAACAGTGAGAGGCCCGCGTACCGCAAAAAAAACAAACAAACAAAAAATCATATGAGGAAAGATTTTAAGAATAAATTAAAACTCAAGGTTATGTTAAAAACAATGAATATCCCTACTATAAACAACCACATGAATGACCACACAAACCTTTCAGGCCAGGAGGCGTGGGTTCTCGACACATTCTCTCTTGGACCTGTTGGGATAGGTGTATTCTGTCCTGACTTTTTAAACCAAACCATCAAGGTGTAGCACAGTAATTTTTTTTTTAATTGGTTTCCTCCTCCTTATATTTTTCCCTTGTTCTTCCCCATTCTGATAGGCTCCATTCTTAGTCTCAGGATGTAAACTTTTATCACCATTTCCTTGGTTGAATTAACAAGTGGATTGGCTAGACTGTGAAAGACATTAGGGAAACAGAAGCTGGAACCAGGAGGAATTAGAAGCTGTGCATAAGAAGGCTCTGTGCAAGGCCCATCGGTTGCTCAGGTCTCCATGGAGCCCTAGGACCAGTGGTCATAGCACTTGACAGGGTCAGACAAGGATAATCCACAGAGCCAAGGGCATTATTCACACAATGCAAGTGAAGAGAACAAGTGCGGCCATGAAGGAATAAAAAAGGATCTGACCAGCAATTTGTACAGATCTATGCATGAGAATAACTAAAACATGCACAGGGTCAAATTCATTTGCATGTATGTGTGTGCATCTCAGGTTATACATAAATTATGCACACAAGAAGATACGCTCTCATGGGCACATAGGTATACGGAAAAGATCAGAAAAACTTCTCCTGAGTATGTGTCTTTAACCAAAATGCAAAAGAAAACATTTCTAATTTTCATCATTATCATCATATTAATATTAACGAGCAAATTATAATGTAACGCCAGCTGGTACGTTTCTCAGACAACAAGTTGTGCACTAATACACAGCTTTTTATGTTTTGTTTTCTTAAAGTATTCTGTTGTTACTTTTTCTAAAATTATAAACAGAGTTCCACATCAATAATTATCCTGAATTTTTTTTTATCCTTCTGAATCTGGAATGTAAGCTAAACAGTTTGAGATAAAATTCACACACCATACAATTCACCCATTTAAAGTGGTCCATTCAATGGTTTCTAGTATATGCACAGAATTGTGCAAACATCACCACAATCAATTTTGGAACGTTTTCATCTCCACAAACAGAAACCTTGTACCTTAGCAATCACCCTTCTATGCTTGCATCTGCGTCAGCACTAAGCAATCGCTAACCTACTTTTCTGTCTCTACAGATTTGATTATTCTGGACATTTTGCATAAATGAAATAGTATAATATGTGGTCTTTCATTACTGGATTCTTTCACTTAGCATTATGTTTTGGAGGTCCATCCTCATTGTAGCATGTCTCAGTACTTCATTTTTTTTTAATATTTGTTTATTTATTTATTTGGTTGTGCCAGGTCTTAGTTGCAGCAGGTGGGCTCTGTAGTTGTGGCATGCAAACTCTTAGTTGCAGCATGCATGTGGGATCTAGTTCCCTGACCAGGGATCAAACCCAGGCCCCCTGCATTGGGAGCGCGGAGTCTTAACCACTGAGCCATCAGGGAAGTCCCATCATCCCTTGTTATGACTGAATAACATTAAATTGTATGTATAGAACATGTTTTGTTTATCCGTTCATCTGTTGGTAGACTCTTGAGTTATTTCCATCTTTTGACTATTGTAAAGCTGCCATGAACACTGATGAACAAATATCTGTCTGAGTCTCCGTTTTCGATTCTTTGGGGTATAGCCCTAGAATGGAATTTCTGGATTATATGGTAACTCTATGTTGAGCTTTTTGAGGATCTGCCAAACCATTCTGCATAGTGGCTGTACCATTTAACATTCCCACCAGCAATGGGTTCCAATTTCCACACATCCGCACCGAAACCTGTTAATTTCCTTGATGATGATGATGATGATGATGATGACTGTGAGAGCCATTTAGGTGGGTATAAAATGGTATCTTACTGTGGTTTTGATCTGCATTTCCCTAATGACTAATGATAGTGAGTGTCTTTTCATGTTCTTACTGGCCATCTGTATATCTTCTTTGAAAAATATCTGTTCAAGTCCTCTGCCCATTTTTAAATGAGACTGTCTTTTAAGTATGAGTCCATTTTTCTTAGCAGTCCTTGTTGCCATATATGTTAGTAAGGAAGGCCCAGAGGTTAAGTTTCATGTCCCTCACTGCTATGGCTTCAGTAAGATGGACAAGTCCATTTTGGACTCTGCTGCTGCCCTGCATTGCTCTGTTGTCCTCAACCACAAGTCTGTCATGCTTACATCATCTGGGGCCCCTGAGTGGCATGACATTCACTTTATGCACCACTGTAAGACAAATCCAGTCAAAGCATCATCAATGCTTGAGGAGAGTTTGATGCAAGGGAGATTATGGCTGATTTTGTGAAGTGAAGGGGCTAATCCTCCCCTTTGAATAAACTAAAATTTAAAGAAAATAATGTTAAATGTATACCTACCACAAAGGAAGCAGTCAGCAATCTTTGCAGCTTTTGCAACTTAATCTTGATATAAAACGTGAGTTGCAATGAAGGATAGGTTATATTTAAGTGAAAAAATCTGATTGATGCATTGCTAACTGCTGAGAGAAATGTCAGAGGAACATTCCGTGATGAATGGAATTGAACTGTGAGGCCCACCCCTACCCATTTGGCGGAAGCTACTCCATTAACAAGCATCACAGTGTTTTTCAGAGTGGGGTAATGTGCAGCTCGCATCAGAAGCACCAGGGGGTGCTGGGTAAGAATGCATATTCCCAGGTCCTGCTCCAGCCCAGGAACATACATTCCTACAGGTGGGCCCAGGAATCTGAATTTTAACATTTCCTAGGCAATTCCTATGCATGGCACAGTTTGACAAAATGGGTCTGGAAGATATTTATCAGCCTCTAAGGGAACTGGCAAATTTGATATACACAAAAAATGACCACTTTTAAAGTCTTTAGATTAAACATAAATGGGTATGTTAAGAATTCCTCCTTCAAACAGGTGCTCAAGACTTTTTAAAAAAGTGTTGGCAGGTTAGAATTATCCCGATGATCTTATTTCTAGTTATTATCTGCCTAGTACACGGGAAGTGCAGCCTAGGGCTATACCAATATGCGTTAACCTTGAAATACCGAAGGTTATCTCAGGACGCTGTGGGGCTCCTGGGCACGGAAGCCTTTCAGACAGTTGCTAATCAGGGAAGGGAGGGGATGCAGAGACAAGGGAGGAGCAGCCACGAAACAACAGTGCAGCCTTGGGGCAGGGTCCTGGTCCTGCCTCAAGGGATACACATAACAATATCTTTGAGCTCTTCTGCAGAACTAAAACCCCCACCAAATGGAAGATATTCCAGAGAGAAGGTCACAGCTTGATAACCTCAAAGCTCACCAGGAAATCACCTGAAGCCAGACTAAAGAAGTACAGGCCCTGCACACACGCTGATCCTTACCAGCAACCCCACCCTAGAAGCATTGCTATAAAACGCCTCACCAAATCCTCCCAGGTGGGGGGAACAGTTTTTCAGGGCATGAGCCTGTTGTGTCCCCTCTTTGCCTGGTGAAGCAATAAAGCTATTCTTTTCTACTTCACCCAGAACTCTGTCTCCAAGATTCCATTCAGCACTGATGCACAGAGGCCAAGCTTTCAGCATCAATACCATTTCCAATATTTCCATATACCTACTTTAGAGGACATTTTTCTGTCCCTGTCTCTCTCTCATGCAGCGAAAGAGTAGAAACAACCACATGTTCAATAAGAGGGGGATTCCAAGCTGGCCCATTAAAACAATGGAATATATGCACTTATTAAAATTAAATTTATAAAGATTATGAAATAACAATGTTATTTCATAATGTTCATATTGTGATGTCAGGAAAAACAATCTATATAGACTCTGACGATTATAACTTTGTATTATAGAACATACAAATACAAAATAGCTGGAAGTAAGTTCCCAGAAAGGTTAGCAGTGGCCCTCTCTAAGTGATATGACTATAGCGAGTCTGTTTTCTTCCTACTGTTCAAATTGTCCAGCTTTAAAGACCGTATCTTATTTTTATAATGCAAAAACCTTTTTTTCTAATAAAAGGGGCATTTTATTGCCATGAATAATTACCATTACTCAGTTCAATT
Organism: Hyperoodon ampullatus; assembly: GCF_949752795.1. Taxonomy (NCBI): domain Eukaryota; kingdom Metazoa; phylum Chordata; class Mammalia; order Artiodactyla; family Ziphiidae; genus Hyperoodon; species Hyperoodon ampullatus. The sequence goes on from NC_136919.1 coordinate 118,154,111, forward strand.
TCTCTAGACAATGGTTTAGCAGCAACCATTCATCTTGCCTACAGCATAGTTCATCTAATCAAAAATGCAAGGAAGTTAAGTCTTCCAGAAATTCAGGACTTGAGTTTTTCTCTTTTAGCCTCCACTGGACTGGTTTCCCTGGGGCAAAATGCTGGGGGCATTTACTCTGATTGTTGACTTTCACCAAACTGAAGGATATCATCTAGACAGGGTGCAGTGCTTTCTGAGATAAAATTCAACAATTGAACAGGGTGAAATCAATTCATCTGAAAGCACAGAGTTATGAAACTTGGGTTCTGGGCCCTGATCTGCTCTCAGCTGCCTGGCTGATGTTGGGAAAATTACTTCCCCTCTCTCGGCCTCCATTTGTCTGAAAATGATAAGGTTTTGAAACTGAGCAGGACCTTGTGGGGCTCCTGGGCACGGAAGCCTTTCTGTGTCCCCCATTTCTTGTTTGCAAGAAACAGGCTTCAGCCTCCATGACCTTCTCTGAGTTCCAAAGGCAGGTTCAAACAGTTGCTAATCAGGGAAGGGAGGGCATGCAAAAACAAGGGAGGAACAGCCAAGAAACAATAGTGCAGCCTTGGGGCAGGGTCCTGGTTCTGCCTCAAGGGACACACATAACAATATCTTTGAGCTCTTCTGCAGAACTAAAACCCCACCAAATGGAAGATGTTAACTACTTGATGAAGCACGCTTCATTCCAGAGAAGGTCACAGTTTGATAACCTTGAGAACCACAGAAGCTCATCAGGAGACCGACCACCTGAGGCCAGATTAAAGGAATGTGGGACCTGCCCACACCCTGATCCTTATCAGCAACCCCGCCCTTGAAGCATTGCTATCCAACTTCTTGCCAAATCCCCCTGGGTCGGGACACACAGTTTTTGAGGGCATGAGCCTGCTGTGTCCCCTCTTTGCCTGGTGAAGCAATAAAGATATTCTTTTCTACTTCACCCAAAACTCTGTCTCCAAGATTCAATTCAGCACTGGTGCACAGAGGCCGAGTTTTCAGCATCAGTTTGACTAGATCCATAAGGTCTCTCCAGCTTTAATAATCTGTGAATCCCACTTAAAGAGGTCAACAGCCCAAGGAGATCAGTTTTGTAGAAAATACCTCTTGTGTGTACAGGTGAGGGGGAGCATGAGAGGGAAGCCAGAAGGACTCATCCTCAAGAAATCATAGACAAAGGGCGCAGAGTTATATGAGCAATGATAGTGCTTACAGTGTTGTTTATAATAGAGAAAAATAGACAATGTAATTTCTCAACAGTACAGGAGGAATTAAATAAATTACGATACAGCCAAAAAGTGTAATATTTGGTAGTCATTTAAAATTAGAGGGACTTCCCTGGTGGCGCAGTGGTTAAGAATCCGCCTGCCAACGCAGGGGACATGGGTTCGAGCCCTGGTCCAGGGAGATCCCACGAGCCGCGGAGCAACTAAGCCCATGTGCCACAACTACTGAGCCTGCGCTCTAGAGCCTGAGAGCCACAACTACTGAGCCTGTGTGCCACAACTACTGAAGCCCATGTGCCTAGAGCCCATGCTCCGCAGCAAGAGAAGCCACCACAATGAGAAGCCCGCGCACTGCAACAAAGAGTAGCCCCCGCTCATCACAACTAGAGAAAGCCCGTGTGCAGCAACGAAGACCCAACATAGCCAAAAATAAATAAATTTATTTTAAAAATAAATAAATAAAATTAGGTAGATCGGTACATACTGACATAGAAAGCTATTCATTACATATTAACTGGAAATGCTACTTATAAAAATATTTAAAATATACCTTTTGGAAATCTGTACATCTACACACAGCTCTTGAGAGGTTATTTTGTGGTGGTGGTGAAATTGCTTCTAAGATTTTTCTTTTGGTTTATCTGTAATTTCTAACTTTCTATACTAAACATGCGTTATTTGTGTAATTAAAACATACACAGTGTGTATCAGTTTGGGTTCTCCAGAGAAACAGAACCAATAGGAGATTATATATAATCTCACACACACACACACAGAGAAACAATAGGATAGAAATACATATTCATAGGATATATATGTGTATGTATGTATATAAGTATAAAGAGATATATTTTAAGGAATTGGCTCGTGTGATTGCAGGGGCTGGCAAGTCTAAAATCTGTAGGGTAGGCTGGCAGGCTGGAAACTCCAGCAGGAGTTAATGTTGCAGTTTTGAGGCAGAACTTCTTTGGAAAACCTCAGTTTTTGTTCTTAAGGCCTCCAACCAATCAGATGAGGCCCACCCCCATTGAAGGTCATTTCCTTTACTTAAAGTTAACTGTTGATAGATGTCCACCACATCCACAAGATAGCTTCACAGCAACACCTAGATTAGTGTTTGATGAAATAACTGGGTACTGCAGCCCAGCTAAGCTGACACTCAAAACTAACCATCACACAGCAGAATTCCTTTCAAGTGAGAAAGTAAAACAGCAAGATGGAGACATTTTAATTCACTGGGATCTCAGGGGTCCCAGACCCTGCAGTCTGGTGTGATGAGGGGCTGTTCCTCCAAGGAGAGCCTGCAGGGTGGCCCTTTCCAAGGCCGGTGGGTGGGTAGTCCCGCAGGTGTGAGAGCAGGGAGGCCTCAGGTAGGAGGAGACAGGAGAGCTGGCAGAAGGCGAAGCTGCCTGGAAATGATCCCTTCCCTGAGAACCTTCCGTTACCAAATTCCTGAGACACCTGTGAACCAGAGCTGCCCATGTGGAAGCAGGATGGCAGAAGAATGCCACACAAAAAAGCAAGGACAGAGAGTGGAAGGAAGCTTAATGTCCCAGGCTGTCCCAGGAAATGAGTTTGGGTCAAGTTCCCCCGGACTTCCAAGGGGTGCGGGAGCCCCCAGTGACATCCGGTTTTTACAAATCAAACCCAGATCTAATTGGCTCTGCAGAGTGCCTTTTTCCCCCATGTTGGTGGCAATCAAGCAGCTCAGGCTGATGTAACCTATGCTCCATATAGAGTTTTCAGTGATGAGCGGTTCTAAATGAACCAGCAGGATGACCTCGCTGCGAGAAGGAACCGGGGGGTCACTGGGGTTGTGGGGTATCGACTGATCCTTCAGCAGCACAAATGAGGCCAAAGAAAGACGTTAGACAAAGTGGAATTACAGGAGCACCAGTGACGATTCGAAAATAGCAAAATAAAACCTTGCTGCTTCATTTGGGAAAATGACAAGGCAAAACTGGACAATCTCTCTCTCTGTTTGGCAAGGAGGAGGGAGAAAGAGGTTTCTTTACCATTTCTCAGTCCTGGCAGATGAGCGATCTCTACTCTTCAAGGAGCAGACAGCCCTGGCCAATTTTCTTGTATCTCTCTGCCTTTTCAAAAGCTCAGAGGCACTAGGTGTTTCCTCTTCACTTCACACTGTTTCTCCAATGAGCATGCATTACTTTTGTAATCAGGAAGGAAAAACAATTTACATTTTAAAAATCTGGCAGGGGACTCCTGCTTTCAAGACGGTTGTTTGAGAACACACACTTTACCTCCCCACTAATGTAAAAATCCTTTGAAATGATCCAATAAAGAGTAATATAGGGGGAAATATGTGTAGCAGGGCTGGAAAAATACAGACAGGTACCATAAATGAACCAGAACCTCTGAGGACTTTCTAGAAATCCTGAAGTAGGTGGGAGCAGGGAGACATATTGGGAGAGAATAAACTGGTCCCCTTTTCTGGAGGGTGATTTAGCAGTATATTAATTATGTATATAAATGTACACACCCATGTTTGCAGCCACCCAGCCCCTGGGAATTTATCCTAAAGAAATAATGGCACAAATGTACAAAGATGTATGTTATGATTATAGCTACAGCTTCACATTTTTATATATTTTCAAGGCTTATTAAACTTCACTTCTGTCCTTCATCTAAGTGTTCCCCATTCATACCCTCACTCTAGAAGTTGAAACCAATAAAAGAAAGCATTTCATTACCATTATTATGCAAATATTTCCCCATTCTGGGCTGCACAGTGTGTTAGAATTACATTAATTTCTCTATGAAGTTAATTTTACAACACCAGGCCACTTCAAAGAGAGTACCTCTAACATCAAGGAAAAATAAGATTCTCTATTTTCACACCCCATTAACTCCTTATAATTATGTCACATTTTATGTTGGCTTATATATTTCTTGTGCAGTTTTATCCCCTCTCATTTCTAATTTTCTTTCCTTTCTTTAACTATTTGCCTTTATAGTCTCAATATTTTTTCAACCTTTTAGTCATACTCTCCATTCTGTGACCACCCCCCAACCCCTTCTTAAAGAAGAAGACCCCTAGTCCTCTTCCCCCTTGTGGGCTGGGACTTCCGAAGTCCACCACACAGCCATCTCCCAGGACTTTGCTGCTTATGCTCCCAGAATATCAATTCCATGTTTTCCCCTTTCCTGGTTTACAAACTTGTTTTTCTGGAGAACATCCTCAAGTAACTTCCTAAGAAAGGTAGATAAATAATATTAGAAATGAAAAAAGGAACACAACTCCCAATGCTGCAGAAATAAAAGATATGGACCATCCATAAAACAAAAAGACAATCTACGGAATGAGAGAAAATATTTGCAAACGATGCAACCGACAAGGGCTTAATTTCCAAAATATAACACAGCTCATACAGCTCAATATTGAAAAAAACAAACAACCCAATCAAAAAATGGGCAGAAGACCTAAATAGACATTTCTCCAAAGAAGACATACAGATGGCCAACAGGCACATGAAAAGATGCTCAATGCCGTTAATTATTAGAGAAATGTAAATCAAAACCACAATGAGGTATCACCTCACACCGGTCAGAATGGCTATCAACAAAAAAGTCCACAAATAATAAATGCTGGTGAGGGTATGGAGAAAAGGGAACCCTCCTACACTGTTAGTGGGAGTGTAAATTGGTACAACCACTACAGAGAACAGTATGGAAATTCCTTAAAAAACTAAAAACAGAGCTACCATATAATACAGCAATCTCACTCCTGGATATATATCCAGAAAAGATGAAAACTCTAATTCGAAAAGATACGTACACCCCAATGTTCATAGCAGCACTATTTACAATAGCCAAGACATGGAAACAACTCAAGTACCCCTCAATAGACAATTGGCTTGAAAGATGAGGTATATATACACAATGGAATATTACTCAGCCATAAAAAAATGAGACATTGCCATTTGCAGCAACATGGATGGACCTAGAGAATATTATACTTAGTGAAGTAAGTCAGACAAGGACAAATACTCAATATCACTCATATGTGGAATCTAAAAAATAATACAAGTGAATCTATATACAAAATAAAAACAGACTCACAAACATAGAAAACAAATTTATCGTTACCAAAGGGGAAAGGTAGAGGGGGAGGGATAAACTAGGAGTATGGGATTAATAGATACAAACTGCTATACATAAAACAGATAAACAACAAGGATTAATTGTATTGCACAGGGAACTATACTCATCTTATAATAACTTACAATGGAAAATAATCTGAAAAAATATATGTATAACTGAATCACTTTGCTGTATACCTGAAACTAACAGTATTGTCAATCAACTATACTTCAATTTTAAAAAGATAAGAATATATTATGAGGAAATTTATTGTTTGAAAAATTAGTTGAAATGGATCCATTCCTATAAAAAGTGGAGCTTACCAAAATTGATAAAAAATAGAAAACCAAATCATTCCATAATGTTAATGAACTGAATCAATAGTTGAAAATCTTTCCACAATAAAGCACCGTCAGCTTTAATGGAAAAATCTACCAATCATTTAAAGAATGAATACATTTCAGTCTTACCCAAACACTTCCCAGAAAAAGAAGAAATACCCCCAATTTATATCCTTTTATAACTAGTATAATCTACTCTATCCTTAAATATCAAACACCAGACGAGGAATATATGAAAGAGAAAAGTTAAAAGCCTATCTCATTCATGTAAACACTATGTTAAGGACATCTGATGCTCAATAAAATCTATGCTCTCCTTTTCTTCCTGAGCACCAGGACTACCTTTTCCAGCCTCCCTTGCAGTTTGCGTGTCATTCTAAACAATGAAGCGTGAACAGAGTAATGTGTGCAATTGCAGGCGAAGGCTCTCAAGTGCTCATACTTCCTTTATACTGTTTCCACTGACTGAATGCAGGGAGGATTCCAAGGCCCTAGGGGATCATGAATCCACAAGACAGAAGGAGCCTGATTCCCAACCAGATTGTTACATGAGCAAGAAGTAAACTTTGTAAAACCATGTAAATTCAGGGGGTTTGTTACAGCAGCTAACAGCATCTTTCATTAGAGATTGATACGTCAAAGTGCGGTGCTATCATAATAAAGCCAAAAATACGTAACCATAGCTTGGTCGTTGAGGGGCAAGCTGCGAGAAAGTAGATTTTTAGAGGCCAAATCAACATTTGGTAAAACTTTCACCTGTGATAACTTGGAAGCTAGACCAGCGGCCCATTCGAGCTTGTAGTTGTAAGAAAAATGGTTGGACAGGCCATTCTGTTAGTATGTGTCTGTTTTTATTTGTTGCATTCTGTAAGTATTCTGAGGAAGAGTGGAGCACAAACAATGCCTGGTTTGAGAACAAAAATGAGGAAATAGCACAAAAATTGGGATTGAAAATCTGAGCCAGGAGCCTAAACCCTAGGAGCTTTGCTGGTTTATCCAGGCTTCTTAATGACTCAGTCCTATAACAACAATCAGCTTAGGAGTGCAGCCATCCACTCAACACCTGCTGACTCGGGCTCCAGGCAGCTCCCAGTCAATTGAAGCAGAGAGAGGCTGGAGGGTGAGGAAGCAAACAAGCAAGCCAGGCTTAAGAATTATGTCTAGAACTTTGTCCAATACGAGTTATGAGCACCGGAAATGTGGCTAGTTGGAATTTACATGTACTGTCAGTGTAAGACACTAGATTTCAAAGACTTGGATTAAAAAAATAAAAAGGTAAAACATCTAGTTAGCAATGTTTTCATACTGGTTACATGTTGAATTAATATTTTAGAATTCTACTGCCATCAGAAAAACAATTTTTCAGGCCTAGGCTTAAGAGGCTGCAACTGTAAAACTTCAGACCTTCAAACTTGCATCAGCAAGGAATTCCCACACACACAGGCTTCTGTTTCTGCACTCTCAAAACTTTCTTAAGAAGGTGAAACTCCCAAATCATGTACTACAATACCGGTGATGAATCATTTTTGATTCAGACTTAAAGAGTATAAAATATCTGAAGAAATTAAGAACGTGATAGAGAAAAATGGGCTACTCAGAACACATTTTGTTTTTACTAATCAAATTCAAAATAACAGACTTAATAAGAATGCTTTAAGAAGACAGTTCCCTAGAGTTTGGGATCTAGAGACACTAACAGTTTTTAAATAAAAGGTCTGTAAATATGCTTGTGTGCTTGCTGGAGAGTGATGCCAGCAGGTAAAGATGAAGGGCTTTCAGATTTGCACAAGTTATGACCCCTCGGTACCCAATTACTCCTAGAAAACAGGCTAGTTAAAATACTAAACTATTGGGCCTCCCTGGTGGCGCAGTGGTTGAGAGTCCGCCTGCCGATGCAGGGGATACGGGTTCGTGTCCCGGTCTGGGAGGATCCCATATGCCGCGGAGCGGCTGGGCCCGTGAGCCATGGCCGCTGAGCCTGCGCGTCCGGAGCCTGTGCTCCGCAACGGGAGAGGCCACAACAGTGAGAGGCCCGCGTACCGCAAAAAAAAAAAAAAAAAAAAAAAAATACTAAACTATTTTCTGCTATGCACCAGCCTCTCAGCTGGTGGTACAGCCACTTAGGAGAACTCACATCTCATTTTCTTTAAGAAATCACTCCCTTCTGGAACAGAGCTTACTGAGCCATCCTTGCAGAGTTCCATCCATCAGGCCCAGAAGGAGTAGCATTTCAACAGGTAGGCAGGCGGCGTGTGGCCCTGTGCAGGCTGGAGGGGCTGCCGTGACCCACATACCAGAGGCCATCACAGTGGGCTCTCATCTGGGCTCCTGCGGCCGCCTCCTTGCAGAGTATAGGAAGAATGACACTCCCTTCCACGTGGAGTTCATCATCAGCCTGGATGAAGTGCTATTTAGGCTGAAAGAGTGAGGGCTTCAAAAGGAAATCCTGTGATCTGCTGTGTTTAAAGAGCCCGAGTTCCTTTTTCTAAGTATACGGAATTGTAGCAAAGTATACTGAATGGAAACAGTCATGTATTTTGGAATTTTCCATTAAATAATTTGCTTTTTCCAGAAAAAAAAAAAAATGGTGCATGTCCTCTTCTTGGTTGGTTGCTGCTATTTTCCCAGCTCATGGTACCTGGCCCTCCGGATGGCCGGCATCCAGATGCTGGCTGTGTCCCAAGGCACAGGTGTGGGCCCTTTGGAGGGTCCAAGGGGCTCGGCAAGACGGAGGAAGCCCAGGTGTCTCCCAGAGGACGATGCTTTCTCAGAGTTCCCGGATGGCTGTTGCTGAGGTGCATCTTGCAATCATCATAAGAACCACAAGGGCTGGTCCAGCCACAACATTGGCTCCGAAAGGGGAAATATCTGTGGGAGCTCGCATCAAAAGGGTTAATCACATTTTTTTCATGTGCCATTAAAAGCAAGCCTATTTGGTGCAGAGGCTTCTCCTGCAGCAATGCGGCTACATGACCTTCCCTGGGTTCTGGGGCTGGGCCTCCAACCATGTTAATGCTGTTAGCCAGATATCAGCCACTGTGACTGTTCAGCCCTTTGCATCCTCAAACCTGTTGCTCTTAGATGTTGGTATTTTGGCATATTTAGAGTAGTTTTGAAAATGCACCTTAGACATTTTGATGACCTTCAGCACATTTTGGTTATAGATTTTAGGCTGAAGGTTCGAAGGGTTTTCTGATTAACTCAGAACCAGAGAATGCCTGTGAGCTCACAGCCCTTCACCCTTGAAAAAACACTGGGATTGTCATTGAGTTAATTAGAAAAATGATTATAATTTTTTTATCCTTCCCTGGATTTTTAATTTACATGGAACACTATTAGCTTCAGGTATAAAATATAATGATTCAATATTTGTATATATTGTGACATGATCACCACATAAGTCTATTTAATGTCCAACACCATACATAGTTGCAAAATTTTTTTTCTTGTTATGAGAACTTTTAAGATTTACTGTCAACAACTTTCAAATATGCAATACAGTATTATTTTTTATTTATTTATTTATTTATTTATTTTTAAATAAATATATTTATTTTTGGCTATGTTGGGTCTTCATCGCTGCGCACGGGCTTTCTCTAGTTGCAGTGAACGGGGGCTACTCTTTGTTGTGGCAGGCAGGCTTCTTATTGCAGCGGCTTCTCTTGTTGCAGAGCACGGGCTCTAGGCACGTGGGCTTCAGTAGTTGTGTCACGTGGGCTCAGTAGTTGTGGCTCACAGGCTCTAGAGCACAGGCTCAGTAGTTGTGGCGCACGGGCTTAATTGCTCCGCGGCATGTGGGATCTTCCCGGACCAGGGCTTGAACCTGTGTCCCCTGCATTGGCAGGCGGATTCTTAGCCACTGTGCCACCAGGGAAGTCCCGCAATACAGTATTATTAACTGTAGTCCCCAGGCTGTATATTACATCCCTAAGACTTATTTATTTCATAACTGGAACTGTGTACCTTTTGACTCCCTTCACCCATTTGACCCCCACCATACCCCTCATCTCTGGCAACCACCAATCTGTTCTCTGTATCTATGAGCTTGGACTTTTGTGTTGTTTGTTTTTTAGATTCCACATAGAGGTGAGATCATATGGTATTTGTCTTTCTCTGTCTGACATATTTCACTTAGCATAATGCCCTCTAGGTCCATCCATGTTGTCACAAATGGCATGATTTCCATCTTTTATATGGCTGAGTAATATTCCATATTACATGTACACCACATCTTCTTTATCCATTCGTCTATCAGTGGACACTTCAGTTGCTTCCATATCTTAGCTATTGTAAATAATGCTGCAATGAACATGGGGGTGCATATATCTTTTTGAATTAGTGTTTTCATTTTCTTTGGATAAATACCCAGAAATGGAATTACTGCATTATATGGTAGTTCTACTGTTAATTTTTTGAGGAACCTCCATATTTTCCATAGTGGCTGCACCAATTTACATTCCCACCAACAGTGTACAAGGGTTCCCTTTTCTCCACATCCTTGCCAACATTTGTTATCTCTTCCCTTTTTTTTTCATAGCCATTCTAACAGATGTGAGGTGATATCTCATTGTGGTTTTGATTTGCATTTCCCTGATGATTAGTGATGTTGAGCATCTTTTCATGAATAATGTTTTAATTAAACATTACTTTTGGAATAATTTCGATTTACAGAAAAGTTGCAAAGATAGTTCAGAGTTCCTATATACCCTTCACCCAGCTCCCCCTAATGTTAACTTCTTACATAACCATTCTACATTTGTCAAAACTAAGAAATTAATACAAGTACAATACTATTAATTGAACTACAGACTCTATGTGAATTTCACTCATTTTTCCATTAATATCCCTTTTCTGTCCCAGGATCCAATCCAAGGTTCTGCTTTAAGTTTACTCATCATGTGTTTTTAGTCTCTTCTGCTCTGTGATGGTTTTTCAGTCTTTTCTTGTTTTCATGACCTTGAAAGGTCAGGTATATTATAGAATTCCCCCAAGTTGGGTTTGTTTGGTGTTTTCTCATTACTAGACTGGGGTTATGGGTTATTGGCAAGAATACCACAGAGACAAAATGCACTTCTCATCATTTCATGTCAAGGAATACATATCAACATATAATTTATCACTGGTGATATTGACCTTGATCATTTGGTTAAAGTGGTGTCTGCCAGGTTTCTCTGCCATCAACTTACTATTCTTTCCCTCTCCACACTCAATTTTTTGGGAGCGAGTCACCAAGTCCAGCCCACGCCCAAGAGGAGGGAAATTAAGTCCCATCCCCTGGAGAAGGAGAGTCCACATATATAATTTGGTATTCTCTTTAAGGAAGGTTTGTGCCTTCTCCTCATTTACTTATTTCTTCAATTGTTTCTTTATATCATTATGGACTCAGATAGTTATTTTATTCCTTAGGTTATAATCCATTACTATTATTATTTATTTTGTTCAAAATTCTCTAGCTTTGGCCATTAGGAGCTCTTTCATTTGGCTCCTGGGTCCTTTTGACACACCCCCATGCTTCCTTCCTACCTCCCTCTTCTTTTCCTTCCTTCCTTCATTCTTTCTTTTCCCCTTTTTCTTTTTCTCCCCACACACCTCTCCTCTCCTCTCTCTCTCCCTCCCTCCCTCCCTTCGTCACTCTCTTCCTATTTCCTTACTTTCTTCCTTATTTATTTAGTGAGCACTTCCTTACTTCCCTGCTTCAAGGTGCACCAAGCTCGTTTTGTATTTCTCTGCCCAGTTCTACTGATGGCAATTTTGATGTTAAGATTTTTAAATGCAGGACTTCCCTGGTGGTCCAGTGGTTAAGAATCTGCCTTTCAATGCAGGGGATGCAGGTTCGATCCCTGGTCAGGGAACTAAGATTCCCACAGGCTGAGGGGCAACTAAGCCCACGTGCTCTAGAGCCCACATGTCACAACTAGAGAGCCCATGTGCCACAACTAGAGAGCCCACGTGCCAAAACTAAAGAGAAGCCCGAGCACCACAACTAAGACCTGACTCAGCCAAATAAATAAATAAATAAATAAATCTTTAAATGCACAGAGAGCAGAATACAAAGCAGCCAGAGTTCACAACATTAATGCTAATTAACTAATCAGCATAGAATCCATATAATGAGGTTTTTTAATGACATTTCATCTGTCTTTATTGGAAAAGAATGGGGTAACTCTCTGAAAGACGAGCTCACATATGAAGGAAGAGGCCACATTGTTTAGCTCTGGAATTCATCTGACCTCTGGAATTCTACCTTCTTTATTCTACTGGGCATCCATCTCACCTTGGTACTCATTTTCAAATTCACACAATTTTTCCAAGACAGACATCCAACTAGAAGAAACATTTTATAAAGATCATCCTAAGAGATTTTGACTATGTAAATTCCAGAAACGAGAGGGGTATGATGTATGTGCCATCTGCTAGGATGAATGTAAAGATGGGATCAACTCAGCCTCCTTCCCAGTTTCCTCGTTTATCTCTGCAAACATGTAGTTGCAGACTCTTGGTTAAACACATCCCCAAACTACCTGTCCCATCTGTAAACAAAAAAGACGGTTCCTTCTCAGAAAAATTCAGACTCTGACACAGAGTGGTCATGAAGTTTCCAGGCACACCCCCCATTACATCAGAATGTGGCTGTTATTTGGAGACAGAGCCTTTAAAGCGGTAATTAAGGTAAAATGAGGTCACTGGAGTGGGCCCTAACCCAATGACTGGTGCCCTTATAAGAAGAGATTAGAACAGAGACACACACACAGATGGAAGACCAGGTGAAGACACAGGGAGAGGACAGCCATCTAACAAGCTGAGGAGAGAAGCCTCAGAAGAAACCAATCCTCCCGACACCTTGATTTTGGACTCCAGCCTCCAGAACTGTGAGAATAAATTTCTGTTGTTGAAGCCCCTAGTCTGTCACACTTTGTTACGGCAGCCCTAGCAAATGAATCCCCTCGTCATCTGGGGCTCTGTGGGAATCTTGCTCTTATCAGAACACGACAGAATCCTCAGCCTTTGAGGAAGACAGCGTTAATTCCTAAAGTCCTGACACAGAGACAAAAGTGATAAACACAGGGTCATGGTCCAGCCGCAGCTGGGTGGGGGACAGGATGACAGCGTAGCAAATGCTTTTTGACCTTCAGAGGCTGATGAATTTACTTCCCTTCAAACTGCTGATTCAGGAATACTGTTGGATTTCTTCCCCCTTCAAGTATTTCTGTAAAATAACTTACATCAGCATTCTATATTTTAATCAGATTATTGAAAGAAGGGTTTTGATCAGGTGTTCAACTGTAGGAATAAACTTCATTTCACTATTAAATATAATTTTTTCAAGCAGAATTTTTTTTAGAGTAGTTTTAGGTCCACAGTAAAACTGAGTGGAACATACGGAGATTTCCCATACACCTCCACCCTCACACATGCACAGCCTCCATCACAAAAGAAACATACATTCAACAGTTGTCTCCCTCTTTTCTGTTCCCAAACCAAGAACAGGCTGTGTTGGGGCAGATTTTGAAATAGTGGTAATTTAAAGGTTTTCAGTACTATTGTGTTATGTACAAATTTGATTCGGCAGCTGAATGAAGACACTCTGACTTTAACCTCCTAAACTTCGGTAACCTTAAGAGTTTGGTGGGTGTCATCAAGTGAAAGATAGAAGCACCACCTGGAAATCCAGAAGTTCAGCAACTGTTCTGTTGATACCTGTACTAAAGCTCATCTTAGGACCATCGGCCCAACTGTGTAGAGGCAAATGGTGCACCTAGAGTATCGCATTTGAAAACGAATGCATATGTATATTTAACAGAACGTGTGATGTACCTAAACCATATATCAATAGTATCAAAAGCTAAATTATGTCATGTGCAATTGTAACTCTGCAGGACACACATATGTATTTAATGAAATGCTAAGAATATCTATATGGCTGTGTTTGAAGCTACATACCCATACAACAAATGCAGGTTTTCCACTTTAAGTAACAGCAAAAAATTTAATTTTTAATAAAATGTCAGATTCATTCTTTTTTTTTTTTTTTGCGGTATGCGGGCCTCTCATTGTAGTGGCCTCTCCCGTTGCAGAGCACAGGCTCCGGACGTGCAGGCTCAGTGGCCATGGCTCATGGGCCCAGCCGCTCCGCGGCATGTGGGATCTTCCCGGACCGGGGCACGAACCCGGGTCCCCTGCATCGGCAGGCGGACTCTCAACCACTGCGCCACCAGGGAAGCCCAATAAAATGTCAGATTCATTCTTATATCCCTTGAGTTCTTTCTGTGATAGTGATAACTGGCTTCTGCCTCAGTTTCAGCTTAATGTGAAATTTTTGCCCTTAGCCATTTGGAGATCAACCAAAATGAATATTCAGTGCATCGCAATGAAGTCCACTTTAGCCAAGCACCCATTCTCCAACAGTGTTCATTTAAAGAATGCTGGGACTGGGACTTCCCTGGTGGTCCAGTGGGTAAGACTCCACGTTCCCAATGTAGGGGGGCCCGGGTTCAATCCCTGGTTGGGGACCTAGATCCTGCTTGCATGCCGCAACTGAGTCCACATGCCACAACTAAGAAGTCTGCATGCCGCAACTAAGAAGATCCCACGTGCTGCAACTAAGACCCAGCACAGCCAAAATAAATAAATACATACATACATAAATGTTTTTTTAAAAAAAAGAAGCTGGGACTTTCATTTCTAAGTCAGTTCAATACCACTGAGACACTGAAGGGGCCCACGTGCCCAGAGTTCTAGCTCTGCTGTCCCCACGGTGCCCATAGAGAATGGGATTGATGGGAGTGGGTTTTCTCTCTCCCCTGCACCAGGTTTTCTCTCTCCCCTGCACTGTTGGCAAAGTACCTGCAGTGCTGCAGACACTGACTCTGGGCATTAGAGACTCAGACATGCAAACAAAAACTAAATTCTCCACATTAGAGCAAGGAAAATGAATCTCACACACCGAGGGGAGAAAGACGCCAGGGATACACTGGACTCTCCTTAGGCTGTTTTGGAAGTTCCTGATACTGGGCAATTTTGTTTCTCAGAGGACTCATGTATAGTTGGGCAATTTCCCTTACAAAATCAAGCCAAGAAAAAATAGGGTTTAGACACCTACAGAATCTTCTGTGTCTCTTCCTTGGTTAGGACAATAAAACTTGATTACGGTGAAAGAAATTGCATGAGTCACCATTTTGGCAGAATCAGAAGTGATACTGTTAACAGATATTTGTTGACTTTTGTTTGTTATTTTCCTGCCATTACTTTAACCTGTGAGCCTTTGCTTTGCAGTCCAGGAAATTCCAGACTGAGGTTGCCCCAAAGGGAAAAGAGCCATGAAGAAACAAGAGGGAAATAAAAGATTTTGCCTTTAGGTTTAGAAAACCCCAGTCAAATTCTGCTTCCACCTAGATTTGTTCTCCCCCATGAAACAACCAAAACCTGGACAAAATACATAATAATGGTTTTCGAGATAGTGAACATCAGACAGGGAAGGACTGCGATCCCTGAGACAGGAAATAGACAAAGCAAGCCCTACGATGGCCCCAGCTGAAGCCTTGAGAGTTTCCAAGACACAGTACAGGGAGGGGGATCAGGTGGAACCTGGCAGACTCCCTGAATTGGAAAGACGGATCTGAAAATCTAGAAAGCCCGAGGAGGCTAGAGTTTGCAGGACACAGAGCTGCCCAGGGAGAGAAGCTGGAGCCCTGCAGGGGATCACCCTCAAGTATTCAGCAGAGCATTGAGAGGGCACACACGTGAGGATACTACCCGGTCCGGGAGAGACCCACGTGAAAGGATTAGAAGCCTCCAGGAATGAGGCGTGGGATTCATGGCAAATTAGATATCAAAGCTTGATAGCAATAATTTCAGATGCTACGATGCCTCCAATGCAGTACCCATATTTCTTTCTTGATCTTTTCTAATAAACAATATTCAGTTTCACTAATGGTTTGTATATTGCTTGTTTATTTACTTTCTCATTGATATGCATATATTTGTTAAATTCTTTCCTCTATATACCTTGGACTTTATCTTTCTTTTTCTAGCTTCTTAAGATGGAAGTCTAGGTCACTGATTTTAAGCTTTTCTTTATAATATAAGCACTTAACATTTTAGTTTTCTTTTGTATATCAATATTCTTTATTTCCATCCCTCAAACTTTAATGTGCCGTGTCTACATTCTCATTCAGTTCCAAATATATTCTAATTTTCTTTGTGACTTCTCTTTTGACCCATGGATTATTCAGGTTTTATTTCTAGCTATTTTGTGATATGATGCATATATTTTTGTTATTGCATTCTAATTTAATTCTTTTTGTATCAGAGAACATACTTGTATATTTCAATTCTTTTGCATTGAGACTTTTTTATGGCCCAGAATATAGTCTATCTTGGTGAGTAGTCCCTGTACATTTGAAAAGCAGTACCTTTTTTTTTTTTTTTTTTTTGCGGTACGCGGGCCTCTCACTGTTGTGGCCTCTCCCGTTGTGGAGCACAGGCTCCGGACGCGCAGGCTCAGCGGCCATGGCTCACGGGCCTAGCCGCTCCGCGGCATGTGGGATCTTTCCGGACCGGGGCACAAACCCGTGTCCCCTGCATCAGCAGGCGGACTCTCAACCACTGCCCCACCAGGGAAGCCCTATTTATTTATTTTTGGCTGTGTTGGGTCTTCGTTTCTGTGCGAGGGCTTTCTCTAGTTGCGGCAAGTGGGGGCCACTCTTCATCCCGGTGTGCGGGCCTCTCACTATCGCGGCGTCTCTTGTTGCGGAGCACGGGCTCCAGACGCCCAGGCTCAGTAGTTGTGGCTCACGGGCCTAGTTGCTCTGCGGCATGTGGGATCTTCCTAGACCAGGGCTCGAACTGTGTCCCCTGCATTGGCAGGCAGACTCTCAGCCACTGCACCACCAGGGAAGCCCCATTTTTAATCAAAATTTTATACAGGGCTGTACCCCCAAAGGAAAAACACATGGCCTGGGAACCAAGGGGTGGCATCTCTTACCATCACACTCAGTTACCCACATGGGGAATTTGTGCTTCTGTCCTCCCAGCTCTGGGCTCTGCAACTCATGGTTCCCAAAGGGAGGACACCTCTTCCAGTGGACACAGCAGGACTCCCATTGAAGTTGAGGTGATGACTGCCACCTGTGCGCTTCAGCTCCTGCAGCCAAGGGACCCCCAGGAAAGATGGGGATGCATATCCTGGCAGGGCTAATGAACACTGATCAACAAAACGGGGGCGGGGAGGAGCCACTGGAGCACCTCTCGGCACTCCTTTGTCCAATTTGGACACAAAATGAACCAAGGCAGGAATTCCAGCCTAAGATGGCCTTAGTGACCACGGCTCAGACTCCCTCAGAGGTGAGAGTCTGTATTACGCCACAAGGACCAACAAACGTGCTAGCCAAGGTTGCAGGGAATCTAGCCAGTAGAGGAAGGGGATAATGAATGTCAGTGTGGCGCAGAGGCCAGCTCAGAGGTGAATGTTGTAGTTCATCCCATAAACCTTCCCCCTGTAAACTTCCCCCAGGAGGAAAAGTGCACTGGCACCCTGGAGTAGTTGCTCCTGAAACACAGATGGAGAAGATCCAAGCAGTGTGATGGACTGTAGGGGATACTGTAATGTATCACCAGATCTGCAGCTACAGGTGGGTGGGGGGTGTAATTGGCAGACCGCCTTCAGCTGTCAGCCCCTCAAGAGTCCGCCTCAGGGGACTTCCCTGGTGGCGCAGTGGTTAGGAATCCGCCTGCCAATGCAGGGGAGACGGGTTTGAGCCCTGGTCCGGGAAGATCCCACATGCCGCAGAGCAACTAAGCCCGCGAGCCACAACTACTGAGTCCGTGTGCAACATCTACTGAAGCCCACGTGCCTAGAGTCCATGCTCTGCAACAAGAGAAGCTACTGCAATGAGAAGCGTGTGCACTGCAACCAAGAGTAGACCCTGCTCGCCTCAACTAGAGAAAGCCCGCACGCAGCAATGAAGACCCAACTCAGCCCAATAAATAAATAAATAAGTAATTTACCCAAAAAAATTAAAAAGAGTTTGCCTCAGCTGCAGAGAGCTGCCTTGCCTGAGATTACATCACTTCCCAGGGTAGCCTACAACCAGTGACTGATCCATGTGCAAGTATGAAGACCTGGCCATCTCAGCCCAACTTGGGACAACTCAGAAGGCTTATCCTAGCTTCAGAGCAGCCCGTGGGGTTGGCCAAAGCTGTCTGTGGGCCTACATTACAATTGGACATCTTTCTTTGTCCACTCCCACTCCCGTTCCTCCCCTGAAAGGCGTTGATCCCAAGGGCACTCCTTAGCAAACATCCTGCATCTCATAGTTTCTCCCCAGGAACCCAATCTGCAGCACCAAGATTGCACAAGGTTGTAAGTAGAGATGCTGGTTTTCCATGCAGGTTCAAAGCCTCATTCATGATCATAACAGTCTGTGGCCTGCCTAAGCCTGGAATTTAGAATCAGTCTTATGGAGAGGAAGGTGAGTAGGGGAAATCCTTAGCTAACTTTAAATCTAAAAGGACTGAGAAATCATTGAAGGGACTGAATTTTCTAGAAGTGGCTTGATTAAATTTTGATCAGGTCAATGAAGCTTGAGATAGAAATTATAGGGGAACAATTAAGGGGTTCCTTTTTGCACATCTGAGTCTTAGAAATCATACCCATTACAAAATATTTAGCATCAGTGAGCTTTCACTATTGGAATTAGAGAAATAATCAGAATTATAGTGCTTATATAGTAACATAACCATTTCTGTATTTTCCCAAGAACTGTCTAGTACGTCAGCCCACAGAAATGTTTCTGTGCCCAAAACATCAAAGCATGGGGCTAAAGATAAAATATCTGTAAGTCATCCAATCTGAAGTCATTCTTAGTCCTCTGTGGTAGACTAAAACAAGGACCCCCAAAAGATACCCATGTCAAATCTGGAACTTGCGAATGTGAACTTATTTGGAAAATAGGATTTTTGCAGATGTAATTAAGTCAAGGATCTTGAGATGAGGATTATCCAGGTGGGTCCTTAATTCAGTGGCAAACGGATTTAAGAGAAAGGCAGGGGAAGATTTGAGACAGACGGAAGAGGGGAGAAGACACAGACACACAGAAGAGAAGATGATGGGAAGAGGGAGGCAGAGACTGGGGTGATGCATTCCCAGCCCAGGAATGAGGGGGCAGCCCCTGAAGCTGGAAGAGCACCCAGGGGAGCACTGCCCACTGCCCGGTAGACTTCTGGCCTCCAGAACTGTGAGAGAATAAATCTCTGTTGTTTTAAGCCACCAAGTTTGCAGTAGTTTGTTACAGTTGCAAGACACCTACACATCCTCCTGCCTTCTACATCTGAATGCATCCTTGACTGTTGGTGAAATATACAGATTTACATTCCTCAACTGGCCAAAGAAATAGTTGGAATAGCACAGCTTCCCCCAGGTATAAGCGCTATGGGCACAATCGCTGTGTAAAAATTGCCCACTGCTGAAGACACAGCAGTATTGATCTGCCCGTGAAGATGAATTACAGCTCCTTTCCTGAGAGAGTGGGCAGTGGAGTGGGGATGCGTAGATTTTTACGTGCTCAGTTTATTTCAGTCATATCCATGCTGAAGGTCAAACAACTTAAAAACCCATAGACAGTCAGTCTTAGATCCAAAGAATTGATCTCACTGGCATTCTGTTAACAAAATAAAAAGTAAATCATTTATTATTCCATGACACGCAAATGATTAATGCCAAGCGGGAAGTCAGACCTTGCTTTGATCCCATTTTCCACTGTAGAAAGAGTGCTGATAAACTGGTGAGGATATCTGAATAAGGAAGAGAACACTTCCAAAGAAAGCCAAGGAGAGAGATTGTTCTTTCACTTAGCACAGCAGGGGATTCATTTCACGGTGCATCATCCAACAGTTACATTGTCTAGAGAGCTATTGTTCTCACTCCCCGGGGAGCATGCACAAGGATCCAGCTTATCTGTGGAGGTTCAGGAACCTCTCAGGAGGGTCTCAGGGGCCTCAAAGCTCAGCACCTTTTCTCAGGGGAGAGTGGAGTCAGGTGGAGGTAGGAGCGAATTAATGAATAAAGAATGAGTTTTTAAAGACTGTTAGTGAGAACTCCCAAGTGATGGCCAATTGTTTAGTGCAAAGGCTTAAGAGTGAATAGGCAGAAAGGAATAAATATTTTACTTAACTCTCTGCACCATTCTGAGTGGTGGATGTTATTGTCCCCACTTTACAGATGAGAAAAATGAGGTTCTAAGAGGTTAAGAGACTTGAGGTCACAGTAAGAGATGAAGCTGGGAATAGAACCCAAACCTGTCCGGCTCCAAAAGCTCGGCTCCTTGAACTCTACCCTAATCCCCCAAGGTCAGATATACACATACATAGAAAGGGGGTATATGACACTCCCTTGAGAGAAAAAACAGTAATATTTGTCTACCTCACAACACATGAGGTAGGGGGTCAAATAAGATAATTAATTTATTCATATAAATCAATATTCATATTAATATAATCATATTCACATACTGAGTTATTTCTATGTTTAACCAGTAAGAACGTGGGGCATATAAAGATGAAAAATGGATAAACAACAACGTCTTACTGTGTAGCACAGGGAACTATATTCAATATCCTGTGATAAACAATTATGGAAAAGAATACAAAAGAGAATATATATATATATATGACTGAGTTACTTTGCTGTACAGCAGAAATTAACACAACATTGTAAATCAACTGTACTTCAATAAAATTTTTTAAAAAGGGAGTTCCCTGGTGGTCCAGTGGTTAGGACTCGGTGCTTTCACTGCTGTGGCATGGGTTCAGTCCCTGGTCAGGGAACTAGGGAACTAAGATCCCACAAGCCATGCAGCCATTAAAAAAAAACTTTTTTTTTTTTAATAGAAAAGAAAAGAAACTGGGAAAAAAGAAAGAAAGATGAAAAATGCACAGTTGTCTCTACTTTCAAGAAATGTGTAGTTTAGAAGGGGAAATGTGAAATAGAGAAACAGTAAAGTGAGGATGGTCTGAGCAAGCAAACACAGGTAGAGATCCAACACAGAAGCTCAGAAGGAAGAGGCTGCTTTTAGATGGAGGTGGCATTTTACCAAGTGGGAGGAATTTGGTCACGTGAAGAAGGAAATTTCATGCTAAAGAAAGCATACACAAAGTTAGAGAGGCAAGATGGGATATGAAAGGGCTTTGAAATATATAAAATGCAAAGACTTATTTGGAGAGAAGCCCAAACGGAAATAAATATTAGATTCCAGCTTCTGTAATATCCAGGAACAGATCCTATACATAGGAGAGAATTTATTGGCCTCAGCCCATCAGACCATTATGGATCTGAAGTTGAAAAAGATTCTTTAGAACCCCAACAATACAGTAACTATGCTTTAGTTAATATTTTATATAATGCATTAGTTTGGTATATCAAAACAACTACACGAAAATAAACATAATGGTCAACTAAAAATTACAGTACAGAAAAATGCACATTGTGAAGACTATGTCAAAACATAAACTATTGTGTGATATAATATGCAGGGGAGACTTCTGCTTCTGGGAAGATGGAGTAGATACACTTTTCCTTATCCCTCCTGCTAAGCACAACTAAAACTCTGGATATTACATGTGCAAAAACATAAAAAGACTATGAAATGTGGAGAGAAGATGGCCCACTATGTAGGGACTTTGGGTCCTGAGGAACCTGGTAGTGAGCTCCCTGGGTTTTCTCTTTGCCTCACCTCTCTCAGACTTGGAGCTAAGAAGCTGCCACCTCAAAAACATAAATGAGTGCAGATAAAAAGCGCCCCCAGGGCTTCCCTGGTGGCGCAGTGGTTGAGAGTCCGCCTGCCGATGCAGGGGACGCAGGCTCGTGCCCCGGTCCAGGACGATCCCACGTGCCGCGGAGCAGCTGGGCCCGTGAGCCATGGCCGCTGAGCCTGTGTGTCCGGAGCCTGTGCTCCACAACAGGAGAGGCCACAACAGTGAGAGGCCCATGTACTGCAAAAAAAAAAAAAAAAAAGCCCCCCCAAAAGCTTGCTCTCTCTAGCCAAAGGACCAGAAAAGGGTCAGCCTAACAAGGGACTTCTCTGGTGGCACAGTGGTTAAGAATCCGCCTGCCAATGCAGGGGACACGGGTTTGATCCCTGGTCCAGGAAGATCCCACATGCCGTGGAACAACTAAGCCCGTGCACCACAACTACTGAAGCCCGCGCACCTAGAGCCCTTGTTCCGCAACAAGAGAAGCCACTGCAATGAGAAGCCCGTGCACCACAACGAAGAGTAGCCCCCGTTCGCCGCAACTAGAGAAAGCCCCACGCACAGCAACAAAGACCCAATGCAGCCAACAATAAATAAAATTAAAAAAAAAAAAACTAACAAGATAGAAAATATTTAGACAAGAACTGCTGTACTCCAACCAAATATTCTGGAAAACAAACTGTGGCCCCACCTCCACCCTCCACCCACGCCAACTAAAGCCAAGTGGGGAGCCTAGATTTCCACGCTTTTCAGGGAGTAATGAGGCACTCCAGCACACCTCCCTCCAACCATAGTGGTGTCAAAGAAGACAGAGTGTGGACCAAGATGTTCAACCCTGCCAGGTTATAACACTGTTCATCAAAACCACCACCACCACCACCCCTCCCCATGGTGTCAGCGGAGAATACACTGGGAGTCTGCCCTGACACCCCTATCAGGCAGTCATGAGGCACCCTCTCACTCCCCCTGGGTGGTACCAAACATTGCCTACTGGAAAGTCATGACTTTAACCAGCACACAACAGTAACAAGACCAGCCTCCCACGTAAAAGTGTCAGTGGAGACCATATGGGGAGCAGTGACAAGGCACTCATACCTCTCCCAGTCAGTACCAGTGAATGCCTAGTAGGGAGATGCAACTCTTACAGCTCTCCAGTAGTAATGAAGAACTCCCCACTGTCAACAGAAGCTGAGAGGGGAGCCTAAATTTTTACTTCCATTTGGCAATAGTTAGGCAGCATCCCCCCTTCTCCTGATGGAGGAGTGTCAGAGGAAGCCAGCTAAAAGAGAAGCTGTTTGGGTTTTTTTTTTTAAATTGAACTATAGCTGATTTACAATGTTTCAGGTGTACAGCAAAGTGATTCAGTTATATATATAAAAGGTCATATGTGTAAAACCTACAGATAACATCAAAATCAACAGGGAAAAACTGAAAGATTTCCTTCTAAGATTTGGTACAAATCAAGGATGCCCACTCTCAACACTTCTTTCCAACATAGTACTGGATATCCTAGCTAGAGCAATTAGACAAGAAAAGGAAATAACAGGCATCTAAGTTGCAGAGGAAGAAGTAAAATTATCTCTGTTTGCAGGTGACATGATCACATACATGGAAAAATTCTTAAGACTCAAAATAAATTGTTAAAACTAATAAACAGATTCAGTAAAGCTGCAGGATACAAATCAATACACAAAATCAGTCACATTTCTTTACATAAACAGCAAATTATCTGAAAAGGAAATTAAGGAAACAATCCCATTTGAAATAGCAACAAAAATAATAAACTTAGGAATAACTTAAAGAGATCAAAGATTTGTACTCTGAAAATTAGAAAACATTGATGAAGGGAATTTTTAAAGATATGGAAAATGAAATGACATCCCATGTTCATGGATTGGAAGAATTAATATTGTTAAAATGTCCATACCACCCATAGGGATCTACAGATTCAATGCAATCCTTATCAAAAGCCCAACAGCATTCTTTAGAAATAGAAAAAAAATTCTAAAATTCATCTGGAACCACAAAGCACCCTGAATAACTACAGCGATCTTGAGAAAGAAGAACAAAACTGGAGGCATCACACGTCCTGGTTTTTAAGTATATTACAAAGCTATGTTAATTAAAACAGTATGGTACTGGTATAAAAAGGGTCATATAAACTGATGGAACAGAATAGAGGGCCCAAAAATAGATCCACAGATCTACAGTCAACTTATCTTTGACAAGAGTGCCAAGAATACAGAATAGGGAAAAGACAGTCTCTTCAGTAAATAGTGCTGGGTAAACTGGATATCCACATGCAGAAGAATGAAAAAGGACCCTTATCTCACACCACATACAAAAATCAAGTCAAAATGGATTAAAGACTTAAACATAAGACCTGAAACTATAAAACTACTAGAAGAAAACCTAGGTAAATAGCTTGTTGACATTGGTCTGGGCAGTGATTTCTTTGGATATGACACCAAAAGCACAAATAGACAAATGGGATTGCATCAAACTAAAAAGCTTCTACACAGGAAAGGAAACAATCAACAGAATGAAATGATAACCTATGAAATGGGAGAAAATGTTTACAAACCATATATCCAATAATGAGTTAATATCTAGAGTAAATAAGGAACTCATACAACTCAATAGCAAAAACCCAAACAACTCAATTAAAAAACAGGCAAAGGACTGGTATCTAGAATATACAAACATTTTTAAAAGCCCTCAAAGCTCAACAGTTTGAAAAAAGCAATCCAATTAGAAAATAGGCAAAAGACATGAGAAGTTATTTCACTGAAGAAGATACACAGATGGCAAATGAAAAGATACTCATCATTAGCCATTAGCGAAATACAAACTAAAACCACAATGAGATATCACTACACACTTAGAATGACTAAAATAAAAGGCAGTGATGATACCAAATGCAGGAAAGGATACAAAGAAACTGGACCACTCATGAACTGCTGGTGGAAATGTAAAATAACACAGCTACTCAAGACAACAGTTTGACAGTTGCTTAAAAAACTAAACATGCAACTACCACATGACCCAACAATTGCATTTGCAGGCATTTATCCCAGAGAAATGAAATCTTGTGTTGCCACAAAAACTTGTACACAAGGGTTTATAGCCCAAAACTTCAAACAATGCAGATGTCCTTCAACAGATGAATGGTTAAACAAACTGTGCTACTTTCATACAGTGGAATACTACTCACAATGAAAAGAAATAAACTATTGATACATACAACAACCTGGGTGAATCTTCAGAGAATTATGCTAAGTGAAGAAAGCCAAATTCAAAAGGTTACATACTGTATGATTCCATTTATATGACATTCTTGAAATGAGAAAATTATAGAATTGGAGATTAAATTATTGGGGCAGGGAGGTAGCTATAAAAGGGCAACATGAGGGATCTGTGTGGTGATGAAATGAAAATGTTCTGTACCTTAACCAGATCAATGTCAATATCCTGGTTGCTATATCGTAGTAAGTTTTATAAAGATATGACCATTGGGGGAAACTGAGTAAAAGAACATAGAATCTCTCTGTATTATTTACAACTGCATGTAAATCTACAGTTATCTCAAAATAAGAACTAAAACAAAAACTGCAGTGGAAACAGAATATAAAATGATGCCCACAATAATTGCAATTGTATAAAAATATGGGCAAAGACTGGAAAGAATAGACAAAACTGAAAATAGCTGTATTTGGAGTAGAATTATAGCAAAATTTCCCCTAAGAATTTAAAAATGTTATAATTCCACTATGTCTTTAAAATGTTTGTCTAAGGTGTTTTGGACAGCATTCTGGTGAGTGGTTCAATATTTCTTACCTTCCCATGCAAATATCAGGTTTTACTTTTTATTGCAAGAGTAACAAAAACTACCCCCAACTTAATCTGTGCATGAATGAGTCCTATAAATCTCTAAGCATCAGTTTCTTTGGAATATTAACAACACCTCTCCTATATGCCTCACAGCATTGTTAAATGAGGCTCTGATTGGTAAGGTGTTTCCAATCTGTAAATTCAATGTAGCATATAGTATATAAGGTAGTCCCATTTTAGATAAATTTAATGTACACAACTTCATTGACTAGAATTGACTGAAGTTAGGAATTAATTCTATCTACACAATTATGGGCTGAATTGTTTCCCCTCAAAATTCATATGTTGGGGCTTCCCTGGTGGCGCAGTGGTTGAGAGTCTGCCTGCCGATGCAGGGGACACGGGTTCGTGCCCCGATCCGGGAAGATCCCACATGCCGCGGAGCGGCTGGGCCCGTGAGCCATGGCCGCTGAGCCTGCGCGTCTGGAGCCTGTGCTCCGCAACGGGAGAGGCCACAGCAGTGGGAGGCACGCGTACAGCAAAAAAAAAAAAAAAAAAAAAAAATTCATATGTTGAAGTCCTAACTCCTAGTACCTCAGAATGTGACTGTATTTGAAGATAAGGTCTTTAAAGAGGTAATTCAGTTAAAATAAAGTCATTGAGGTGGGCCCTAATCCAATTCAACTGGTGTCATCATAAAAAGCGGAGATTAGGACACAGAGACACACAGAGGGAAGACCATTTGAAGACACAAGGAGAAGACAGCTATCTACAAGCCAAGGAGAGAGACCTCGGGAGAAACCAACCCTGCCACTGCCTTGATCTCGAACTTCTAGCCACCAGAACTGTGACAATAAATTTCCATTGTTTAAGCCACCCAATCTATGGACTTTGTTATAGTGGCCCTAGCAAATTAATACATCTGCCTTTTCAGATTTGACTGTTAACTGGTGCTATACAACAAAAGGTCCCACAGGATCCTAACCCAGGATATAGCCTGGACTCGGAATCAAGTCAACCTGGTCAATTCTGTGTCTGCCACTTCCTAGCTATGTGACTGGGGAAAACACTTACTGTCTCTGGACCTTAGTTTCTTCATGTATTAAAGGTGGGTTCCTACCTCACAGTGTTAAATAAGGATCCAATGAGACTGGATGAAATGAGGTCAAGTTTAAGAAGTACCTGAAACCTGCAAGGCACTAAGTACCTATCAGTTTCCCTTCCCTTCTCTTAAAGACTGCATATCCCCAGGTAGATTGATCCTACCTTCACCTGTAGACTGCTTGGTACTTTCACATATCTTCCCATTTTCATCTAAGTTTTACTTGATTTTCAATTAAAATAGAAAGGGTAAACATGACCCCATTTTATACAGAGGAAGAATGAAATAATTGGACAAAATACAAAGCTAAATATAGAAGAGACTAGAACCCAAGCTTCCTGTTTTTCTGTGACTATAGAAGGGTAAAACTTCCAGACGTGGAATGTGGCTGTCCCCATGTAGGACAGGAATATCTATCCTTGGAGGAAGGGGGAAGGAGAGTGGTGACCATGTTTGTAAAATTCTGCCAAACTGTCTAGTAAGAGATACTAAAGTGTTTGACCTAGTGATTCCACTTTGGGGAACAGCCTCCAAGAAAACCCAAAGAAAAAACACTCATTTATGCAAAGAGGTTCATGATGGTTTCACAGAGAGAACTGAAAGTTTGGACATTCCTCAAATGCCCCCTCGGCATGTACCACCACTCCCCCCTACCAAAATTAGGGAAATGGTAAAGGAAATTATAATAAATCAATATGCTGGACTATTGTGAAGTTATAAATAATGTCAAGTAGATAAATGATTTTAACACATGGAAATGTGTTTGAGAAAAAAATCAAGTGATAAAAGCCCTACACATGACTGCACCCACAGAGGGTGCATCTGTGCAAACATTAATCACCCAGCACTGACAGAAACACAGTGAAACTGATGCAGTAGAAAGAAAACATTTCATGCATTAGGTTCTTTAATACGTAAAGTCACTTAAGTTTTTAAAATGTAATGCCAACACGCACAGGGGGACGGCCACTATTTTAAAACTACCTCTTTGCCAGAGCTATAAAGAGTGTAAAAAGTCCCTCGCAGTCTTTCTAGTAGTAAATTTACCTATTTTCAAATAAGTAGAACAAGCAGGAGATGTACGTCTGCATTCCTAAAGCTCTGTGTTTTCTCCTCTTGATGGTTTTGGAGTCCTGCCCTCTCTCTGTGTAGATCTTCTGGCTAAAAGCTCCAGTGAGGACTGTCCCAGGAGCCCTGAGCAAACACAGCCTTGACCTCCAAAGCCCAGAATTCTGGACTGAGTCTCCCCCCTTACTTCTTTCCCACAAAACCTTCTCTTTGCCCCCCCCAAAAAAATCTGAGAAAAAGACATTTAAGTAGGATGCCTAACTATAAAAGAGTAGTTTTCCCAGATATTTTTTTTTCCTTGTATGGAGGCAAAGGAACCTTGAGAATCTGAATTCTGAGTCTGAATTTGACCTGGCTTGGCCCAATGCCAATATTTCCAAGTTGGCTCTGGACCAAGCTATTTAAGCCTCAATTTCTCCGTCTGCAAAATGAGGAGGCCACCATCAACCTGCTGGGGTGGTGTGAGTATAAACGTGTGAAAGACTTGGTACCCAAAAGAAAAACAATCACTCCATCCTGCCCGCCCCCCCAATCCCTCTTGTCAGGCTCCAAAGCTACTAGTACAGTTTTCAGTACATAGTTCCTCAGCTGTGTTTCTCTCAACAGATAGTTTCACTGATGGGAGAAAGGCCCTGGGAATGGGCTACCTCGCAGAAATGTCTCTAATTCTTTAAAAGCCCCACATGAAGAAAACTACACCCTCCAACAAGGAACAAATAACAAGTCTTCTTCAGAATAAGGAAGGAAATAAATGAGCACGCTTTCCCTCTCACACACGCCTTGCCCAGAGGAGGTGGCCACCAAGGACCGGTGACTGGTCTCTCTCCACCTACTCCCCCGCCAGCACATGGACCAGGCGACCAGGGACTTGAGTTCGCCTTCCGGCCTCCGGTTCTCTTGTGGGCGGAGCCTCCGGCCGGATGGCTGGGGAGGCTGAGCCTTCAGTATCCCAACAGCCTAACTCTAAGGGGCATCTCCACCCCGCCAATTCATCCGGACTCCTTCTTGCAAACACACTCTTCATGCCATCTCTTCTCAGAACCTTCTCTGACTCCTCTCCTCCCGCCATTTCTAAAAGAAGTCCTGCCCGGCTCTTCCGTCTGACCCTCACACGGCTCTGTGGCCGGCCTCACCCTCCTCGTCCAACCGTGAGCCCCTGCACTCTGTGGGCCCCGTCTCCCAGCCCTCCCTCTCCGGCCATACTCACCTCCACCTCAAGCCCTGGCTCTTGCTTCTCTTCCCTTCTCCTTCTCTCCATGCAGACCCAGTGTGCCATTTCCAGGCCAACTCTGTTAGTCTCTGAAGGCTTCCCAGACTACTGCAGACCCCCCTTCCCGGCTCCTGAGACCTCAACCCCTGCCTTCACCCCCATTTCACTGAATGATGATTCCCTTGGCTCAGGGATCACCCTTCACTGCCTCACCACCCGCAGGACTCAGAATCTTCACAAACACAGCCTCCACTGTGTTTCAAAATAAATTAGTAAACAAGGACCCAAGGGCTTTTTCCTCAAAGGAGAATTAAAGGATTTGTTTGAAGACTCTTTTTCATTTAAAAATGTACAGGGATCTAGCTTGGGGCCTCCTTCTGAAAGCAAGAAAAATACAAATTTCTTTTTAAAAGGCAAACATTCCATTTTGATGGATTAAATCTGATCCTCAGGATAGAGGCTTAGTAAAAGATATTTGTAGCACTTTCTCTTAACACCAGAGATAACTGGTTAAGATAACACAGGGGTCACGCTGGGGCGTGGCTAAGCCTCAGGAAGAGTGGGGAGAGGAGATCAAAGGTCAGAGGGGAAAGAGGCCTAGACACCTACACACGGCTAAAGTGAGCTCTGAAAAACAAGTTTGTCAAGATCATCATAGGGCAGATTATATATTTCTCATGGAAACTACATTATAACTGGAAGTTAACTGAGCACCATTAACCTACCATGAAAGCAAAGACGTATTCAATACTATAAAATAGTTCTCTAATTATTTACAAGAAATATGTATGCAAGAATTGGCATAAATATATCATATATATGATATATGCTGATTAAAAGAGGGATTCATGGTACACCCATAAACACATGAATGCACAATTCTACTGTATCACAAATTTTTATCTACAACTAACATATTAGTCATAACAACTATAAACATTGAATGAATACTAACTTTCCTTCTTGGTATTTGGACCAATTTTGAGAGAATGGTTTGGATGTTCCAGTTATCCTAAAGAGATCATTGGGAAAGTTTGAACAGATGTAGCAAATAGAAGTATTGCAATGATCTGGTTAATCTCAGAGTGACCTCAGAGTTTATAGGTGTAAGCAGAGCAGGTGAGGGTGGCGGGAAAAGTGTGAAAGCCAAAGAGAGTGCCCCAAATTATTTTGGAAGGAGAGAAGAATGCAAGGAGTCATCTAACCTTTAGTGAAATTTTTGCTGGTAGGAGGGGGAGAGGAGGACCAATATGGATACTGAGGTGACAGCAGCCCACATTCTCTTTGTGGTGGTGAACTCTATGGTCAATTTGGCTGGGCTCTGGTGCCCAGTTGTCTGGTCATACACTAGTCTAAATGTTTCTATGAAGGTATTTCTTAGATGTGATGACATTTAAATCAGTAGACTGTGACTAAAGCAGATGACCTTCCAGAATGTGGGTGGGCCTCATCCAATCAGTTGAAGACCTTAAGAGTAAAGACTGAGGTTTCCCAGAGAAGAAGGAATTCTCCTCAAGATTGCCAGATAGAAATGCTACCTGAGTTTCCAGTCTGTCACCCTGTGGAATCCAGATTCAAGATGGCGGCATCCACTTTTACCCAGCTTAGCAACCTGCCCTACAGATTTCAGATTTGCTAGTGCAAATTGTGCTAGTGCACAATCACATGAGCCAATTCCTTACAATAGATCTAGATAGATAGATAGGTAGGTAGGTAGATAGAAAGATAGATAGATAGATAGACAGACAGACAGACAGATATGTATACTCTGCCATTTCTGTTTCCCTGGAGAACCCTGACTAATATACTACTATACTTTCTGTTTCCATGGAGAACCCTGACTAATATACTTTTCCATCACCAGTGGGCCCCAGATGGGAGCAAGTTATACAAAGAGGGGCCTGGACAGAAGAGAAGCTCCAAAAACTGAGGAAAACTATGGCTGAGGACTCCAGTTCACTCCATCCATAGATCCCTCTTCCAAAGACAAGAAGAGCCTTCTGAGGTTATTGGACAGCCCTGGACACCACACTTTTCTTTTCTTTCTTTCTTTTTTTTTTTTTTTTTTTTGGCCATGTGGCATGCAGGATCTTAGTTTCCCAACCAAGGACCAAACCCATGGCCCCTGCCGTAGAAGCACCAAGTCTTCACCACGAGACCACCAGGAAAGTCCCTGGGCTGGCCTTGATATTGCTTTGGGCAGCAGAATGTGGTGGAAATGGCCTTGAGTGAGTTCTAGAACTGAACAGGCCTGCAGCTCCCACTCTCTCTTTTTTCACAATCAGTATGTAAAGAAGTCCACACTCTCCTGCGGGAGAGAGGCCACATAGAGGGAGGGACCCCAAAGGATGAGAGGCCATGGGCAGAGAGAGGTCACAGGAAAGAGACCCAAGAGCCCCCAGATAACAGCCCCATGAGGCTCCATCCACGCGAGGAGCTCAGACTGCATCCCTGCTGACACCGCATGGAGCAGAGACCAGCTGGAGCCACTGAACTCTGCCCACATCCCTGACCCACAGACTCGTAAGCAACAAGATAGTCATTTTTGCCCACAGAGTTCTGAGGTGCTTTGCTACATGGCAATAGATAACTGACCCATGGTGACAAAACAAGGAGATGAAAATACAGCTCAATTAACTGAGAGTTTTCAGGATCCAGTCATAAAGAGTAAACAGGAAGTCAGACTATAACTGGGCCACCTGACTCTCATCAACTCAGCCAAAAAAAGACAAATCTGACACCAAATTCCCTTTTTTTTTAATTGAAGTATAGTTGATTTACAATGCTGTGTTAGTTTCAGATGTATAGCAAAGTGATTCAGTTATGCATATATATATACACACATAAATATTTTTTTCAGACTCTTTTCCATTATAGGTTATTACAAGATATTGAATATAGTTCCCTGTACTATACAGATAGTATAGGGGAAGTCCACCAGGGAAGTCCATCAAATGTAATTTAAACTAGGTCATCAATTCAGGTCCATTCCAAAAAAATTGACGTTTGCTGAGATACGCTGGGGACATTTGCATACTAAGCCCAACCAAACTGGAAGCAACATCAAATAATAAATTATTAAAAATATAAAAAATATTTTAGGGACTTCCCTGGTGGCTCAGTGGTTAAGAATCCACCTACCAATGCAGGGGACACGGGTTCGAGCCCTGGTCCAGGAAAATCCCACATGCCGTGGAGCAGCTAAGCCTGTGAGCCACAATTAATGAGCCTGCGAGCCACAACTACTGAGTCTGTGTGCCATAACTATTAAAGCCCACATGCCTAGAGCCCATGCTCCTCAACAAGAGAAGCCACCGAGTAAGAAGCCCGCGCACCACAACGAAGAATAGCCCCCACTCGCCACAACTAGAGAAAGCCCGCATGCAGCAACGAAGACCCAATGCAACCAAAAATAAATAAATTTTAAAAATAAATAAAAATGACTTTATAGTTTATACCCAAAAAAGTAATAGACTTTGTTTGCAAAATGATAATAGGACTAATTTTTTTCTTCTACTTTTTCAGTGTTTTCCTAATTTTCTTAAGTAAATGTGTGCTTATTCATAATAAAAATTAACTTTTAAATGAGTAAATCAGAAAACAGAAATTAAATTATCATTATGTTTAGTTCACTGGATGCTTTTTTTCAAAGTGGTATTAAGGCAGATGTATTGTTTCTTCAGCTTGAAAGAATCATTCACCAGTTTTCTGATCATCAGCTAAATATGATGTGTGGTCCAGCTCTCTGACAGACAGAAGCCAAGCATCTAAAAGCCGGTCAACCCACGTGCCCAGCTGGCCAGCTTCCCTGTTTCCAGCTGATCCTTGGAATTTAATCTCAGTCCCAGATTTATGGTTGAAATTCTCCCATCATACCCCCCCATCCATATGAATGATCAAAATGGCTCTAGTTTCATTATTTGAAATCTTTTCAAAGTTAAGCCTCAAGAAACACCTCTGTTCTTATTTGAGGAGCCTTCACCTTGATATCTTTCCTTAAGAGAGTCTAAAGTTGTCTTTAAATTAAAATAAGATCTTCACTCCTTGATCTACCATAAAAATCCTTCACCACCTGGTCCAGTCTGCCCTTTCAGCCTCATCTCTAGGTTCTCCCTGGAACCCTGTTTCTCAGTGTGGCTGGTAGAGCATCCGTATCAGAATCACCTGGGTCTGGTTAAAATGCAGATTCCTGAGCCCATGTACTGATGCAGAATTGAAAACAGGTTCCCCAGGTGATGTTCTGGTCCACAAAATCTTGAGAGTCACTGCTGCAGAGCCAGAAGACTGCTCACCATTCTTCCAGCATAGCATGTAGTTTTGTGCCCTCTGCCTAGAACGCTCTGTCTTCCTTCTTTGCTGATGCCTGCCTATTTTTCTAGACCTCGCTTAAATGTCACCTGCCCTCTGAAGCCTTCGCTAGCCCTGTGAATGTGGACTGAATACTTGTATCCCCCCAGAGTTCATCTGCTGAAGTCCTAACTGCCATGTAGCTGTAATTAAGGTTACATGAGTTTCATACGGATGAAGTCCTAATCCGATAGGATTAGGATCCTTAGAGGAAGGGACACCAGAGAACTCACCTCCTTTCCCTCTCCGCATACACACAAAGAACTGGCCTCCAAGCCAAGAGAAGGGGCCTCAGAATGAAATTTACTTTGCCTGAACCTTGATCTTGAACTTCCCAACCTCCTGAGCTGAGAGAAAACACATTTCTGTTGTTTACGCCGTGCCATCTATAGTATGTTGTCAGGCAGAATAAGTCATTCCCTTGACTGGTCCACCACACTTATCACTTTGTACTGTCATTAGCTGGACACTTGTCTGGCCTCTGCTGGATGGGAACTTTGTGAGGACGGGGATGCCTTCGTCACAGAGCACAGGGCCCCATCAGAGTTGAGTGCAGTAGAGGAGAGGTCAGGCTGGAGGTAACTTAGGGCCAGGCCAGGAGGGTATCAAGGGTGGTCTAAACACAACGTGTTGGCAAGACCATGAACTTTCAAGTCCAAAAGACGGTTTCAATCCTGCACTAGTCCTTACTGGCTCCGTGACCCAAGGAACTCCCTCAAGCCTCCCTGAAGCTCCACTTCCTCATCTGAAAAATGAGGATGGTACCACCTGCATCCCAGGTGGGGTGTCAGATAAAATGCAGGATGTGCAGTTAAATGTGAATCTCAGATAAATAACCATGTTTTAGATTAAGCGTATTCTGTGTAATGTTTGGGACATACTTTTACTGCGAAAAAAATATTATTTCTTCCTCTGTCATGAACTATATGGGAAAAGAATCTAAAAAAAGAGTGCAGATATATATATATATATATATATATATATAAGTATGTATAACTGATTCATTTTACTGTACACCTGAAACTAACACAACATTGTAAATCAACTATACTCCAATAAAAAAATTTTTTAATATTATTTCTCTGAAATTCAAATTTAACTGGGCATCCTGGTTTTTTGTTTGTTATTGTTGTGAAATCTGTGAACCTCTCCAGTGGTATTGTGAAGATTAAAGAAAATGATAAC
The DNA here is from genome assembly GCF_949752795.1 of Hyperoodon ampullatus. Taxonomy (NCBI): domain Eukaryota; kingdom Metazoa; phylum Chordata; class Mammalia; order Artiodactyla; family Ziphiidae; genus Hyperoodon; species Hyperoodon ampullatus. The sequence goes on from NC_136919.1 coordinate 118,188,281, forward strand.
AAGGGCCTGTCAGCAGCATGCATACAGTAGGCGCTCTGTGGTGGTACTTACTACACAACAGGACACCACGAACATTCCTTGAGCAAGAGGACGACAGAACCATCCGTCTTAGAGGTTCTAAATTTAGCTCTGGCCCAAAACAATTATTTGAGATTTCTTAATGTGCCTAGAAATATAAAGTTGAACTCATTTAAAATATATCACGTAAGTAGCTTTCAATTATAACTTCATCTTTTGCAGGTTCTGCCCCAGCAACTTTGTAATCTAGTGGTTTTTGAAGTGTCTGAAGTCTCTGCACATAATGAATGGGGCTAATCATCCTCTCCCAAAATGCCTTGGCTTTGATGATACAGTGTTAGACATATGGCCTGACTCGAATGACAATTGACTAAATCATTGTTTCCGCTCAATTAACTTCCAGCCCCAGGGAACAGAGCCTGAGCTCTGAGCTCAGGTCTCCTGACAAGCCCCCTCCCCATTCACAGCCCCAGATCTCAACCCCAGGCTTTACTTGAAGAATGGAATATATCTTCCTTTCATAGGTGACTCCTGCAGCAAACAAAAAAATTAACAAATTTGCAGAGAAATCATGTAAAACTTAAAACAGGTGTATTTTTCTCTCGCATCACTAAAAACACGATGCACAGATCCACTAGCCAGTATCCCCCAGTTATTTCTCCCCTCTTTCCTGGACACGTGGCTATACAGATGGAGACAGGCTCCCCCAGTTTCCCTTGCAGCCCAGTGTGCCCATGGACTTGTTCCAGCCCGTGGGTTGTAGATGAAATTGACGCGGGTGAATTTCAGGGACGTGGTGAGAACTGCACCTGCTACTCTGGGCTCCTGGATGAGGTCATGGTGCAGGGGCCACCCACCTGCCCTGGACCAAATCATGAGAGAGGAATAAACTGCTGTGTTCTTGAAGCCATCAAATGTTCTTGAGTAGCTTTGTTACATCAGCCTCACGTTTACTCTAACTGTGAGAAAATTAGTCCACGTAACTCGTTTTGCTCACGTCAATTACGAGAGTGAAATCCAAACGCCTTGATCAAAGCCTACAGAACCGTGCATGATCTGGCGGCCCCCCCTGCCTCTGCAAACATGAAGCCCCTGCTTCTTCTGCTTCTGCCTCCTTTCTGACTCCTCCTCAGTAAGTCTCACCTGCTGCTACGGGCTGAGTGCTTGTGTCCTCTCCAGATTTATATGTTGAGGCTCTAATCCCCGGTGTGGCTGTGTTTGGAGGTGGGGTCTTTGGGCAGTAATGGGGTTTGGATGAGGTCATGGGGGTGGAGCCCCCAGGATGGAATTGGTGCCCCTTATAAGGGGATGAAGAGACCAGAGCATTCTCTCTGCCAAGCAGGCCCTCTGCAAACCAGGAAGAGGGTCCTGGCTAGAACCCAAACACACTGGCACCCTGATCTGAGACCTCCAGCCTCTGGAACAACGAGACGTAAATGTTTGGTGTTTAAACCACCCAGTCTATGGTTTTTGTTACAGCAGCCCGAGCAGACTAAGACACCCAGCCAACAGCTCTAAAGTAAGTGTCTCACACCCTCCATCTCTACCTGCTCTATTGATCTCCTTCTCAGCATTGATCACATTCTGGAATTTTCTTGTTGGTGTATTCTTGTACTCGCTCATTGGCTCTGTCACTATGTAGGCCCCCTGACTGCAGCAGTGTTACCTCTCTTGTCCCCATTGCGTCCCCAGCACCTGGAGCAATGCCTGACACACAGCAGTGCTCCATAAACATGTATCAAAATAATGAATTATTGATTATTTATATAGAGAGAGCTAGAGATAGAGGCCAAGGGGCTAAGAATGAGGAACGCCGGACCTGGGGATGTGAGCAGACATCTGGAGGGGACACCAAAGGGAGCCTTCCACCTAGACAGCTGAGAAACTCTCCAGGGACCTTCTCTCCACCTTGACTTAGCTCTCTACCCCCTACCAAAACTCCAGGTCTGCTTCTGTCAGATTCCTGAGGCCAAAGGAGAGAGGGCAAATAACAAAGGAACAAAGTAGGATTAGACTAACCTGGTTCTCTGACGATTATAATTCATTGAGTTTCAGGTCCTGTTCTAAGTGCTTCTATTTAATCCTCACTATGGGGTAATCCTATCTCTGAGGTAGGTCCTGTTATATCTTTCGAAGGGTTGAGAAGACACACACACAGAGGTTCCAGGATAAACCCAAGGCTGTACAGCTAAGATTTGACGTTTGAGGTCTGGCCTCAGAGCCTGTGCTCTGACCCCCTTTGCACATCGAGGGACAGAATACGTAACACACAGCCTGCACACTGGCCCCGTACTGGAATGAAGGACACCAAGGCGAGCTGACTGCAGCAGAACGGCAGGACAAGAGTCCAAGAGAGGTGGCCACTAGACGCTTAGCAGCGCCAGGCTTCTTGGCAGGAAGCAGAAAACACCATATCGAAGCTTGTGGGGATAAACAATAAGGTCCTACTGTAGAGCACAGGGAACCATATTCAATCTCCTGTGATAAACCATGATGGAAAAGAGTATGAAAAAGAATATATATATGTGTATAACTGAGTCACTTTGCTGTACAGCAGAGATTAGCACAACATTGTAAATCAACAACACTTCAATTTTAAAAATTTTAAAAAGAAAACAAAAATGCCTGTGGGACCTGGCGTGAGGGCAGGGCCACTTCCAAAGGGAGGGGAAATCTGTCTACACTCTGGACAGGGTTATGTGTGTAAGGCTGCATCTCTGCTATGTCTACATGGTGTATCGTGTGTGTGTGTGTGATCAGAATAAAGGTTAGAACTGCCTTAGATACAACTCTAAGGGTACAACCTAACTAGAGAAACATCGACATGTGACTTGGCAACTGAAGCTTCTGTGCCCTGAGCCAACAGTCTCTGTCATCACTGACAACAAGGATTTGAGACCCGGATGAGAGGCAGGAGCTCTTCCCTTGCTACCTTGAACCCCACAGTCTGCTCATAGAAACTGCCTTAAGATGCTTCTATTTCATTCTTCAATGCCTTGGCCCAGCTCTTTGTCAGTTTGGGAACTGATTAGTTCCAGAAGCCCAAGTAAATTCAATCTTCAGTTCACAATCCCAAGGTAGTGAGCATGGGCTGGATAAGTAACCACACAGACCTAAGGAAAAATTAAATCATTTTTTTCTGCTGTTTCTTTTTCTTTCTGATATCATCTGCAGGGACGTGCCATGGTGAAAGGTTATGACTGCTTGAAATGAAGGTTCTTCCCTCAATTGAACTAGTCTCTGAATTCCCAAGATACAATCATATCTGAACAGCAGGGCCTTGGTGCTCTCCCTGGAACTCCTTCTTAGAGCTGCTTCCCTGCAAGTCACTCTCTTAACCAAGGCCCAGCATCATCTCAAGAGCAAAGAGACTCAGCACAGCAACAGCGGTCTCTCACTCTGGGTGTCTTGTAGAAGTGAGAAGAACCATGCTGCATGAAGAAGAAACTAGAATGGTGACTCACTCTTGCTTTCTCCTGGCACACTTGACTCAAGACTAAATTTCTTCCTGCAGAACAACAGGGAAGAAGTATTCACTGGGTTGAGTGTGAGACACCATTTCAACAAAGAGAGATTTCCAAGCTACTGAATCTAAAGAGTAGAATGGGGTCCCCAGCCAAGAGGCATCAGATAACATTCAGAGAAACACAAAATAACAAGAGAAAGGGAAAAAAGAGCCACAGACACAAGAAAAAGAGCAGGGAAAAAAGAGAAAACATCCAAGAAAGTAGGAGACAGTGTGGCCAGCAGCAGCAAAGGGCTTGGAGGAGAAATAAGGGGAGAAGATAGTTACCTGAATCCACATAAAGAAATTGGGGAGTTCCCTAGTGGCCTAGGGGTTAGGATGTCAGGTTTTCACTGCCATGGCCCAGGTTCAGTCCCTGGTCAGGGAACTGAGATCCCGCAAGGCACGCAGTGTGGCCAAAGAAAAAGAACATCACTAAATGTAACTACACAGGTAAATATAAAAGACAGTTTAAAAGGAGTCAAAAGGAACAAACTTCCAGTTATAAAATAAATAAGTAATGGGGATGTAATTTTAAAAGTAAAATTTTAAAGACAGTTTTTAAGTCTTAAAAAAGAATATTAATACCTGAAAATCAGAAGACATCTCCAAATGGGTCATGAATGATATGAAAAACCAAAATCAGAACATCATCAGAAGCTGGGAAGCACCTAGAAAAGTGTAAGTCTGGTAGAATCAGGGTAAATATAATCTCTGAGCCAACTAAAGGTTTTTAGAAGGCTCTTTGTAGGGAAGAATTAAAAATTAGTAACACTTCTGCATTAATATTAGGCATGAATTAACTCTACCTTAAAGTATATTTAGATTTTTTTCAATATTTTTTTGTTTTGTTTTGTTTTGTTTTGTTTGTTTGTTTTTGGCGGTAGGCGGGCCTGTCACTGTTGTGGTCTCTCCCGTTGCAGAGCACAGGCTCCGGACGCACAGGCTCAGCGGCCATGGCTCACGGGCCCAGCCGCTCCACGGCATGTGGGATCTTCCCAGACCGGGGCACGAACCCGTGTCCCCTGCATCGGCAGGCGGACTCTCAACCACTGCGCCACCAGGGAAGCCCTTTTTCAATATTTTTGATTCAATGATTCTTATGTTCTTGACTTCAGAAAATTTTAGGTTAAAGACGCTACCATTGCAGTGATACTTAAATTGGGGGCAGCCATGAACTTATTTGATTATCTATTAAAATGTATATGTTCTTTTCACTAAAAAAGGAAAAGAAATAGGGGAGAAGAAAAATGACAGGTAAGGCTTAGAAGGAAACAGACCCAGTAAGAGTCAGCCAGAAATGCTGATACAGACACGCAGAGATAAATGCAAAAACCACAAAAAACAATAGGCAAAATGACCATAGGCAGAGGTCCTGTGTCTTAAAATAAGCCAAAACAGGGACTTCCCTGGCAGTCCAGTGGTTAAGACTTTGCTGTCCAATGCAGGGGGTGCGGGTTCAATCCCTGGTCAGGGAGCTAAGATCCCACATGCCTTGCAGCCAAAAAACCAAAATTAAAAAAATTTTAAAAAAGAAGCAATATTGTAACAAATTCAATAAAGACTTAAAAATGGTCCACATCAAAAAAATCTTTAACTCTCAAAAAATAATAATAACTCAAAAAAATAATAATAACCCAAAACAATCAGTCAAAGCCCTTGGTGGCAAGTATGTCATTGAAAGGACCATCTTTTTTTTAACTATTTATTTTTATTTTTGTCTGCGTTTGGTCTTCGTTGCTGCACGCAGGCTTTCTCTCATTGAGGCGAGCGGGGGCTACTCTTCGTTGCAGTGCACGGGCTTCTCATTTCCGTGGCTTCTGGTTGCGGAGCACGGGCTCTAGGCATGCGGGCTTCAGTAGCTGCGGCACGTGGGCTTCCATAGCTGTGACTCACGGGCTCTAGAGCACAGTCTCAGTAGTTGTGGCGCACGGGCTTAGTTGCTCCGTGGCACGTGGGATCTTCCTGGACCAGGGCTCAAACCCATGTCCCCTGCATTGGCAGGCGGATTCTTAACCACTGCGCCACCAGGAAAGTCCCAGGACCATCTTTTAAGGGAAGACTGCAGGTGAAAGTCCACAGTATAATTTCATCCCACCTGTGTCTCAAGTATGCCATCCCCATTAGAAAAGCCTGGAAAGACAGAGAGCCCTCAGGCTCATGCAGCCAAGTGAATCTTGCATAAGTATTCATGCCCTTGAAGAAGAGTGGGTGATCAGCCACAGGTAACAGAGGACCATTTCACTTCAAGGTAATATCACATATTTTTTCCCATCCACCCTCTTCCCTTTGTACCCAGTGAGCGTGTACACAGCATCCTCTGGAAGGTTCCAAGGATCATTAATGGGGGTAGAGATGTGGGTGGGAACGTGGAACATGGGCAAGGCTTGAGGGATATTTTCCCTCAATGACTGTCAGGTTTTTCCCCATAATTTTTGAAATATTTTATTTTCTGTTTCTAAGCTCTATATTGCTGATAAATACAGAGGCCCCTCGCTAAAGCCTGGCTACTAACCTCAATTTTTTCCTGGCTTCACCATATTTACTCTAAAGGTCTAACTGGTTGCAAATAACCTCTCCTTTGCAAAACACTCAACAGTCATCAGAATGTATTCATATACACTGAGTAAAGGATGTTCACAGAAACACTTTAAAGAAGGTAGGGCCACATATGAATTTTCTCTACTCTACAAGAGGAAGCCCGGAAGAAACTCGTGGAAGAAATTCATCCAAGGTCTCACAACCCAGCCAAGGCAGAGACAAGACCCAAATTTAGGTCCCCCGCCCAGTGACCTTCACTGCCGGCTATATTTCCTTGGCTGTATCCTTGGGGTACAGAGCTTCTGATCTCACACAGTTTCCCTCCTTTTGCTTCAGATCTTTGTTGTTGTTGTTAAATTTATTTTTGTTGAAGTACAGTTGCTGTACACGATCTTTGTTGTTTTTAATTAAAATGTCACATTACTTGAGTCCCTACCTAGATCCCATCATCCTTCCTCCCTCTCCAGAGATAACCACTCTTCTGAACCCAGAATTTGTCCTTTTGGTGTATATTTGATAGTTTTATTCCTAGGCTATATACATACAAATAACCTAACGCCTTGTTTTGTAGATTTCAAAATCGTTTCTATTATTCCGCAACTTGATTTTTTCTTTCCACAATTGTTTCTGAGCTTTGTCCATACCTTAGCTCTGATTCATTCATTTAAACTGCTATTAGTATTCCATGGCCTCACCTGTTTTCAACAGCGAAAAGCCATGCTGCAAGTCCAATGTTTCCCTTTTTTCCACCCTCCTCTCCTCAGGACTGAGCAGCAGAATTTGGAACCAGATGGGCTCCATGATCCCTCCTGGGCTTTCAGTGGGCCCATCCCCTGCTACGTTACAGCCTTTACTAATTTCCATTGGGGTTTATCCCGAGTGACTGGATTAATGAGACTTGATATTGTCATTTCACTGCCATCTTCATAATTAGTTCTCAGCGGAAATTGTTGTAGTCATGATCCTTCTCAGTAGGAAGAAGTCAAGATCAAATTCTGGGAATAGAGCTTTCGAAACTACGTGAAGCAGGAAATGTGAAATGGGACCTGACTCATTGCTACTCAAGAAGACCACTAAAACTAGGTAAATAAAAGCAAAGTAAAAGTTGTGGTTTGGGAACGTTGTGAAAGCATGTGTATGTAGGGATGTCATATTCTAAAACTATTCTGATACAATCATTAAACCAAACAATCATTATCTGAACGCTCATTTGGGAGGGAAACCCTAGGAATTGTATGGCATAACAAAGCAATAAAATGGCTTGTTTCTTGGGATAGGTGCTCATGAGGGTTGCTCATTGTCTGTGCTTGCCTCTACTCCAGTCCTCAGCATTACATGATAACTGTTTACAAGCCCATCCCTCCTATTGCACATTTCAGGATGGTGGAATCCATGTCATTGGTCCCTGGAGCCTGACACATATTTGGAGTTCCATTTGTCAAATGAAGTGTTTAGTAAGAAAAGAAGAGTAGCACCAGTGAAGTCCTATTGGCATGTAAGAATCTCCTAGAGGCTGCCTGTGAAAAAACGCATCACACCAAGCTACTAAAATCGCTGCAGAGCAAGCTCAAATATGGCAGCCATGAGAGGAACGGGCAGGAGCGCATCTACAGATGTGATGAAGCCAAGTTCATTCACTCAGCAAACACCAGCTGAGTGAGGACCTGAGGAGGAACAGAAACAGGCTAAAGGGCAGGGAAGGAGGGAAATATATACTTACTGAACCTCTACTTTCTAAGCTTATTTATGTTGGATGTAATATTTACCACACAGAAAAGTGAGTACAATCTCTATTTACTCACGAAGATACAAAGTCTCAGAGAGGCTGCCTCAGACAACCACTATCATTTTGCTCACCAGTAATAAACCCAGGATGCAAGCTCAGTTCCATGTGACCTGAAGGCCAATGAATGGACTTTCCATAGCAAACAGGGCATCTCTCCAAGGTGAGGAAGGATTCCTAACTTTGAGGAGCTTATGGTCTAATAAGGGAGATCATTTTGGCTTAATAAAAAAACATAATAATGACTAATTAGAAAATAAGCACATCGCAAGGGGGAGGAGATATGGGGATATATGTATACATATAGCTGATTCACTTTGCTATACAGCAGAAACTAACACACCATTGTAAAGCAATTATAGTCCAATAAAGATGTTAAAAAAAGAAAAGAAAAGAAAAGGAACACAGAGACTGAGATGTCAACATTCCTTATAACCAGGTAAAGTTTAGCCTATTACATTTTGCCTCCTACTACTTTTCTCCTACCTTCTAGAAAAACACCATGTCAATGTTCTCATTTCTTCGGTTTCCTCTACCTAGGATACTTTATTTACTCACTCTAGCTGACCACATGCCTTGCAGGTTTGTCATGGACGTGTGCACTTTTGGACCACCCGGAATCTGAAACTCTGTCGCACATTTGGGAAATTCCCAACCTTATGAATTTTAGTGAGACGCAGAGCCCACCTCCCACTTCAGAGGCCAAAAATGTCAATTGGTCACTTTCTGCCTACCTTGCAGCTAGAACACAGCTCAAGTCCTGCCAGTCAGGCATCCTCACCACAGACTTGGAAACAGGAGCAAGTGAGGTGAAGAAGCAAGGACCACAGATGATTCTGTCCGGAAGTTTAACAAAATTGAGGTCCTAGAGTGAAACTGAACAGGACTGGGCACAGAAGCCTTTCTGTATCCCCCAGTTCTTGTTTGGAGGGAACAGACCCCAGCCACCATGACCTTCCCTGAGTTCCAAAGGGCAGATTCAAACAGTTGCTAGTCGGGAAGGGAGGGGTTGCAGAGACAAGGGAGGAGCAGCCAAGAAACAATAGTGCAGCCTTGGGGCAGGGTCCTGGTTCTGCCTCAAGGATACACATAACAATGTCTTTGAGCTCTTTACAGAACCAAAACCTCCAACAAATGGAGTTAGCATTCTTCACGCCAGAGAAGACCACCTGAGGCCAGATTAAAGGAACCAGAGAAGCTCATCATGAGATTACCTGAGACCAGATTAAAGGAGTACAGGCCCTGCACACACTCTAATCTTATCAGCAATCTCACCCTTGAAGCACTGCTACAAAAACTCCCTCACCAGGGCTTCCCTGGTGGCGCAGTGGTTGAGAGTCTGCCTGCTGATGCAGGGGACACGGGTTCGTGCCCTGGTCCGGGAAGATTCCACATGCCACGGAGTGGCTAGGCCCATGAACCATGGCTGCTGAGCCTGCACATCCGGAGCCTGCACATCCGGAGCCTGCACATCCGGAGCCTGCATGTCCAGAGCCTGCATGTCCAGAGCCTACATGTCGGAGCCTGTGCTCCACAATGGGAGAGGCCACAACAGTGAGAGGCCCACATACCACAAAAAAAACAAAACAAAAAAAACTCCTCACCAAATCCTCCCAGGTTGGGACACACAATTTTCAAGGGCAGGAGCCCTCTGTGTCCCCATTTTCCTGGAAAAGCAATAAAGCTATTCATTTCTACTTCACCCAGAACTCTGTCTGTGAGATTCAATTCAGCACCAGTGCACAGAGGCCGAGTTTATGGCATCAGTAGTAGCTTAAACAATAAAGGCTTTAATTATATCATATAAAAAGCACTCTGGGACTTCCCTGGTGGCACAGTGGTTAAGAATCTGCCTGCCAATGCAGGGGACACGGGTTCGAGCTCTGGTCCGGGAAGATCCCACATGCCGCAGAGCAACTAAGCCCATGCACCACAACTACTGAGCTTGTGCTCTAAGCCCGCGAGCCACAACTACTGAGCCCACGTGCCACAACTGCTGAAGCCCACAGGCCTAAAGCCGAGCAAGAGAAGCCACTGCAATGAGAAGCCTGTGCACCACAACACAGAGCAGTCCCCGCTCGCTGCAACTAGAGAAAGCCTGTGTGCAGCAACGAAGACCCAACACAGCCAAAAATAAATAAATTAATTAAAAAAAAAAAATATATATATATATATATAATATATATATATTTTTAAAAAGAACTCTGGAAGTAAGAATTCTAGTGTTGGCATGGAAATCCAATGAGGTCAAAGGTCCAGACCTCTTCTTCACGCTCTGCCCTACTGTCCTTATTCATAACCTCATTGTTGCAAGGTAGCTCTTGCAGCTCTGCATTAGGGTAAGAAGGAGAGGGAAGGGACTGTACCCATCATCCTTTGTTTTTATCAGAAAAGCAAAACAGTGCTCTGAGGGCCTCAAGCAATGAGTCCATCATGACTCATTCCTTGTAGTTGAACAATCCCTCCCACGTCCACCCCTCCAACAAAATCTGAGTTCCATAAGCAAGAAAGGAAAAGCCAAAGGAAAGTGGGATGAATGTTTATCAAAGATCCAATGGTATGTGCCATAGTCTACCCATGAGACCAGCCAACATCTCCATATGTGACAATCGAGCTCCAAGTCCAGGATCTTAGACCCAAACATGCCTTCTCAAAGTCTTGTGACCTGGAAGCTTCAAAACACATTATTTACTTCACTCAGTTGAATTCACCCAATAAATAGTGATAAGGAAGGCATACGATAAGTGAATCAACATTGTGCAGAAAAGGGAAGAATGGAAAACACAAAGCAAGCACCAGTCCTAACATGTGCCATAGTCCACTGAATAGGACAGGTACTCTGGTTGGCAGAACAGGGAGTTCCTTTGTGCGTTAACCCAGAGATCCCTGGTTCTACCTTTGGAATGCTCCTCTTTGTTCCCTAGCCTCTGTGATCGCTTGTCCTGGCCTCTGAGAGAAACTTCCAGGCCCACTGTCCTCACAGCCCCCTCTGAGGTGGGCCTTGAGGAAGACAGCCTTCTGGGAGGTGCATGGCTTTCATGGTCTTTTTTAAATTGATGCAAGTAGCTTTTATTATTATGAGTAAGACTACTATGTACATTCTGCACAACTCTTTCTGTGGATATCAGAGACCAACTTTCACTTAACAGATTGGAAAAGATCAAAAACTTTGATAACACACTGCATTGGCAAGCCAGTACTGGCAGACACTTTCATATATATGCTGACAGGAGCATAAACTGCAGCTCCTTCCATGGAGGGCAATTTGACTAAATATATTACTCATAAGTACATATGAGTAATTTTGAGATATATATAGCTATCTATCTATATACATTTGGTTATATACATATACATTACTCATGCAATATCTTTTGACTAATTCCACTTCTAGGAATTGATCACACAAATGTATTCACACAAATAAAATGACATTTCTGCAAGATTATTCACTGCAGCTGTGTTTCTAAAGCACAGGATTGGAAACCACCTAAATGACAATCAATAAAGGATGGTTAAATAAAGCATGACACACCCATACGATGACATCCTATACAGTTATAAAAAAAGCATGATAAAGCTCTTAACTTAGGTCTCCTAGAAACATGGTTAAATTTTTTAAAAACAGGTGCAAAACAGTATAAGATAGTGTCACCTGAGTCAGAAAGAAAGGACAGTCACACATCTCTGGGAGGACACCCAAGAAACAGATAACAAAAGTTGCCACTGGGGAAGGGAGCTGGGTGGCTGTGAGCATGACTGGGAGCAAAACTTTTCACTGTGTTTCCTTTCTTTTGTATTTGAGCCATATGAACACGTAAGCCATTTAAAATCTTTTAAATTGAAGTATAGTTGATTTATAATGTTGTGTTAGTTTCAGGTGTACAGTAAAGTGATTCCGTTTTATATATGTATGTATATATATGTATGTATATACATATATATCTATTCTTTTTCAGATTATTTTCCATTATAGGTTATTACAAGCTGTTGAATATAGTTCCCTGTGCTATAGAGTAGGTCCTTGTTGTTTAGCTATTTTATATACAGTAGTGTGTTTCTGTTCATTCCAAACTCCTAATTTGTCTCTCACCCCCCTCACTATCCCTTTTGGTAACCAAAAATTTATTTTCTATGCCTGTGAGTCTATTTCTGTTTTGTAAATAAGTTCATTTGCATCACTTTTTTAGATTCCACATATGAGTGATATCATATATTTGTCTTTCTTTGTCTGACTTACTTCACTTAGTATGATAATCTCTAGGTCCATCCATGTTGCTGCAAATGGTATTATTTCATTATTTTTTATGGCTTAGTAGTACACAGCCGTAAAAAGTCAAGTGGTACACACTTGACTTTTAACCCAAGGTCACCTCATGGTCCGAAATGGGTACTGGAGTGCCAGTCACCACAGCTAAGTGCAGGCAGAAGAAGGAAAAAGAAGAAAGGACAAAAAGGAACTTGTAAAACTGAATTACCCCTTTGAAATAGCCTTTCCAGAAATTCTGATGTCTCATTGACAACACATAAATCCCATGTTCAACCCTACCAAGGGGACTGAGAAATGTAGTCCTTTATTCCAGAAAGCAACATATTCTACAATGTGTTGAAAACTAATCTGAGTGCAAAGGGGAGTGCAAGAGGCATTCTGCAAAACACCTGACCAGTACTCCTCAAAACTGTCAAAATGATGAAAAACAAAGACTGTCACAGATCTGCTATAGAATGAATGTCTGTGCCTCCCCCCAAAATTCATGTTGAAATCCTAACCCCCAAGGTGATGGTCTTATAAGGTGGGGCCTTTGGGAGGGGATTAGTTCATGAGGGTGGAGCCCCCATTAATGAGATTAGTGCCCTTGTAAAGGAGACCCCACAGAGCTGCCTTGCCCCTTCTGCCACGTGAGGACACAGAGAAAAGATAGCCATCTATTACCAGGAAGTGGGCCCAAACCAGACGCCAAACCTGCCAGTGCCTTGATCTTGGACAACCCAGTCTCCAGACTGAGAGAAACAAATTGTGTCTATAAGCTGTCCAGTCTATGGTATCCTGTTATAGCAGCCTGATCAGAAGGCAAGATCAGAAGAAACTAAGGGGACATAACAACTAAATGCAAAGTGGTATCCAGGATTAGATCCTGGAGCAGAAAATGGGCATTAGTTTAAAAACTAATGAGATCTGAATAATGTCTAGAGTTTATGTATTAGTAATGTGCCAATGCCAGTTTTCTACTTTTGACAAATGTACCATTGTTATGCAAGATGTTAACAATAAAGGGGACTGGGTGAAGGGTAAACCAGCACTCTCTGTACTAGCTTGGTGATTTTTCTGTTTTTCCAACATTTTTAGTTAATTTCAGAAACAGAATTTGTCAAAATAATCTGACTCACCTAAATCTGACAAGGGAACTCCTTCCCCCAGGTACTCCCATAAGTATGTCCTTCAGGTCTCTGCCCAAACGTCACCTTCTCAAGGACTCCTTTGACCACCCTATTAAAAATAGCAAACCCTACTTTACCTGGTTACTCTAACCTGCTTTGTTTTTCTCCCTGGCACTTATCACCATCTAATACTCTACATATAATTTATTGGTTTATTTTCTTCCTTCCCACCTCCTCCAGCCAGAGGAGGGCAGGAAATTTTGTTCTCTGAGTCCTCAGCACATGGATGGGTACCTAGTACACAGTTAGCACTCAATAAACATTTTTCAAATGAGTGAGTGAACCTTCTTCTAAACTATTTAACTGGGATTTCTATTACTTGCAGACAAAAGCATCCTAACTAATATGCATGTACAGTGGTTTAAGTCAATGGAGAGCCAGAACCACCTGACACAGGCAGGACCACCATGATTTCAGACTCTCAAGAATGATGATTTGGGTCACCGTATGCAGTGGCAAACCCCAGTCAACTGACAAAGAGAACAGGGGTTGGATGGCGCTGCAGAAGGACAGTCCCAATCATCAACCATGGATTCATGAGTAGTCTAGAAACAAGAACTGTAACATCTCACCCTAACTTTTTTCCTAATGTGTCAAAGAAACATTTATGTATTTTAACTAATTTTACCCCTGGTGTCCATCTCCCTTTTCCTCATCACTCTATAAAGGATTTCAGTAGGTGGTCTACAAGAACGGCTTCTATCCCAAGACACTATAATGGGACCAAAGAGGTAATTGATGAGTATTTGGCTCATTCCTCTTTGGGGGAGGGATGGATGCATTTTCCATTGTACTAATGCTGCACTATGTGAGTCTGGAGTTGTTAAATTTCTATTTGAAAACGTAAATATGGGAAGAAGTGTGTGTGTATGTAACATTGGACAACCATACTGGCAGACTCTGATGGACATTTATCTATCTCTTTGGCCACACAGCATTTGAACTCCCCACTTTTATAGCTAAGATTTATTGAGTGCTTATCATCTGTCAGGCACTGTTTCAAATGCTTCGTCTATGTTACCTAATAAAATCCTCACAGCAACCCTATGAGATAGGTACTATTATTCTCCTCCTTTTACAGATGAGGAAACTGAGTACCAGGGACATTTCATAATTTAACAAAAGCCATAAAGTTAGTAAGTAACAGACCTTGAATTTGTATCCAGAGAGTTTGATCCCAGTGTCCACACTCTTAACTACTACTCAATATTGTCCTCACTATATTGACTGTATTCAGAAAATTTCCCATCTTGTGGTTTCTAGTGGAAGGCAGAACCCAACTGCCATTTTAGAAGCATAGGGAAAATTCCAGAAATTCACCTCCCCAGGCCCCCTGCAGGTCAGTCATGAGTACAGAATCTAGACTCCATCAATCTGAAGCAACTGCCCCAGACTCTAAGCCAGTAGGCATTTTGTAAAGAAATAAAAATCATGGAGAATTTTTTCTGGAGGCAGTGGCATTGTACCAAGATTGAACTCCTGAGCTTGAACTCCTACTGAGATTGAACTCCTGAACTCCTACTGCCCTGTCCAGTGTCAATGGTGCTACCCACACGTACAGTGTTTGGTGGTGGAGTCAGTCTGTCAGATAGATAGAACCAGTCTACAGCAGTAATTTTGATCCTGACTTCTGGCTGTATAGCCTCCAAGTCTAGTTTTCCAAGCCACTTCCCCCATGTGCTTCTCTGAGCTACCCAATATCTTTATATAAGAATGATTATTACCTTATTACTGAGTTTATTTTTTTCTTTTTTAATTGCGCTATAATTGACAGTTATCATTGTATTTGTTTTAGACATACAACATAAAGATTTGATATATGTATATATTGTAAAATGATCACCACAATAAATTTAGGTAACATCCATCACCTCACATAGTCCCAACTGTTTTTTCTTGAGATGAGAACTTTTTAACTTAGTGACTGACTTTTAAATATGTAATACCATAATATTAACTGTAGTCACCATGCAGTACATTACATCCCCAGGACTTATTTATCTTATATCTGCAAGTTTGTACCTTTGGACCACCTTCATCTAGTTCTCCTAGCCCCTACCATGCACCTCTGGCAACCACCAATCTGTTCTATGTTTGTTTGCATTCCATTTTTTTTTCAGATTCCACATACAAGTGAGATCACACAGTATTTGTCTTGCTCTGTCTGACTTATTTCACTTAGCATAATGCCCTCAAGGTCCATCCAATTTGTTGTAAATGGCAAAACTTCCTTCTTTTTTATGGCTGAGTAATAGTTCATTGTGTGAATAGACCACATCTTCTTTATCCATTCTTGCACTGATGGACATTTAGGTTGTTTCAATGTCTTGGCTATTGTAAATAATGCTACAATGAACATGGGAGTTCAGATATCTTTTCAAGATAGTAACCTTGTTTTCTTCAGATAAATATCTAGAAGCAGAATTGTTGGATCATATAGTAGTTCCATTTTTAACTTTTTGAGGCACCTCCATACTGCTTTCCATAGTGGCTGCACCAATTTACCTTCCCATCGACAGTGCACAAGGGTTCCCTTCCCAATATGATTTTAAGAAATGACTTTGCTACTAATAGCAATGAGAATCAACTTCTGTTGCTTGCAACCAAGGACCTTGGTATATGAGTCCTTTCCTGAGGATGAGAGACCCAGAAACATCTAGGCTCTAGTCATACCTGGCAAGTTGATGGCACAGTCATGCCAGAAGCCTATCAGTACAGGAATCATGTGGGCTGTGGTGCCTCTTGGAAAGAGAACTTAAGCTCTGTTCTCTGCTGGACTTCATCCATATCTTGTATGGCAGACTGATGGAATGGCCACACGTAATCCTCTGTTCAGGAGAGTTGAGGACCCTGTGATGGTTCATTTTATGTACCAACATGACTGGGCCACAGGGTGCCCAGACATTTGGTTAAATCTTATTCTGAGTGTGTCTATGAGGGTGTTTGGTGATGAGATTAGCATCTGAATCAGGAGACTGAATAAAGCCGATAGCACACCGTAGTGAGGGTGGGCCACATCCGATCCACTGAGGGCCTGAATAGAACAAAAGGCTGAGCAAGCTAGAATCTGCTCTCTCTCTCTACCTGACGGTGTTCATGCTGGAACATCGGTCTTCTTCTGCCTTTGGACTCGTATGAAACTTACACCATCAACTCTCCTGGTTCTTAGGCCTTTAGACTGCATATCTTTGGACTTCTCACCCTCCATAATCATGTGAGCTAATTTCTTAGTAATGAATGGATGAGTGAATGAATGAATGAATGTTCTTTTGTTCTGTTTCTCTGGAGAACCTTGGCTAATACAGACCCCCGTGAGAGAGAAATGATGCTAGGGGAAAAAAGAAATGTACTTGACCTAGTAAGGAAAGGAAAGGCAATTCTTTAAGAAGAGTTGTTATGTTGAACCAGGATTTCTCTGACTTTGAAATCCACAGACCACTTAACAAGCCAAATTTTAGGTCATTTCTAAAGAGAGTCATCGTGATTTTAATAATAAACATAAAAACCTTTAAAATCAATAGTTTATTTCATATCAATTGAAAGGGTTGAGACTTTGAAATCTTTCGCTCTTTGGCTTGGTGACGTAGTTTTGTCACCAGATTCCACATCTAATTGGTTTCTCCTCTCTATTTTTTTCTACCTAATTATAAAATTCTAAATTCCAATTATAAGTTATTGAGCATGGCAGGAAGAGTTAGGCTCTGTCAGATAATGCTAGGTATTTGGGTTGAACAGGGACACGGAAATCATGGAGAGATGACTCACTGAAGTCTTCTTTCAGCTTTGCATCAGATGCTCAGTCAATAAGCATATCACACTCAAAAGCTGGAGGAATGACTCGCAGCTTGGGAATCGGTGCTGAATGGATTCCTAATCTACTCTTTGGAAAGTAGCTTTTCATGCGCCCTTGCAGCCCCTGGACATAATTTTAAAATATGGCCAATAATACATCATTGATTTCTTCTCCCTGAGAAGGAAATCAGCAGGTGCTGGAGAAAAGACAAACTTTCTGCAACTTAGCTATTTGCACCATGAAGAAATTCTGGTATCTGACCCTCAGTATTAAAATTTATGATCATTCAGCCCTGAGGCAGTAGGCTCAGGCTCTCAAGACAATAAACACATTGCTGAAATACACAGTTGAGCAAAACACTTGAAGTCCTAGAAATGGAGTTTATGACATTTATCAGTGTCGTAGAGAAATGTTTTTATTTCCTTCTTGACTTCAAAAATTCTTGAGCTCCTTTCTCTCTGACAGTTGGGTACTTCAGTATGGAAGAAGTCTTGTACTAGGTGCCCATTTCTCGACATCCCACATTAAAAAGATATGCTGCCAGTGGGTATAATTTGAATGGATTCACAGTTTTCACTATCTCTATTAACCTTGAATCAAGATCAAGATGTGTTTGAAAACGCAGGCTTTATTATTATTCAGGTATGATGAGGCCAACAGATCAGGAGAAGTTTGCCATTGAAAAAAATAGATTTGTTATACAGATCCCCAAAAGTAAGGGCACACCATGCCATGAGGGGGGCCACATGAGGAAACACCAGGGTTGGTCACAAGGCAGAGGGAGAGGGACTTCCCTGGCGGTCCAGTGGTTAAGACTCTGAGCTTCCACTGCAGGGGGCACAGGTTCAATTCCTGGTCGGGGAACTAAGATCCCACATGCCCTGTGGTCAGTGAGGGGGCGGGGAAGGCAGAGGGAGAAGGAGAGAAACCTGAGCAATAGCCTTTATTGCGGTTCCCATGGGAAGGAATACGTGAGGCAGGGTAAACTGGTTTAGGATTGGCTAAATTAATATTTCAGCAGGCCCTGGGGCATAGCATAGGAACTGTCCCTAATTTCTGCTATGTTGTCTTGGAGGTTTTAGAGTAGATGGATAGTGGCCCGGAGTGTGAGAGCCTGATAAAGAAGGTGGTTGGAGGTATGGGCTCTGGATTGTTTGATTTGCATATAAAAGGCAACTCTGGTGATTTTCATTTACTTTCTCTAGGAATTAGCTATCCTGGGAGGGGTAGTCTCTCCAGTGTCAGCAAGGCCCCCCGATGTCAAAGCCTCAGCACACAGACAATAAGAGACACGTTGAAGGTAGGATGCATACTGTTGGCCAATAATTATTCTCAGTAAATAGAGCAGTGTGGGCATGACATTACAGAGGACCTTTTTTTTTTTTTTTTCAGATATAATCTCTATGCTTTCTTCATTTCTTTTTCTTTTTTTAAATTTTTTATTGTAGTACAGTTGATTTACAATGTTGTGCTAGTTTCTGCTGTACAGCAAAGTGAATCAGTTGTACGTATACGTATATCCACTCTTTTTTAGATTCTGTTCCCATATAGGCCATTACAGAGTACTGAGTAGAATTCCCTGTGCTATACAGTAGGTCCTTGTTAGTTATCTATTTTATATACAGTCGTGTGTATATGTCAATCCCCACCTCCCAATTTACCCCTCCCTCCCATTTTCCCCTAGATAACCATAAGTTTGTTTTCTACATCTGGAATGCCCCTGCTTGCTTTACACACAGCTATGTATATTCAGGGAAGGTCCCAACATTTATTTTCTAGTCTACAACATCACTCATGAACTAAGCAGCAGCTAGGTGAAAACTCTCTTCTGCAGCACATGCCTTTTGACTGAGAAACAAGACAGAAAGTCTCTAAACACTTCTCCCTCATGTTTGCATCACACGCATTCCAAGAGCTATTTCACTCTCTATATGTCAGTAGTTTCGTCCAACCATACATGATGATAATGGCTCTTTCATATTGCCTGTGATATCCAACAGCATCATTTTTCAACAGCATCATTTTTTTTTTTTTTTTTTTGGGCTGCGTTGGGTCTTCGTTGCTGTGCACAGGCTTTCTCTAGTTGAGGCCAGCAGGGGCTACTCTGCGTTGCGGTGCGCGGGCTGCTCATTGCGGTGGCTTCTCTTGTTGCAGAGCACGGGCTCTAGGTGTGCAGGCTCAGTAGTTGTGGTGCACGGGCTTAGTTGCTCTGTGGCATGTGGGATCTTCCCGGACCAGGGCTCGAACCCGTGTCCCCTGCATTGGCAGGTGGATTCTTAACCACTGCACCACCAGGGAAGTCCCAACAGCATCATTTTTTTAAATGAATTTTTCAATAACTTGTTATGCTTTCTGAGTACAGTTGTCATCATATTTAGCTGGTTTTATAAGCTTCCCTTCAATAACATAAATAATACCTCTTTTTGCTCTGAGGATAGCAATTCTGAATGATGCCTCTAGTTTTGGTCTCCCTTCTGCCTTTAATGAGAAAATTAATCAGTTCAAGGTTTACTAAGGAGGTTTCTGTGCTTCATTTGCAAGAAATCTGATGGCTCTCTCTCACTACTTGACAAAGTTTCAGACAACATATGAGGGACTGGGAGAAATAGATGACCTGGCCAACAAAATCCAATTTCTAATTTATTATCACACTTCTTCTTTGCACTCCTCTTTTGACAGATTGTGTGGTCTTACTTGTTCCAGCACATAGACTCACATACTACATTTGAGTTGTACTCTTTACATTATTGTTTTCACCTCTATTTGTAATGCTTCCTTGAACCACTTCCAAGCCATCTATCTTTCTCTGTAAACTAGGGAAATACTACAACACATTTTAAACTAGAAATATTCCCTTAAATGTTGCTTTCACTGTTTCCAACCATTTGTTTTTTTGTTTTTTTGTTTTGCGGTAAGCGGGCCTCTCACTGTTGTGGCCTCTCCCATTGCAGAGCACAGGCTCCGGACGCGCAGGCCCAGCAGCCATGGCTCACGGGCCCAGCCGCTCCGCGACATGTGGGATCTTCCCAGACAGGGGCACGAACCCATGTCCCCTGCATCGGCAGGCGGACTCTCAACCACTGCGTCACCAGGGAAGCCCCCAACCGGTTTTGATATAAAATGTTCTCCTGTTCTCCACTTCACTGGTTTTCTCGACATTACAATACAAAAATTAACTATGACAAATGCAAACTTCAACAAATATATACAATAACTCGCGAATGACATGGAAGTACGATGAGCTAGATGAACTGAATTCTATTCACTGAAACTTTACATGAGATGATATCACAAAATTGGAGGAAATACACAATAGATTTTGTAATAAATACAAGATGTTTAAGAAGACAATAATGTAGTGAGATTTTAGTTAAAATTATAACTGAGATTATAAATTTGTAAAACTCAGAGGAATAATATTGTCCCATTGTTTTTTCTTTTGAAAATCCCTGTGAATCACCTGATAGCTGGGCAGGGATCACAATAATCACAGTAGGTCTGGTTTCCCTTTTGATCTTCCGGATAACTAAATCAATCATGTTTGTTCCATTGTTTCAGGTATTCTGTTCACTTTTTTAAATTCAGAAACGACTTTGTATTTCCAGAAATGTTTTTTTCTATTTGACTGTTCCTTTGCAATATAGTAAGATTTGTATAATTTTTTTAATCTCTAATTTCTCCCCAAGTCTGTGTCAGAACTCCCTATTCTAGTTTTGGTTAGATTTGCCTTCTGGCTACTGAGCCCATTATATGATTCAGGGGCTTTCTTCGCCTGTTTGCATCACTTAATGCAAGTCAGGATGCTGGGCTCTTGCAGGCAGTGGGGAGCTGACTGCTTCGGAAGAAACTTCTTCTTCTGTAGGTCAGAGCCAAACAAACTGGCAAGCTGGGACTTCTTTTTTTTTTTTTTAACAGGGTATTTATGTATTTATTTATTTTCAGTTATTTATTTTGGCTGCGTTGGGTCTTTGTTGCGGTGCGTGGGCTTCTCATTGCAGTGGCTTCTCTTGTTGCCGAGCATGGGCTCTAGGCACGCAGGCTTCAGTAGTTGCAGTGCATAGACTCAGTAGTTGTGGCTCTCAGGCTCTAGAGTGCAGGCTCAGTAGTTGTGGCGCCCGAGCCTAGCTGCTCCGCGACATGTGGGATCTTCCCAGACGAGGGCTCAACCCACGTCCCCTGCATTGGCAGGCGCATTCTTAACCACTGCGCCACCAGGGAAGACCCACACACTCATTCTTTTTTTTTTTTTTTTTTTTTTAATTACACATTGATCACTTTGCATCCCTTTTTATTTATATTAAGTCCTCTGCTGGTAAATAATTTTTTTTTATGGTCCAAAGATTTTTTATTTTTATTTTTTGCTTTATAACAAATTTAATCAGTTATACATATACATATGTTCCCATATCCCCTCCCTTTTGCATCTCCCTCCCACCCTCCCTATCCCACCCCTCCAGGCGGTCACAAAGCACCGAGCTGATCTCCCTGTGCTATGCGGCTGCTTCCCACTAGCTATCTACCTTACGTTTGGTAGTGTATATATGTCCATGCCGCTCTTTCACTTTGTCACAGCTTACTCTTCCCCCTCCCCATATCCTCAAGTCCATTCTCTAGTAGGTCTGTGTCTTTATTCCTGTCTTACCCCTATGTTCTTCATGACATTTTTTTTCTTAAATTCCATATATATGTGTCAGCATACAGTATTTGTCTTTCTCTTTCTGACTTACTTCACTCTGTATGACAGACTCTAGGTCCATCCACCTCATTACAAATAGCTCAATTTCATTTCTTTTTATGGCTGAGTAATATTCCATTGTATATATGTGCCACATCTTCTTTATCCATTCATCCGATGATGGACACTTAGGTTGTTTCCATCCCTGGGCTATTGTAAATAGGGCTGCTATCAACATTTTGGTACATGTCTCTTTTTGAATTATGGTTTTCTCAGGGTATATGCCCAGTAGTGGGATTGCTGGGTCATATGGTAGTTCTATTTGTAGTTTTTTAAGGAACCTCCATACCGTTCTCCATAGTGGCTGTACCAATTCACATTCCCACCAGCAGTGCAAGAGTGTTCCCTTTTTTCCACACCCTCTCCAGCATTTATTGTTTCTAGATTTTTTGATGATGGCCATTCTGACTGGTGTGAGATGATATCTCATTGTAGTTTTGATTTGCATTTCTCTAATGAGTAAAGATGTTGAGCATCCTTTCATGTGTTTGTTGGCAGTCTGTATATCTTCTGTGGAGAAATGTCTATTTAGGTCTTCTGCCCATTTTTGGATTGGGTTGTTTGTTTTTTTGTTATTGAGCTGCATGAGCTGCTTATAAATTTTGGAGATTAATCCTTTGTCAGTTGCTTCATTTGCAAATATTTTCTCCCATTCTGAGGGTTGTCTTTTGGTCTTGTTTCTGGTTTCCTTTGCTGTGCAAAAGCTTTTAAGTTTCATTAGGTCCCATGTGTTTATTTTTGTCTTTATTTCCATTTCTCTAGGAGGTGGGTCAAAAAGGATCTTGCTGTGATTTATGTCATAGAGTGTTCTGCCTATGTTTTCCTCTAAGAGTTTGATAGTGTCTGGCCTTACATTTAGGTCTTTAATCCATTTTGAGCTTATTTTTGCCCACACACTCATTCTTAAGTGTGAAGGAAAGGAGAGAAAGAAAAAAGAAGAAAGGGAGGGAGGGAGGGAGGGAATGAAGAAGGAAGGAAGGAAGGAAGGCAAAGAAAAAGAGAGAAAGAGAAAAGCAGCATAGAGTACATTTTAAAACTTAACCAAGAGGATGGATTTTTGTATCTGCATGACAACGAGCCACTACATGATCACTTAGTTTCCCAAAAGATAAGGGTTCGTCCTGAATCAGCAACAGAGATACCACCACTGCAGGCCATTGTCAGAAAACACAACCTTGAACCACCTACTCTGCTCTTTTAGAAAGTCTTGCTAAGAGGTGTGGCATTTAAGGGGGTCCTAGAGCCACCTACTTCTAACTTCAGTCCTACCAATTGTTCAGGTGAAGCCACCAAAAGGCTTCATACTTGGCCCCCAATAGCCTGAGCTACAGAACCATCTTCACTGAAGTGCTCTTAAATGTTTTAACGTCAACTTTCATTGAGCATGACTACAGAGACAGACGGTATATGAAAAGTGATTTTGCTTTTGTTAAAAATCTTGTTATTAAGTAAATTATTCAACATTCCTGATAACAAGGACAACAACAATAAAAACCCTGTGTGAAGGAAAGCCTGAGAAACTTACAATCCAGAGGAAACTAGGGAGACCAGATGACTAAATCCAAGATTCTGTCCTGGATATATG
Organism: Hyperoodon ampullatus; assembly: GCF_949752795.1. Classification (NCBI taxonomy): domain Eukaryota; kingdom Metazoa; phylum Chordata; class Mammalia; order Artiodactyla; family Ziphiidae; genus Hyperoodon; species Hyperoodon ampullatus. Next base: position 118,211,680 of record NC_136919.1, read on the forward strand.
GATACCTGGGTACCAGGACTGAATCCTGGACACCCAGATAGTAGAACTGAATCTTGGATGAGAAAAAGGATGTTAGTGGGAAAACTGGTGAAATCTGAATAAAGTTAGAGTTTAATTAATATTTATGTACCAATGTTAATTCCTTAGTTTTGGTAAATGTTAGGGGAAATTGAGTGGAGAATCTGCAGGAACACTGTATTATCTCTGAAACTTTTCTGTAAATCTAAAATTATTCCAAAATAAAATGTGTATTTAGGGGATAAAAAGCTCACATGAGAAGCTTAGAAGAAAAACCACATCTCCCAAGAGAGTCTTCTATGCATACCTCTGTTTTGACAATAAGTTCCCATAACTTACTGTCCTTATTTTTATGTTTGCTATTCAGAAGCTCAGAGCCAAATCCCACGCTGGGTCACATCAACGTCATTAACCCTTAGAGTTATCATATTTGTTTCCTCATTTTTCCTGATCCTGATTTCCCATTTCAGTTAGGAATAAAGCCTAACCTTGCTGTGTTTTTGCTATTGTTGTCATAAGCCACCTCTAATCCTTTCAGGAAGGAGGCTCTGCATTAATTATAGATGTGAAAATTGTCCTAAAGCAGGAAAGCAAGATCGTGAAGGCTCAGAAAGTCATGGGTCACAAGGAACGGCTCCTTTAGGCAGAAAGATGACTCAGGGGAGAAACAATGGTTGTCTTCAAATAACTGAAAGATTGACCTTGAGAAAGCAGGAGAGACTTTCTCCATGCTGCACCAGAAGGCCAAACCCCAACCAAGGGGTGCTCATCACCAGAGGAAGACCCTCAACTCAAAGTGAGGAAGAACTAACAAAGCTGACCAATGGGGGAGTAGTTAGTTCCCTGGCCCTAGAGACACTTAAGGCATATCTAGATTATTTCAGCAGGATCCTCTATTTTTTTAAAATGCTATTCAAATGCAATAAGTCTGATTCATTGGGTACCAAGACTCTAGTCTAGACCACCTGTCAGGAATTCCTCATTGAAGAGGTTCAGCTAGGAGATCTGAACATTTCTTTCAGCTGCATATTCTGCATAGTTTATACTACAGTTCTGGGATGTAGAATGAATAAACGTAACAGCAGTGGGTGATATTAAATGCATACTCTGTGTCAGGAGCTGCGGGGTGTGCTTTGCAGCCATTATCTCTAGTAACCTTCCAACAACTCTTCCATCTGGCCCAACAGGAGAGTTTATGCCCTCCTGGCCATGCCTTTTCACACTGCTCTCGTCTCTAGTGGCAGTGTTGGTGAGAGAGCTGTAGCATGATACCCCAAAGGCAGAGTCTGAGATAGTTACTTGTGTCTTTTTGGAAAGAAGTATGGGTGACTGAGTCAGGTGACCCATTTAGTCGATAGCTATGGCCTTAGCAATCAACTTAATAATGTATTGAGAAGATGGCAAGTCTATCTGTTCATAGATAGGAGAAAATCTCCTTTCCCTCAGCATCCCTAGCTTCAAGCAGAACTTCCTCTTCTTTCTATATGTGGGTGAATGCTGTGTAATATCTATTATATAATATGGCACCCACTAGCTGTGTGACCTTGGGCCAGTCACTTAACTTCTGTCCACCCCTCACTTGCTCCAGGGGGTCAGACAAATATTTTTGAGAACCCTTAGTGCTAACATTACCGATGATGGACTTCCCTGGTGACGCAGTGGTTAAGAATCCACCTGCCAATGCGGGTGACACGGGTTCGAGTCCTGGTCCAGGAAGATCCCACATGTCGCGGAGCAACTAAGCCCGTGCACCACAACTACTGAGCCTGCACTCTAGAGCCCACAAACCACAACTACTGAAGCCTGTGCAGCTAGAGCCCGTGCTCCGCAACAAAAAGAAGCCACCACAATAAGAAGCCCAAGCACCGCATCGAAGAGTAGCCCCGGCTCGCTGCAAGTAGGGAAAGCCTGCACGCAGCAACGAAGACCCAACACAGCCAAAAATTAATTAACTAATTAATTTAAAAAATAATAATAGGGCTTCCCTGGTGGCGCAGTGGTTGAGAATCTGCCTGCCAATGCAGGGGACACAGGTTCGAGCCCTGCTCTGGGAAGATCCCACATGCCGCGGAGCAACTAGGCCCGTGAGCCACAATTACCGAGCCTGCGCGTCTGGAGCCTGTGCTCCGCAACAAGAGAGGCCGCGAGGCTGCGATAGTGAGAGGCCCGCGCAAGGCGATGAAGAGTGGCCCCCGCTTGCCACAACTAGAGAAAGCCCTCGCACAGAAACGAAGACCCAACGCAGCCGAAAATAAATAAATTAATTAATAAACTCCTACCCCCAACATCAAAAAATAATAATAATAACATTACAGATGATGGATGGAGGTGAAGTGATATTTTCAACAACATCCAAAAGTCAAGTCATGAGTGAAAGATCATCTGAATGTTTCATCTTGAGGTTTAAACTTTCCTTTACAAAGTGCTCATTTGCCAGCGACTTTATTTTTATCCTTGTCCCTGAGAAGTAGCTATTGAGCTCCATTTTTAACATCTGCAAAATGGGGACATGGACCTTACCCAGTGACTCAGTCCTTCTGACCCTGGTGGTTTACCATGCTGGGTTCCAGGACAGTGAAAATAGTGCTCCTGTGAAATCAGAGTTTCTGCCGCAGGAAAGGGCTAATGATATTGACTGTTATTACACCATCCAGAGGAACATTTGGAAGCAGAATAGCATGGGCCCTACAGAGAATAAAACACAGGAGTTTGTGGAAGGGATCTTGGTCCCTAAGGGGAATAGCTTGTAGGAAGAGAATCAATGAGGCCCAAGGTTCAAGGGAGAGAGAACCTTGTTCACAAGGTAACAAGTTATAATAATTTGTGACAGTTATAACAATTTGTCTCTCAGTGCCCAGATGCCATGTGGCCTATACAGATCCATCAGACACCTTCCCTGCCCCTAATTACCAGCAGTTCACAGGGAAGGCAGAAAAACAACCAATAAACAAGGCAAACTGAGTTACACGTAATAATAGTGCTGTGCCAGCAGAGAAGAGAACAAGGTGGATTCAGAGAAGTCTTGATAAGCTTTTTGAAAAAAAGCGGCATCAGAATTTTGTCTTAGGGATGGTAAGAGTTCTATAGATGAGTTTAAGGGAGGAAGAGATTCTGACCAGGAAGACAAGTTATAAATAAAGACACAGAAGCAGCCAAATTAAAACTGTGAGTTTCTATAAGATGAGGAAGAAAGGGGATACAGGAGATAAGGGGGAAAAAGCAAGCTGAAGGCTAAGGCTTGCTAAGGAAATCAGCTGCCCTTGGAGGGTCTGGGGGGATTTGGAGAGTTTTCAGCCAGAGGAGAGGATTGTAGCTGTGTTTTAGTAAGACTGCTGCAGAGGCTGTGAAGAGGTTGTGATCAGAAGCAGAGACTGAGGCAGGAAGCTCAGGAACGAAGCTCTTATAATGGTCCAAGTTCACACTATCAAAGGGCTCGGGTAGGGGCCGCGCAGTGAAGTGGAAATGGTGCGTGTGGGGCTCTTCGGGATGTCCCCAGGGTTGGAGGTCCAGGTTTCTGGAAGGCATTGGTGACATTCAGCAAGAGGGGACACATCTGCTCAGCACCTGAGTTTCGACACCACTTCCCCTTCCTTTCTCTCATCCCTGAGCCACCCCCATCTCCCTCAAGGTGTCACTCCCCTACCACCCGGTCTTTACTGGGATCCATTTCCAAGAGGCTACTAGAATCACACTCCAAACACATTTTCCCACTGGCTCGAGAGCCTACAGTGGTTCCCAGTTCAACCCCTCAGATTCCTGGCAAGAAATAGAGAGGAAGTACTTCTGATCATTAACAGTGGATCTATTTCATCCACATTCTTTCCCCACTTGGGCCCTGGTGCCAGCCAAGGCCTGCTTTCCAGCATGTATGAGTGACCAGCTGAGACCTGCTGCTGCTAGTATTTCCTTATGTCATTTGCCCGACTCCCCTCCATCCGTCTACACCCCTCTCCTTCTTCAAAATCCAGCCTGGGGCTTCCCTGGTGGCGCAGTGGTTGAGAGTCCGCCTGCCGATGCAGGGGACACGGGTTCGTGCCCCGGTCCGGGAAGATCCCACATGCCGCAGAGCGGCTGGGCCCGTGAGCCATGGCCGCTGAGCCTGCGCATCCAGAGCCTGTGCTCCGCAACGGGAGAGGCCGCAGCAGTGAGAGGCCTGAGTACCGCAAAAAAAAAAAAAAATCCAGCCTGGAACTCACCCCTAGGAAACACGAGAGTAGCACACAGATGACCATTGTCAACTGGACATGCCGCCCAATTTGGGCTCCCTGTGCCCCCCTCACTGCTGAAGACCATCAGCCCCAGAGGTGGCCCTTCTGCCCAAAGGGACCCCATCTACTCTCCCCGACCCGGTGGGAATCAAGGCTCCCTGAATCTCTTCCTGACAGAACTGTACATGCTGCAGAGACGTCCACCATCCAAAGTCCCTGGCTTCCCCTTTACCTTCCACCTGTTCTCCAAGGAGTCAGAGGGCAGAATATGTTAAGACACGGACACCTCAACCTCACTGAAACTTGACCGCCAGGAAGAGTCTCAGGTCCCTGGATGACCTACCATGCCTTTCCTGCCAGCAATCTGCCAGAAACAGTGAAGGTGCCAAGATTTCTTCAACTAAAGAAAAGAGGATACTCAGCCAGGCGGGGAAAGATACTGTAGATACCTGGATAAAGCGCTTGAAATTACTCAGTGATGCAGCCATCTTTTAATTACCTTGGAAACAGGAGATAAGAGAAACGGAAAGCTACAGATAACCTGTTAATTTCAAAAAGGCTTCCACGTCAAACGTGCAGTTTAAGTTGATGCTTACTAGTCACAGAAGAGGCCAGGGAAGAATTTTCAGAAAGGAAGTAAAATCCAAAGGACGGGAAAGACACAAGAACCTTCCTCAGTTATTCACCAAAACTCCGCACACTTTTTCCCATTAACGGAAAGGCTAAAGCTTTTCCAAGTATGACAAGTAGCATCTGATCACTCCTTAGGGATTCTCTCTTCTTTAGCCACTTAACAGCCACAATAAATTTTCTGTAGTTCCATTTAAAACATTATTCTCCAGGGGGTATTCTAGTTTACCTTGACTAGCCTGTGACAAATACCCCAACCAAGAGCAAAAATGCTTAATTCAACCCACTGTAAGAGGCAGAAGAGTCTGCCCAGCCCAGGTAACTTTGTGAGCCAGGACGGAGGCCGGTTCCAAGTCTAATTCTGCCCTCTCGCTTTGACAGGCAAGACCGTTCAGTCCAAGAAAGGGGAAAAGACACGCCCGCGGTCACATAACTCATTAGTGACAGAGTCTGCTCCAGGTCTGGGTCCCTTAAATCTGAGACCACCTCCCCAAGAATGCTTCTTTCCTACCCCTTACAGCAGGTTGTGCCACCTACTGCTTCTGGAAGGTGTGGAGAATGTAAGGTCTTGTGTAAGTGCCTAAGTAAATCTGTTAAGAGCTTTCTTCTCTTTCTACTCCTAACCCCCGACCCCTCAGCGGTAATTAGAGAAGTCCCCCAAAGAAACCACTGTTTTGACCTATGAGGCATTAGAACTATGCTGTTCAATTGGTAGCCACTTTTTTTATATATAAATTTATTTATTTCCGTAGTTATTTTTGGCTGCGTTGGGTCTTCGTTGCTGTGCTCAGGCTTTGTCTAGCTGTGGCGAGCGGGACCTACTCTTCGTTGTGGTGCACAGGCTTCTCATTGCGATGGCTTCTCTTGTTGCAGAGCACGGGCTCTAGGCATGCGGGCTTCAGTAGTTGTGGCACGCGGGCTCAGTAGTTGTGGTGCACGGGCTTAGTTGCTCCGCGGCATGTGGGATCTTCCCGAACCCATGTTCCCTGAACTGGTAGGCAGATTCTTAACCACTGCGCCACCAGGGAAGTCCCGGTAGGCACTTTTTAAAGTGGCTAAATTTAAGCCTTATTAAAAATTCAGTTCCTCAATTATATTAGCCACATTGGGAGTATTCATGTGGCTGGTGGATTCTGTATTAGACACCACAAGATGATGAAACATTTCTATCATCACAGAAAGTTCTATTGGGCAGCAATGCATTAGAATACTTTTGCATTACCCTTCCTCAGATCAGTTAATTTTTGTTAGAGAATATTGATACCTTAATTTGATCAGTTATGATGGTCCATGAAAAATCTTGAAGACACTTTTTTATGTTCTTTATATCCTTCACCACAAACAAATCTTGCTTTGCTCATTTTCAGTTTACTGTGAAGTTTCTCATCTTCAAAAAAAAAAAATCTGAGACCACACCTAATTTAAAATAGAAATTTTCTTCCTATTTTTCTGTCCCTCCTGTAACAGCCTGGGATGGACGTGGGGATGCACCCCCCTGGACTCCCTTTCAGGAAGGACTGTGGCCCAGCTGTGGGATGCATATGCGGTCAGCACACAGCCACCGGCTTTCAGCTCCTTCAGGGTCTGCCTGCACTGTACAAGCCTATGCCACCCAGAGTCGCACCCTTCCTGGGCAGCCTGCATCCACTGACTGAATGAGGCGGAGTGTAAAGACCCAGCCATGTCTGCCCAACAGGGGCAGCGCAGATAGGCAATATTCACTCCAGAGCTCCCTGCTGGGCTAACCAGGGTTTTATCAGACACACATCACACTGTGACTTCTTCCTCTGCCCGATCTTGTTTCCTTCCCCTTTCTTTCACAGATGCTGATCCCTGAGACACACCCCGGACTCCTCCTCAGTACCTGCTTCTGGAGAACCCGACCTGCCCTACACCACACCCCAGGCCAGGCCACCCCACACTCAACTGGCGGCCCCCTGTCCTCGATTTGTTCTTCCCTGACTTGCCCATCCTAATGCTAGGCTTGAGCTGTAGGCCACCAATTCAGGCAGCCTTTCTTTCCTCCCTTTGTACCCCAAGTCCTTCCCTTGACTCGGAACTGCGGCTCTCTGGCGTGTGGTCTTCCTGCCTCTCCAAAATCAGTGACACAGCACAGCAGAAGAGAAGCTTAGGACAGCTGGACCATCTCCTCACAGGCCTCTGCCCACCAGCCCAAACCCATACACAGGGGCCTCAGCTCACGTGGGACGAGCCAGGTTCCGGGAGCTGGTAGAGCAGCTGCGTGTAAGTGCATGTGAAGATGCCCCTTATCTTGGGGCGTGTGGATTGCTCATGTACTTATGGCTCCCTTAGCATTTGCTGGGTTTGCTTTAAGGGACAGGAAATTTTAAAAAACAGAGTTACCATATGATTCTGCAATCCCACTCCTGGGCATATATCCAGAGAAAACTCTAATTCGAAAAGATACATGCACCCCAGTGTTCATAGCAGCATTATTTATTGATATAATAGCCAGGACATGGAAGCAACCTAAGTGTCCATCGACAGATGAATGGATAAAGACGATGTGATACATACATACGATGGAATACTACTTAGCCATAAAAAAAGAACAAAATAATGCATTTTGCTGCAACACGGATAGACCTAGAGAATATCATATGAAGTGAAGTAAGTCAGACAGAGAAAGACAAACATCATGATATCACTTATATGTGGAATCTAAAAAAATGATACAAATGAACTTACTTACAAAACAGACGTAGACCCACAGACGTAGAAAACAAACTTATGGTTACCATAAGGGGAACGGGGGCTGGAGGGATAAATTAGGAGTTTGGGATTAACAGATACACACGACTATATATAAACTAGGTAAACAGCAAGGACCTACTGTATAGCACAGGGAAATATACTCAATATTTTGTAATAACCTCTAAGGGAAAAGAATCTGAAAACATATATATATATATATATATATATATATATATATATATATATATATATATAAATAAACTAAATCATATATATATATATATAAACTAAATCATATATATATATATATATGAACTGAATCACTGTGCTGTACAACTGAAACTAACACAACATTGTAAATCAACTACACTTAAATAAAATACAGTTTTTAAAAAAGAGAAGTTTAAAAATTAAGGCAGGATTTTGGTGGAAAAACACTTGTGTTCCAGTGAAGTTTGACTATTCATAGGTAGAGTGCCCATAGGTCTGGTTTACCTGGAACGGTTCTGATTTAAGCCTGCCATCACAGTATAATTAGCAAGTGGCATCATGTTTCACTCTCAAGCGTCCCGGTTTGGTGATAATGAGGTCACCCAGTATAAAGGCCATATGACTTCACAGTAAGTCTCTGTCTGTCTAACCCCCTCCCCAATCTTGGCCATGCTGAGAGAGAGGGATGGTGGCGCTCTACGTGGTGAGTGGAAAGAACATGGTCCAGGGACAGACTTGGGAATGAGTAACCTCTGGACCAGGCACCAGCTCAGAGACTTGGATGAGTTCCTGAGTCTCCTCTTGCTTTATCTGAAAAAATGGAATAAAGTACACTCAGCCTTTTACATGTGGTTGTTGAGAATATCAAGTAGAATAATGGATGTAAAGTTGCTTTGAAACTATAAAGCCCTATTCAGATGTCAAGTAGGAACAAAATGCCCAACATAATGAACAGTTGCTAAATGAGTGAATGAATGATTAATTGACTGGTTGAATGGCAAGGGAGAGATGTTAGGTATAATTATTATCAATATGTGGGAATGAAAACCAGCATTTCTTCCTAAAAGTCAGTGGGCCTCCCGTCAAGAGGTAGAGTCTAATTCCCCTACCCGTGTATTGGGCTGGACTTAGGGACTCACGTCTAATGAAGAGAATGCAGCAGAGGCGACACTGTGTGACTTCCAAGGCTAGGTTATAAAAGGTGCTTTAGCCTGGCTCTCCCTCTCTTGGGATTCCTGCTCTTCAATCTCAGCCGCCATGATGTGAGGAAGCCCAGGTGACAATGGAGAGCCCAAGTGTAGGGTTTTCAATCCTCAGCCTCAATCGAGGTCCTAACAAACAGACAGCTTTTGAGATGACTCCAGCTCCAGTCGCTATCTGATTGCAACCTCAGGAGAGACCCTGAGTGAAAACCTCCTAAGCCCAGTCAACAGTAAGTGATCATTTTGTTTAAAAAGAAGAAGTCAATGGGCATGTGTTCTGAAAACAAGATGCTCTTCTTGGTACAGACTACTTCCCAAGGATGTAAGAAGGAGCACACTAAATGTGACTTTGCCTACACAGCTAGAAATGTATGGCCCTGACAATAGTCTTAGGGGATGGCCACTCAAAATATTCAGTTTTTTTTAATAGCCAATTATGACTGTCATCTCCACATTTATCTTAATCTTTGAAATTACATTTGCATGCAATACCACCTCTTAGGATAATAGTTCCATAAGCTTCTTGCCTATGGAACACTTCCAGAATTTGAAAAACAAATGTGTACTCAATTTCTGTACTGCACTTAACCATTTCAGAACTTACAATCCCATTTGCTCTCAAATTTAACCTTTTCAGACTGAGAAGTCTGGTATTTTCCATCACATCCCCTATTGGCAAACAAACATGGCACCTAAAACACTCAAGGCCTGTGAAGTCAGTGCAAACTCCCAATGAAATGGAGTTTAACTAAGTAGGTTACTTGTTAATATGTGTATGGTTTTAATTGAGTTTGAAGACAGCATATGGGTTTTTAATTTGTGTAAAAGAATGTAATACATACTGGAGTACTTGAAAATAAATGTATAATGCTCTGAACTGAATGTTAAGATTCTTATGTGTGATTTTTATTACACATTAAAAACTAAAATTTTTCCTTGGGAATAAAGCATCACAATCATAGTATAATACAAAACAGCCAGAAAATGTTTGCATGCATCATGCCATCCCTGCTCAAAACCTTTTTTTTTTTTGACTTTTTACTTTTTTTTTTTTTTTTTTTTTTGCGGTACGCGGGCCTCTCACTGTTGTGGCCTCTCCCGTTGCGGAGCACAGGCTCCGGACGCACAGGCTCCGGACGCACAGGCTCAGCGGCCATGGCTCACGGGCCCAGCCGCTCCACGGCATGTGGGATCTTCCCAGACCGGGGCACGAACCCGTGTCCCCTGCATCGGCAGGCGGACTCTCAACCACTGCGCCACCAGGGAAGCCCTTGACTTTTTACAATTTTTTCTCACCTTTGAGATATTATTGACATATAACATATGTGCATATGTACATATATTGACATATAACATATGTACAATGTGATGACTAGATATATGTATATATGTAAAGTGATTACCACAATAAACTTAGTTAACATCTCTTATCACTTCACATAATTACAATTATTATGTGTGAGGTGCTAACATTTAAGATCTACTCTCTTAAAAACTTTCAAGTACATAATACACTGTTGTTAATTATAGTCACCACGCTGCACAAAATGTATTTAAAACAATGTAGATGTCCCTCAATGTACTGGTCAAATTATGGTGCTTCCATACTATGAAATGTTATTCATTTGTTTAGAAAAATAAAGTGAATTGATATTTAGAAAGTTCTTCATAACATACTACCACTTGATTAAAGTAGGCTAGAAAATAATTATTAATACCATCATGCAAGTTATGAAACTAAATGTATTTTTTTTTTCCTTTTTTTTTTTTTTTTTTTTTTTGCGGCACGTGGGCCTCTCCCATTGCGGAGCACAGGCTCTGGACGTGCAGGCTCAGCGGCCATGGCTCACGGGCCCAGCCGCTCCGTGGCATGTGGGCTCTTCCCAGACCGGGGCACGAACCCGTGTCCCCTGCATCGGCAGGAGGACTCTCAACCACGGCGCCACCAGGGAAGCCCCTAAATGTATTTTTTAAGTCTAGAAAGGTATAACCAAAAAAGAGAAAAAGAAAAGAACTTAGAAAAGTATAAACGAATATTTATATATAAACAGGTTGTCTATGAATAGTTGGACTGTGAATACATTTTTCCTCCCTTTTGTTTCTTTTCAAAACCTTTAAGAGTTACTATGCCCTTGGACATATATACACTACCAAACGTAAGATAGATAGCAGTGGGAAGCAGCCGCATAGCACAGGGAGATCAGCTCAGTGCTTTGTGACTACCTAGAGGGGTGGGATAGGGAGGGTGGGAGGGAGATGCAAGAGGGAAGAGATATGGGAACATATGTATATGTATAGCTGATTCAGTTTGTTATAAAGCAGAAACTAACACACCACTGTAAAGCAATTATACTCCAATAAAGATGTTTAAAAAAAAAAAAGAGTTACTATGCCTTGCCTTGCAGAATCGAGTCTACATTGCTCAAATGGATGGTGTCCACAACTGGACCTCCAACCGGATGCTCCCTACTTCTCAACAAAAGGTCAGATGTGATAAATAGGATCTAGTTTCTGATTCCCATACACACAGGGCTACATTGCCTCCCCCCGTCATATCTGTTTGCCAACCCTGCCTCCACAGCTGGAGTGTTTGTCCATCTTCACCCACTTTTCCAAATCCCCTTTGGCATTTCTTTTTTGAGTCCTAACTATTTATAAGGATTGATATTTTAGGACTATCTTCTTTCTTAGAGGTCTTCCAAAGAACAAAAAGAGAATTCCCATATTTTTAATTAAATAAAAACTTCTATCTTGCCATTACCATATGGACCCTTTTATCTAAGGATAATGTGTCTAAGATACAACGTGGGATCTTAATGATCTTATTTTCCCTACATCTTAAAACATGTTATTCTTCCATTACCTGGGATATTGTTGCTCATCTTTCCCCATCATTACTCATCGACTGTTCCCAACTATGCTAAAAAAGACGAAAATAATTTTTAAATGGAAGGATGATGGCATTGCCTAGGAAGATGGTGCAAAGTGAAGAAATCATCATTCTTTTGTTTTCTTGTTGCCAAAAGGAATATATCATCTTTTAAGACGGTATAGAAGAAGAAGGCAGTGTATACAATCTTTGTAGTCTGCTCTCAACCTTCATTAAACACAAATGACAATTTGGAATTTTCAATTTCCTACCTTTAAAGGCAAAGAAAAGAAAACGAACATAGAAAGACATTTCAAATTATTAGACAAACCAGAAAATGAAATGAAAAGCGACAGACAGAAGCACTCTAGACTAGAATCATGATGGGAAAATGTAACCTGTAAATGAAATCTCAGACTGCAGGTCATCAGATGATGGTATCCTCATGATTCTTCTCAAATTTATTAACCAATGTGTGGACAATGTATTTTTAAGGACAAAAGGGAATACGGTATTTTCATCATTAGTCTGTCAAAGGATGGATAATTGTTACAAGCACCTGGCCTATCCCATTTTGCTAAAAGGACATGTGATAGCATTGTTTCATTTTTTATGATGCTTGTGACTCAATTTACTTGATACAAAGAAGTTTACTATGTTTGAATTCTTATTAAAATTTCTAATGAAGTTGTTTTTCACTATTCCTTTATGTTCACTTCAATAAAGTATTCATAGAGGGACTTAAAATAGAAAAGAAAAATAAATAAACCATTGGACCCTGATGGTGACTATTTTTCCACCTACCTCCTGGAAACCTCCCTTCTGTTCCAGCTCACCCTGATATTCCCTTTCCAGAATTGCTGTCCCCAGACTTCCACCATAACAATAGTTTCATGTGATTTTTACATTTGCTTAGTTTCTTACCTAAACCAAATTATAATGCTCTTTAGGGCAAAGATATTCAGCCAACAAATGTTTGAGTGCTGTGACTGGCCCTGCAGCAGGCCACAGGGACACAACAGTAAGCACATTAGACATCATTCTTGCCTTCATGGTGGTGCTTACTTCGGCTGCGGCAATGCCAGAAACTGACCAAGGGGGCGTGCAGTGAAAAACGTCATAGCTTCAGTGTGAGACAGACCTGGATTTGAATTCTGGTATCACTACTTCCTACCTGCAGGACCTTGGGAAAGTTTCTTTGCCTCTCTGAACCTTGTTCGCTTTATCTGAGAAGTGGCGGTCCTAGTTCCTTCCTTGAATAAGTGTGTATTAGTTTGCTAGAGCTTCCATAACAAAATACCACAGACTGGGGGGGCTTAAAAACAGAAATTCATTTTCTCACAGTTCTGAAGGCTGGAAGTCCACAATCAAAGTGGTGGCAAAGTTTCTCCTGCAGCCTCGCTCTTTGCCTTGCCAACGGCCAACTTCTCACCATGTCCTCACACGGCCTTTCCTCTGTGCACATATCCCTGGTGTCTCCTCCTCTTCTTATAGGGACACCACTCATACTGGATAGGGCCCCACCCTTATGACCTCATTTAACCTTTATTATCTCCTTAAAGACCTTATTTCCAAATATAGTCCCATGGGGGATTATGGCTTCCACATATAAATTTTGGGAGGACAAAAATCAGTCTGTAACAAAACATTATGAGGATTAGAGCATATACCATATATAACATACCTGGCACACAGTAGATGCTCAATTTAAAAGTATGAGTTATCATTAAAGTCTTTTAGCTCCTGGGTCAATACTTTTTTCACAAAGTCCTTCAAACAAGTTGAACTGACATTTCACAGTAGTTACAGAATTGACTCATTTGACATTTATATGGCACTTTTTCTCACATTCTTCAAGCCAACATGCACCCATTCCTCTGTACAAGTCTTTCCTGGTGTTTCCCCTCACTTCCAAGTGTGAGTATAACGTCCTGAACAATGGGAAGCATGTCTTCCATTCATTTGCACATTAACGAGTTTAACACTCAACACACAGTCAGTGTTTAATAAATGCTACATCCTTGAACATGCCTGATGCAATGGCGTACACATAGTAGGTACTCGGTATGTACTTGATTGACCGTAGCAGGGTACCAGTTGTTTACACGTACAGAGTTATAATGCACAAGAGAGAAAGTGCCACCTTTGGGGTCTGAAGAACTGGTTCAAGTCTGGACTCTGCCACTTACTAGCGTGTGACCTGGAGCAGGTTTCCTAACCTGACATTCCTTCCCTCTTTGTAAAAACAGAATAATAGTATCTATTTTGCATGGTTGTTTTGAAATCTAAATGAGATACTGGGACTTCCCTGGTGGTGCAGTGGTTAAGAATCCGCCTGCCAATGCAGGGGACAGGGGTTCGAGCCCTGGTCTGGGAAGATCCCACATGCCGCGGAGCAACTAAGCCTGTGCACCACAACTACTGAGCCTGCGCTCTAGAGCCCGTGCTCCGCAACAAGAGATGCCACCGCAATGGGAAGCCCGCGCCCCGCAACGAAGAGTAGCCCTCGCTTGCCGCAACTAGAGACAGCCCGTGCTCAGCAACCAGGACCCAACAACGAAGACCCAATTCCGCCAAAAATAAATAAATAAATTTAAAAATAAATAAATAAATGAGATACTGCCTGTTACATTAGCTATCCTGGCACATAAAAGGAGATCAGTAAATATTAGCTGAATTTTGAGAGTCTGTCTGCATATGGACCCCTAGGGAGGTAAAGGGCCCAATAAATAAAACTGTTTGCTCCCACCAACATTTTCATATGGGTAAATCTGGGTTCAAACAAACATCAAAGGTCGGTTTGAAGTAGAAAAATGGGATGGACATGTCTCAAAAAGGTAACATGCAGAAGGCTTGGGCTAGGCCCTTGGTCCCACTCTTGATGTCCTGGAGTATTAAACTTCCCAGATTTTTCCAGCACCTGAGGGAATCCCCTCCCCTCCAATACACACACACACACACACACACACAGGCAGAAAGGTTTGTTTCATGGGCCCCTCACCTCACACCCCAGCCCCCTACATAGCCACTGGGGTGGAGGATGAGGGCTAAGATATTCATGTTAAGACATTCAGATTCTCTCTTTTGGTTGGTCCCAGATCTGGGGTGAGGAAGTCCAAGATAATTCTGGAACATACTGTGCCAGAAAACACAAAGTATTCATGGGGTTAGCTCAGGACACAGGAGCCAACTTGAAGGACTCCCACTGGCCAAATTTGGGGCAACATATCAAAAAAAGAGTAATTACAGTAAGTATTGAGGGTCTTTTTTTTTTTAAGATATAAATTCTATAATGCTCCAAAAGAAAGAGGAGGAAAGAGAAGGAAAATAGGGAAAACTCTTCTTTATAAGACTGCCATGTAAAAATAAAGAAGGATTGATAGAAAATCATTTTGCAACCTGCAACATAGTAATTAATTTAGGCAAAGGTCATCAAAGAATATTGGGTAAAAGTTGCAGGGAAACAGAATATTCACACTGCCTCCAAGTTATCACCCCACAGATTGCTTATGGATTAGAAAAGCCAAATGTAACGTTACAATAGAAAAACTTGGTGGTTTCTATATTAACTAAATAATCAAGTTTAGTCTCACCAGAAATTGCCTACTGATGTGTGAAATAGGAAGTATACAACATCACCGAGTTCACTGTTTTACCAAAAAATGTTTAACCTAAATCTAATCATGCAGAAACACCAGACAAATCCAGAATGAAGGACATCCTATAAGACAACTGGCTAGAAGGTTTCAAAATGGTCAATGTCGAGAAACATGAAAGAAGGCAGAATGACTGTTCTAGATTTCTAAATGACCAAAAATATGCAGCATAATAACACTGACTGGAGATTATCATACTAAATGAAGTAAGTCAAAGACAAATATCATGTAATATCCCTTTATGAGGAATCTAAAAAAAAATGATACAAATGAACTTATTTACAAAACAGAAACAGATGCACAGACTTAGAGAACGGAACTTAGGGTTACCGGGGGGAAGGGTAGGGGGGAGGGATAGGCTGGAAGTTTGGGATTGACATGTACACACGGCTATATTTAAAACAGATAACCCACAAGGACCTACTGCATAGCACAGGGAACTCGGCTCAATATTCTGTAATAACCTAAATGGGAAAATAATATGAAAAAGAAAAGATGCATGTATATGTATAACTGAATCACTTTGCTGTACACCTGAAACTAACACAACATTGTTAATCAACTATACCCCAATATAAAATAAAAATTTTTAAACAACCTTTGATTGGATCCTCAATTTTAAAAATTATAAAGGGAAATTTGGGACACTTGTGAAATTTTGAATATATACTGGACATTACATGATATTGTTGAATTGTGGTTAATTTTCTTAGGTATGATGAGGGTATGGTGGTTCAGAAGAAGAAAATCTTTACCTTAGGAGGCCATGCTGAAGAATTCAGGGGAAAGCATCATAGTATCTACAACATACTTTCAAATGGTTTAGTCAAAAAACAGCGCGCCCGTGTGTGTGTATACGGTGAGAAAGAGAAAGCGCATGAACATGGCAAAATGTTAATTGATGAATCTGATTGGTTGAAGGTTTATCGTTCTATTCGTTCAACTTTTCTACAGACTTGAAATTTTTCAAGATACACTTGGGAGCAAATAATCTCCTTCCTGGGAATTTGCGATTCGCATTTAGAAATGTCATTCTAGGTTGATCAATCAAACCTAAAAATTGAGTTTTGGGTGGTTTTTTTTTTTTTTTCAAAGAAGACAAGTGTGTAAATCCAGAAGCTAAGGGCAGCCACCTTCTACCACATGATTGGAAAAACAGAGAAAACAGCCCAGATGGAGAAATGGAAGAAACAGACGTCCAGAATGATACAGAAAAGAGAGACCAGGCAACCCCAAAGACAGAGAGACTGATATGAGCATCTCCTTGTTTCTGAAGCTTTAGTTCTTGGTTCCAGTCTAAAAAGCCAGCCGCATGCCTGCCATTGGGTTCTTGGAGACATTCCTACATCTAATGTCCTCCTTTTGCTGAAACTAATTTGAGTGAGTTTCTCTGTTACCTGCAACCAAGTGGTAGTGGTAGGGGTGGTGTTTATGTGGTGAGGAGAAGGTGGTAGGGTTTTATTTTAACTGAACATTTTTTATAGTGGTAAAATATACATAGCCTGTGGGATTAACAGGTACAAACTACTAAAATAGATAAGCAACAAGGTACTACTGTATAGGGGTTACCCTGGTGGCACAGTAGTTAAGAATCTGCCTGCCAATGTAGGGAACATGGGTTCGAGCCTTGGTCCGGGAAGATCCCACATACCGCGGAGCAACTAAGCCCGTGCGCCACAACTACTGAAGCCTGTGCACCTAGAGCCTGTGCTCCGCAACAAGAGAAGCCACCACAATGAGAAGCCCACGCACCACAACGAAGAGTAGCCCCCGCTCGCCACAACTAGAGAAAGCCCCCATGCAGCAACAATGACCCAACACAGCCAAAAATAAAATAAATTAAATAATTTTAAAAAAAGGTACTGTATAGCACAGGGAACTATATTCAATATCTTGTAATAACCTATAATAGAAAAGAATATGGAAATATATATACTTATACATAACTGAATCACTGCTGCACACCTGAAACTAACACAATATTGTAAATCAAGTATACTTCAATTTGAAAAAAATACATATGTAAGTACATAACATAAAATTGACCATTTTAACCGTTCTTAAGTGTACAGTTCAGTGGCATTACATACATTCACCTTGTGCAAACTTCATCCCCATCCATCTCCAGAACTTTTCCATCTTCCCCAACGGAAACTCTGAACCCATTAAACAACAATTCCCCAGGGCTTCCCTGGTGGCGCTGTGGTTGAGAGTCCGCCTGCCGATGCAGGGGACACGGGTTCGTGCCCTGGTCTGGGAATATCCCACGTGCCGCGGAGCGGCTGGGCCCGTGAGCCATGGCCGCTGAGCCTGCGCGTCCGGAGCCTGTGCCCCGCAACGGGAGAGGCCACAACAGTGAAAGGCCCGTGTACCACAAAAAAAAAAAAAAAAACAAACAATTCCCCATGCTCCCTTCCTGCACCCCCTAGGCAACCACCATTGTGTTTTGTGTTACCATGATTTTGAATCCTGTAGTTATCTCATGTAAGTGGAATCCTACAGTATATGTCCTTTTGTGACTGACTTATTTCACTTAGTATCCTGTCTTCAAGATTCATCCATGTTGTAGCCTGTGCCAGCATTTACTTCCTTTCTAAGGCTGAATAATGTTCCATTGTACGTATATACACATTTTGTTTATCTATTCATTGTTGATAGACTACCTTTTGGCTATCATGAATAATGCCACTATGAACATGGCGGTAGGGTTTTATAGATACATGCATAAAGAAAAGTTCAGTAGTCTATGCAATCAAATAGTAATAGAAGTTATCTCTAAGAGATAGAAGTAGAGATACTCTTTTTTAAGATTTTATTTTTTTAGAGCAGTTTTAGATTCACGGCAAAATTGAGAGGAGGGTGCAGAGAGTTCCCACACACCCCCTGCCCCCTTCACGTGCACATCCCCCCACCATCAACATCCCTCACCTGATGGTACATTTGTTGTACTTAATGAACCTACACGGACACGACATAATCACCCAGAGTCCATAGGTGACATTAGGGTTCACCCTTGGTGCTGTACCTTCTGAGTTTGGACAAATGTGCCCACCATTATAGTATCATACAGAGTACTTTCATGGCCCTAAACTCCCCTGTGCGCTGCCTATTCACCCCTCCCTCCCCACAACCCTTGGTAACCAGTAATCCTTTGACTGCCTCCACAGTCTTGCTTTTTCTAGAATGTTATACAGTTGGAATCATACAGTATATAGTCTCTGCAGATGGGCTTCTGTCACTCGGTAATATGCATCTAATCTTCCTCCATGCCTTTTCATGGCTTGATAGCTCATTTCTTTTTAGCACTGAATAACATTCCATTGCCTGGATATACCACAGTGTATTTAACTATTCACCTACTGAAGGACATCCTGGTTGCTTCCAGGTTTTGGCAATCATTATGAACGAAGCTGCTATAAACACCTGTGTGCAGGTTTTTGTGTGGACATAAGTTTGCAACTCCTTTGGATAAATATCAAGGAGCACAGTTGCTGGATAATTTGGTAAGAGTGTATTTAGTTTCATAAGAAACCACCAAACTGACTTCTAAAGTGGCTGTACCATTTTGCTTTCCCACCAGTGAAGGGCCTCTTAAAGTCTTTGGCTCATTTTTTATTCTGGTTGTTTTCTTATTATTGAGTTTTAAGAGTTCTTTGCATATTACAGATAATAGTCTTTTATCAGATGTGTCTTTTGTAAATATTTTCTTTCAGTCTGTGGCTTGTCTTCTCATTCTTTGACATTGTCTTTTGCAGAAAAGTTTTTAGTTTGAATGAAGTCCAGATTATCAATTCTTCCTTTTATGGATCATTCCTTTGGTGTCATCATATCTAAAATGTCACCTTTATACTCAAGGTCATCTAAGTTTTCTCCCATGTTATCTTCTTGGAGTTTTATAGTTTTGTGTTTTACATTTCAGTCTATGATGGATTTTGAGTTAATTTTTGTGAAGAGTATAAGGTCTGTGACTATATTTTTTTCTTTTTCTTTTTTTTTTTTGCATGTGGATGTCAAGTTGTTTCAGCACCATTTGTTGAGAAGACTGTCTTTGCTCCTGTGTCAAAGATCAGTTGACTATATCTATGTGGGTCTCCAGATAAATTTTTACTTTTATTTTTATGCTTTTTTTGCATAGTCTAAATATTGTTACAATGAACACACATTGTTTATATAGTCAGGGAAAAAAAACTATTTTCATTTTGGGGGAAAATACCATTTTCTATTCCATAAGTGGTCATTCCATCCCTGAAAATTACTGGAATAATTGTCCATGTGATGAAACATTCATTCATTTAGCAAACATTTCAGTATGAGAGAATATTGTATTGCTTGCAAAGACTCCGGATATATCTTGAAGGTTTTCTCATCTAAAATTATGTTGTTTCCCCCTATTTTATTCTATAAATATTACTGTAGGAACATGAAATAAAACTTTGAAAAGAAGGAAAAATCACCACGCTGATTTCTTTCTTGTTTCCCACCACCGCCCCCCGCCCCCCCACCCCCACCCCGCAGTCTGTGTCCATATCATTTTACCCAGTTGTAATCACCTGGCCTTCCTTTTAATTCTCTCTTCAGAATCTATCAACTCATTCATTTAAAACCCTCCGGAATCTATTCATATTTGGAGCATGTTCTGCTTTGTGTTCATTCTAAACGCATTTTTCAAGCTTTGACAGTTACTGTGTGCTAGAGACGGGATCTTGTCTCTTTCTTGTCTGTGTGCCCAGCCCGGAGAGCAGTGCCAGCACAGAGGAGGTCAGTAGTAGTCCGTGTTTGTCGAATGCATGAACAGGAATACGGACAGTTGTGTTGGGGGGGAGGGGATGGTCTGTGTGTGTTTAGACCAAGCACACGTGCAAAGCTATGGAATTGCAAATGAGAACGTTTCCACCCCAATCCTGAGCCCTGACTCAGAGCCCTCTGGTGTCTTTTGTCTCCAAGCTGCAGGGAATCCAAGCAGAAAATTCACTATTAATGGTTCCATAAAACATTCAGGTCCTGGATGCAGCCCCGTGGAGGCCACGTGGCAGCCCGGAATACAGATGTGCCGGCTCAGGAGGGAGTCCCATTCTCATTTAGTCTTATCTGTCATTAGGGCAGGAGCCTGAGCCCCCGAGCCAGGCCTGGGGAACTCTTCACCATCGGAGGGTAAAACGGAGCCAAGTTTTGGCCAGCCCAAGTTAGCGTCTGGAGGAGTTCCCCTCCTGGGGGTCTGCACTGGGTTTTGTTATATATGACACAAGAGGCTAATCTCCTACCTTTCCCTCAGAGGAACAATTCCATTACCTTAACCGACCATGGGGCTTTGGATTTTTTTAGACGCTGTGCTTGTGTGATTCAACAAGATACATTTTGCGAGTGATTCCGATGGCACCAGCTCACGTGGGTGCTTGGGGAAAGCTCTTTGACTGTAATGATGGCAGACAGAGCTGGAGGTACCAGCTGTGCGCGAGTGCGTGTGGCCGGCAGAGGCCCAGGGTGGGTAGAGGACATGAGGGAGGGAGACAGTCACGACGAGGTTCTTAGGAAATGTCTTTTAATTGATGCAGAAAACTTGGACTTAGAGATCTATTATTTCATTTTGCAAAGAATGAAAACAATGTCCTTTCTCAAAAAAAAAAAAAAATATATATATATATATATATATCTGTTTTGTATTCTCCTCTCCGGAAACCATGAAATAGCTTTGGGAAGATAGTCATCTTGTGTGAAAAACAACACAATTTCGTGAAATGGCATTCTGTGAATTTTGGGGAGAGGGAGGAAGAAGCGGCCCAGACACTCTCCCGCTTTCTCCCAATCAGTAAGTATTTTCCGTCTGCCCTAGCGTAGCGCTCCCCAAAGACTGCCTTGAGCCTCTCACCCCCTGAGCAAAATCTCTCCATATCTTCTGATCGCCAAGACAGAACACAAATCATTGAAGCCACCATTCCAGGCCTGCGACTGTCTCACCCAGCCGGCCTGTCCAGCCCCTTCTCTGACCGCCCTCTTCTGCAAAGCCTCCTCCACTGCAGGTGAGCTGGCGTGTTCGCTGTAACCCACTTTCTCGCATCTCCATCTATCCGGATCTCACCCATTGTCCAAGAGCCGGGTCAACTCTTCCGTTTTGGCCAAGCCTTTCCCCCCACCCCAGCTGGAGGGGGATCCATCACGCTTAAACACCCACGTGTCTTTTGTAACAGTCTTCTGCATCTTTTTCCATTCCTGCAGGTCATCTTCCAAGCCAGACTGTAAGCTCTTTGAGTGC
The DNA here is from genome assembly GCF_949752795.1 of Hyperoodon ampullatus. Classification (NCBI taxonomy): domain Eukaryota; kingdom Metazoa; phylum Chordata; class Mammalia; order Artiodactyla; family Ziphiidae; genus Hyperoodon; species Hyperoodon ampullatus. The sequence goes on from NC_136919.1 coordinate 118,233,219, forward strand.
AGGGATTTTTATTATAGTTCACTGAATCTCTTGCTTATTCATATGTGCCTTGTGTGAATCAAATATCTGATGCTCAGTCAATGTACGTGGGATTGGTTGACTTCAGTGTGCTTGACGCTGTGCTCAGTTGGAGACGGACGAACAGGAGAGAATGTAAGCGCGTCCCTCGGGTGGTTTACAATCCTCCTGGACAGGCAAGATGTGACACCGGCAGAGAACAGCAGGGGGCGCACCATGCAACGCAAACTGCAAATCTGAATACCACAAGCAGTTGTCGGGAAAAGGGTGAGGGAAGCTCAGGAAAGAAAAAGGCCAGCTTTTAATTAGTTGTAGGAAGTGGTTGTGCTCGAGATGGTCTTGAGGGGTAATTATATTTTGTAGTATTTGTGTGGTACCTTCGTGTTTTCAAAGCCCCTTCCCTTACACTGGCTGAATAAATGTCACACCGCTGTTGTTAGGGATTACTATTTTAAAGAATAAGAGGACAAGGTCCTGGAAGCAGGAGTGATTTGGCCAAAGTCACATGGCAGGGTAGGGGCAAAGGTAGGACTCCAACCTGGGTCTTTGGAGTTCAAGTTCACTGGGCCCCCACTGCCTTCTGACTCTATCATCCTTTGCCTTTAAATTAGAATTCTGGAGCAAGGTAGTGAAGCAAAATGAAAACGTCACTTAAAAACATATTGGGGGCTTCCCTGGTGGTGCAGTGGTTAAGAATCCGCCTGCCAATGCAGGGGACACAGGTTCGAGACTTGGTCCTGGAAGATCCCACATGCTGCAGAGCAACTAAGCCCGTGCGCCGCAACTACCGAGCCTGGGCTCTAGAGCCCGTGAGCCACAACTACTGAGCCCGCATGCCACAACTACTGAAGCCTGTGTGCCTAGAGCCCGTGCTCCGCAACAAGAGAAGCCACCGCAGTGAGAGGCCCGCGCACCCCAATGAAGAGTAGCCCCCACTCGCTGCAACTAGAGAGAGCCTACGCGCAGCAACGAAAACCCAATGCAGCCAAAAGTAAATAAAATAAATAAATTTTAAAAATATATATTGGGCACAGAAACAGAATCACGGACATAAAGAACAGACTGGTGGGAGGGGCTTGGGGGAGGGATGGAGATGGGAGGTGGGGTTAGCAGATGTAAGCTTTTATATATAAACTGGATAAACAACAAGGTCCTACTGTGTAGCACAGAGAACTACATTCCATAGCCTATGAGAAACCATAATGGAAAAGAATATTTTTAAAAAAGAATGGATATGTATGTATAACTGAGTCACGTTGTTGTAAGCAGAAATTAACATAGCATTGTAAATCAATTATACCTCAATATAAAAAGTGATAAAAATAATACATTTTTAAAAATAAAAATAAAAAATACTCGGCAAGCTGCTCTGTATAGGATAGATTGAATGGGGGGGGAGCGGTTGGGAGCTCTGACAAATGGCAATAAAGATGAAATGATGACACTTGATAACACCCTGGTTACAAAGGCTGGGGAAAGATGGGGGCGGAAGACGACTCCTGTCGTAGGGCTGCGTGGATGTGAGGATGTTGTTCGCGACACGGGAAAGGTGAGGGGGGTGGGCTAGAGTAGATAGGACAGCGTCCCTGTGGGCATCGAGGTGACATTAGTGAGAACTCCTGAAGGCACTGGCAACGTGGCACCGGAAGTCCAAGGGAAGCTCTGGGCTGAGGGAGACCTAAGGGTCCCCCCAGTGGGTCAAGGAAATAAGCTCACTGACAAAACTTGTGCCTAATTTAACAGAGGGACCAGCTCGAGAGGGGTTTCGTAGCATTTATTTACACGAAACGATGGAACGATGGAACGTTAAGGATGTCGGAGCCACACCCCGGCATTCAGATACTGACCTGAAGTGGCTGGAGGCCTTCTTCCTCTGAGCATGGCACTCCTTACGTTTCCATGATCTTCACATTCCAAGTTTCAGGATACACCTCCCTATAAGGATGGGACTCTAAGCCATGGCCGTGAGAACGGCACGGGTGCCAGGCGCACCACGATACGGCAAAGCAGGATATGTATGGTCAGGGGTTGGTGTCTGGGGTTACCAGGGTCTGGGGGTCTGGGTGGGGGGCAGGGGAAGGAACCCACTGTGCACAGGAGTCGCCCGGTGTCCCATAGTGACACTTAGTTCCCTTTCTGGGGCTTTATCCCCATTATCTGATGGACACAGTATCATTTCCCCCATTACAGGTTGAACTGTGCTCTCACATCCCCAAAATGTGTATGTGGAAGTCCGAATCCCCAGGACCTCGGAATGTGACTATATTTGGAGAAAGGGCCATTACAGGAGGTGATTAAGGTTAAATAAAATCATCAGGGTGGGCCTTGCTCCCTTATGACTGGTGTCCTTATAAGAAGAGATAAGGACCCAGACACACAGAGAGAGAAGACCACGTGGAGACACAGGGAGGAGAACACAGAAGGAGAGGCCTCTGGAGGATGCAACCCTGCTGATACCTTGACCTCAGATATCCAGCCCCCGGAACTGTGAGAAAATGAATGTCTGTCGTTAAGCCACTTGGTCTGTGGGGCTTTGCTGTGGCCGCCTGAGCAGACGAATATACCCCCAATCCTGATAGCCAGATTGAAGCCCAGCTGACCCTTTTCTACCCACTCAGAACCTGCAACTGAGCCTCAGCTTCTTAACATTTCATTCAAAAAATAAGACAGGGGGCTTCCCTGGTGGCGCAGTGGTTGAGAGCCTGCCTGCTGATGCAGGGGACGCGGGTTCGTGCCCCGGTCCGGGAGGATCCCACGTGCCGTGGAGCGGCTGGGCCCGTGGGCCATGGCCGCTGGGCCTGTGCGTCCGGAGCCTGTGCTCTGCAGCGGGAGAGGCCACGGCAGTGAGAGGCCCGCGTACCGCAAAAAAAAAAAAAAAAAAAAATAAGACAGGGCTTCCCTGGTGGCGCAGTGGTGGAGAATCTGCCTGCTAATGCAGGGGACACGGGTTCGAGCCCCGGTCTGGGAGGATCCCACGTGCCGCGGAGCAACTAGGCCCGTGAGCCACAACTACTGAGCCTGCGCGTCTGGAGCCTGTGCTCCACACAAGAGAGGCCGCGATAGTGAGAGGCCCGCGCACCGCGATGAAGAGTGGCCCCCGCTTGCCACAACTAGAGAAAGCCCTCACACAGAAACGAAGACGCAACACAGCAAAAATAAATTAATTAATTAATAAACTCCTGCCCCCAACATCTTCTTAAAAAAAAAAAAAAAAAGACAAATATCCTGTCTCTTCCATCTCACCTGAACTTTTCTCTCACTTCCAGGCAGATCTGCAATTAGCCCCTTATTACGTGCGCTCTCATTCTCTCATTTCTAAGCCACCGGAGTGTGTGCTGTCCTGTCCCGCAGGCTCACTTCTCAAGGGTGGGACACCTGAGTCCCTCTCCCTTTTGCTCTCCCGTCACCTGGAGTAGCACTGGGCTGAATGCTCTGGGTCGCAAAACCTACCCTTGTGACAATAACAACAGGCTCTTTGCCTTGACATTGGACTTGCCTAACTCTTCATTTAAAACGATCGCTACCACTCCACTTGCCCCCAGTACCCCAAAAACCCATCCATTTGGGGAAGCAAGGTTGGGGAGAAACAGGAGAGTCTCTCGATTTTCAAAATCTATCTGTGTTCCGATTTAGGGTGTTTTACAGTGTGAAGAGGGTTTGTCCTCTTTGAAACTACGAAGCAGCTTTTCCAGCTGGGACCCTGCTAGCATGGTTACTAAGGAGACCAACTGGCCTAGGTGCTGTAATGAATCACTAAATTCTGAGCAGCCAAATCCCCGGTGATGAGGGCCTCTTTCCTTTGAGAGCGACAAGTGCTGGGTAGGTGGAAGGCTGAGGAGTTCGCGGTGGAAGCCCAGCTCTGGCCGTCCCTTCCGCCTGCACTGGCTCCACTGAAATTTGCCAGAGGCTGTTTTAAGAGCTTCTAGATCTGCCTCCAAACTTACCTGTCAGAACTGAATGAAGAATAGATATAGGGACTTCCCTGGTGGTCCAGTAGTTAAGACTCTGCACTTCCAATGCAGGGGGCCCAGGTTCGATCCCTGGTCGGGGAACTAAGATCCCGCATGCAGCAACTAAAGATCCCGCACGCGGCAACTAAGACCCAGTGCAGCCAAATAAATAAATAAATACATAAATTTTAAAAATTAAAACAACGACAAAAATGGAATAGATACATGTATAGGTATAACTGAATCATTTTGCTGTATCCCTGAAACTAACACAACATTGATAATCAACTATACTCCAATATAAAATTAAAATTTTTTTCAAAAAAGAACTGAATGGAGTCTAATGCTTGCAGCCACCCTGGCTCGGGCCCCCTGACTGCAAGAGGATGGGGAGCTGGGATGGGCAGAGGTGACCTTTCCTCTCCAATGATTTGAATAAGTAGGTGCTGTTAGTCAGAAGAGCAGAGGGCAGCTTGCTTCTCCAAGACCAGGTCCCACGCCTGAGGGAAGCCCACAGGCCTCAAGGTGTCTTGATTCAGCCACCAAGTGCAGAGGAGAAAGCCTTTACGTGACCCTGAGCACCCAGTTTGCACCCACAGTTGGCACCCCTGCTAGTTCACTCCTACTGTTCCGAGAGGCAAGCTTCTCACACCCACACACACCCACACCCACACCACACACAACTGTGGCCGTAAACTCCCTCTGAACTCATTCCTGCCCTCCCCGCCAGGCGGTACAGGAAACAACCCCCCCCAAAAGGCAGCTTCATTCAACCCAAGAGGAACGTCTGGCTCATTCGGTTCAACGCTTCCGTTTGGTAAAGGAGGAAAGAAAAGTTCAGAGAAGTTCAGTGGCTTTTCACTCTTGCTTTTTCTTTCCCTCCACTGCAAGGACAGAAACGCATCTGGTCCCCCAACACCCAGGGAATGATGAGATGCTCGAGGGCAGGGAGATCATGGAAGATGCTTTTCTACTGAGAGTAACAGAAACCCAAGAAGGGTTTAAACAAAATGTGGTGGTTAAAGTTAGCAATGGCTCCAGTGAACAGCCTCGGTATAGCCACCCCTTTGTCCTCTGACCCTGTGGTCTCCACCCAACCTGGCTCTGGACTGGCCTTGGGATGACCTTTAGCCAATAAATGCAGCCAAAGCAAACGGAGTGCCAGCACCAGGCTTAGGCTTCCAGGGATTCTATGTGCTTCTGCTTGGCACCTTGCTTGATTGTACTTGCTTGCACTCGCACCTCGGCCTTGCTATGAGACCATGCCAGACCAGGCCTGCTGAGGGGATGTGAGAAACACAGGAAGGATAAGACACTTGGGAGAGAACCAAGGTGCCTCCAACCGACAGCCAGCCAACGTGCAGCTGACTGCAGATTCACGAAGGTGCCTGAGACCAGGGCTTCCCTGCTGATCCCAGCTGAAGTCGCCAATCTGAGGGATCAGAGCCAAATAAACGGTGTTGTTTAACAAAGCCTCTGACTTCGGTGTGGTTTGTTATGAAGCAACAGTGAACTGAATCCTGACATGTGAAATAAATATTTGAGTGTTTTCTCTTAAAGAAAGTTGGAGGTTTCAAATCCAGGATTGGTGTGGCAGCTCCATAGTCAACCAGGACCCAGAATCCTTCTATACTGATGCTCCACCATCTTTAGTTCATGGCTTTCATGCTCAAAGCTGTCTCATGATCCAACATAGCTGCTGAAGCTCCAGCCATCACATTTGTGTTCCAGGCAGGGAGGAAGGAAGAAAGGCAAATAAGAGGCCTCTTCTAGCTGAATTGTTCCCCTTTAAAAGAGTTGGAAGCCCCACCCAATGACTGGCAGCTTGATTCTTTTTTTTTTTTTTTTTTTTTTTTTTTTGCGGTACGCGGGCCTCTCACTGCTGTGGCCTCTCCCGTTGCGGAGCACAGGCTCCAGATGCGCAGCCTCAGCAGCCATGGCTCACGGGCCCAGCCGCTCCGCGGCATGTGGGATCTTCCCCGACCGGGGCACGAACCCGCGTCCCCTGCATTGGCAGGCGGACTCTCAACCACTGTGCCACCAGGGAAGCCCAACTTGATTCTTATTGGCTACCCTTGGCTGCAAGGAAAGCTGGGAAAGGTAGCCTTTTAGTGGAGCACATTGCCACCTAGAATAAAATCAAGTATACTGTGTAGTAAGGAGGAACAGGGGAATGGGTGTTGAGTAGGCAACCAGCAACATCTGCCGCAGCATGTGTAAAATCAAGCTCCAGGCCCCAACATACATCAGGATGCAAAACTGACCACATGTCATGCTGATTTCTCAGAGTTCATAGTGGTGGCTTTGCCCTGTAGTAACAAAGTGTACGATTTGGGCAATAGACATCTAAGTGGAAAATCGTGAGTGTGTGCCAGTCTCCTGGGCCCTTTTGTAGTGAATACAGATGGAAGCGAAGTTTGTTCTTAGAAGGTGTTGCTCTTAACCTGGGGCAGGTGTTGCTTGCGTGCTTGCTCTCTTCCTTGTTTTCTTCCTGTTGTTTTTTTTTTTTTTTAACTGAGATATACTTCACATAAAATTCAGAATTTTAAAGCATACAATTCAGTGGGGTTTTAGTATATTTACTATGTTGTGCAACCATCAGCACTATCTAATTCCAGAACATTTCCATCACCCCAAAAAGAAACCCCATATCCATTAGCAGTCAGAGCAGATGTTTTCTTTAATCCTTCTCCACCACGTCTCAGGTCCAACAGAGAGCCAGACTCGCCACATGAGGGAGTGCTGAAGATCCTTGGACCACTTAGGCTCAAACGCTGGGATTCTAGAATATTTGTGGATCTTCTTGGGAGAGCCAAGGAGGAGGTCATGGGGTAATTCACCTACAGCTGGGAAAGGAGGGATCCACAAGGGCGCTGCAGAATCTAAACATTCCCTGCCTGGGCTGACCGTGAGGCTACCTTCCCACAGGGAAAGGAAGAGAAGGGAAGGAGGCTCCACGCTGAGGGGTGGGTGCTTGGTGGTGACACCCTAAAGTAGAGCAGCGGCTTTAAAAACACTCTATTGTGACGGTAGATGTTGGGAGAGGAATTTCAGATTCAGTCGGAATGATTTATGTGAAAGGATGGAGAGGATGCCGAACTCGCATTTATTAAACGTCTCAAAGGTTCCAAATACAAGCAGAATCTCGTTTTTCTACCCACAGCCATCCTGGGAGGTATTTCACCCCTTTACAGAAGGAGGACCTGAGGTTCACACAGAGACCTGGCTCTAACCCGAATTTCAGACACTTCATGCTGAGTCTAAAGTCTCAGCATCTTCCATTGTGCTGTGCGGTGGGCACCTGTGAGGCGTCTCCGGCCCCGGCCCGTGGCAGGTGGAGCCACTCCCTCGAGTGGCCTAGTTGTTGCCGCCTGTGGGGCGGTGACAGCAGGAGGGGGCTCATCGGAGCTCAGCTCTGGGCTTCTCTGTGCCCCCCCTTTCTGCCCACTCCCTGTTCTTCATTCCTCAGGCACAAAGATTGCTCAAGGAGACTCCAGGACTGGGGTCCGCCTTGTCACTGTCACCGGGAGCCTTTTTGTTTCTTCCTGACTAGCCAGAGCTCCCCGTCAGTCTTCGCAGCGCCTCTGGAAGCAGAGGGAAGGCAGCTGTGGGATCCTGGCTGAGCAGAGTCCAGGTAAAGCAGGCTCGGGAATGGACGGATGGGGAGGTTGGGATGTCACAGGTCTGAGCACAGAGCCAGGGGGGCGGGGAACAGCCAGGAAGGTTGGTAGGTTCTGCTGCTCGCTGGATTAAGGGGGCCAGCGCGTGTCTGTGTCATCGAGGTGGGCAGGGAAGGGGAGGGCTGTGTGGGGGGCGGAGGGGGCAGCGTATATATGCTGGTGTGGCTGATACCGCGGAGCCTCACATCCGAAGGAGCCTGGCTACTGACAGCTCCCAGGTAGGCGACTGCAAGCAAGCCCCAGCCCCAAGACACGCTGCTGAGAGCCTGGGGCAAGTAGCCGGGCGGCAAGGCTTGCCCCCCAGCCCCTCTCCTTTGTCCAGTGCGGATGCTGCTGGCCCCCTGTGAGATTATCCCTTCATTCGTCTTCTTTTCTGGGCTCGGATGGGGGGTGGAGGGGAGGGCTGAGGCTTTTATCCTGAAGAGAGATGCCGAAGAAGAGCTGAACTTGGAAATGAGGAAAAGTTTTGATTCCCCAGCTGTGGCCCCTACTTTGTCACTGCTGTCTGTGGCGAAAAGGTGGTTATAGGTGTGAGGTTAGGGGAGCGGCAGGCACTTGGGGGTGGGAGCGAGGGCTTGCATTTCAAGGCAACCCTCCAGAAGCCCCCAGCCCTCCAAGCACCTTGTGAGTGATTTCTCTCTGCACCTGACTTCTTTTCATAGGGCGTGCAGGCTGTTTTCAGCATATCACTCAACTGGATTCGGATTTGGGTTTTTAATCCTGAGGGAACCCTGCTGCCCTAGGCACAGAATACAAATCGCTAGTAATGATGCCGGGGAAGTCAGACCCTGCCTTGTGCTCCACCAGTACGTGGCTGATCCCGGTCGCTGTGTGTGAATTCCGCGTAGATTTCTGCAAGGTTGACCTTGGTCTCCAGACGCTGATTCCTTTGGAGGTCTCCTCTCTTTCTTTGCATCTTTCTTCCTCCTGCCCGTCTCTCCCACCTAAAGGTCTCTGCCGGGGTCCTGTGGAATACGATGCTCAGAAGTCAGCCAAACTCTCTCTGGCTCAGCCTTTTTCCTCCTTCTCTCTTTGTGCGGCTCTCCCTTTGCGTCTGGCTTCCCCTCCCACCGCTCCCCATCCCATCCTCCCCCATCTCATTCTGAACATGGGCAAGTTCTGGGGGAATTTCAAGTTAAGGCAGGATAAGTCGGGAAATGGACTATTTAAAGCAAGCAGCTTTGGACTTGAATACCCTGATCCTGGGCTTCAACATCTGTGTTTCGTTTCCTTGAGCAGCCCATAATTGTCCCAATTATAACCAATAACATTGGTCGGCAGACTAACAAAAGATGAGCTTTGCATGGCATTCGCCAGCAAGCCTAAACCGGAGTTTTCAACATAGAGGGGGGAAAAGTAAGTGCCTGGCTTCTTATCAAAACCTCCCAGGGAAACTGCTGCTCTCTCGCTTCCTGTGGGTGGCTACTGCAGACACACTCCTCTTTCTCATTTATGAAGTGTGGCAGGGAAAAAGTCTGCACGCTTGCACCGCTGCTGTGATACGGTTCACAAAAAGCATTCGTGTTCCTCTGGCCTTGCTGAGCCTTCTGCAGGGGAGGGTCCCTGGAAAGACTGCCCCCAACCACCATCTTGGTAACAGGAGCAGCTTCCACCGTTCCCCGTGCTGCCCATCGAGGGCGCTGTGGTGCAGCCTGGGGTCATTCAGGGGGTGCAGTTTTGTTCTCCCAGGGGCGGCAGCCCTGGCTTTATCAGCTGAAGGCTGAGGGTACTGGGGGATTTAGAGGATGCCGATTTTGCACTGTCAACGAAGGGAATAATTGCAGGATTAGGCGCAAACGGGTGCTCTCTGGAGCCCAAGACAGGAGCTGTCACAAAGCTATTCTGTATTCAATCAGGTATTTATCATCTACACTCCACCAGGCAGGGTGGATCCAACCAACAGAGGTGATAATAACAGCCCTTTACACTCATACAACGATTTACATCTTAGCGCTTTCACACCCACTAGCCCCGGCAACAGCCGTGAGAGAGGGTGTCATTATCTCCATGTTGCAGTTGAAGAAACTGAAGCTGAGAGGTTGTGGCAGAGAGGGGACTGAGTCCAGCCTTGCTGGTTCCTTTTCATCCCCCTCTTCGGGCCAGGGGTGCTTACCAACGAATGGGATGGGCGCGGGGCAACACACACAGTGAAACAACTCGCGGATGATGCGAGGCTGCGTGTAATTAAGTCCTGAATTGCGTGGTCCCGACAGCAAGTGCTGGAGGAATTTGGGGGAAGGAGTCCTTGCTCAGAGATTCCAGGGATTCGAACCGGGCAGGGAAGGAGGTAGAATCCGGAAAAGCCAAGGGCTTTGGAGAGGGAGGTGGCAGCCGGGACAAGGGCTCAAAAGGAGGGCAAAGACATGAACCTTTATTGGAACCTACTATGTGCCAGGTAGTGAGCTAAACTTGTCTACGTGCCTATTTCCTGCTAATACACACACGCACAGTAGGGATGGGAGGTTTAGGGTGAGTGTTCTATGCTTTTATCCCCACGGTTCAGTTAGCCTCACGCCCCCAGCCCCAGAGCTCCCATGAAGGAAATCTACCTGATGTGAATCTGGGTGGAACTACTCATCAGATATCCTAGGGAGGGGATGGGCCCCTCCCAGAGAACAGGAGTCATAGTGATGCCAGCCCGCAGTGGCTCAAATGGCTGGGAGTTCATGAGGCAAACTGGATGTTCTAAACACTTCTGTGTAAATACGTATAGGTCCTCCCACTAACCAACATGCTGCTTTCCTTCTCACCACACACTGGCTGTGAGATTTAGGGCACACCAGTTTGGGGGGCAAGCCGATTTTCTGGGCATCTCCCTAGGAGAGCCAAGGATCACGTTCGGTCTTGATTTTCCGCGATCCTGTGATTTTTCAAATACTGGTTGCTGCCTCGGTGTTGCAGAAACAGAGCATCGCCAGCTCTGAAGGGCCTGGCTCGGCATGTGACTTGTGGAGCTGGCCTCCGAGGAGTCCTGGGTCTCAGTGAAAATGTCGACGGAGCACCAGCACACACCCAGGGCTCTGCCTTGCAACCAGGGCTCAGAGCCAACCTCCCCTCAGCTCACACTCGTCCTGGGCTCCTCCCCCACCAAGTCCCCATTCATGCTTTCGTTCATTCAGCCGAGAAACGTGCTTGGCTTACTGATAGGAGCCCGCAGTACTGAGTGCCAGGAAAACAGACCTGGCGGCCTGTCCTCAGAGCTCTGGCCAATGTCACCAGATGTTAACCAGTCTAGGCCAAGTGGTCTCCAAAAGGGGCGTGGGTGCCCGACAGACCACTGGGCTTTGGGAAACTGAGGCTTAATTTTCTATGTGGTTATCTTATCTTTCTTAATTGGCACTTTAGTGGGTTTTATATTGTACGTAACTTTTATAAATAAATTGGGAAGGTGAGCTCAAGACGGTCTGATTGCTAGAAGTATAAAGTTAAAGAAGTTTGAAGATTATTGATCTAGATCCATTGCTCTTTTGCTTATCTGTGTTTTCTAATCTTTTTGAAAGGAAGCTTAAGAGGCTTTATTGTAAAAGTAAATAAAAGCTTTGAAAAATCCATTTAAGTTATTTTGACAGTATATGTGGAACCGTGGGCCAGAATCAGGAAGATCCAAGTTGAAAGTGATGACACCTTTCCACTTTTGTGGCAGCCCTGATAGAATATGTGTCCCTTGGGACTTCTCTGGCAGTCCAGTGGTTAGGACTCGGTGACGGGACCCGGTTCAATCCCTGGCAGGGGGCGGGGGGAGGAGGGTGGGAGCAAAAATAAAAAATAATAATAGGGCTTCCCTGGTGGCGCAGTGGTTGAGAGTCCGCCTGCCGATGCAGGGGACACGGGTTCGTGCCCCGGTCTGGGAAGATCCCACATGCCGCAGAGCGGCTAGGCCCGTGAGCCATGGCTGCTGGGCCTGCATGTCCAGAGCCTGTGCTCCGCAACGGGAGAGGCCACAGCAGTGAGAAGCCCACGTAATGCAAAAAAAAAAAAAAAAAAAAAAAAAAAAAATAATAATAATAATAATAAACATAAAATGTTTAAATAAAATAAAAACAAAGACTTTAAGAAAAAAAGAGGAAAGAAAATGTGGCCCTCTCCTGAGCCCCAGCTGGGCTACTGTAACAAATATCTGGCCACATATAACATCAAAGATATTGACCATCTAATCTATTGTAACTGCCTCTTTTTGGAGAAGGGGAAACTGAGCCCCAGAGAAAGAAAGGGTCTTGTTCGAGATCCCACAGGTGAGGGCAGAGCCAGGCCTCTGGCTTCCAAGCAGAGGGCTTTTGTTCATTCATTGCCCACCAGCTCCAGGCACACCCGGTCTGTGCAGGGCGGGGGCGTGCTTTGCCCTCCACCTCCTGGGCACCCATCCTCTCCTTCCAGGTGGAAATTTAGAGCAGAAGAGGGACCTTTTCGGATGTAAGTGTATTCGTCAGAGGAGGAAAAGAAATAAAGGGGCCTCAGTCATAGCTGGTGAACAAGCAAAAGCTCAGCGTAGGAGTCACGTCTGCGTTAAAGAAATGGGGCGTGTGAAAGACAAACCCCCGTGCTGGTGGGCAACGAAACACTCCTCCAGGAACTGGGGAGAGGCAACAATAAAGAGGGTGTCATCAGAGAGGGGGAGCCCAGAGTTCAGGACAAAAGGAGCTCCTTACAATGAATTCATGTACACGAATACAGAAAACTGCCGAAATCTTTTTTTTTTTTTTTTGGCCGCAACATGTGGGACCTTAGTTCTCTGTCCAGGGATCAAAGAGTCCTAACCACTGGACCGCCGGGGAATTCCCCTGCCGAGATCCCTGAGAGGTCTGGTGAGAGCGTGAGCTTGCAAATCAGATGGGCTGGGTTCTCAGCTCTGCCAGTTCAAGTTATTTCTCCTCTTCAAGCCTCAATATTCTCAACTGTAAAATGGGGACAACAGCATTTGCCCCATAGGGTGGATGCTTATAAAGCAATCAGCACAGTGCCTGGCACAGAAGAAGCTAAATATAATAATAATGTGATTACTATTAAATACAAACAGAGACCATCCCAACGAGATTCCACAGAATTTGCCAACCTTTCCAAAGCAGGACTAGTGTGTGGAACTTATGGTTTCCCAGAACACGTTTTAGAGTCAAAACACCTGAGTTTGTCTGGCTCTTGTATAAGCTGGATGATCTTAGGCAAGTTGCTTAACCTTTATGAACATATGTTCATCTCAAAAGGGGGGATAATATTAACCCTAGATTATAGGATTGTATAAGAATATAAAACTCTTTTGTAACCTACAAGAACAATATTTATAGATGTGGTTGATGAGAAGGATGGGGACAGATATACCTCTAGCAGAAAGGCGTATCTGTCATCTTCCCTTCTCTACTAGAAGCACTAAAATTACAGGCTTCCTCATAGGTCACAAGACAAAAACTCAATTAACTTTTAGCTTTGGCTAAATCTTCATATGTAATCCTCCAAACAGATAAGCAACTAATTACATTGCCCTTGGAAGCAAGATTACAAGCAAATAGATTAAGCTAAACACAGTGGTATTTTATCTTCATAAAGAGTGAGGCACGATTAATTTATGAGGTGTTATTACTGAAATAAAAGGTAATTAAACATTTCTTTACTCAATACAAGATGTCCAGACCCATAGCATCCCTACATAGAAGGGTTAGCTGAGTTTGGTTCGCTAAGTGAATACAAGCCATGTAAAATTCAAACACACTTAGGGTAGTTTTATTTACTTATGGTCTCTATTGTACAATTTAGAACAACAATAACTACAAAAACTGTTGTTACCCCCATTTTGCAGGTGAGAAGACTGAGGCCCTCAGAGGTGAAACAACTTGCCCAAAGTCACACAAAGTGCAAAGATCAAACATAAATATAACTCGGGAATTAACTAATTGCTCACCTTCATTTTACTTCACATTAACTGATATACAGAGCAACAAAGCACACAGACGTTGTCAAGTCTTCTCAAAAATGAAAAACTTCTATTGAGTTTTCAAGAAAGTTTAGTCTTAACCTAGAACACAATTGTTCGAGGGTTGTGAGGGGTACCAAAAAGGACAAAGCGTTGTCCCCTTTATAAGGATAACTACATATATGTTGAGCCTTTATTTATATTCGTCTCGTTTAAATATCAGAAACCATCTTTGAGTTGGACTGTGTGGTGATTCCCATTTTAAGGATTCTTTGAATTGCAGAGGAGAATGAATAACGTTGAGTAATGACTGGTTTTTAATTACTAGGTGGAGTCACTAGTTAAAAGCGCGGGGTAGAAACCTCTGTCTGGCTTCTTTTACAGGCTAAATGCCCACTAAAATTCATCAATCTTTCTGTTTCAGTGTGACTGGAACATTGTTATGGAAAAGAAATAAAAACTTTAGCTTTCAGCATCAACTACTCTTTAAACTCATGCTAATTCATAAACAAGGATAATAACCAACCATGCCTCCCCAGCACTCAATTGCTTCCAAGTGCTTTTCATTAAATCGAAGTGAAAACACTTCCCATGATGCAATTTTAAGGGAATATTATTAATCACATGCCTTGATTAGCCTTGGGGAATGGAATAAGCAAATTGTCTGAATAAAAAATGAAAAATTTTTAAAAAATGAAAAAAATACAACTTCTTTCTGAAAAAAATACAACTTTAAATTTTAAAATTTTAAATAAATAGAAGTGTGGGGTAGGACGTGGAGGGGTAGGGTGGTCAGAGATGGGAAGAGAGGTAAGTGTACCATGGACCAGCGAGGAGAGCCAGGCTAATGCCAAGTAGATTTGACAAGGTTTTTCCCAGTGCCAGACCAACAAAGGCCCACATTTTACATGCAGGAAACCTATCAAATGGAACACATGCTCAATGTCCCAGGAGCTTATCTTCTTGCCTCAACTCATCCTAAAAACCCATTTACCCAGAATTTGAGATAACAGGAGCAGTCAATCCATCAAACATTTCCTGAATGTGCAAGTTGCCACGGTTAATGAAGTTCATGAAAAAGCTCAGCAGGAGAGCACTTCATTAACATCTGCCACAACTTATCAGCTCAGCCCGTGCAAACATGTGTTGCAATTTTGTATTAGGAAGCAAACAGTCCCTTTTCTCCCCGCCTTTCCGTCTTCTGTGAAGTACAGACACTGCCATCATGTGGCCATAGAGAGCATAGCATGCTGGACAAATCCTACAAAACCGTCGCCCGCCTAGAATGAAATTGAGTAGAACAAGAAACGTGAAGGCAATTACCAAATCAGACAAAAGATCTATCCAAGCCGTCCTCAGTTTAAGACCTTTGCTTATATGGTGGCTGTTGGGAACTCAAGATACGTGTTCTCTTCAAAAGAGCCTGTAAGTGGTGATGAGTTTCCCTGGGTTGTCTACCAACACGTTGCACCAGTACAAACTTAGCACGTAGCTAACCATTCCAACCATGCCTCCCGGCCACTGGCAACCAGTCTTCTTCCAGAACGGGCATGGGGGTCCAGCTTAGGATGGCATCTTGCCTTGTTCTGGAGCAAAACTCATTCTCAACCCCCCCCCGCCCCGCCAAGCTGAACAGTTAGCTACTGGACCCTTTGTCAGTGACACAGGTCCTGAAGTGGCTCCTGTGCCATGAGCATCCCAGGCCCCCAGGGGGCCGGTGCTCCCAGACGCTCCCCAGTTCTCCATTTGTGAAGGAGAAGGGAGAGGGCTCCTGAGATACTCCACTGTCACTTATCACACTTTCTTGAGCACCTCCTAAGTGCCTGGCCCTGTGCTGGGTGCTGGAAATTCAGAGAACCATAGAACGAGATCTCTGCCCTTCAGAAACTCACAGCCAGTGGGAGACATAGACACATAAGTCCAAGCTTACCACGTAGAGTGCTAAGGGCCGCGCGAAAGACAATGATAGTATCACAGAGTGAAGGCTATGTCCTAGGCTCTTCTCTGACAAGCTTTTACATTGTACTTGTTCTGTGCTATTTTAACTGCTGAAAAACATCAACCCATTAATCGTCCAATAAGATAGGTACTATTATCATCCCAGTTTTACAGATGAGAACCTGAGAGGGTGACTTGCAGACGTGGGATCTGAACCCACGTCTGTAGCTATGAGCAGATGAGAAAACGTGAATCCCAACAACCCCGTCTCGGAGGTCTGTTGTGCCTATTTGCCCCTGGGCCTCGCTTGCTTCCCGGTGTGATGTGCTGCTTTGCGAAGCCACAGGAGCACAGGAGACTCATCTAACTCAGACCAGGGCTTGGAGAGGGCTTCCCAGAGGGGATAATTCCTGAGGTGTGTATGAAGTATGAGCTGGAGGCGGGTATTCTGGGCAGAAGGAACAGCAAGGGCCAAAGCGCAGTAGGCGTTAAGGACCTGATAGAGTTGGGAATTATGTGTGATTCACTAGGAATGGAGGAGATTCAAGGGTGAGTGACAGGAGCTGAAGCCAGAGAGCTGGGCAGGAGCAGCGCTGACTCCCACTGGGGGTTACAGAATTACTTTAAGTATGAGTAACATCATCACATGTAGAGATGGCTTGGTCGGGGAGGGGGATCATTAGGCAGACTAATTAGAGGGCGATCACAGTAACCAAGGCAATAAATCTCAGTAAGGCACTAGCCCTCGGGGTATAGGAGAAAACCGCATTTGAGATATATTCATTTGAATAGATGTTCAAGTTCATTGTTCATTAACCCCAGACATCCCAATCTGTAGGGTAAACGTCAGACCCTTTAGGATGCCCAACATGACCCTGTTTCATCTAGACGGAGCCTCTCTCTCTCTTAGCAAGTGCTTCCCTTAGGGAGGGGGCCCCAGCGCAGCCGCCTGCTCACCATCTCCCCCCAGGCTGTGGTCCCGATTCCAATACGCCTTTGAAAAGTTGGAGTCACTAGTTAAAAGCGAGGTAGTTCTGTGTCTCTCAGGTGCCCTCTTCTCTGTCCTCTTGGCAGACTCTTACTCATTATTCAAAAGCCATCTCAAATGTCACCTCATTGACTTAACAAACATTGACTGAGCGTCTTTCATTCGACATCCTCTTGGTATGAAATGCTTGGATGACGCCC
The DNA here is from genome assembly GCF_949752795.1 of Hyperoodon ampullatus. Taxonomy (NCBI): domain Eukaryota; kingdom Metazoa; phylum Chordata; class Mammalia; order Artiodactyla; family Ziphiidae; genus Hyperoodon; species Hyperoodon ampullatus. The sequence goes on from NC_136919.1 coordinate 118,249,895, forward strand.
GAGAAGAGCTGGGGTGGTCTCCCAACAGGGCCACTGGCACAGGATCCCCCTCCTCCTCCCACTGATTTGCTCCATTCCACATCCATCTTCTACCCTTGCTTCTCAAACTTTAGCATGTGTATGAATCCCCTGAGAAGCTTACTAAAAAGATCCAGATTCAGAGGCTTCCCTAGTGGCGCAGTGGTTGAGAGTCCGCCTGCCGATGCAGGGGACACGGGTTCATGCCCCGGTCCGGGAAGATCCCACGTGCCACAGAGCAGCTGGGCCCGTGAGCCATGGCCACTGAGCCTGCGCATCTGGAGCCTGTGCTCCGCAACGGGAGAGGCCACAACAGTGAGAGGCCTGCGTACCACAGAAGAAAAAAAAAAAAAAAACAGATTCAGTGGTTCTGGGTAGGGCCTGAAATACTGCATTTCTTACAAGATCCCAGGGGATGCTGTTGATCTGCAGACTGCATTTGAGTAGCAAGGCTTTTATGTTTTCTCAGTACAGTCTGATGAAAAAGCAATAAAGGCAATTATTTTTGTTTTCCTATGCTCAACTCTTATCAAGGTAAAATTTATGTACAGTGAAATGCACAGAATCTAAATGTACAATTCAGTGGGTTTTTGGCAAACGTATACACCCCTGTGACCTACACCTCAATCAAGAACATTCACATTTCCAGAAAGTTCCCTTGTTCCCCTTTCCATTTAATCCTCCAAATAAAGATGGTTCTACAGGGACCCAAAGTGATGTAGTCCAAGAAAATAGCTTTCTGATTCAGGAGACTTGATCACAGGAAAAATTTAAAGGGAAACAGAAAGAACTGTACATCTTTGAGACAATCCTACATAAAGAATATAAACAACTGATCTAACTAATAGCCATTAGAGCTATTACCTTAGAATAGTCTCTTTGTTCATTTTTTTTTAAAGATTTTTTTTATGTGGACCATTTTCAAAGTCTTTATTGAATCTGTTACAATACTGCTTCTGTTTTATGTTTTGGTTCTTTGGCTGCGAGGTATGTGGGATCTTAACTCCCCGACCAGGGATCGAACCCACACCCCCTGCATTGGAAGGCGAACTCTTAACCACTGAACCACCAGGGAAGTCCCTCTTTGTTCATTTTTCGATAGGTAACTCCAAAGCCTGGCTCTGCAAAGCCTCGTCCTGTGCTTTGCATGGATTAGCAAGGTGAACATATTAGCTCTGTGCTCAGGAAGCTGGCTCACGTCTAGCAAGGGAAACAGACAAGGAAGAGTGAATTCTGGGCCTCGGAGCATTCCTGGCAGAGGCAGGGGAGTCTGGGGAGGATCAGTCACACATAAATCTATTTTACACATCTCACTCATCACCGCACTTTGCAAAACGTCCCTTATGGGTCTAATCTTTGCAGTAGCCCTGGGACAAGGTGGGTACCACTATTCCCCTTTTAGAGTTATGAAAACTGAGGCTGGGAGAGGTTGTCTTCAGGCCGCACACTGGTAAGTTGCAAAGTGAGGCCTTTAGCTCCCTGGAAGGGTTTATGCACGTGGAGGTCAGCTGAGTGGCAGGAATCACAGGGGTGCTCCCCCCAGGAGCCCAGACACTAGCCCTGCATGAACATTATGCCTGGCAGACAGGCCTAGGCCACCTGTGCTCTCAGCAGTCCACTCCCTCCTGGGAGGTGGAATCTCAGGCCCGGCTGCACTGTCCCCTCAGAAGAGTGTCTTTCCCGCATCCCCTATGTGAGGGTCTCCAGTCCCTACTGGCCCCCACAGAAGGGCTGTGCTAATTGCCACCCGCCCTCACTTGTGTTTTAGCATCCTGCTTCCAGCTCCTGCACCATGAAAATCCTGTTTTGTGACCTCCTGCTTCTCAGCCTCTTCTCCAGCGTGTCCAGCAGCTGTCAGAAGGACTGTATGGCCTGCAGAGAGAAGCTCCGCCCTGCTCTTGACAGCTTCAACCTTGAGGTAGGTCCGGGAGCAGCCCTGTCTTCCCCTCCCTCCCCCCAAGGTCACGTGACTCTCCCAGTGTCAGATGGTCTGTAGGAAACAGATGTGGACTTGAGCATCTTCTGAAAGCAAACCCTGTCATCTTTCCACTTTACCACGTTCATATAAAGACCCACCCATGCTGCCATTTTGTTCCCATCATTAAAATAATGCATACTGGGCTTCCCTGGTGGCGCAGTGGTTGAGAGTCCGCCTGCCGATGCAGGGGACACGGGTTCGTGCCCCGGTCCGGGAAGATCCCACATGCCGCGGAGCGGCTGGGCCTGTGAGCCATGGCCGCTGAGCCTGCACGTCCGGAGCCCGTGCTCCGCAACGGGAGAGGCCACAGCAGTGAGAGGTCCGCATACCGCAAAAAAATAAAAATAAAAAAATAATGCATACTCATTCTAGAAAATTTGGCAAATTCCACAAACTATTTAAAAAAAATTTTTAATCACCTTTAATCCCACCAGAGAAAGAATCCTAGTTTTTTCACTTGCTATGTTACACAAGGATAATTTTCCCCTGTTATTAACATTATTTTAAATTACTTCTTCCCATGAGTACAGTATACTTAGCTTAACCAATCCCCTCCTGTTGAACATTTATGTTGCCCTTCAGTTTTGATATTACAGACAGTTCTCCAATGAACACCTAAATGCTCTCTTGTATTTTAAATTTTGATTTGAGCACTAAATTTCTTTTTACTAAGCTGCTTTCTCACCTGCTTTCATTACAGTTTAGTTATTCCTCTCCTATTGAATCCAGTATAACTCAATTACTTTTTCTTTGTAGTCAAGTAAACTCTTTTCAAAAGATGCCATGTTTGAAACTCCTCAACCTTCAAGAACAAACTTTCGCCTACTGTTCCTTAAGGCAAGCGTACAAATATAGGAACCAAGTACTCACGCTGGGATAACACCCTAACGTGAGCAGACGCAGCCCCCGACGCACCCAAACACCAAGCTCCTCCTGTGCCAGCTCAGTGGTTTTCAAGTCTGTTTCCTAAACAGTAAGAACCACCGAATCATGAAGCGCATCCCCCGAGAACCCATTCAAAGTTCATCCATCCTCCTCATTCAGCCTCATGGGTTTCCTGAGCACCTACTATGTGCTGAGCACTGGGCTAGGCCAAGGGCCCTGAGATGAGCGGATGGATGGCTTTTGCAACTGGTGGGAGAGAAGAACCCCCAATCCCTCCATGAGCGTAATGACTGAGCCCCAGGGAAGCAAGAACAGGGGACCCCAACCTAGTCTAGCGGGGCAGAGGGGGCTTTTGGAGGAACTAAGTCTTTAAGGAAACCGAAAGAGGATCGGTAGTGAAGAGGCAGGGAGCGAGAGCCCCAGGTGCCCAGGTAATGGAGGGAGGCGTGGGGAAGGGAGGGGACACATGTGCAAATGCTTTTCGGGGGAGAGGAGCGGCAATTAAGGAACTGAGAAAAGCTGCGTTTGGCTAGAGCACAGAAGGCCCACCTGCCTCTTCTGTGCAGCCCAGAGAGGCTTAAAATTTCACCCCAAACAAAACGCTTTCCCTTGGCCTTAGTAAACAGAGCAGACAACTAGTTTACACGTAAACCAGTGAAGGAGTTGACTAAGCAATAATCTCATAAGCGCCACACTTTTAAGGCTCCGAGGTTGCAGCCTAGACAAGACTGAAAGTTGTGAACAATTCCTGAATCACGAGCTTTAACTGCAACCCTTTATCTCCCACCCAAAACAGCATTAGGACTCGAACAGATATTTGTACACCCATGTTCATAACAGCATTACACACAAGGGTCAAAAGGTGGAAATGACTCAACCGACCATGGAGAGATGAACGGATAAAGAAAATACGGTCTATGCATACAGTGGAATATCATTCAGCTTTAAAAAGGAAGGGAATGGTGACACACGTTACGGCATGGAGGAGCCCTGAAGATGTATGCTAAGTGAAATAAGCCAGTCACAAAAGGACAAATGCCGTAGGATTCCGCTTACCTTAGGTTCCTAGAGCAGTCTGATTCGCGGAAACAGGAAGTAGAATGGGGGTTACCAAGGGCTGGGGCAAGAGGAAAGGGAAGTTAGTGTTTCACCGGTACCAAGTTTCAGTTTGGGAAAAGGAAAAAGTTCTAGAGATGGTTGGGGGAGTTGATGGTAGGACAACAATGTGAATATATCAATACTTAATACCACTGAGCTGTACGCTTAAAAAGGGTTCAAATGCTAAATTTGATGATATGTGTATTTCACAATAGAAAAAAGCGTGTTAGGACCTCAACTGCAAGGATAATCCTAAGTCTGCTCTAATTTATTTTTTTACAAAGTAAAGCATTCATGGATCTAGGTGGTTTGTTTGTAACAAACATCGCACCTGACTGTGAAGCACTATGATGCTCCCACTGCCGGGACACCTTGACCTTGGGGGGGGCCCTGTTCTGGGACAACAGAGGCCACCAGGGACAGATTCTCTCCAGCCTGCTTATTGCCATCTCAGGACCTGTCCTCCTACCCTTTGTACCACTGATTTTCCTGCTGGGAATTTTTCCTTTTTCCCCCCTCCCACTTGCTCTTTCCTTCCCTCCATTGTCATGGGTTTTTTTTTTTTTGTTTTTTGCGGTACGCGGGCCTCTCACCGCTGCAGCCTCTCCCGTTGCGGAGCACAGGCTCCGGACGCGCAGGCTCAGCGGCCATGGCTCACGGGCCCAGCCGCTCCGCGGCACGTGGGATCCTCCCGGACCGGGGCACGAACCCGCGTCCCCTGCATCGGCAGGCGGACGCTCAACCACTGCGCCACCAAGGAAGCCCCCGTTGTCATGTTTTTGAAAGAGTATCTACACTTGTGACTTTGAGCGCCTTGCGTCTGCCTCACTCCTTAGCTGCTGTCGGAGGTCACCAGCAGCTCCTAACCACAGAAGCCCCGGCAGGTGTGCAGGCTTCCTCTCCTCGTCCTCTCTGGGTGAACCCGGCTCTCTTCCCCACTCTGACTCTTCCTTTTCTGCCTCCTGTTGCGGCCCTGTTCCTTTTCCTGCCCCCTGAACATAAGCAATCGCCAAGATTCCCTGCTTCTTACCTCCTTCTGAGATGCCGCATCCACTTTCCAGGTCGTCCGCTCTCCCCAGACAGCAGGTAACGCCCAAAGGTACACTCTTCACCTCTTCTCTGCTGGGCTTCCATCACTTTGCATAGTTTCTGGGAAATCCAGGCTTCCCTTCCCTTTCCAAGGCTCCAAGAACCTGACCTGCCGCCATCTTGCTCATGGCTCTCCCTCCTCCCCCAGCCAATAAATCCTGCTCTCAAAAACCCAGATCAGGTTTCACCTCTTAAGAGAATCTTTGCTGATTCTCCACCTGGCCCCAATTGAGCCAGCCCCTAGCTCCTTTACTCTCTGATGATTATTTGCGTCGGCTAGTCTCTCACCACCAGGTATGAGCTTTCTTTGCTGATTATTCTGGGTATCCCCAGCATGTTCCAGTGTGGGGCACAGAGCAGTACTCAGTTAAGAGGTACCATGGAAATTGTAAAATTGCAAGACCTTTAGTCTCCTAATAGGTGCAGGCCCTGCACAGTTTTTACACAGGTGTCTTTCAAAGCCAGTAAAGAATCTGGAGCCTGTTTCCATTTCTCCATAGCATCTTCAATCTCTGGGGTCCAGACAACACTTAGAAAATGGCCAGTTCTAGCCTGACCATGAGGGATAATCCCTGCCAGTGCCTGCTGGCCCCCAGAGGACCTGGCTGCCTGGCTGTTTGGTTTCTAGCTTGTATTCACTTTTAACCTATTTTTTTTAAGTTTTATGAGAGGCCTAGAATTGAGGCAACCACATCTCATTTCCAAATCTTTCAACCCTTGAGTATGTCCACTCTGTGAATGATGGGGGACTCAGATATTTAGGCAAGGGTCAGCTCCCCAATCCCCCCACCAAATGACATCATCCCCAGGACCATCTGGACCCTTGGCTTCATCAAATCTCTTCATTTCTCATTCCAGGGCAGTGGTCCAAGTATGGTTGTCTTTTTGGTAGACTATCATTTTGGTCAGTAAATGATTCACACATCCCCAAACCATTGCAATGTCCTGGGCTTTCAGCTAAACTGTGAATGGTACTTACACCATCGGCTTAAGAAGAAAAAAACTAGATTCACTGAGTTGTTTTAGAGACAAAGAAGAAGGTAACTCCCAAGAAAGGTCTGGGGAAATTTATTTAAATTCCCTAAAACTCTATTAAAAGCAGAAGAAACTACCTTCTGCTAGTACTTTGTCTTCATTACATGAAAATTCTTAGTAGTTGACTTGCAGTCGGAGTTCCTGATACGTTTTTCTTTTGTTACTATTCCTCTGCTGGCCTGCTTGTGTTGGCCCTCAGATATTCTGGCAGAACCTCCTAAAGCAAATAGATCTCAAATGTCTCTCTGTCAGAAGTGGTTGGATTCCTTAGTGGCAGAAACGTGACAAACTCAATGAGCTGCTTCTTTTCCTTCCAATGGGCTCGTGGGCCTGTTTCCCTAATCTTCGATCCCAGACATCCAAATGGCCCTTTGCTCAGTTTCCTCCCAAGCCCAGCTTTACAGATCAATTTGGCACCAATCTGGGACTTTCCAGATGCTCCTGGGCACTGTGGCTTAATATAGCAATGTCATCAGTGTGGGCTGTGAAAATGTGTCCAGCTCACTTAACGGGCCATTAACCCATCTCTGGAAAGAAGCTGGTGGGTCCCTCAGACCAGACAGTTTAGGCATTAAGCTCATATGCGCATCTGGTGCTACAAATGCTGTTGCGAATTTGGATTCCTCATTTTTGCCCAAAACCTTCTCCTAAATCAAGAATTGAGACGATTTTGTTAGTACCTAATTCATCTAATAGTATGTTGAGTCTCGGTGTGGGCTCTGCATCTGGTTTGATCCTAGAATTTCATTTTCTCTGATTGACACACAACCTAATTACCATCTGGGCTTAGAAACTCAGGGGCTCACAGAAGATCTGATAGCCTCTGGGCTTAACAGCTTCCACCTGTTTCTGTAAATGGAAGGAGCAGAACAATACAACAAGCACTTTGAGGGTCCTACTCTGTGAGGATCAGACCCAGTGTGCTCCAAAGGTCCATTTCACCTCTACACTTTACACTTCTGAAACCGCACAACTCAGATTGGGACTGGAACCACTGGGGCTGGGACTGGAACCCATGGTCTTATAATTGAGATCACCCACCTGGTCTCAGGACTTAATGAGGCTCAGATGCTTTATGTCTCATCACAGAAAGAATTCAGTAAAAGACAAAGTGGAAGGTAGGAAGTGGATTTATTTAGAGAGATACACATTCCATAGACAGAGTGCAGTCATCTCAAAAGCTGAGAACGGCCCTGGGAGAAACACACTCCACAGATTGTGAGCCATCTCAGAAGGAGAGAGGCCCCGAAATATGGGGTGGTTAATTTTTATGGGCTGGGTAATTTCACAGGCTAATGAGCGGGAGGATTATTCCAACTATTTTGCAGAGGGGGAGGAGATTTCCAGGAATTGGACCACCACCCACTTTTTGACCTTTTATGGTCAGCCCCGGAACTGTCATGGCACCTGTAGGTGTGTCATTTAGATGTTAATGTATTACAGTGAGTGTATAATGAGGCTCAACGTTCCACCGGAAGTCGAATCTTCCACTGTCTTGGACCTAGTTGGTTCTAACCTGTTTGTGTCCTATCTTCTAGGGCTATGTCATTCTTTTAGAGGTTATGCCCTGCTTCCTTCCCTCCTGTTTCACTTCTACTGGCTTTCCCAGTGCTACCCATGCTTTCCTGTTATCTCCTTGACTCTGTAGTATAGGGTTTCTCCGACTCATCACTGTAGATATATTAGGCTGGATAATTATTTGTTGGGGAGGAGGGGGTTGTCCTATGCATTGTAGGATGTTTGCTAGTGTCCCTGTGAAACAGGGCAGGACTCTGTGGGACCCTCCTGGGTACAAATCCTTTCTGTGTCCCCCATTTCTTTTTTTGTAGGAAATAGGCTTCATCCAGCCTCCAGAACTTTCCCTGAGTTCCAAGGGGTAGGTTCAAACAGTTGTTAATCAGGGACAAGGAAGGAACAATCAAACAATAGTGCAGCCTTGGGGCAGGGTTCCTCCTCAAGGGATACATATAACAATACCTTTGTGTTCTTCTGCGGGAACTAAGGCACCCATCCTTAGAAGGATAGTAACTCCAGGCTGAGCACAAGATTCCTGGAGCACCTGTTACCTCACCACCAACACATCAGAGTCACACACCCTGCAGCCTTCACCCCAAATTTTGCCTATTAAAAACTTCTCCCCGAAAACCATCAGGGGGTTTTGGGATTTTTGAACATGAGCCACCTGTTCTCCTTGCTTGGCCCTGCAATAAACCTTTCTCTGCTCCAGACTCCAGTGTTTCGGTTTGTCTGGCATCACTGTACGTCGGGCACACAACCCTGTGTTCAGTAACAGCTGGCCTCTACTCACTGGATAGCAGTAGCATCCCTGCTCCCACCCACTGTGTGACAACCAAATGTGTCTCCAGACATTGCCAATTGTCCCCTGGGGGGCAAAATTGCTCCCAATTGAGACCCACTGCTGTAGAGCAATAACCCAATAGGATGATGATCTAAAAGAACAAACTACAAATTAGTTCTACTCAGTTTTCTTCAAAGTGTTTCAGGAGCAGGCGAAGTGCAGACCCCAGTGACTCTCTGAAGGAGTCCCCAACCACCATGTTCCATGATGGTTTCTTCCTCCTCAGAGCCAGTTCCAAAGCAGGGTTTCTCAAAGTGTAATCCAGCCTCAGAATCGCCTGGGATGCTTGAAAATGCAAATTCCTGGACCCCACCCTCAGTTTACTGCATCAGAATCTCCAGGGATATAGATTAAGAATTTGCATTCTAACAAACCCCAGTAGGGGTTCATAAAGACCACTCAAGTCTGCAGCTCCATTGTTCTAGAGTCCACCCTCCCCCTCTATGGAATTTTCCCATCATTCTTTCTTACCCAGTGAGTTTGTGGGTGTGAAAAACTGGTTTCTCTATGTATCTCACTGAGTTGTCAGCATCTCTGAGGAAACTCTAAATGGAAAAGACATACTCGAAAAAATCTTGTGTATCATCAGTAGGGGCCAACCTCACCACCTCTGGCCAGCAGGTAGTCTGGGCAAAGGTGTTCCTTGGAAACCTTACCAGTGAAGGAGAGTGAGAGTAACACTCCCACTGGATACCACCTCTTTTTCCTCTCTGGTCCAGTAGAAAAATGAGCAATTTCCCCATCAGAACCTTACTTTTTGGTCCCATAGAATCCTTATTTTCCCATTAGTTTCCACCAATTCGTATTGCAAGCACAGAGAAGTCACTGACTAGGAGGTGTCCTGGGTTGGGACTTGAAACACTGGAGTTCTGTTCAGGTTATACTGTTATTTCACCATGTAGTTTTGGACCCATTACGGAACCTCATTATGACATGGGAACATGGACCACACTGGTCGTTTCCAAACCCGGGCAAATCTCACAGTTACCTGAGCTTTGTAAAAATAAGCTTTAAACCCTGGTTCTATTCCTCAGAGGTTTAACTGGGTTATGAAATTCTGTGTTTTAAAAAGTTCTGCAGATGATTCAGATTCACACCCAGGTATAGGACCCATTGGGCCAGGTGTTGCCCAAGGAGTCTATGCAATGCCTTGATGATGCACAAGAAGAGTTGAGGCATCTCCCAGTGTGACCACTGGGCGACCTCAGCCACAGACCCCCTCTTCCTTCTCTTGTTTCTCTTCATTTCACATCCTCACTATGGACTCCACTTTGTATTCCAGCTATGAGATGCCTGGAATGCGTACACATTCTCCCTACAGCACAGCTAGCAGCCAAGTGAAGAGGTCCTAAGCCTGGAGTCCACGGATGCCGATCCATGGCTAGGCTTTAGAAGATGTATGAACCCCCTAAGATTATACACAAATGTGACATGAATGTGCATTTAAACGGTGAAAGGGAGGGAATCCCTTATGGAGAATCATTAGATTCTCAAAAGAGTCCATGACCCAAAAAAAGGTGAAGAACCCTGGTCTAATGGGACAGCAAGACAAAGAGCTGCAACAGGGTGACAAACACTACATCATAAGCGTGTGCTAAATGACAGAGGAGTTCTAGTCTGGTTGCAACTAGCTGCAACTCCTGTTCTTCCAGTGACTCCCTTTCTCATCTTTTTTCTTTTCTTTTTTTTTTTTTTTAAAGTTTTCCCTTTGTCACGCTTAGCTAAATATAAAGTGAATTCTTTATTAATACAGCTCAGGGCAACAAACCTCTACTTGAAACCCTCCTATTTACTGGATGGAGAAGATTCCTCCATGAGTAAGATGTGGTCCCTAACTTGTCATATTCTGTCTTGTAAGGTGTTACAATTATACTAAGCATTCAAATTTCCACAAGCGCAAAACAAAGTTTTGTGGGAGCACAGAAGCAGGAGAGAGCAATTCCAGCTGGGGAGCCAGAAGCAGGTGTCATTGAGGGGTAGCTCTGGAGCCTGGCTGGCCCCAAAGGATGGATGGAAGGAGGTTATTCCATCAGAAGGAACAGAGTGAGAAAAGACATGTGGGGAAGGTGACATCGCCAGACCCCTTCTCTTTCTGCTTTGCCTGTCTACGGCTGCCACCCTCATATGGTTCCATCCTCTGAGTCTCCTCAAGATTTCAAGATGGCCCATTGAACACCTGCCAAAATGTCCACATTCTAAGCAGGAGGCTGGAGGAAGGGGAGGACGAAGGAAAAAAAAGATGTTCTTCCCGGATAAGTCAGCCCCTACTTTCCCAGAAGCTCCACCTGGTCCTTTCCATGTATATGTCATCGGCCACCTCTGGCTACAAAGGAGGTTGGGAAACATATATGTGGCCTTCAGGAAGAAAACAAGTGCCCTCTCTCTTTTTAAAAAAAATATTTATTTATTTATTTGGTTGCACCTGGTCTTAGTTGCAGCAGGCGGGCTCCTTAGTTGTGGCATGCGAACTCTTAGTTGCAGCATGCACGTGGGATCTTAGTTCCCCGACCAGGGATCGAACCCATGCCCCCTGTATTGGGAGAGCAGAGTCTTAACCACTGCGCCACCAGGGAAGTCCCAGAAGTGTTCTCTTAGTAGGGAAGAGGGGAGATGGGTACAGAATGGGCAGGTGGTAGCCTCTGCCCCAGAAGAGAAGGTGGGCTTTATTCTTAACAAATTGTACTTAATGTGGTGGTCAGACATTTTGATGGAGATAGAAGACAGGGATCAGAGAAGTGTCTGGACTTCAGGAGGTAACAGGTACCGGATATAGAGACCTGGGGTGCCCTGAAAGAAGTGATGACCAAAATCACAGAAATGAACAAAGTCACCAAGGGGCAGATTGTAAAGAGAGATGCGAAGTGTAAAGACCGAATCTTAGGAACACAGGAGGAAGGAGCACAAACAGTCTGAGAGGTGAGTGCAGTATCAGAAAGAGAATTTTCAGGAGGGTGTGGTCCCCATTTCCAAATGCTGTAGGTCAAGGAGAAGGAACTAAGCAGGACCATTGGCTCTGGTGACTGGGAAGTCACTGGAGGTCCCTCAAGTAGGGATGAGGGTGGGAAGCAGATTTCAAGGAGTTGAGGAGAAAGTGGAAGATGCTGAGATAGAGACATGGGCACATGACCACATCTTGGAGAACCTGGGCAGTGACAAAAGAGGGGCAGGGTTGGAGGTGGCAAAGGCTTCAGGAGAAGTCGGATTGAAGGAAACATTTTGAGGGTTTGGTGGAACAGCCTGTGAGGTCTGTGATTTAAGCTGCACACATATCTCACTCCTTGGTTAGAGATCAGGTTGGAAACCTGTAGAGGCATCTATACCACTCTGAACACCTGGGTGGATGGTTTTGTTGTTGTTGTTGTTGTTGTTGTTTTGTGGTACGCGGGCCTCTCACTGCTGTGGCCTCTCCCGTTGCGGAGCACAGGCTCTGGATGCACAGGCTCAGTGGCCATGGCTCATGGGCCCAGCCGCTCCACTCCTGGCACGTGGGATCTTCCCGGACTGGGGCACGAACCCGTGTCCCCTGCATCGGCAGGCGGACTCTCAACCACTGCGCCACCAGGGAAGCCCTGGGTGGATGTTTTTGCTCCCCAGGTAGGGCCGATGAGGCACACACACATCTTCTCACGTCCCACACCTGCCCAGGCAGAGCAGTAACCCTTGACGCCCTGTAAGCCAAGCAAAGACTCCGAGGTCTGACGAAGGGCTCTCTGCCGCTTCCTGCTGACCATGAGGTCAAGGTCAGGTTGAAAGGTGGTTTCCATCTGGCTAAGGCCAGAAACACAGAGAGGAGCATTCAGGGTGAAGTCAAAACAGCAAATAGGAAAAAAAAAGTTGGAGGCAGAGGCTTCCAGGAGACCTAATCGGAGACCGGAACGTGGGAGGAAGGGACCAAGGGCCAAGGGCCAAGGCCAGGACCAATCAGGAGGGTGGGAGACATCATGGTCAGGCTGGTAGTCTAGATGAGAAATGGAGACGCCTGGAGAGACCGCGCAGCAGCAGGAGTTCCTCGGGGGCTGGCGGGTCTACTGGGTTGTGTCCGATGTTCCCCGAATGCCCAACCTGCCCACATCCCAAAGTCTTGACCCCCATTTTCTTTTTTTTAAATTTATTTTGTTGAACTATAGTTGATTTACAATGTTGTGTTAATTTCTGCTGTACAGCGAAGTGACTCAGTTATACACATATATACATTCTTTTTCATATTCTTTTCCATTATGGTTTATCCCAGGACATTGAATACAGTTCCCTGTGCTATACGGTAGGACCTTGTTATCCATCCATTCTATACGTAATAGTTGGCATCTACTAACCTCGAACTCCCAATCCATCCCTCCCCCATTCTCCTCCCCCTTGGCAACCACAAGTCTGTTTGACCCGCATTTTCTATAACTGATGCACAGATAGTGAAGACTAGTGTATGTGAGGTGAAAAATGAATCACACCAAGGTTGATCTTTACCTGGTGACCTTAAAATAACCAGGCAGATTTAACTACGTGACTACATACTTTGACATCCCCAATTTCTTAAACCGATCTGACCTCTCCTAAGCTTGATAAGAGAAAAAAATAAAATTCTTCTTTATGGGTGACCCTGATGAGCTGTGTTTGGCTCCAAAAACCCGACGAAGGCTATAACGCGGTGCAGATTTGGTGCACTCATTCCGTTAACTTGCTGTGTCACCGGTGGTGAGTTAACCTCACCTCCCTGAGCCCCAGTTTTCTTTGTGAAATGACAGAGCTGGGCTAGTTTTCTGCTTCTTTCCAATTCTGAAATTCTACAAACTTAAATAACTGCATGTAAAACTGCTGCACGGTACTTGATAAATGGGTGCTTCAGGAGCACTTGCACTGGCACCAAAGTAGACGCCAGAAGGACTTGACCTCCTCATGGGCTTGGACCAATAGCTGTCCCTGGTCTTTCTCCCTCCTCCACCTCCATCTTTGCAGGTGTGCATCCTCGAGTGTGAAGGCAAGGTTTTCTCTGGCCCCCTCTGGACTCCGTGCACCAAGGTCATGGCGAGGGGCTCCTGGCAGCTCAACCCTGCTGACCCAGACCACGTGGCAGCTGCTCTTGACCAGCCAAGAGCCTCTGAGATGCAGCATCTGAAGAGAATGCCTCGTGTCAGGAGCCTCTTCCAAGCTCAGAAAGGGACAGAGCCTGGCACGGAGGAGGTGGGGGACACGGAGCAGAAGCAGCTGCAGAAGAGGTTCGGGGGTTTCACCGGTGCCCGGAAGTCGGCCCGGAAGTTGGCCAACCAGAAGCGGTTCAGTGAGTTTATGAGACAGTACCTGGTCCTGAGCATGCAGTCCAGCCAGCGCCGGCGCACCCTGAACCAGAATGGTAATGCGTAGCCGGAAGGGGAGCCCCTCCCAGCTGTACCGTCCACTTCAACCCATGAGTGAGTGGGGCTCGAATGAGCTGGGGGCAAAAAGAAACCTCCTCTACCCCTGTCTTAGCCATCCTCCCTGGCCTGGCCCCCAAACACACACAAACACCCTACACCACCTCCAGGGCTTCAGCTCCTGGGAGGCCTGGGAGGTAAACCCACCTCCCTACCTCCTGCCCACCTTCTCTCTGGGAGCAAAGATTTTCCTGGGAATGCTCTCGATGCTGACCACTGCCATTAAGAGACTGGTTACCATGGGGATAATAGTAGTGTGTTGAGATAACTAATTCCTCTATAGCTCTCCAGGAGCTTAGTTTCTATGGGGACAGTTAAGTGGACCAATCCTCCTATCTGGTTGCCATAGAAACCATTCACTCACCTTTCCTCCGAGACTAAGAACCGAGAACTGGACCTACGCTTAGCCATTCACAGAGAGTCTGATTTCTGTGGTTGTGATGTTGCTATTTCACCTTCAAAGATGGCTTAGCTGTCCCTTCCCTCCCCCCCTGTATCTCAAGGTGACTGGCTTCCATGGAAACCATTAAACGTTCCCCATCTACCCCATTCAAGGAGTTCTGGTTAGGACCAGTTCTTGTCAGGACACTTTCTGCTTTTCTTTCTTCCACACATCACTCGTCCATCTGACCACTTTGCCAGAGACGGGCTGATTCTTTGCAGCCAATGGAACCTGAGCAAGGCTTTGAGAATCTGGCCCAAATGACCTGAGTCGCTTTTGGAAGAGGGACTAAGGGATCATCCTCTTTCCTCAGTTTTCGCCTCTTTCCAGGCGCCATTTTTGTTTTGTGTTTGTTTGCTTGCTTGCCCTTTTTCCTCTCCCCTTCTGGTATGTTCTTACCCCCATAGACATGTTTATACATGTACCTATAATGCAGACCAGATGATAAACACCAGAGATGCTAATTTATTGCCCAGTCATTACAAACTCAGCTTTCCTCAGCCCATCAACTTATACGTAACTTTGAGTGGCACAGGGAACCAGCACAGTGGAATTGTCTGAAAATCTAAGAAAATCCCAACCATCAAGCATATATGCCTTAATTCATGTGTGGGAATATGATTATCTGCAGGATCTCATAGCTTTCCTTAAACAGTCTAGAAACTTCCCCTAACAGAAAGTACTAATCAGTTGGTCAAAAACTTTCCCCAAACATTGTTACCCAGGTGGGGGCTTTTCCCTGACTCACGAGGCATAAGAGGAAAAAGTCTGCATGTGCTGTGTTATTTTGCTTCCCGTACGACAAAGGTAGCCAGATTGTTAAAAATCTTCCTTCAAAGTATATTAATACACGTGTGAATCTTTGGCATCCACACTTTAGCAGGGAGGCAGCCCACGTAGTGCTTTGCAGGTAGGCTGGCTTGTTTGCAAAACATCCATTGCCAAATACGGGTATATGTATTAAGTTGTGAGCCGAAGGCCGCCGTGTTTATTTTAGCAGAATGACTAATCTCCGAAGGCCCTGAATTAACCTGCACTGTTTCTGAAGTCATATTCTTGGATCCTTAACAAGCATTCTATTTTTCCTAAGCCATTCCTGCACACGACCTAACGGTAAATCTTTCAGAGCTAGCATGGATTGAATTCTTTCAAATCTTAAAGATATTCTTCTTTAAAGGGACCCTCAAGGAACACTGAAGACATGTCTAACGCTGAACTGCAACCATTTTCTTTACCTAAAGACAGTTCAGAATCAGTCACATTAGCAAGAATCAATTTATTTAAAAAAACAAAACAAAAACTATTTGAGCCCCTATTCAGGTAATTGGTTTTTCTAGTTATCTATTAAGCTTCCAACTGAGCTGCACTGAAACATAACTGGTAACCAGCTTCTGTCTGTGGCTTTGCTCAAGATGTAAAGTTCTTGATGGAAACACTGCAGATATTAACCAGCTCATTTGGGTGTTATTGATTGCTCTCCTCCTGTGACCATCTCACTCATTCTTTTTTCCACGCATTCATGGTTGCTGAGTTCCAGTGCAAATGTGTATTTATGAGTCCCTTAAGCCTGTCTTTATTCGCCTATACATACTCCAACCAGCCCCACACATGCTTGAGATTTCTCCACGGCTGGGGGACTCCTGTTGCCGGGCTGTTCTGGACTCCTGAGACATCCAACACCAACCTATATTTAGAAGGCTGGAGGAAAGGGCGCCACCTAACACACGGGATAAAGAGTGCTTATTCAGGGACTTCTCTGGCTGTCCAGTGGTTAAGACTCTGCGCTTCTAACGCAGGGGGTTATGAGTTCAATCCCTGGCCGGGGAATTGAGATCCCAAATGCCACACGGTGTGGCCAAAAAATTTTAAAAAAAACCTTATTCAGAAAGTATAATTGTTACTGGGTCTAAGCTCAGCCACACGACAGGCCAATAACTGAGAGATGAGTTGTTGGGACAAAGCAAAATGACTTTATTCGGGAAGCCAGCAAACCGAGGAGACGGTGAGCCAAACCATCTTGCCTGAGTTAGAATTCAGGCTCCTTTTATACTAAAAGGGGAGGGAGTAAGGGCCAGCATTTCCTGGTTCCCATCAGCCTCCAGAGGGGATGTGTTCATTTCTTCCTCCCTGCAGTCATTCACAGGTGGGCCTGGTCAGGATGTTTCCTGTGAGCTAAACAAAGGTATTTTAGCTGAATGCTCATTACCTGGGAAGCAGGATTCCCAGAGATGGGCCTTTATGTATAACTTAACCTTATAGGCAACATCCCTTTAGTGATTAACATGTAATAGAATACAGAAGTTCTTCCCTATTACATAATGATGTCCTAGAAAGGAAGGACCCTGGGGTGCAGGACCAGTTCTAGACAGACCTGTGAAAAGTGCACAACGGGTCGTAGTATATACCGTCCCTTTTCCTCTCTTCTGCTGTCCCTGGCCTTGAGCTTCTAGACAGTGGAAAGTAAGCAGGTTCATTCCTGGTGAGAAATTAGTGAAGTTAGCACTTGTATTATAAAGGAGAGCCATAAGTGAGGGCTCTATTTAGCCTGAAGAAATGAATTACCACACACAGATTCCAAACTCCAGGGATGAGAGAACTGCTTCTGGGCAGTTCTCCCCTTCTGACTTTCAAGCTCTAGCCCACAGACCTCCCTTCATTCTGTTGGTCCTGCCACTAGACCGGGGGCCAGGAAAGCATGTATGTAGAGACAGACAGGGAACCCTTCTTGATGCTTTTGGGGCTAATTCTGTGAATGATAGCTTTTCTTTGCCTCCTGGCTATTGCTCAGGCACGAGGGAACACAGAACTGAAGGGTCAGAAAAACTGTCAGGTTTGCCACTGTAATCATTTCTGTCTCCCCAGGTGTCCGGGTGATCCACAAATCAGCATGTCTCCAGCCCCAGACCTGCCGGCTGGGAATCAGGATTCCTTCCTCCCCAAGGCCCTGAGGCAGGCCTTGTCTCCAGGCCTCCACCCCCAGGGCCCAGCCCCATCTGGCTGTCTTTCCCTTCCCCCCCCCCGCCTTCCTGCCCCCTCCCCCCATGGCATGTTTCATGACAACCCTGTTATTACATCAGAGTGTATTTTTGTAATCCTTCCAGCTAACATTTAAACAGCCCCAACTTTCCTTCTCACCCGCCTCTTCCCTCTTCTAGGGGTGGGTTCAAGGAACAGGAAATCAAGAGTGGGGTTTTGACTCGTCACTGCCATAATTTGTTTGTAAAAGAGCTGTTCTTTTTGACCTATTGTTTTAAACAGATATTTCTCCATTAAACTTATACTGAGCAAATGGTTAGCAAACTGGTTGGCTGCTTTTTTTTTTCTTAAAAAGTGAGCATTTTTATTCCTGAAGAGCCTTTAGTGAGACTAAAAACAGGGACAAAGAGGGACTTCCCTGGTGGGCCAGTGGTTAAGACTCCACGCTCCCAGTGCAGGGGGACTGGGTTTTGATCCCTAATGGGGGAATTAGATCCCGCAGGCATGCTGCAACTCACACCTGGCACAGCCAAAATAAATAAATAAATAAAAAATTTTTAAAAAGGAAAGACAGGGCTTCCCTGGTGGCGCAGTGGTTGAGAGTCCACCTGCTGATGCAGGGGACGCGGGTTTGTGCCCCGGTCCAGGAAGATCCCACATGCCGCGGAGCGGCTGGGCCCGTGAGCCATGGCCGCTGAGCCTGCGCGTCCGGAGCCTGTGCTCCGCGATGGGAGAGGCCACAACAGTGAGAGGCCCGCGTACCGCAAAAAAAAAAAAAAAAAAGAAATGTTTACATCCAGAAATTACCCAGGAGTATGATCCAAAATGCAAAGCGGGGGAGGGGTGGGAGGCTGGGATTAGCAGATGCAAACTATTATATATAGGATGGATAAACAAGGTCCTACTATATAGCACAGGGAAATACACTCAATATCCTGTGACAAAGCATAATGGAAACGAATATGAAAATATATATATATAAGTGGATCACCCCGCTGCACAGCAGAAACTGGTTGGCTGTTTTTTTGTTGTTGTTTTTTATAAATGTGTTTACTTTTTATTTATTTATTTTTGGCTGCATTGGGTCTTCGTTGCTGCGCACGGGCTTTCTCTAGTTGTGGTGCGCAGGCTTCTCATTGCGGTGGCTTCTCTTGTTGAGGAGCATGGACTCTAGGTGCGTGGGCTTTAGTAGTTGTGGCATGCAGGCTCAGCAGTTGTGGTGCATGGGCTTAGTTGCTCGGCAGTATGTGGGATCTCCCCTTACCAGGGCTCGAACCAGAGTCCCCTGCATTGGCAGGTGGAATCTTAACCACTGCACCACCAGGGAAGCCCTGGTTGGCTGTTTTTAAGTGAAGTAAGTGAGAAGCACAGACGCCGGACACATGGTCAGAGCTGCCTCTCCTGGTAGGCAGAGGCAAAAAGAGAGAGGCTCTGCTTTATGTAAAGTGTGACGGGCGAGATACATGAGCAGAAACGCCGCGACTGTGCTGGGTCCCCAGATGCAAGCCCACAGCTGCGTGATTGGACCAGGCGGGATGGCGGGGGCCAGGTTGCTGGGCCTCCCCCCTCAGTTTCTGACTCACTAGAAATTTGCATTTTTAACAAGTTCCAGGTGATGTAGAGCCTGCGGGTTTGGGACCCCCGGATTGGGTCGCAATTAACACGAAACATGTTACAATGTGTAATCATCAGTTCAGCCAAGAAACCTCGGGTCCACCCAAACGGAGTGCCTGCAGAGAGGCAAACATCTACAGAAGTAGACGGGGCCGTGGGAAATCAGTAAGGGAGGGAGGATAAGGCGCTCTGTTGGGGAACTGGGGGGCCCTGGTGAGGGATTACTGGAACCCAGTGAGAACTGTAGCTCCCTCTAGCGGTCAGTAGGGAAAGGGCCACTCACTGTGCAGGGCAGTAAAGGTCGGCGAGATTCAAATACCCCAACTCCTCTCTCCTCCGTTCCCTTCCAACTCCAGCCTGTTGTCTCCAGTTGGTCAAACCCAACTGGAAGCCAGAAAGTTAGGGAGCCCTCGGATGCAGCCACAAAGGTAGGCCTGGGAGGGCCCAGGGCCGCAAACAGACGATGTCCAGCCCAAAGGCAGTGAACTGATTTAAAGGAGGGATGGGGGAAGGGGATCAAACTGCAGCAGAGCAATGATTCTGTTGGGGTTTTCTTAGAGAAGTGAGGCAAGGACAAGGGAAGGGGGGGAAAGGAGCCCTCTGGTCCACCCCAAGGTGAGGAAAAGGCCAAGGACAGCCTCCTCCACAGGCTGCTGAGCTTGACGGGCTTTGGCGGTAATGTAGTCCCCTGGGTCTTCTCCAAGTGGCCTCATGCTCCCCACTGGGTGCTGTCAGGGGGCCCTAGAACCCCCTCCCAGAGATGCCTCACCGTCCCAGAAATGCCTCCAATTTCGTAAAGCAGTCCCTGAGCTACCAGAACGACACATAGCTTTCTGCACCAGCTCCCCTCCCACCCACGCCAGCCCTGAACCAGCTACGTGGGCCATCATAGGACACGGAACCCATGAACTCAGGGAGCAGCCCATGTCACTCCCTAGGGTCAGAGCTCACTCCATAAGCAGAATGTGACTCATCTTCTCCTTAGTCACTTGCCCACTCCCCAACAAACTCAGGTACACAGCCAGGAACATCTCCCCGTGGTCAATACAAGCAGGAGAGAAAATGGTTACTTCCTAAAGCAAGAAAGTAACTGACATAGAAAGTCAAAGAATAGTGGTTGCTTTTATGCGGAAGAGAGGAGTGGCACTTTGCTTGAGGTACAAAGGCAATTTCTGGAATGCTGGCAATCTGTTTCTTGAATGACTGGTAGATACTTTGGTGTTTGCTTTGTGATAAATCATTAAACTGTAAAAATAAAAATTGGAGATTAAAAAGAGAAAAAAAAGAAAATGGTTACTTCCTAGATTATAATCCTAGTGCCATTATTTCCCAGATGATGACTTTGGTCAAGTTTTGTAACCTCTGGGCCTCACTCTCCTCATCTGCAAAATGGGAATGATGAAAATAAATTAAATTAAATTAATAAAATAAATTTAAAAAATAAAAAAAATTTTAAATAAAATAAAATAAAAATGGGACTGACAGGGGCTTCCCTGGTGGCGCAGTGGTTGAGAGTCCGCCTGCCGATGCAGGGGACACAGGTTCGTGCCCCGGTCCGGGAAGATCCCACATGCCGCAGAGCGGCTGGGCCCGTGAGCCATGGCTGCTGAGCCTGCGCGTCCGGAGCCTGTGCTCTGCAACGGGAGAGGCCACAACAGTGAGAGGCCCGGGTACTGCAAAAAAAAAAAGGGACTGAAAATAGTAACTCCTTCATGGGTTATTCAGGTAATCCGTGTAAGCAATTGGCTGGGTCCCTGATAATGTTGCCTGTTGTTATTATAAGCAAATGAGTGTGTATGCTTCGCCCTCAGGGCTATCACTTGTTTAACACCAAGGACAATGATAATCTTATCCTTTGTAGGGGGAGAGAGCAAAGGGATAGGCACACATTAAATCAGACAATGTACCATTTTATTCCTTATAAAATATATTTCATATTGTTGCTGTAAAAACATTACATTTCACATTTTTAAAAAAATTTTTTGACAGTAAAAATAATACTTGGAAGACAGCTGGGGGAAAAGGCGCCAATAAGACAAGTTCACAGATGGGATTTGTCTCCCTCTTCTCCTTTTTTTTTTTATTTGCCCCTGGTAAAGTCAGAACCTGGGAGGACCAGAAAGTAACAGGACAGATTTCTTCAAACAATTCAGTTTCCACATCCAAATTCATTATGTCCTCCAAGATGTCGAGCTGCGGGCCGACTGCAACAATGAGGACATCGCTCAGAATGCATTCTGAAATTACACAATTGCTTTCACAGCCGGCTTCAAAGTCAGATCGTTAAATCCAAGCCATTTTACTAGCACGTTGGCCCTTATGCTTTGCACCTGTGACCTCATTTGCCCACAGCTACTATTCGCCGGTCTCTCTCTGCACGGAATGCGCAAGCACGGGTGCAGATTTGGTATCATTAAGGCTGTTCAGAGCAGGCACCACAGACTCCAAAGGTACTTCCAGAAATATTCTGAATAAGGGAAACATCCCTGGAATAGTTTCCCAAGACACCTGCTTTTGCCGATCCGTCCTGTTAGTTTCCAGTGCGCACCTGTGGCCTCTTACCTCCCATCAGATTCTGCCGCCCGGGTGGGCCGGGAAGGAGGGAGAGATACAGAGATGAAGAAAACAGGCGTGTTCGCGGGATCAGTTCACAAACCCCACCCCCCACCCCCGAGAAGAGACGAATGGGACAACCCCAGGACAGACCACACGTCAAGAACCAACACGACAGCCACAGATGGGGCAGAGGGAGGAGGGCGGCCAGAGGAGGCCACCGCCACCAGAAAGGAGGCAGGAGCAGATGCTGACGGGGAAAGCCGCACCAGAACATTAAAGAAAAGAAAAAAAGAAAAAAAGACCTCAGTTTTTAAATTGTTGCATCAATTTCTTCTCTCTTCCTTTTCTGCCCTGTGCACCAGTGACATAAGAAGCCTGCCTTACTCAGAGAAAATCTTTATATCCAGTTATATCTACACGGTCCAAACTGAGGGGGAAATGAAAACAGCTTTTCTAAAGGCGAGACCCAGCAGGAGCTCTGATTAAGAAGGGAAGGGAAGAGGCTGCTGGGCTGAGCCTCCCCCCACCCCCATCTCAGAAGCCCCTTCCCCCCTCGGGGAGGACCTGCAGATGCACAGGGTGGGAAGTGAGGCGTCAGCACAGCAACACCCTGCATTAGCTTTTAATCAGGGAGCTTGAAAGGGCAGCAGGAAGAACCCAGGGCACCTCTTGCTGGCCTGGTTTCAAGCTTTACCAAGGGACAGAATTCCACATACTTTGTTGTTTTTTTTTTTTGACTAAATTATAAAAATATACCCCATCACCACCAAACACACTCATGCATGAGAGTGTCTTTCCCTTCTGTCACCAAACCCAGGTCACTATCACCCTTCACAACATCACAGCCCTAGTCTCATGTTTGCAACACTCGGAAACCTGCACGTTTGCAGGTGTGTCTCGGACTGAAAGGCATCTGCACGGCTCCTGCTTCAGCAGCCAGAGGATCCCACCTGGACCAGGAGGACAGCCTCGCTCACAGCCAAGGGCTGGACGCCGCTGTGCAGGCCCCAGAGGGGTGGCCTGGTGGGATTCCCTGAGCCCCTGACCTCTGGGACGCAGGCCCTGAGGAGTCCCCAGACCCGTCCCGCTCAGAACAAAGGTGAGGCTTCGAGACAAAAACACGCCCTCCCCTCAGCCCAGCTCACCCAGCCTGGATCCCTCACTGGCTGGCACGGCGCGCAACTCCCCTCTTCTCCCTCCTCAACAAGAATAGTTTGGCTTATTTACCTCCCAAGCATCGCAGTCCGGGCTCCCTTCCATTCCTGAGGTCTCCAGAAGCGCCAGCAGCTGCTAGATCCACCCCGGTCCCCCTCACGTGACCTCCTCAGGATCCTAACTTCCTGCATCCTGCCGGCAGGCAGAAACGGCGCTCGGCAGGTATCTGGGAAGGTGATACCGTATCAAAGTGACCCTCCCCATCACACTGACTGGACCAACCAGAAGTCTCCTGCACTGACTGAAGAGTCCTGTCCTACTTGTCACCTCAGGAAGGAGACCAGATGGTCCCCAAAGGGGCAGGTGAGCCAGTGGACCCTTTGGGGACCACTCCACTCCCTCTGGGGAAGCTGCCACCTACCTTTCAGTCGGTTCTCTCCGCCAGCCCAGCCCTGCGGCCTTGGAGGGACATGGGAAAATCCCTGGTGAAACCAGAGACAAAGGGGAACCTATCTCAGGGCAGGGTCTCTCAGCCAAACAAAAGGGATCTTTAATCAGAAAGAGGCTTCTGAATACACCGTAACAGAAAACAAAGTGTTTCCGGGGTGTCTTCCAGAGCTGGGGGGGAGTTGATTCACTCGGGGAACGGGGGAGAACTCTCACAAATACTATACCCTCTGGTCTCTCCTCAAGGAAATACGAAAGAGTGATCAAGGTAGTGTTTAACTGCCACACCGCCCAACGTGAATTCGTTTGAGCCCTTTGGCTCAGCTATTTGGGGACAGTCTTTACAAACCTACGAGTCTGGGCTTGGAGAAGAAGCCATACAATATCGGTTGGGCTGCAACTCAAGGTCAGGGAACCCAGAGTCAAACAGTCGTCACCAGGGAAATGGTTCTCCTTCGACTTCCATGGAAGCTGACTGGTGAGGACAAGGTCTCCCTTCTCCCACGTGCGGGCGGAGGAGGGCCGGCTGCACCTTACGAAGCCCCCAGATTCCCCCCACTCTCCCACGCCAGCCTCTGCAGGCCCTGCTCTCTGAGTCATCAGCCAGAAATTTCTTTCTTTTTTTTTTTTTTTTAAAGAAAAGTAAATCCATCTTGCTTACAGTCCCTTCTGGAAGAGTGGAGAAAGCAAAGAATTCACCACCTCAGCAGGAAACAGAATGAGCTGTTCCTTCTTTCTTTACGTACAAACTAATCCCCTAGGGAGACGGGCTGCGGGGAGGGGAGTGGAATCAGTTCTTTGGTCTCTGGTTCACTGCAGAATACCCTTGGTCAGTTTTGGCTCTCTTCTATTTTAGGGGGGAAAAATATTTTCATGTTTTTTTTTTTTTTTAAATAAAACGTTCCCGTGAGGGAGGGAAAAACGTTTTAAGTATTAAACCTTGGCCAATAGAGCCCAAACTCCCAATGTCCACGCTTTAGCTTTTAGGTTTCTGCTGAGGGCTTAGGACGCGTCTGCCTTTGTCCTCTGGCCGTCGGGCAGGGCTGCTGGACAGTTCAGTCCAGGAAGCGCTGGCAGGCCTTCTTCCAGCGGCAGGCTGTGCACCACTGGTCCCGGTGCTCGATGCCGTACACCTTGCGGCACTTCTTAGCCTCCCCGCGGGCTTTCCTGCAAGACGGAGCAACGAGGGGACAGTCACGCACTGGCTGGAGCGCGGCCGGGCCCGAGGCTGAGCCAGAAGCGGTGGTGGGAGCGGGTGGGAGCCACCGGGACGGGAGGACCAGCTGCCTCCCCCCCGCACCCAGGGTGGTTCCCTGGGACCGACCCTGCGGACGAGGGTCAGGCGGGGACCGAAGCCAGAAGGGAGGCCACGGGAGCAGACGGTCTCACCTGGTGCTGCTCTGGGCCCGGGGTGAAGAAGTGACAATCAGGTGAGATTTCATGGCGGGTGGAGGCTGCTGGGGCTCGCTGAAGCTGAGAGACCGGCTCCGGACCTGGGCACGGTGGGGGTGCGGGAATGGGCCGTGAGCACGAGGGCAGACGTGCAAGGCGAGAGGACCATCCCCAGGGACAGCCGGCCACACCCGCCTTGTGCCAGGAGGCCTTCTCTGGAAGGACATTCCAGGCAGAGGTGAGCAGGGACCAGCTAGGGAGGGGAGGTGGAGACGGACGAGCCGGCCTGGAAAGCCACACGCCCGCTGGGAGTAGGGGCCATGGGCAGGGGGAGCCACTTGGCCTGGACACCTTGTGGACTGCTCCCTGCAGATCTGGATGGAGGCACCGTATGTGGGACAACAGGAGGCACGGCCCTGCCTCAATGGCACCTCCAAGGCACGTTTTACAACGTGTGATGCCTTCCCGCAGGAGATGTTTCAGACTGGAACCCAGCAAGCGTGGTTCAAAAGGACTTCCGATTTATTTTAGTTCACAGGCAAGCCACCTAAAGCGCTGGTCCCCAGTGGCCTGGGGACCTCTGATCCACCCGCACTGCCCACCCACAAGCTCCTCTCTCCTTTCTCACCCGCCCTCTTCCTCTCCAGCTTTCCCACGTTCTCTCCCTTCTCCTCTCAGCATTAAAACCTTACCAAGCACGCACAGACGCTCACGGCTAAATAGGGCACGGACCCCGCCTGGCCCCGTGATCTTCTTGGCAATCAACTTGCTTGATCTGGGTGCTCCTCTGCAGGTGCGCCCCTCCCACCTTCTACAGGAGCCTGTGACCCGCAGGGGGTGGGAGGGGCGAGCTGAGGGGAGACGGCACACAGACCTTCGAGAAGCTGGGGCACAGGAGGCGTGCACGGGGAGGCGGCCTCCGGCACCGGGTCCCTGGAAATGCTGATGGGCTCAGAGCTGGGCACACTCACCGGAGAGAGGGAGGAGGCCGTAGAGGGGGCAGCGGCCCAGCTAATACTGGTGTAGATGTGCGGTGAGACGGGGATCTGGAAGGACGGCAGGGCCTGCCGGAGATCAGAGAGCGTCAGCCAGGGCCGCAGCTCAGGAAGCTTTCGGGGCCCAGCCCTCCCCCCGTGACCTCACAGTCTGCAGCAGCAGGTGCACCTCGGACTAGGAAATTCTGGGACACCCCGAAATGCTCTTCCAAAGAGAAATATGAGAGTACCGACTCTGTGGGGTCGCCTGAGTCTCAGGCTCCAATCTTTTTTTGGAGCCCTTCTCTTGGAGCTGGTGTACATGCCAGCCTCATGACTTAATCATCTCTGCGGATTAACTTCTTGGCTGGATCACCCACCGAGAACACGCTCGAGGCAGTTTCCCCCAAGAAGTCCAAAAGCCTTCTGAGTGGGAGCTTCTGGGGCTGCGCTAAGGGTCTGGCGTCCCCAGGCAACCGCGTGGAAGCGGCACGTCCAGGTTGAGGGTTGTTTGTAAAAACACCAGCCGCCCTCTCCAGGCCCCATCTCACAGAGTCGGCCGGCTGCCCGAAGGGCCACCTGAAGTTGGCCCAACATGAAATAGCTAAGCGGCCACTCATTCTAATGAGCAGGAGAGCTGGCTCATCTGTAAAGGCTTTCTGATGGAAAACACTGCTTTTTAATTACAAACTTGCAAATCAGCCTAGAGTCGGATAAAACCAAGCTGTAGGCATACAAGGATTTTAAGAAAAACCGACACATGGCAAGCAGGGTGTTCAGTACCTACTACGTGCAGTAAAGACCATCCTAATGCCACTCCCTCCATGACAGCTTTACCAACCCCGTAGGCAGAGTAGCTTGGTCTTTCCCATACCCACAACAATTTCTTATGCCTCCAGTAAGATACTTTGATTACTTATTGTAATTAACCATAGTTACCCATTCATTTCTCTCTCCAGCTAAAGCATACACTTCACAAGGTCAGGAACTATGTCTTATTCTATCCGTAAAGCTTAGCCCGAGGCTTAGTAGGTATTTGAAAAATGGAGTGCCAGATTATTTCTTAACACAATTCTAGGAACTGGGGATTTGCTTTGGGAAACCCAACTACACTATTCTATCCCCTTTTATAGCCAGCGATGTACCATTTCCCCAGCCCAAATCCATCAGCCTGGTTACCCAGGGATTCATCCAGATTTCTCAAACCGCTCATGATGGCCACTGAGGTAGAACTCTGGAATCCCCATATTTATCGAGTGTGAAGTCATTTTTCTTTTCTTCTTTGTAGAAGTCAGAGATTAGTAATGCAGCCAAAGGACTCAGCCTTCAGCCGGGGTGGTCAGTGGCCTGTGATCAGGCTGACCAGTGACAGTCAGATGCTGAATGCCCTCACAGCCGCCAGACTGAGCTCCCAGCAGGTCCCCACCCTATACCTGGTATGCATGGTCGGCCTGAATGTGCCAGAAGGAGCCAGGAGCTGACTTGCTGAGAGCACCAGAGGGCAGGTAGGACTCCAGGCCAGGGTGATCTGGGCCTGAGGACTGGGCTTTGGGAGGAGGCGGAGGGAGAACGGCAAGGGGCGGGCTGGTCATGCTGGGGGTGGGAGCCGGGTCGACGGTGGAGCCACCAGCGGCAGTAGCTTCCTCCTTCATCTGCACCTCTGTGTAGTAGAAATCCTCCTCCCGCTTGAACTGGTCGGAGTCCACAGTGTCCCTGTGTGGGAGGGAGACGCACTGATGACCAGGGACACGCTGCCTTGGTCCAAACACAGGGGAGAGTGAGGCGCAAGGGGAGCACTTGCCCAGGGCCGCCTGGCGAGTCTGGGAGGAAGGCCAGCAGGACACCCGCTCCTGACGTGGGCTCACAGGGGATTACAGGCTGGCCCCCCAACGGGAATTGTTTTCCCTGTCACTGAAGTCTTCTCCTCCCACAAGATCTGACTCTGATCTCCGCCCCGGGTCCTCTCCGGGCCCCACCCACTCGCAGTTGCTCTCCTTCAGGCAAAGGGCTCTGAGTCAGTTTCCTTGGCCATAAGCTGCCCCAGCGCCAGGGGGTCAGTGCAAAGGGAGCCCTGGCTTCCCGAGGGGAAGCAACAAGCTCTCCCCAGTCTCCCTCTATCTGTCCAGAACTGAAACACCTTCCTGCCTACGGTGAGGTGAGGAGACACGACGGCAAGGTGGAGAGACCTCCCTTCCCATCAACAGCATCAACATCCACTACTGCAGGAGGGGCCTCCTTCCTGGCAAAGATCTCCTTCCAAGGGACTGTTTTGCAGGGCACGAGGCCAGGGACAGGTGGTGTCCTCAGCCGGCCAGTTTCTTGGAGGCATTAGGGACTGTGGGTCTCGGGGAATCGGCAGGTGGAGGACGCCTGAACGGCACCCTCGGCAGAGGGGCCCCGGGCTTGTACCTACCCCAGGTGGAGGGCTTTGACGTGGCGCTTGATGCCCACGATGGAGCGCAGGACTTTGCCACAGTTGGGCCACAGGCACTTGTACATCACCTTCACCGAGTTCTGGGGGAAAGGAAGACGTGGTAAGGGGCACGTGTCCTCCCCTCCCAGCCTCACCCAGTGGGGGCTTTAGCTGCCTTCGAACAGAACCCAGCAGAAGGCCGAGGAAAGGGCTTCCCAGGGACCAGAGACACTGACAAGCAGGGGCACAGAGCCTGGACTCGGCAGCTGGTCCCGGGGGCTGGCATCGGCGCCTGGAGTGGGGATGGTTGGTGGGGAGGGAGGAAGGCCTGCCGGAGGCCTCTGCGGGAGAGCAGGAACGAAGGCAGGGCTGGGGCAGGGGTGAGAAGGCCAAGGACGTGGCGCTGGAGAGGAGGATCAGGCTCCTGGGAATGCCAGGAGGAGAGAGAAGCAGCAAAGGAAAGCCGAAATGGGATGGAGCCTGAGAAGGCCCAGGACCCGGGGCCCGTCCCCTCCACGGCTGAGCTCCCCGCTCACGCCACGTACCTTTCTTTTGCGGGGAGCTGGTTCATCCAACAGGAAGGCGTCCGGGTCGGTCTCAAATCCGTTATCAGTTTGGGGAGAGCCAAAGGCGTCCCCCAAATACTTGGGGCTGGCCTGGGGGTGGGGGGGCGAAGGGGTGGAGACGCCGCTGCTCCCGCTCCAGTGCCCGCTGGTGGTGCTACTGCCGCTGTCCGACACGTCGCCGCTCTCCTTCCACGGGTCACAGGCCGCGCGGGAAGCTGGGAAGAGACGAGACAGAGGATGCTCAGGGGCCTGTCCCCGGGTCCACTCCAGATTCTGCACGGGCAGCCCAGGGCGGAGGCCAGGAAACTCTAGTTTGGAGTGTGGGTTCCCGCATCTAATTCCTGGCTCTGGCTTGCCTGGCTTTGCCACTCCAAGGGGGAAAAACAAAAAGACAACAAAATGGCGCCCCGCCCCCCAACAAGCCCCTCCCCTTTCTGAGCTTCAGTAAAAATGAGGAGTGGGTCCATTCATTGCAGCGCTGTCTGTGGGTGGCCCTGCTCTGCTGTAGTGGACACTTCCTGGCAACAGCCATGCTGATAATCTGACCGCCAGACACACGCTGCAACTGCATTTTGTGTGTGGGTGTCCCCCACTTTTCGAAAGTTTGCGTTACACCATTTCCCTTTGATGAAAGACCCACAGTCGGCCCTCCGAATCTGCAGTTTCCGCATCCGAGAATTCAACCAACCGTGGATTGAAAATATTCAGGAAGAAAAAATTCCAGAAAGTTCCCCAAAGCAAAACTTGAATTTGCCACACACCAATTAAACATTTAAACAGCAACATTTAAAAGGCATTACAGGGCTTCCCTGGTGGCGCAGTGGTTGAGAGTCCGCCTGCCGATGCAGGGGACACGGGTTCGTGCCCCGGTGCGGGAAGATCCCACATGCCGCGGAGCGGCTGGGCCCGTGAGCCATGGCCGCTGAGCCTGCGCGTCCGGAGCCTGTGCTCCGCAACGGGAGAGGCCACAACAGTGAGAGGCCCGCATACCGCAAAAAAAAAAAAAAAAAAAAAAAGGCATTTACATTGTATTTACAACTATTTACATTGTATGCAGCATTTACATTGTTTTAGGTATTAAAAGTAATCTAGAGGTGATTTAAAGTATACAGGAGGATATGCGTAGGTTACATGCAAGTACTATGCCATTTTATACAAGGGACTTGAGCATCTATGGAGTTTGGTATCCACAGGGGTCCTGGACCAATCATCCACAAATACCAAGTGACAGCCATACATTAGTATCTGTTTTCATTAACTAAAAGAAATCTGAGGAGGGTTTTCACTTTATGAAAAAAGGTGAAAATAGCGTTCGATGTTGGTTTTGCAGTGAGCTGTGACAGAGGCAGTGCACACCCCAAGCAGTAAGAGAGGCCCCGCTGAGCTCCTTCCTGGGAACCACACTCGGCCCCTCAGCACCTAGCGACCATAGCTTTGAACTGTGTCTGTGAGCATCCGTGCTTTATCTTGATTTATTCTGTGCATCTGTTAGCAAGATGTGTACTAAGGTAACTGCTTCGCTTTGTACCATTTCAGCTTTCACAGAAATGTTCTACTTTCAGATAGCAGGGGAAACCTGTATTATTAATGGAAAGATAACCTAATTAAAATGTACTTGTCACTTTAAAGGCAGGGGGAGAGCGGGCAGAGGGGAGGGGCAGAGCCTCTCCTGCCTCCCTCCCAAGCACAGACAAGCGGGCTGGGTACCACTTGGGAAGCTTTCCCTGCAGCAGAGTAGGATGGAGAGGCCAGCTTAAGGGCTTGGTAACCAGGCTTTCTTGAAAAAATGCCTGTTTGATCATTTAAACCCAGGCAAGTGCATCAAAACCGGCGTGTGAAAAGAAACCATCCAGCTAGCGCTCGCAGCTGTCGGGAGGTGTAGCCTTTACCAGAGCCAGCTGTGGCCCAGGTGGCTCCTCTTTTATCCACAGGGAACACGCTTAGAGAAGGGAAGACAAGCTCTGAGAGCAGTTCAGACCCATCACAAGACGACAGGAGGCCCACACAGCCGACGTGGCCTAAACCCGCTGCCCTGCTGCCAGCAATGCATCTGAACAGGAAGGTCACAGGTGAGCCATGTCAAATTTTCAGTTTTTAAGCTGCCTTTCTTCGGGCTGCTCTAGGCCCGACCCAGAGTCTTCCATGCCGAGACCATAAATCCATATTAATTTTTACTATAGGAGAAGCTGAAATGTTGATATGTGGAAATAGCAAGGAAAGGGGGGAAAACTGTGACACATGCAGGTATGGTGGCCTTGTCCCCAAAAGCTCCAACTCCCAACATGGGCAGCATTCCACGGAGCCTCCTCAGCCTGGATTCTGAGACGGTCTACCACATCCCCTGTGGCCAGGAGAAACATCCCGCTGCTTTTCTCTCATCCCACTCCATATTCCAAACCGCTTCTAGGCTCATCCAGACGGCCAGCATTTCGTGTTTCCAACGCAGGCTCTCCTTAATTAAGTCTCACACGCTAGGAAAAGCCCATCCAGACAGAAGGGGACAGATGAACTCGGCCCTTCCTAAGTGTCACTGTCAAGTCTCAAAGCAATGACTTCCTGGAAACCAAGAGTTTACAACATCTACACGTGGGGCTAAAAATAGGGTAGCCCTTCAGGAAAGATCTCAGGAGCCGCCAGCAGGGCAAGGGTTCACACACGTCCACTCAAGAAACCTATCAGGGAGAGAAGGGCAAGGGAGCAGCGGTGCTACATCTAGCATCAGGACAGAAGAAGAGAGCGGGTCACACGGCAGGCCCGCCCCACAGCACAGCCGCCTTCCACCGAGGAACCATTCAAATGGCTCAACAGTGACACTGGCAAATTGGCACACAAGGAAAAATACAGAACAAAGCAAAAAGTGAATCTCATAAATTAACCTATACCTTGTGAGAGGAACATAAATCACTCTACCTGAGGTCGTAAGGTTTTCTAGGGCAGGGTCAACAGAGCATGAAAGCAAAGTGCTCCCCTGCAAACGCATGGTGAACTTCTGAGAAATCCTTGTAATTCCCTCTGCTCTCGACACGCCCATGCAGAGCCATCCTAACACTACAGAGACCAGAGGGAAAGGGTGGATTCTGCACAAAGAGTATCCACGATTAGAGCAAGGTTCTGGCTGCTGTGGAGACCTCACCTGGCAGAATACGTCAACATAATTAGCTGCCAAGGGGGCCTTATTTCTCCACTGACTTCAACGTAAGATCAGAAATATACTGGAACGTTCCTGGTGGTCCAGTGGTTCAGACTCCACCCTCCCAATGCAGGGGGCCCGGGTTCAATCCCTGGTCAGGGAACTAGATCCCACATGCCACAACTAAAGATCCTGAGAGCGGCAACTAAGATCTGGGGTAGCCAAATCAATCAATCAATCCACAAATTTTTTTTTTTAAAGATACTGTAATGGGAAAAAAAGTCTTTAACAGACAATGAAAAATGTTTATCAAAGGGGACTTAAGATATCATGGCATATTATCAGTTAAGATACGTATATACTGTGTTGGGATGTGTGTATGAACATATGTAGATGGATTATACACACACACACACACACACACACACACACACACACACAACCTAATGGGAATAGCAGTCAACCATTTTCTCTCCCTTTATGACACTTTCCTGGATCTTCTTCCTGTTGACCAACCTCCTGCATCTCCTAAACTCGTAGAGTTTCCTAAGAACTTAAGATTGACTCCTTTCCTCCCTGCGTTGCCTGTGTGGGCCCCAGGTGTTCACAGAGCAGGTGTGTGATGCTCTGCTTCACAACTGGTACCGTCAGACTGCAATAGCAGTAGGGAGATTATTTATGAGGGATGCTTATAAAGGCCACTTTCCTCCTGGTATGTGTTCAGAGCTGACTCCGTATTTTCCTATAAGCTTTTAAGAAGCTCGCAATTCAGTTAGGTCTCACCAATGAAAAAGTTATTCCCTGGGAGTAAGTCAGGCCAGCCTGATGACAAGTTTCCAAAAACACCCCTTCAGGTTCACTACCAGTCTTATCAAGCTACTGATATCCAGCAACCCCCCTTCCTCCCATATTACTCGTGATGTATTTTGGGGGTTGTGCTAGAATTTTCTTTTAATTTATAAATTTGCTGTGAAGTCTTACTATCGATTTGTATTACACAATTAGATTTATTTTAGACTTCAGCTCATTTGTTCCACACTAATTTACAAGGCTGAATCAGGCACTTGTAACGGGGGAGTGAATCGGCTGAGGCCACTAGGGGTCCATTTGGTAAGTTTCTACCTTTAGGACTCAGTGTTCCTCCACTGGCCATGTTCAGCCCCACAAGTGCCTCGCTCGCTTACTCCCATTGAAGAACTTACTCAAGTGGCCAGTGTGGCTCAGTCCCGTGCTCAATCATCTTCACAATGCACCAGGAAGCTTCTCCCCAGAGGAGGAAACTGAGGAAAAAGAATGGAAGCGGCTAACTCCGTGTCACTCAGCCACTCTGGGATGCCAGGGAGAAGAGACTCCAGAAACCCTGCTGCCAGGCCAGCGACTTAGGCAATTATCTGCCCAAAGCAGAAGAGGTTGGTCGTGGGCCTCTGCCGCACCCAGAACCCACCCGGGCCCCGTTCCTCACCAGAGAAGTTGGTCTCGACCCCAGGAGGACTCTGCACCACGGGGCTGCAGGACAGGGACGTCAGCACCATGGCTGCCATCATCTCGTCCATCTCCACTGCATCCGACTTCCTGGATTCAGACAGGTGAGAGCCAAAGGTTACTTCCCGACACAGCTGGTCATGTGAGCATCTTACATTCCTAGATTGTCCCCTCCACGCCTCGACTCCAATCAGTCAGTGTGTGCTCAAGTAATATTGTTAAATAAAGCATGCAGACCTCTCTTCATTCTTCATGAAAAAGACTCAATTCTGAGCTACACTGATATTATCAGTCAAGCCCCCGCAGAAGCAGGCTGGTCCCCATCCCACTGCTGACACCCGGAGGCAGTTCCACTCTCCCTTGAATTCCCTTCCTAACTCTAAGTCTGCAGCTTAAAATCAGGAATTTCATTTGGGGGAAGGGAAAATGAGTCCAAGCAATGAAATAAAGCATGGGCATAAAAGACGGCCAGCTAGAATTCAAAATCACCAAAATTACCTTCCTTTCCTCGTTTTATATTTAAATTTAAGAGGGAACAATTACACTAACCAATTCCTTCCCCTCCCCGCAAGATTAATGATGAGGTATTGTGATAGCTTCTGAATGTGAACAGAACCTGGTACATAAGCCAATGAGCAAAAAACCCAGAAATACTAAAATAAATCTTCCAGTGCAAATCTCAATGCTTTATACAGCAGAGTTCTATAAAATTTTACACATAATTTTTTTAATCCACATAAAGTTACATTATTTGGAAATAAAATTAAAGCTATCTATAAGTTAATGCTAACGTATGAAAAGTCCATCTGAAATAAATTTCTAGGTGGCTCCTCTATTTCAAAGGACTGTATTATACAATTCATTCTTTACAATTCAGATCCACTAAAATATATGACTGGGCTTGAAGCAGCTAAACGAAAACTAGTAATGTATTAAATGTGTCAGCATCCCCCTTTTTATATGATTATTTGTATTTTTATTTCCACAGAATGGAAAGACAAATTCTTTGCCAGTATTCCATTGAATTGACAATCACAAATGTTGTTGCTCTGGTCTGGTCTCAAGACACGGGGTGTACTGTCAATAACAATAATACTCACAGACAAACACAGATGGGGCAGGGGGCAGGGCTCAACTGCTTACACATCCGTATATAAGGATCTCACTGGCAAGGGCTTCCCTTCCCTGGTGGCGCAGTGGTTAAGAATCCACCTGCCAATGCAGGGGACACCAGTTCGAGCCCTGGTCCGGGAAGATCCCACACGTCACGGAGCAACTAAGCCCCTGCGCCACAACTACTGAGCCAGCACTCTAGAGCCCGCGAGCCACAGCTACTGAGCCCGCGTGCCACAACTACTGAAGCCCACATGCCTAGAGCCCGTGCTCCGCAACAAGAGAAGCCACCGCAATAAGAAGCCCGCGCACTGCAACAGAGTAGCGCCTACTCGCCGCAACTAGAGAAAGCCTGCACGCAGCAACGAAGACCTGACACAGTGAAAAATAATAAATAAAAATAAATAAATTTATTTTTAAAGAAAAGAATCTCATTGGCAGATTTTCTCTTTTAATCTTAAAATATCAATGTGCATAAAGTATATAACATAGAAATTAGAATATACATATTCTCAGGGAAAAAAATCATGTCATAAAATTCTAAAGAAGGGAATTCCCTGGCGGGTCCAGTGGTTAAGACCACGCTTCCACTGCAGGGGGCATGGGTTCAATCCCTGGTCGGGAGCTAAGATCCTGCATACTGTGCAGTGTGGCCAGAAAAGTAAAAATAATTTTTAAAAAAATTCTAAAGCAAAGTAAGCGTTCTTCATTCAGCATCGATAGTTTTAAATATCTAGCCAGGGCTCTGCAATCTCTAGACTGAGCCTTTCCGCCTGTTTTAGCCTGGCTCGCAAGCTAAGAATGGCTTAACAATTTTTAAATGGTTTTAAAAATCGAAAAAATATTCCTTCTTGATATGACACATGGAAATGACATGAAATTGAAATCTGAGTGTCCGTAAGTAAGGTTTTATTGGGGCACAACACGCCCGCCTGTTTACATACTATCTGTGGCTGATTTCACGTGACCACAGCCAAGCAGAGCAGCTGTGACAGAGACCATTTGGCCCACAAAGCCTACGTTATTTACTCTCTGGCCCATTCTGAACACGTTTGCTGACTCCTGATCTAAGCCATTTTTTTCTCCCTCATCATGAAAAACTAAGACCTAATTTTAGTTTGAGCATGAAAGGGGAAAAAAATAGCCCTTAGCCAGACAACCTATATCACCCATAATAGAGTTACAGGGAAAAAAAGACGCCCTTCTGGGTCTTTTCAAAAGGATGCCCTCTCACTGTATCCCATTTGTCCGATATCTTGACTACTAGACACCTGGTAGTTCCACATTCCTTCCCCAACACAAGGCATCCCAAAACCCCACACCTCACCACTCATGTGTCTTTCAGAGCCCAGGTTCTGTCACACAAACCTCTTTGGGACATCAATGTTCCTGGAGACAGGCCTGTAGGCTGGCGCCTGGGTTCCCTGCTCGGGAGGTGGCACCTGGGGGACGGGGCTCTGCAGCTCGGCCGGCCACACCTCCTCCGCTTTGCAGCAGATTTGTAACTTCTGGTCCAACAGCCAGACAGTCACCTTATCGTCTGCCCAACTATGCCGCTCCACCAGTCCTGTACACTCTTGACCCCCATACCACACACAAACCTGGGGAAAGAAAAACAGCAACCAGTGGTCAGCACTTGGGAGTTCTCACTCCATATGTCCCAAGTTCTGGGAGCCAGGAGCCGTATGCCACAAACTGCATTCTCTGACTCATCTTTAATTCAAGCAGATGCTCCCAGGTACCTGCTTCCCACCTGAACACCCAGACTAGCCACAGTGGATTGGTTCTTCCCAAAACAAATCCTTATAAGTTCTCTAGATGGAGAGAGCAAATGTGTCAGTTACTGGGATTTTTTTTTAACTTGGAGTCTATATGCAATTAAAGTTAAGTTGTTATCATCTTAAAATAGACTGTTATAACTATAGGATGTTTTCTGTAAGCCTCATGGTAACCACAAAGAAAAAAACCTCTAGGAGATACACAAAAGATAAAGAAATCAATGCACAGGACTCCAAAAAAAAAAAAAAAATCAACAAATCACATACAAAAAAGAGAGCAAGAGAAGAAGAAACAAAGGAATTACAAACCAGTCAGAAAACAGTTAACAAGATAGCAATACCAAGTCCTTACCTATCACTAATTACTTTAAATGTAAACTGATTAAATTCTCAAATCAAATGAATTTGGAATCTGTGTCCCTCCCTCCTGATTTCTTGCCCTGACTAGCCTCTGAAGTCCTATATATCTGCTGGTCCCCAACTATTGCCTTGAATTGCTCACACCCTGCATTTTTCCCTTCAGAGAATCCTGAGTCTACCTGGGAGCAAGATGGTAGCGGTGAAGAAGTAGGCTGACTGCTTTCAAGGGTGCCTAGCAGTTGCCAGGTGGCCTCACCTCATGGGAAGAGATGTCTGGACAACACAAGCCTTGAAACAGAGGCAGAAAGCAGGACCTCTATTATCAGCTCTTGAGAAGGCAATGAAGGAGAAGCCCATGCATCTGGATCTAGTGACAACATCAGGCACAGGTGATGCCTGAGCCCTGCCACAGGGGAGGAAACACTGGAAAAGGGACTCCAAATGGCATTCCAACTAAACAAACACCTTCATCTCTTGAAAACATCTAAAGGTAATTCAAAGATGCAATCTTATCTGTCTCCTGTAAGTCTGAGATTCTTTCCCTTGTTTTTGTAAAGTTGCAAACTGAGACAGATTAAGAGAAACAGCTCTGGCCACTCTCTGAACTGAGGTTCTGAACAGGCCTGAGCCCAGAACTGTCGTGGAGGAGCCCTGGGTCTGCTCATTCCCTTGGGAAGCCTGCTGCCCAGGGTCTCATATGGCTGCAGGGAAAAGCTCTGTGCTAAAGCCCGTGCCCAGAGAGTTTCACTCAGGGCACCACTGGGCCGCCAGACGCAAGCCTGGAGAGATCGGACATTTGTCCACTCGGGGATCCACCTACCTTCTGCCCGGGCTGAAAGGCCACCTGCTGGAGGCCTGAGGTGCCTGGAGCCTTGAGGAGTTCCTTGGGCTGTTCCTGGCAGGACGTGTCCTTAGAGGCAAGGAAGGGCTGGGGAGCCGCCCCCTCAAGCAGCTCTGCCTGAGGCTCCAAGGGTGGGGCAGCACCGGGTGGCCCCAACACCCGGGCGCCCAGGAGGGACCTCTTGCCAAGGCGCCGGGACAGAACGCTGGCCATGCTGCTGCCTTTCCTGGGAGGCAAAGGGGGTACAGAGTCCTTTATCCCGTATCTGGAGGCATCAGAAAGCCCTACACACAGCCGGAACCCCTGAGTGTCCGTTAAAAAGGATGAAACATTTTAAAGTAACTTTTACAACTTTTTTCTTTTTACAAAAGTAATACCTGTTACTAGTAGGACATTTAGAATGCATTGATAAGCACAAAGAAAAACAAATCCCTCAAGAAGCAGCCTCCCACAGATACCCATGTTTCCTATACAGCATTCCAAGCTTTCTTCTACACATAGATTTATATATTTCTATTTCTACAAAAATGGGATCATGGTTTGGTAAACTGAATTTACACTTATGCTGTGTGGGTTACACTGTATCATTAAATGTTATTCTACAATCATACTTTTATAAGTCACACATTGTTTTCTTAGGTGGATGCATCACTGCAAATTTAACAAATTCCTTATTCTTCTTCCTGAGGGCTGTACCCAGGGTTGTGTTGCTGAAACTGCTCTGCCCACAGGGAGCATCTCAGCACACACACCAACGTCCGCTTCCTGGGTCAGGATGTTATTACAACAGCACTAAGTCAGAGCGGGAGGGGGTCTGTCAGACACTCAGATTCACAAGCTCAGCTGGCTTCAAAGTTGCCAACAGCCACAGAAGTGTGCCATGCTAACTATCCTTGTTTTCCACTTGAGGGAACTAACGTGGGGAGCTTAAGAGACTTATTCCTGGCGGTACAGGTAGTTGGTGTCAGAGCCTGAACGAGATCTGGTCTCCTGACTCCAAACCCAGGTCTTCTCAGTGCCTCCCAACTGCCTGCACCCTGCCCCCAACAGGCTCCGGGCTTAGGCCACTTGAGCATTCAGGGCTGACGGAAATGCAGGACCACAGCCCTGACACGGACCAAGAACCATTCCAGGCCTCTGCACGGTCACCCCACGATGGACAGAAGCTGCTCTGGAAACCGTACACATCATTTCTGTGTGCTCAGAGGTATCAGCTTACCCCCACATATCATACTCCAGAAAGCAGGGCACTGGAGAGCGCTGTCCTCTGCATTTTATAGGGAAGAGAGTTAGGAAGGAGACACCACCAGGAAGCCTGGTGTGATGCTCCTTTAGTCAAAATCCTCCTGCCTGAGAGGTGGGGTTCTAACCAGCCGGCACTCTCTAAGCCCCAGGGCAGGGGTGGGGGGACACCCCTTGACCTTCAGGTGCCTACACCATTCCAGAAAGGAGGAAGTCAATCTTATGGGACCTCAGAGATTCAAAACAGTCAACATGCTTGCTCTTGGGAAATCCCACCCCTGATCCACAGCCTCCCAGCTAAGCAGGATGCAGGGAAAACACAGTAGATCTGCCTCAGGCTGCACTGTGGACCCCACTCAGAGCCTGTTTCCTCATCTGTAAGTCACAATGCTAATACTCCCCTTATCAACCTTCAAGGAGCAATGAGAACGTTCCAGTGGAAGCCCTCTGGACACAGGCTTCTAAATAATTCCGTATTAGACTAACCTTTCATGTTCTTAAAAAGATGATGAATAATCCCTCCCCCCTTAGGTTATAAGGTGCACCCCCCAGGTTATTTGGACAGCTCACCTCTTAACACCTCATTTATGTGTAGACATTGTATTCACACCTAACACTGAAGAGCATTTCCTATGTGCTAGACTCTAAGTGCGGTTGGCATTCTCTCATTCCACAGGTACCATTAGTGTCCATCCTTATTCTGTTCTCAAAAAAAACAAAGACCCAGAGAGATTAAAAGACTTAACCAAGGTCAGGGTAAAAGGCCAAATCAGGGCCCCTCAGGACCTACTGACTTCAAAGTCTGTGTTTTTTTAGGACGACACCATGCTCCCCCTCCTCTTCCCAGATACCCTCTGCCTGGGGCCCATGACCTATGGCCTCTGCTTCCCTATTCTCACCTCCTTGGACTCCACTGACTTCCACCTCTGCTGTCCATGTCATGACCCGGGTCACGAGGTACTGCCCAGCACCAGAGGGTCAAGCTCTGTGCTCACAAGCCCAGGCACACCCTCCTTCCTGGTTCCCTCCCCCGGTCCTCAGGCTACTGGTTGCCCTTGTCAGCAGCTTCAT
Source organism: Hyperoodon ampullatus (assembly GCF_949752795.1). NCBI lineage: Eukaryota > Metazoa > Chordata > Mammalia > Artiodactyla > Ziphiidae > Hyperoodon > Hyperoodon ampullatus. Next base: position 118,289,314 of record NC_136919.1, read on the forward strand.
TCCCACCAACGCCTCTCCAAGAGCTGACTTCCACTGGTCACCCAACAACAGGTCAGAACTCTGCCGTCCCTTCACCCCCAGAAACCAGAATCCCTCGTATCCGCACAGGGCTCGAGGGGTGGATCGCTACCAGGGGGCACAGCTGCTCCCGGGTCTGCTGGAGGAAGGGTAAGAATCAGACCTGGCACCCTGCGAACTCACGCTGCCCCTTCCCCAGAGCGCTGGGGGCTCCTCAGCCACCCTGCGGCTCATTCCCCCTGGGTGTCCCAGCACACTCTGAATCTCTGCTGCCCCGGGTCCTCTGTTGCCTCGTAACTCACTTCTCCAGTCAGTGTTTAGTCGAGGAACTGATTTGTACAGAGCATATCCCCGGGGCTGTGGCAGGTGTAAAATACTAGGATTTTCACAGACTCAATACCAACACTATTTCCCTACCTGGAATGCCCATCAGGCTAACTCCACCCCTGTCTATTAAGCTTGGCATTTCCAGAGACTGTTCCAGCAGCCTTTCTCCTCCCTCCCACCCCTCTGCCCCTGGCCGCACCCACGCCAGGAGAAAACTGCACCACAGCTACGGGTTCAAACTTTCTTTGAATAGTTCCATAAACCTTCTTTACTTTTCACCCTTGTCCAGAAGTACCTCAGGGCTTCGTTTGGGTCCCATGCCATCTTCACGTCTCCCGATTCCTGGCCTCCTTCCCAAAACCATCCCAGCAAAGTATGCTCAGCACACATCTCCACAATAACAAAATGTGAAGGGTAAAAATAAGCTTAAAAGATAAGAATAAAGTGGCAAATACAGAGGAAAAGGGTTTGGCACATTTTTATCAGTGTTTTACTCAGAGCTTCAAGGGCTAGAATCAGAGAGTATGCTACCTCCACCATGAATTCCCTAGAAAGCAAAGAGATAAGAAAAAGGTCGAAATCACAGCATCCTACAGAGTTCCTCTCTAGGTGTCTGGTGACTTTATATTTAGTAACACTCTATTGGAAAGCTTTACTATGTATGTCATCAAAAGGAATAAAAAATAAGGAGTAAATTCTTTACCACTACCAAAAAAAAATGTCCAAGCTGATTTGGTGCTAATTTGGTTTTAAAAACTCAGTCACCTACCACCATCCTCGAAGCCTCAAGCCAGAAACAAGAACCTCAAACCCTCAGTTTAATGTCGCTGAGCTAGAAGTGAAGCCACAGTGCCACTTAGAGACATCAGATGGCAGCATCCATCCAGAGAAAGAAACAATCCTGCTCTTGACCCAAAAAAAAAAAAAAAAGAAAAGAAAAGAAAAAAACACAGTGGCCACCCCCACTTTCCACAGCAGGAAGTTTGAGGTTTCTACCACTGAAATGAAGAAAGGGTAGTATTTCCAAAATTCCTGGGCTTCCAGACGGAGCCTGAAATATTTGGCTAACAGACTCTGACGATGTTTTTGTTAAGTCTTTTTTTTTTTTTAATGTAAAGAACGCTTTTTACTTGGTTTGTGAGGCTGCACCTTCCAAAGCCTGCTGGATTTGCACAGTTGGTGAACCTGCCCACTTCCGGCTTCTTCCCACATGCATTCTCGGGCCTTTCACCTTTAACTGGCCTGAATTCCACCCTGAAATACCTTTTATTATTTGTTTTATTTATAGTGCGCCCAAATCTTAATTTTTAAAAGCAGAAGAGAAAGAAGGAAGGGAAACTGCTTTTATTAAATGCCTAATAGCACCAGCTTTCACAAATTGTATCTAATTTAATCCTCAGAGTGACTTAAGATACGGTCTTTTATGTCTGATGAGGAAACTGAGCCACTGAGAGGTTAGGTTGCCAAGGCTACACAACCAGGAAAGGCAGCCACTAGGGACTGAACTCATGTCTATCTGGTGTCAAAGGGCATGATCCTACCGTTATTCCAATAGGTGTGAGATCTCTCAAAATAAAACACTCAAGTTGCTTTTCATCTACATGGTATTTTTTTCCCCCTATATCAGCGAACCTCTACAGGAAAAAAAAAAAAAAAAAAGCAAAAGCAAAACAAACAAACAAAAAACCAGCTCCCAATCCTGCAAGTCTCCTTGTGCGCTTTTTCTTTCCTTGAAAACCCATTCTCCACTTGCATCTTAACCTCCCACCTACAAAATAAAGGCCAATGCTTTCCTCCAACCTTGTTCAACAGTCCAGGTCACTGTTAATCATTTAGCGGTTTGGGAAGACCTTTATATACAATATTGCCCTCTGAGAGGGTGCAGAGAGATAATGTAATCAATCCCAAAAGTTAAGGGAAAGCTTAGCCAAATTTACACTGAGGATTGATAGCACGGAAGTGAAAAAACATGAATCTAGATTAAATGTAGGCTGGGCAGGATGGCCAGGTGTGTTGATCAGCATTACAGTAGGAACATGGCTCAACAGGTAACACCATCCCTCAAGTCCTTCGGGGATTCGGAAGTGAATTCAAGCACCTACAGAGGTCTCCCATGCAGGCAGGAAGAGGATCCAGGTTAATCTGGACTCTAGAGGGACTTTCCAGGACGGCCGGTTACTTTATACCTTAGCTTGAGGGTCCCAACCCCCTCCCAGCATGTTTCTACCAATGTAACCACCGCTTCCTTCAAATCTTTCTTCCCTGATCTCTACTTTCAACTCACCCCCCTATTGGTTTCTTTCTTGGGAGCTATTGATGGTCCATAATAACCAGCCAGCCCCTAACGTGCCATATGGTTCTGGTTCGGCAAAGAGAAATCAAGAAACACCTATTTCAGGGTGTTTATAACAGTGTTTCAACACACAGTCAAATCCAGCTTTACAATGTCACATTCTCGACTTACCGAAGTCCTTGACCGAAACATAAACTCATGCTAAAAAAGATTTCCTGGCTGATGTACAGTTTTAAGATATCCCGAGTCCTCTTTGCTTCTCACCCCACCACTGTCACCCACAGGGAGGGGTTGGCTACCCAAGAAGATGTATTTTGGTCCATGTAAAAGGGGTTAGCCCTTTTCCAGGCTCAGCAAACATCTTCTGATGCGCTAATAGCCCTTAATGAGGACATCTGCCATCAGTTAAATAACTGGGACAGACAGAATAGGAAAACAAACCCTCTCTGTGGTTCTAAGTTGCAAATTGCCATTTGACACGTCACTGTTGCCGGAGAATCCCAGGTCTCAGCACATCCCTGTGTGCGTGTGTGCACGCATGCGCTCACACTCAACGGGTGCTCTCTCCTACCTCCCATGGCAACAGGCCATGACGTCACCGAGTAGCACTTCCAGGACACAGGTAATAAAATCAAACTGATTCATTACACAACTAATGGGGTTTTTGGTGGTGGGTTGTTTTTTTTTTTTTGTCGTTAAGGAGGGTGAAGTTTGGAGTAAGACTCCCATTTGCCAAAGCATGGGTGCTTTGCTGCCTCTCTAATGAACAATTTAGGGACCAAGGTGCCGGGCATTAACTCCTCTTCCAAGAGTTTCAGGTTCTCCACTAACCTTAAGCTTTCTACCCTATGATCTCCCCTGGTAACCACTGCACAGAACATCGATTTGAGTTTTGGGTTCTTTGGCTAATATTTTGCGTATCATTCTTAATCTTTTATCAGAAAGTCGCTAATGTTTTCTTTTTAATTTAATTAATTAATTAATTTATGTCTGCGTTGGGTCTTCGTTGCTGTGTGCGGGCTTCCTCTAGTTGCGGCACATGGACTTCTCATTGCAGTGGCTTCTCTTGTTGCGGAGCACGGGCTCTAGGCACACGGGCTTCAGCAGTTGTGGCTCACAGGCTTAGCGGTTCCGCGGCATGTGGGATATTCCCGGACCAGGGCTCGAATCCGTGTCCCCTGCATTGGCAGGCGGATTCTTAACCACTGTGCTACCAGGGAAGTCCCTAATATTTTCTTTTAAATCTGTAAAGTTTTAACTTCATTTCTTTTTTCAATGTGACATTCTAAGCTCATGCAAAGGTCAAAACGTTACAGCACACCACATCTTTTATTTTATAACAGAATTCAGTGGAGAATAGGACAATTCATTTGTCCAAAACAATTCATTTTTCAGCAATTCTTGGCCAGGGATGATCTCTGTTGAGAGATGCCATGTGTGTCCGCAGCATATTGATAACTATATGCAAATATGTCTGTGGTCCTTGCTATCTGAACCTTGGCAGAAAGAGGTGTAAGTTGTCATACTCCACCATCACCACCCAAATGCTGCCTGGTAGTTTCTTAAGCCTTATTTTCTTCTGGGGTGCCTTCTCCAGAAAAAGTTACAAAAAAAAAATCACTTCACTGAGCATATATTGACCGTTTCTTCCCAGAGGATTTTCTTCCCAGCCTGGCTTTGGACAGAAAAACCTCCAAGGGTAGCCAAGGGCCTGCACTAAAACATCTAGGTCTCTCAAGTTATACATCAGGTCCTGTTACACCATTTTTTAAATGTGTGGTATGCATTTTAGGTTTTCATGATATGAGCTTAAGATCACAGCACTGAGCATATTAGTAATTGATTCAATACCAAGATTTCTAAATCAGCTGTTCAGAGAATGACCATTTGGATTCTCAGGTCATTCTAATTGTTCTTCTTCTGAAGTTTTTTTTTTTCTTTTTAATATTTTATTTATTTATTTGTTTGTTTGTTTGGCTGTGCCAGGTCTTAGTTGCAACATGCAGGATCTTCGTTGCCACGTGCAGGATCTTTAGTTGTGGCACGTCTGAAGGTTTTTAAAAACTGGACTACACTGCCTCAATGTATAATAGTTTAGACTATGGGTAAAATTAGAATTAGACAATCAGGACTGGCAGGGATCTTAAAGGTTGCCCATCCCCCATTCGGGGCTGGATCCTCTCCACAGCGTTTCCTATAACTGAGTGTCCAGCCTTCCCATCGCTGAGTAATAGATGTAACAGAAAAATGGAAGGAGAAAATAAGGGCCCCAAATAGCCGTGCTATTTTCATATCCCAGCAGATGGGCCACTGAAATAGGTCACCTGATCTGGTTACACTGAATTTTCTCCAGCAAATAACAAATGACCCTGATCAACAAATACTTTTGTTGGTCTGACTGCACAACAGCCATTCAATCAAGTAAAAGAGACCATTCTGTTTGCACTGCCGGCAGGGAAGGAAAGCATTTTCACAGCTCAGCCCAGAACTACACTTCCCCTTCCTTCACACCTAGCTCCCCATTTGCTTTCAAAACCACCAGTGCCCTTTATTCGTTGCTCTGCTGTGCATACACTACTCTGTATGAAACAAGACAATTGTTAGCACAGTACTGGGCACACAGGGCTCAGTGATCTGTAACTACTTCTATTAGTTCCGACGGACTGCACCTCCCTTAGACGGCAAGCCCTTGCTTATCCCATCAAATTTATGATGTTGAAGAGATGCTATTCCCATAGGTGAGAAGAGCCCCAGATTTAAAAAATAATGTGTTGTAAGAAAAAAGACCTGCTGCTCGCCCAAAAATGAAGAATAGTCATAGCGTCCTAGTAGCGCTTCAGTGTTCAGACTCGGTTCTAAGATAGCAGTGTTTTCTTGAAAACAGGTAGAGAATGCTTTATAAGGAAGCAGGGATAAGTAAAAGCATGCCTACAAACGTGCCATGTGAGAGGGAGAGATGATCCAGCACTGTTTTCGTCCATGCACGGGGCACGCATGCATGTGTATACATGTGGGTGCCTGCACTGTGGTTAAACCTGATTTGGCTGTACCAAAACTATGTGAGACGCAGGAGGCACGGAGATGGATGACTGCTGACTCAGCACCCTACCCAGAGCCAGTAGGAAGGAGGGAGCCAGGAGCTGAGTATCTCCGCAAAACAAGCCTCCTAGAACTGACAGTTCCCTCCAGCAGTTTGCAGGGTAAGCTTCCAACCTGAACAGTTAACCGCCAATGAATGCCTGAATGGCATTTGGGTTTACAGTCACTTTGATACACACATTCGAGGCTTCCTTTTTTTTCTGACCTCCTGGCAACTCAAGGAAACAGGGAGGGACAATTTAATCCCAATTTTACAGCTCAGAAAACTGAGGTTCCTCCAGAAGGCCACTGATTTGCCCGAGCTAGCCAGCTGGGGTGTCTGCAGCTTTCCTGGCCCCTCCCTGGACTCGTTCTCTTTTCCCCTCAAGGGGAGACCCAGCAGCAGGACAGGGGCTCAGGCTGGAAGGGCTCCAGAGTTCCCAGCCCCAGTGCCTTCACATTGCCTTGTCTGATTCTCACAATGAACGCTCTGAGGAAGAAAGCGTGAGTTTCATTGGGAAGAAGGATCAATTAGAGGCACTTACAATAATGAAAAGAGAAAGGTGGCAATAAAAGAACCACCCCCCAAAACATAAAACACAGAGGGGAGAATTTAAAACGCCTAACAGTCCAGGACCCGTGAGTGTAAGGCCCTGAGGGGTGCACACGCCGGAAAAGCTCTGTGATCATGATGCCTGAGGTGCCAACCCCGAGATACAAGATAGGGGCCCCTTATGTTCTCCCCACTTTGAAGGCAGAGAAATGCAGGCTCCCTCTATATATTTTTTCATTGAAATGGTTAAAGCAGAAAAACTATTCGGAAGTCAACAGTCATTTGAATGAATAATCTCATTCCCTGACTATGCTAAATAAACAGACGGTGGGGGGCGGCAGTTGTAGGGAAGGTGAGAGCCACCTGGTGACTTTCCTGGCTGGAATCAATAGGTAATAAAAAGGCAGCAGCCCTCTACAGGGGTGGATAATCAGAGCACACAGGGCTGCAGGTGCCCAAGAAAGGAACCACCTAGTCCGGGGGCCGGGCCAGGAGTGGGAGATGCAAAATTACAGATGAGAAACCATGCACACGCAGACAGGATGGGCCAACTAGAGACACCAAACCAGAAAAGAGAAACAGGTATGGGAAGGGATCAAGGTGCCCAAAATACCCCTCCAGAATCCAAGTCTCATCTGGGAGCCACCGGTGCCAAACCAGCCAGTGGGAAATAAAAGTGTAATCTTGGCAGTTATAAGTCACAAGATAAGAAACACGTGCTGTTGGGATGACAGAACGTTCTAGTGGCTGATAACATTTAAAAACCTGAAATAAGAGCTGGGTGCCAGAATTCGTTCCAAGACCAGGATGGCTGACCAGCCAAGGGGATAGATGTGTCTAGCCAGGAGGGCGATAACAGGCTTCCACAGATCAACTTTTAAGCCAACTTTTCCCTCCCTTCTGACTTCCCGGCGGACTGTACAGGCTTTCTGTTTCAGGATGGCAGTGGCTCCTCAGGCTGTCACTCTGTCACCTTCTCCCCGGAGATTGCTCTGATCTCCTGGGATTGGAGCATCTCCCCCAGGACCAACGGGAATGCGTCCCATCCCCCAGGAATGCTGTGGCTGAGGGGAAAAAAAAGTCTGGATACACCTGAGCAACGAACACTGGCTCCTCAAAATGGAAACAGAATGTGCTAGAGAAGCTAACCCCGGGCACACTGCCGAGGACGCCTCTCCAGGAAAAGGGCTCGTGGCAGCCCGTCACCGTGACCTGTGTGGCTTTCGGCAACAAGCCACCACCTCGGAGCCTCAGTTTCCTGCCTCACCATGAACAATGAGAACAGTGCCCAGCACGTGAAAGGACCTCGACAGATGTGTCGCCTCCTCTGCTCCCCGATTTCAGACAGGCACTAGACAGCTGAATGACACGGTGGGCCACTCGGAGAGCTTAGGAGCCGCTGTCCCGCTGGCATCTGGAAACTGAGAGTGCAAAAGGATATTCAACCCGAACCAGTAATACAACTACTGACTCTAAAGGGAATCAAGGAGTTGACCACGGGTGAGCCGCTGATTAACTGAAATCCCAACAGAACTGATTTCGGCAAGACAGGGGAACCGAGAAATCCAGTGTATTCCATTTAGAGGCCAGCTGGCCACGGTGAACCAACCCCAGGGCTCCCTGCTTCGAGAGCTCAACACCCAGCCGGCCGGCTCTGCCCTGTGGCCCAAAGCAGAGCCCACGTGACCCGGCCCCTCACCTTGCTCTCAGCACACAGGTCCCAACCCTGCCCTCCTCTTCTGGCTGAAATCTCCATCTTGGTGCCCTGCCCAGGGCGGTTCAAGGCCCACTGCCAGGCCTCCCCAAAGCGGAGTGTGACCAGCCTCTGCGAGAACCCCCCAAAGCTGACGCTCAGTCCCGGGTTCCAGCTGTCCCAGATCTGGATCCACATTCACCCGTGCAGACCTACACAGCACACAGGGCAGCACTGACTCGCCAGAAACCCAAGGCAAGGGGAGCCGCAGAACCAAAACACCAGTGTTCTAAACAATCTGCCGGTACTCGACACACGTGCAGGCTCTTGCCGATGAACTGAATAGAAGAATGACGGAGAGCTTCCCTGGGGGCGCAGTGGTTGAGAGTCCGCCTGCCAATGCAGGGGACACGGGTTCGTGCCCCGGTCCGGGAAGATCCCACAAGACGCAGAGCGGCTGGGCCCGTGAGCCATGGCCGCTGAGCCTGCGCGTCCGGAGCCTGTGCTCCGCAACGGGAGAGGCCACAGCAGTGAGAGGCCCGCGTACCACAAAAAAAAAAAAAAAAAAAAAAAAAAAATGACGGAGCCTCAGCTTCAGACCCTGACTTTAGAGAACTTTAGGCCTCGCTGAGCTCCTCCTGCATCCCACACCCAGCACTTGTTCATTAAAGCACTTAATACGCTCCAGAGTGACATTCATAGATCTGTGCTGTATAATTAGTGTGAGGCCACACTTTGTATTCTAAAGACGGACGGAGAAGAATCACAGACGCGTTGAAGATCTACAGCTAGGGAATGAACTCGGTTTAGAATTTACCATCCAGAGTCCACCACTGCTGTTCACCCATTCAGTGATTCTTCACCAACACGCAGGCCAAAGTCCTCAGGGGGCCAGACAGAACTGACTATGGGGCTAAGCGGAGCCCTTCCCAACACCCACCCTTCCAGCCAAACCGTGCTAAAGCATGGGGCCACACACTCGCACACCCTAAAGCCTGCCCCGTTCTTAGAAAACAATTGCTTCGTGTCTGAGGCCATCTCATGTATGCCCGGCCTGCGTTAAATCTAAGCTTGGAACCGACCTTGTAATGGGTCTTTATTAAGATTTAAAATTAATGTACCCTGTTACCTAGCAAGTCCCCTTTCTCAGGATCTACCCTAGAGAAACACTCACGTGTGTGGCAAAGAGGCATGTACGGCCATGTTTATTGTAACAGCAGAGGATTTGGAAATAACTTTTATGGCCATCAATTAGGCTAAATCAACCAACAGTTTAGCCTTCTGATTCTAAGGAAGGCTATGCAGGAGTTAAACAAAATCAATAAGACCCATACATATAGACAGGAAGCCATCCCTGAGATGTAGTGGGGTGGAGGGGGCCAGCACACTACTACTCTGCAGTGCACTTAGCTTCTTTTAAGTTCTTTAGGTATAAATGCAAGTATGTTAAGCATTTGGAGAATACCAACAAACTCCTAACAGTGGTTAACCTCTGGGGAAGGGCTGGGATTAGGAGTGGTTGTCAAGGAAGATTTTGTTTGCTCTGGAAGGTTTGCATTTTTTTTCCCCCTACAGAGAATGTGTTCAAGTAGTACTTGTGTAATGAAAATTTCATTTCACCATGTAATTTTTTTAAAAAAGAAAGAAGCTGACCCTGCTCCGTACATTTCGGTCACATGTTTGGGGGCAATTTCTACTCCAGTCTACACACGCTTCCCGGGAGGCTGAGCGCTCAGCAGTGCAAAGAAGTGGGCTCTGCAACACAGATCCTGTTTCCATATTAGAAGCCCAACTCTGTGACTCTGTGGACCGTTCAATTTATCCACTAGTTCAAGGAAGAGGCAAGAAAAAAGAGAAAGGCCTGTCAGGGGACTTCTGGGTAATTCAAAGGGATGTCCTAGGAGCCATTTCAGTTCTTCTAGTTGAGCATTCCAGCTCTCCAACACCACACACACGCATGCACACACACACACACACACGCACGCACACGTGCACACGGACTTGCCAATAATGGCAGCCCTCACCCAACCACACGTAATCCACACCAGGCCTAGCCGGCTGCGCCTCAGACTCTTCCATCCGGGAATAAGGATTTCCAACATAAATTCAGATCCTGTGGGCTAATGAGAAGGAAGAATCTGACCACCACATTAGGAAAGCTCCAAAATATCATTTACTCCCCCAGGGCCAACTAACCACACAGAACGCTGATTTTTCAACACAGACACTCCTCCACCTCCACCTCTTCAAGACACTACGTGAAAAGTCCTTAGAAACACAAAACTCTAATATTAAGGACCTAGGGTAGGCAAAACTAACCTAGAGTGATAGAAATCAGAGCTGTGGTCCTTCCAATCGGGGGAAGATTCACTGGAAAAGGTCACATGGAACACTTCGGAGGTGATGGAAGTGTTCTGTCTTAAAATGCATTTGTCAGAACTGATCAAACAGCACATTTCAGATCTGAGCATTCCACTGTATGCAAATTACACCTCAATTTAAAAAACAAAACAAAACAAAAAAAAACTACCCCAGTACAGTTTCTCTGCTAGCTGCAGCAGAACTTTGAGCTGTCCTATCAGACATCTGAAATCTCTGTTGTGCTATGTAAAGAGCACAAGTACCATGGCGACAGTCACCATAAAAATAGATAACAAGATTAAAATGGATAGAGGACACAGGAATTTAAGAACGGCGCACCAGGAGCAATTCGTTTTCGGCAGAAGAAAAATAGAGGACAGGGAGTTTTTCATTCCCCCTGCACTTTGAAAAACAACCATTGAGTGTGGTTGTTTTTACTAAAAGAGTTTTATGGCTTCCCAATACTCAAAGGACAAAAAAGGCTGAGAGCTGTTACTTCTTATCATATTTTGCCTTAAAAAAAAAAAAAGTATGATACCCTAAGTTCTTCCCATACCCGCTGTTCTGTGGCCCTGGGAGCCGATTCACAGCAATGCGACAAGCACAGATGACGTGCCATACACTGTGTGAGGTCCAAATGATACTGAGATAAAGGCGGCCTGGGCCCTTTATCAAGTGCACAAAGACTTCCAACTTTAGTTCCAATTACCAAGTTCTGCCTACATTTTTTACATACGTCGAAAACTGACGCCCCCTAGGTGTGCACCCTGAAATTACTCCACATGAAGAGAGCACTTTCTTGCCCAATACTGACTTCTTTCAAATGCCAAAATGTAGGCATGAATCACTTGGCGACAGAAATCTTGTGTTCTTCTCCAAAAGATGAGATAAACCTCTGTTCTCCTTGTGGAGTTTCTCTAAGAAATGTTTGCTAAGTGACTTAGCCCTTGCAGTGTCCCCAGCAGCAAAAGAAGTCATCCAAAAATATCAGGAAGAAAATCTAACATTTTTAAATAATCAGGGTGGATTCTAAATAAACCATATATTTAAGTAAAATTTAGGCAAAATTAAACTTCCACGTGTAAGCTACAAATAATAAAAATGCAAAAACAAAAAAAATTTTCATTCAAACCACAAATTTACTGTCGGATAGCAACTAAACATATGCATTCCTGGAAAATCCCACCCGAAAGTCTCTTTAAATCTGTCCCTTGTTCCCTCTGTCACTAAGCCTACAGAGCAATCACAAGGTTCAGACTCGTCCCTGATGTTGGGATGGTTTTGAACATGCTGCACCTGGTGATATAAATCTGCAGTGGAGAAAATGAAGGAGATGGTCAAGGACACTCCCAGATCCTCCGCAGCCAAGCAGAGGACCCAGGAGTCAGTTAAAGGTCCCCATCTTGATTCATTCATTATACTGAATACAACCGGCCAATAAACATATGAGTCTTCCGTATGTCGATCCGTTTTACTTATTGTTATTTGCCATTTTCCACCCCACACCCGCCTTCTTGCTTTTCCTAAAGACAAAATTCCATTTTCAGCAGCTCTGGGGCCACAGAGTAAGTCCTGACCCACCTTGGAATAGTTCTCTTCCTCCTTTCTAAAATAACCCCAGAAGATCTCTTGAAAACGTTAGGACCCACCTATTAACATTTTTTTAAAGAGCTTAAAATGATTTGACCCCAGTACTACACACTAGAGGTATATTCCATATTCCACATTATCTTTCAGCTTTGACAAGTCACACAATAACCCAAGAATTAGAAAGGACTTTGGAGGCCAGCCTAATACCTGTTCTCTTCTACAGCACCCCTAATCCACAGCATTCAGCCCAACCTGAATACCTTCAATGATGGGGAGCTCACTACTCCACGGGCAGACATTTCCACTGTTGGTCAGGCCTGCCAGCTAGAAAATCCCTTTTCTGATAGAACTGAAATCTGCTCTCCCAGTCTTTAGGGTTAAAAGGAACCTTAAAGCTCATCACCTTCGTGTAATCATTCAGTAGTGGATAAGGAATCATGTAATGCAATCATTCTACAGAAGAAGAATCTGAAGCTAGAGAGGATAAAGCAGTTGTTCCATCCGTTGGTCATACTGCAACATCAGGGCAGAAATGAACAAGTCGACTCTTTCCTATACCTCATAACCACGAAAATATTTGAAAAGTGCTATTGTGCACCCACCCCATGAATGTACTCCGGTCACTCCTGATCCCACAGCATCCTAGTCTCCTTCCTGTGGGCGAAGCCTTGTTTGTTCATGTTTCTTTTAAATCATGGCTCCCCAGTGGTCAGAATGTCACATGACCAGCAGAGGTCATTAAAACTAGACCCTGTGATTGGACTGATGAATTTCTGATCCAGTTATGAATGGGATTCAATTTCTAAAAAGCCTCATCCCACTCAGGGCTCACATTTCACTCATGACCAGAACAATCTCAAAACTTTTTTCCCACATGAGCTGCCCCCTCCTCAGCACCTGGAGGACCACCAGGGTTACACTGTGCTTGTCTGTTTACCTGTCAGTCTCCCCCTTTCAATCAGATCATCAACTTCAGGTCAGGGACTGAGTCAGTCTTCTTTTTTTGACTCCAGTACCTAGTCAGTGCTTGACACACGCAGGTAAATACTCAAGATTAGTCACTAAATGAATCATCTACCTTTACCCATCCTGTCCTTGAACGATAAAACGTTTTTAAAATAGCAGTGTTCAAGAGAATGAAGAGACAAACCACAGGCTGGGAGAAAATATTTGCAAAAGACACATCTGATAAAGGACTGTTATCCATAATATACAAAGAACTCTTAAAACTCAACAATAAGAAAACAACTCAATTTTAAAAAGGGAGCCAAAGACCTTAACAGATACCTCACCAAAGAAGACATACAGAGAACAAAAAAAGCATGTTAAGATGTCATCACAAATCATTAGGGAAATGCAAATTAAAATGAGATACCACTACACACTTAAGAGAATGGCCAAAATCCAGATAACTGACAACACCAAATGCTGGTGAGGATATAGAGCAACAGGAACTCTCCTTCTTTGCTGGTGGGAATGCAAAATGGTGCAGGCACTTTGGAAGACAGTTTGGTGCTTTCTTACAAAACTAAACACACTCTCACCATATGACCCAGCAACTGCCCTCCTTGGTATTTATCCAAAGGAGTTGCAAACTTATGTCCACACAAAAACCTGCATACGGGTGTCTATAGCAGCTTCATTCATGATTGCCAAAACTTGGAAGCAACCAGGATGTCCTTCAGTAGGTGAATGGATAAATACACTGTGGGACATCCAGATAATGGGGTATTATTCAGTGCTAAAAAGAAATGAGCTATCAAGCCACGAAAAGGCATGGAGGAAGATTAGATGCATATTACCGAGTAACAGAAGCCCATCTGCAGAGACTATATACTGTATGATTCCAACTGTATAACACTCTAGGAAAAGCAAAACTGTGGAGGCAGTCAAAGGATTACTGGTTACCAAAGGTTGTGGGGAGGGAGGGGTGAATAGGCAGCGCACAGGGGATTTTAGGGCCATGAAAGTACTCTATATGATACTATAATGGTGGGCACATTTGTCCAAATTCAGAAGGTACAGCACCAAGAGTGAACCCTAATGTCACCTATGGACTCTGGGTGATTATGACGGTGTAGGTCCATCAGTTACAACAAATGTACCATCTGGTAGGGGATGTTGATGGTGGGGGGATGTGCATGTGAGGCGGGCAGGGGGTATGTGGGAACTCTCTGTACCCTCCTCTCAGTTTTGCTGTGAACATAAAACTGGTCTAAAAAATAAAGTATATTTTTAAAAATATACTTACATATATGGTAGTGTTTTTTCCACTGTGATATACATACACACTATAAAAAATACAAATAGTAGGGCCTCCCTGGTGGCGCAGTGGTTGAGAGTCCGCCTGCCGATGCAGGGGATACGGGTTCGTGCCCCGGTCTGGGAGGATCCCATATGCCGCGGAGCGGCTGGGCCCGTGAGCCATGGCTGCTGAGCCTGCGCATCCGGAGCCTGTGCTCCGCAACGGGAGAGGCCACAACAGTGAGAGGCCCGCATACCACAAAAAAAAAAAAAAAAAAAAAAAAATACAAATAGTAAATTTAAAATGTAAAAAAAGAAAGTCACTCAACTCATCCATTTAGAAGTAACCAATATTAGTATTTTGGTATTAGAATTTTTAGTAAATTTCCTTCCAGTCATTTTCTATGCACTGTGCTTCTTTAAGATTTGAAATCATATTGTAGATGCACCTTAACTTTTAGCAGAAACGTCTGTCCATGTTATTTTAAAATTATTCCTGGGCTTCCCTGGTGGCGCAGTGGTTGCGAGTCCGCCTGCCGAGGCAGGGGACACGGGTTCGTGCCCTGGTCTGGGAAGATCCCACATGCCGCGGAGCGGCTGGGCCCGTGAGCCATGGCCACTGGGCCTGCGCGTCCGGAGCCTGTGCTCTGCAACGGGAGAGGCCACAACAGTGAGAGGCCCGCGTACCGCAAAAAAAAAAAAAAAAAAATTATTCCTAAACATTATTTTTAATGGCCATAATATTCCACTATTACGGAATATTAGTGGAATCACTTTCGGATTACTTCCAGCCCATGCGCACCATCGGGTATTTAGGTTGTTTCCAATTTTCCATTATAGTTTAAGAAAAAAAGAAAAAAAAAAACCACCTCTAAATAATCTCTGTGCACAAAGCATCATCTACATTTTGGATGTGGTCTCCAGAAGTGGAATTATCTTACCAGAATGTATGAACATTACAATTCAAATTTTAAAAACTAAATCAGACTTTACATTTATCCCTTACTGAATTTCTTTTTTAAATTTGGGCCCTCATTCTGGATGTCTTTGAACCTTGGTTTATCTACTAAATAAGCAATTCCTCCCACCTCTATGCCATCAACAAAGCTGACAAACATACCTTCTGTATCTTGATCCACGACACTGGAATAAATGTTGAACAGCTCAAGGCCAAGAATAGAACCCTATGGCACTCATTTTCAGACCCCTTACCAGGCTGACTCAGTGCCACTAATTAACAGTTTTTGCATATGACCATCAAATTAAATTAATAACACCATCCAGCCCACATTCTACCACTTATTTAATATGGACCTTCATATCTTCAGAAATTGTTAAGTACTTTACTAAAGACAAAGTGTACTATAGCTGCTGCACCACTTCTCTGATCTAGTAACCATCATATAAAACAGGAAATGGGTTTAATTTGATACGATGTGGCTGACTTCTGATTATCCCTGCATCCTAAGGGCACACTTTTTCAAGCAATTAAGCAAAAAGCATTTCAGTTTCTACGTTTTTTCCCCAAAACCTGTATTTTAAAATAATCAGACTGCGTACCTGTATAAGGCAGGGTGGCTCTTATTCAGTCCCTGTCACCTGTGGCTCCCCTAGGGAAGGGCTCTGAATCACAGGTGGTTGTGGACCCCCAGGGTAAACCCAACTGTCTCCAGACCACAGAGATCTGAACTTATTCATTTCAGCTGGTCCCAAATCAGCCTAGTTTTCCAGGAGTCATTTGCATTCACACCTTGAACCAATTATCCCGTGGTCATTACGAATCCTGGCTTCTCAATCTCTGGATCCTGGAGGCCTACCCCCGGGGCCCATCCTAGGAAGAAGGAAATAAGAAGTGACACAGCCCCTCTCCTTGCCGTTCCTTTATTACTGACTCACAGAACCAAAGCTCCTGAGAATCTAATGTCTTGCGGCACTTGGCGGCCATGACTCACATCTCACCAAGTTATTACCCCGACACCGTTCTCAGAGGATACATGCCAGGAGCCACCAGCTAACCAGGTCAGCCTGAAGTGGAAAATGGCAAGGCCTGAGAGATCTTGGGGTCGCTAGAAACTGGCTTCACCATAAAGAATACAGCCCAAAGCCGTCTCTAATTAGTATCATCCAGTCATCAGAAAAATATTTCACAGTGCCAGCCGGCAGCAACTCAGAAAGCGCTGCTCACCTGCCCAAAACAAATGCTTTGCACACAAGGCTCTCAGATTCCATGTCACACTCCTACCCGAATCCCTGCGGTGGCCACCCAGAGCCAGGGACTCAATCCCAAAGTCCCTGCTTGGCCTTCGAGTCTCTGGAAAACTCAGGTCACAAACCCAAAGGGCTGCAGGGCTGAGCAGGGAATTGACTTCGACTGGATTGAGGCAACAGAGAGAACGGGAACTGGGACGGCTGGGGGCCCCGGGCCATCTCCCGCCCACAGCGGGCAGCTGCCACTCAGCTGCACAGACCTGCCTGCTCTGACTCTTTGTACCAGAGTCCCAACTCCACAGGTTTTCTGGATTGCTCCTAATTTTTGAAAACCTTTGCGTGGTCCCAACGACAACTCATCTGAAGGTTGAACACATTCTTCGGGCCTCCCGTTGACAACCCTTCCACTGCCCTTTGATCCTCACCGACCTTTCCAGCCTGACTGCTCCCTCCTCTCCCCCAAGGACCTCTGTTCTTCACTCTTCTGCACACTATGTACACCCCGAACTCCAAGCTGTGGCCCGTGATGCACACCCCACCTGTGAGGCACCATGAGACACCCCAAAGGGTTCTTCCCAGACTTCCTTCCCTATTCCAGAAAGTTTTTCCAAGCCAAACAAGCATGGCCCCTTCTCCTGAGCCCTATGGCTACTTATTTTTCATCTTGGCATTTTGTCATCTCGCCTTGTTCCTTAATCACAGGTGGATCCTCTCTCTCCTACCCTTCAATCCCTTCCTCCTGCTTCCTTCCACCTCCAGCACGACTAAGGGTAGCTCTGCCCAGGCGCAGCTTCCTAAATACTTCCTAGATACGAAAATGCTCTATAGCTGTTTTTCCAACTGTGAGTTATGATCCATTACAGACCGGTTACATCGACTTAGTGGGAAACAATAAGCATTTTTAAATGAAAAATAATGGAATAGAAAATAAAAGTACCAGAGGAGATTGCACCAAGCAAAAGAGGTAGTACTCATGAACTTAAATTAGATTTTTACATACATGATTGAGTATACTAGGTCATGATGTAAATTTGATTTCCTAATGTAGGTCATGGTCAAAACAGTGTAGAAAACACTGCTCTCTAACGAGTAGATTAGCTCCACCAGTGCTCCATGCAACTTTTTTTTTTTTTTTGACAGTCATATATTCTCTAAAAAGAAAAAAATATCTGGTGGCTACCTCTCCCCACACGAGTCGGCTTCCCCTGCTAGTTCACTGATCCTGCATCTCAGAGAAACAGGGAGGCTAAGTAACTGCAATTACGTTCTCGCTCATTCTGCAACTTTTTGCAATCGCCCTTCAAATTCACCAGCCCTCGGATGCTGCAAGTTGAGGCTTCGGGAATTTGTTCAGCAAATCACCCTAAGTCACCCTTGCAACAGGAAAGCAGAATTCAGAGCTCAGGAGAAACCCCAGCTCCCCTCTGCGGGCTGGTCGCTGGCTTCCTGGGAACTGGCAAGGGCTCTGGTTAGGGGAACCTGTCCCTGGGAAAGGCACTATCCCTAGGCCCAAAATCTTCTCCTTCCTCTTTTAGATCATCTTGCTGCTCCTCATCTTGTTGCATCCCCCATGCACATCTACAAGGGGACAACAGGACTAGACGGAAGGTCTCGGTGGAGAGCAAAATTCAACGTATGTCAAAGCCCAGCAATGTATGTGCTTAGTGAATTCCATTCTACTTCCCTCCAATCTCCAATCCCACCCTCCTGGTTAGCAGAAGAAGTGGCCCATCCTCCTTGGAGCCTCATTTCCTCCGAGTTGCTTTGCCAAATTCATGTTCAGGACCAGGTGGTATCTTCTGAATGGCAAGACAGAACAGAGCCTTCCAAGTCAGACCCCCAGTCCCCCTCGCGAGCATCCTCTACTGCCCCCCACCCCATGACCAAGAAGACACCCCTTGGAGTGCCTTCCCTCCCCGGCTTTGGCAGCCTTTTCCACCCTACACACCCTGGTTTCCCACCAACCTCAGAGCCACAGCTGCTAGCAGGACACCTATGTTTCGACGTCTTGGCAAACACAAGAAACTTCCCTGCAGCCTGAGTGTCAATTACTTCTCTCCAAAACACACATTTCCGATTTCTCAAGTTACCAACTACAGCAGCTCCAAGGCCCTGGCGTGTAATCAATTTCCACAAAGAATTAATTTCCATTCATCTCCTTCCTTCACCCTGCCCCTGTCAACAGATTATTTCAACAGTAATGCTTCTAAAATCCACCCCGTTTTCCATTTCCAGTTATCCCAGTCCAAGCCCTGGGCACTCCACAACTGTAACAGCCTACGAACTGATTTGTCTCCCAACATCACTTTTAAAAATCTTTCCAAATACCCTTTCGTTACATCAGTCTCTGGCTCAGAAACCTTTACTATCTCCCCAGTACACACACGGTAAAATGCAATCCCCCAGTCTGGCTTTCTAGGACGCTCGCAACCTCAACCATTGTTCCTCTCTATCTTTATCTCCTACTGTTCAGGAAACATCTCCTGGTCTGGCCAAGGCCATCTCCTTGTCTCTCAGGAAAAGTCACGTTCATTTGCACCTCATGGCCCATTTCAAAGGTCTCACACTCCAGAAATACAGTTCTGGCGATTCCTACCGTATGCCTTCTCTGAACGCCAACAGCACCTATTCTGCACCTCGCAGTTTGCCAGGTCATTGTGCCCTGTCTTGAGGTCTTCTTTCCCGTGCTCAAGACTTTCTGTCCCCCCGGCCCCCGAGGTTAGAGACTCTGGAGGGAATCATCTCATGTATCTTTTGCATCCTCCTCACTGAGATAACTTGTTTGAATCTCTTTCTCCTCCACAGTCCCTTTCTGACCTCTCACACCGGTTACTTCTTCCTCCCGTGCTTTGGCCTTTGCCGGTTATCCTTCACGTGCATAACTTATTTCCTAACTTAGGACTCTAAGTCCATTCCCCAACTCTGACCTTGACTTTGATAGTCCCCCTGTCCCCCAGCATTTGCAGTCACTTATGCAGTCTGTGTACATTAATTTGAACTTGAGCTCTCAAATCACTTCTACCTGGTCAGCAGGCTTTCTGAGGCCTTAGATTTCTTGAGTGCCTTTTATCTCCCAGAGAACCTGGCACGGTGCGGAGAACGCAGCAGCCCCCCAGAGGTACCTGTGGAGTTGAACTTCATTGCTATGTTTCCTGGTGTTTCAAGTTCCCTGAGACCCAGAACCTCTGTTTACACAACATCTTAGGAGGGTGTCGAAAAGGCCTTCAATACCTGTTGATCACTCACTTCCAGGCAAAATGCACCAAATACTTTTCTAGAAAAGGGGGTGTAAAGAACGGACCGGTGGCCTGTAGGTAAGCCCTGCACCTGGCCGCCTGGTCTCAGAAGAACGCCGGTCTGCGAGAAGCGCTCCAAAGCCACCGAGCATTGGCCCAGGCTGCCTGCAATCAAGGGGGCAGCGGGACCCCGCTCGCCGCCTGGCAGGTGGGCTTCTTTAGGTTACTGCGTCCGTCCCAAAGTGAAGGCGCTGAGCCCTGAATTCCCAGGCAGAAAAGAAAATGCTGCCTTTGAAATTGCACATGACAAACTCCCCGTCCAGGCCCCCACCCGGGCACCGCACATGCCCACAGTGCCAGTACTGAGGAGGGTCAGGGGCCGCCGGCGAGGAGAGGCAGGGTGAAGGCGCGCAGAAGCAAGCGGGGTGGACAGAAGGGCAGAAGGGGACCGGGAGGGTGGGGGCCAGCCCCCGAGGTGGAGGGTGTGTCGCGCCGCGCGTCCCGGAGCGCGGCACTCGCCCGCCCGGCCGCTCGGCGGAGCGGGCAGGAACGCGCGGGGAGCCGGGAGAACTGGGCCGGCGGCCCGGCCGGAAAGGGTCAGGGAGGGGGCAGGTCACCCTCCGGCGGAGAGGCGACTCCCGGCCGGCGCTCAAAGTTGGGGAGGGGATTCCTCGGCGAGCGCCGGCGGCGAGCGCCGGCGGCGAGCGAGATAAACAAGGCGGCGCACGGGAGGGCGGGCGGCCACCCTCTCCCGGCCGGCGCGGCCACTGCCGCAGCGCCCCCGCGCCCCTACCGGCCGCTGCCCCAGCGGCGCCCGCCTCCCGGGCCCTCCTGTCGCCGGCCCGGCCCCCGCGGGCGTGCGGAGCGTGGGAAGTTCCCGGGCCGCCCCCGTCCCCGGGCTGCAGCGCCGCGAGGTCCCCGCGCAGCTCACCTCGCACCGCCACGAGCGGTGGCGCGGGCCGGGCAGCTCCCGCTCGGACAGCTCGGCTCGGCTCGGGGCTGCGGCTGCCGCGGCCCCCGCCCACCCGGCGCGGCCCACCGCCCGGCTCCGTTCCGGCTGCCCGCCCGCCCGCCGAGGCTCCGTTCGCGCCCACCTGGCCGGCCTGCCCTCCCTCTCCGGGACACTGCGCTCACGTACGCGGCCGCGGCCACAACCCGGCCCGGATTCCCCGCCCGGGAAGGGAGCGGAGGCGCGCGCCAGCCAGCGAGCGCCGGGGCGAGGCGGGGGACACACCCCCTCGCCGCCCTCCCTCCGTTGCCCCCCCCGCGCCCTCCGTCCCCCGCCCCCTTCCCCCGGCGCCGCGCGCGCACGCCGCCTGCGCGCCCTCGCCGGCCACGCGCGCCCGTGCCCCCCGCCCCAATACCCCCCTCAGCGCGCGCCCGGCGTACACACCCCCGGCCGCTCGTAGACAGTGGGCGCTCAATAAGTGCCCGAGCGACTCCTCGCGCACATGCGCACTTGAACCTGACCGAGTGGTGACGCCCCCGCCCCCACCCCCAAATCGGACCCGGCGGCTGCAGCCTCGAACCAAACTTGAGTCTTAGCCTGTTTTCACTGAACCGGCCACCGAGCCAAAGTTTCTTGCTGTTGTTTTTCCAGGCCGGGCTCCGGGACAGGCTTCTCCGAGAGAGGCCGAGCTCGCCCCAAGGCGGGAAATGCCGCCAGCGGGCTCCGGGCGCCTCCGACGGGCGCTTGGCGGGGGCGATCGAGACCCAGGCCGCGCCGCCCCGACCCGCCGAGCGTGAGCGAAAGGCGAGAGGGAGGGAACGCTGGAACCAACCTTTCCATCTTCCTTTGCTTTAATGCTGTCTTCTCCATTTTATGACATTTTACTCGATCTCACTCGTTTGTAGTTGTAAAGTGAGGCGTTATTTGCTGTTTCTGGAATTAACGTGAGAGAAAGTTAACTATTAGCCTTCAGCCCTTATGTAAACAATACCAGTTGCTTTTGGCACCGTTAGGCTCTGGCTTTTGTATAATTTGTAACAAGGAGAATTGAAGCTGATCCATTGTGTTGCTCTGTGTTTTTCAGAGATAAGACCAGAGCCACACGGTAGTGAGAAGCCCCAGTACCGATATGTGTGAGCATATAGAGTCATATTCAAATAAGTTTAATGGATAAAAGAAATAAATCCCCTCCCCCCAGAAGTTTTAAAATATTTTTGGACATACTTGTTGAGTTTGCAGTCAGTTCACCTTCAATTTGAGGTATGCTGTTTTTCCTGCAGAGAGGCAGTGGGGAGTGTGCAGGAAAGGACTAAAGGCTTTGCAGTCAGACAAGCCTGGTTTGCAATCCTGATTTTACTGCTGAAATAGTTTTATGATCTTCAGCAGGTTCCTTTATCTCTCTGAACCTCAGCTTCTTTATCTGTAAGATGAAATAAAAAACATAGGTATAGTGCCTACTCACACCAAATAAACACTAGATATTATTTCCCTTCCCCCACCGTCCACCATTTGGTACAAAAGAAAAAAATCTAAAAAAAAATTCCTATTGGACATTAGTTATCAACTGGGGATGATTTTGCCCCCAGGCGACATTTGGCAATGTCTGGAGACTTTTTTTTTTTTTTTTTTTGCGGTACGCGGGCCTCTCACTGTTGTGGCCTCTCCCGTTGTGGAGCACAGGCTCCGGACGCGCAGGCTCAGCGGCCATGGCTCAGGGGCCCAGCCGCTCAATGGCATGTGGGATCTTCCCAGACTGGGACACGAACCCGTGTCCCCTGCATCGGCAGGCGGACTCTCAACCACTGCGCCACCAGGGAAGCCCTGGAGACATTTTTGATTGTCACAAGTGGGGGTAGTGGTGCTCCTAGCATCTAATAGGTATAGGCCAACGGTGCTGCTAAACGTCCGGCAATGCAGAGGACAGCCCCATACAACAAAGAATTACCTGGTCTGAATTGTCAGTAGTGACATCGTTGAGAAATCCTGCTATAGGCTAATTCTGCCATCGAATAATTCACCAAAGACTGGTTCTACCTTTTAATTCTCATCCTCAAGGAGACATTCTTGTTTTGCATTCAAGAGCACAAGAATGAAAGCATTTGGGGGACCACAGCAATTATATTAATATGCAAAGCCTGCCCTTAACATGAAAATGCAGATTCGAATTTTATATTTTATTATTAAAGGAATATTTTACTTAATTAACAACCAATGTATGTGCCCTAATTATTAAGGTATCTTATGATATATTATGTATTACTACAAGTCACAAATAGCTTTTGGTTCTGTTTCCCTTTTTCCTCAAACAGTGGGTGTTTACTCACTTCTGCAGATTCAGCTCTCTGCTAGGTCCCTCACCTATCCTGAAGTTTATAACATAGTCCCTGCCCCCAAGGAACATCCAGCCTAGGTGGAAGTAGATGAATGCACATGCAACAATTAAGGAACAATACGAGATAGCATATAATTAAGCTTTAATTGCAGCACCCAGACTAAGGTGGCACAGAGGCAAGGGAAATGAGTTCCAGCAACAACACCCAGTGCTGCCTGGCTGAGGTGTTCTGTAAATGTTTGTTGAATGAAATGAAATAGCGAAAGCTTTTGACATGAGATAGGACTCCAGCTAGTATATAATTCCATTCCAGGATTTAAACTGCTAGACTTTGTAAATGGATGTTGGTGCCTGGCTGTGAGTTTATTTTTCTTAAAACATCCAGTTCAAACTTGTAACCCAACCTATATATTTCCTAAAACGATCAAACTTTAATAAAATGGAAACAATCATTCGTTTGACAACTATGTGAGTGCCTGCTGTGTGCAGCGTGAACCAAAAGAGTCTCTAAATTTGAACAGAACCCAGAGCTTGTTCTGTCTGAGACAGGCCATCAAAAGGCACGTGCTCTCTTACAGCATATAGTGAATGAATATCCCCTTTGACTGCAGGTATGTACTTGTCAGTATGCATTCCACAGTTTTGCACATTAACACAGACTGAGCACTTTCCCTCACAAACACCCATTCCCAAACACACACCCAGCACTCAGAACCTCCACAGGGACTCCAGGCCCTGTCCTAAACACATACTGCGCAGCACACAGGACATAAAGCAGGAGGTGCTTAGAAAACTCTAACTGGTCGGTTTCCAATCTCGGCTCCAGCCCCACCCTCCAGAGTAGAGCTCGCCCTCCCTGGAGGCTGTCCCATCCTAGAACTGCCCCTTACCGTGGCCCCCTATTAAAATGTAGGCATCTGGTACCTCCTTTCCATCAAAGTCATTCGCTTCTCAGAGAGCATCTCCCATTAAGCTGGGGTTCAGCAAAGCAGACCCAGGCCTCGTCTCATGTTATATGGACACATTTAGAGGAGATTTTCAGGGCGCTGTGAGTCTGAAATTGCCACAATCTCCCATCCCCTGATGTAACTCTTTCCAGGCTTGCCTCCCTCCAATCCAGGCTTTACACCAGCCTCTTTCCTCTGCTTCAAACTCCTCCAAGGCTTCCGGTAGCTTTTATAATAAAGTCCCAGCATTGCTCATTAAGCTCCTTCATGGTGGGGCTCTTAATTAGTTCTCCAGCCACTACTTGCGGCTCTCCGCCCCCAGCCCCTTCACTCTGCACTCCATACATGCTAATCTGAACTTCTGTCCTTCGCCTGAACAGACGTTTGCGTTGCTTGACCCATGCTCTTCTCTCCGCCCCGAGCCCCCTCTGCCCCCTCTCTCATGTCTTTATCTGGCTATCCCTACCCATCCTTCAGTCAGCTTAGATAGCACTTTCTCTCGCCTCCAAGGCTGGATTAGGTGCCTCTCCTTTAAGTCCAGTAGGACCTATACTCACTCCCCCGCCCAGTGCATTGGACCGAAATCTCCCTTCCCTTGTCCTAATTTCCCACAACACTGAACATCCTAGGAGGACAAGGAGTGTGTCGTGTCTGCGTGGAATACCCAACATTTGGCAGAGTGCTGGGCGTGGGGTAGGCACTTGATAAACACTGGTGAGTAATGAATTGCTAGTTGAAACTTGGGGAGTGACTAGAGCTTTTCCATCCATGGTCCAGGCAATCCCTAGTTGGAAGCGTGCCTCAGATGCTGAGAAGATGTCAGGGCTGGTGAAGACTTTCTAACCACTTATTTAGAACAGGACGCAGCCTATGGAATGAACTGAGTTTTCAGGTTCCACCAGAGCCTCACTTTATACCTAACCTGGCTTCTTGAACACCAATGATCTACCTAACACCTCCACTTGGATATCAGATTGGATCTCAAATGTCCACGTCCAAAACCAGACTTTGATTTCCCTCCCAAATGGCTTCTCCCTATCTCGGTAAATGGCAATTCTAGTTGCTCAGGAAATGAAGAAACAAGAAAACCTTGGAGTCCTTTCTTTAATCCTTAACTCCTTTCTTTTTCTTTTACTACACATCGAATCCACCAGAAAATCCTGTTGATTCCATCTAGGAAATATATCCAGAATCAGTGACACCCCTCCATTTCCAGCCCTCCATCACTAGGCGGACCACCATCTCTCTGAGCTGGATTTCCACAATAGACGTCTACCGGCTCTCCCTGCTTTTTCTGTTGCCTCCTTACACTCTGCTCAACACCATAGTGGCCAGAGTGATCCTTTTAAAACCTAAGTCAGATCACATTACCATTCTGTTCAAAACCTTCAACTGATTCCCACCTCCCTCACTGCAAGGCCCCCAGTCAACTCTCTGGTCCCACCGCCTACCACACTTCCCTGGGTCCCCCAGTGCCAGCCACACTGGCCCCCGTGCTCTTCCTCAGACCCACTTCCAACTCAGTCTTTTCAAGCCTGTTCCTTTGGGCTGGAATGATCTTCCTCCAGATATCCACGTGGCCAGCTCCGTCACTTGACTCAGGTCCCTGCTCAAAAGCACTCTTATGGGCTTCCCTGGTGGTGCAGTGGTTGAGAGTCCCCCTGCTGATGCAGGGGACACGGGTTCGTGCCCCGGTCCGGGAAGATCCCACGTGCCGCGGAGCGGCTGGGCCCGTGAGCCATGGCCACTGAGCCTGCGCGTCCGGAGCCTGTGCTCCACAACGGGAGAGGCCACAACAGTGAGAGGCCCGCGTACCGCAAAAAAAAAAAAAAGCACTCTTATGAGAAAGACATTCCCTCGCTAACCTATCTAAATAGCACCACCCAACCATCCCTTGGCCCAGCTTTATTTCCCTTCTTAGCATTTATCACCACCTGGCAGCCTGTTTCCACCCGCTCAACTATAAGTTCAAGGATAGTAGAGACTGTAGTTTTGTTTACTGTGTATCCCCAGCTTCTAGAACAGTGTCTAGCATACGGTAAACATTCAAGAAATAATCACGAGGGACTTCCCTGGTGGCTCAGTGGATAGGACTCCATGCTCCCAATGCAGGGGGCCCGGGTTTGATCCCTAGTCAGGGAACTAGATCCCACATGCATGCTGCAACTAAGAGTTTGCATGCCACAACCAAGAAGCCCACGTGCTGCAACTAAGGAGCCTGAGAGCCGCAACTAAGACACGGTGCAACCAAATAAATAAATATTTTTTAAAAAGAAAGAAAGAATCACGAATCAAGGATCTGGCTAGACTACCAAAAAGTTATCCCTGAACAGGTTCCTATCCACTGCTTTAATCCCAACTAGTCCCTCCAGAATTTAGCTCTCCTACATTAGGGCATCAGGATACCAGCAGCTCAATCGCTTGCCACCCTGCTTCTCATCCACTTAGACCAGGGACATCTATTACCTCAGTGATACACAGTTTGAAACACAGCTTCCATATCACAACCTCAAACCAGGCTATGAGTTTCAAATGAAAAGGACAATACTGCAAATTTTGCATTTGTAGCAGACTTTATCCTTTTTTTTTTTGATTTAGAAAAAGTACAGTGTGTCCTAGTGACCAAAACAGACCCAACAGCTAGTTTAAGCTTTTCATTCTAAAAGGCACAAGACTCAGGAACTCAAAAGAGAAAATCAGGGACTTCCCTGGTGGCGCAGTGGTTAACAATCCTCCTGCCAATGCAGGGGACACGAGTTCAATCCCTGGTCTGGGAAGATCCCCCATGCCGCGGAGCAACTAAGCCCGTGCACCACAACTACTGAGCCTATGTGCTGCAACTACTGAAGCCCGTGCGCCTAGAGCCCAAGCTCCTCAACAAGAGAAGCCACCGGGATGAGAAGCCTGCGCACCGCAAAGAAGAGTGGCCCCCACTCGCCACAACTAGAGAAAGCCCGCGCGCAGCAATGAAGACCCAACGCATCCAAAAAGAAAAAAAATTTTAAATAATAATAAAGAGAAAGTCGGTTGCAGTTATGCCTGAGGCAACTGGCATCTTCTCTCTGATCTACCCAATCTGTAAGGCTTTCCAGGAGAAGGTGGGCTTTGCATTTCATTGAAGAGAAAGGATTGACAGGTTGCAAGTAGGCTGGCTGTTCAAAGCTTAAGGGTATCCCTGGAGTAGCTGCTTAGATCTGCACAGCCATACTTTTTAACAAACAAGCTCCCACATGTGTAAGGATACTCACAGACACACCCCAGTGCATAAACACCCAGATCCTTGCTTACTTCTTCCTAGCTCTGAAACTGGGAATACAAGAAAGAGTGCATATTCACAAGGGGAAAAAATGAGCTGACTTTGGAAAGACAGACCATAAAGCCCTATAACTCTGGGTACGAAAGAATGTGTAAGCCCAGGCAGGCTCTCTGTGCACATCTGGTTTTTCCTTTTATGCTTCTGTGATTTCTATGACACAGGAAATCCATTCTGGAACAACCCTGTCTGCTTTCTAGTGAGGACATAAAAAATGAGGATTAAAAGTATGTTCATCTCACTGTTCAGGGCAGGAAGATAAAATCCAGAACGGTACCAATTTGAGGGTGGACCAACTCCAGCTTCATCCTCCATGGTGCCCCAGGGGAGATGCTAGTAACTGAGACACAGGAATGAGAGGCCTAGGAAAAAATTTCTGCCCAGGCTTAAGACTATCTAGGCATGGCTCTCACGCTGAAGCATACCAGGTACAGGAAAATACCACGTGGTGAAAATACCAGTTCCATCAACTCAACAAATACTATTGGAACTGCTCCCAATCTCACTGGGAGTCCTTCTCCATTCGGCTTCCCCAGTGTAACCTTTGTAAAAATAGTCTTCTCATAGAAAGTCCTTAAAATGGGCTGAAGCAGCCAGCTTTCCCACTCCAGGAGATAACACAGAGCTGTTTAAGAGATAAGCAACATTAAATAAAGTGGAAAAAGACAGGAAAACTTAGACTGTGAAACTGAAGAGGACTGGGTCACACCCCAGTGGGGTTGGGGGCTGAAGTCCTCTCACCCCCGAGGTAACAAATGTGACGAGAAAAGCAGATTGGGAGAAAAGAGAGATCAAGCAAAGGCAAAACAACCAGTAAGAAGCAAAGCAGTGCCAGAAAAGTGTGCATTGTGAATGCACCTCCGTGCCACCCCTTATTTTAGCTTCTTAGGTTCCAATCAACAATAATTACTTTTCTGGGACTTTCCTGGCGGTCCAGTGGTTAAGACTCCGTGCTTCCAGTGCATGGGGCGAGAGTTGGATCCCTGGTCGGGGAGCTAAGATCCCACATGTGGCATGGCCAAAAAACCCCACAAAAACAATAATTACTTTCCTGCCCTGTGTTTTTTGTCATGTGATTTTGCTCTTAAGCCTTCTATTTTTGTTTTCCCTCCCATGGCAGTAGTATTCTCCCCACTCCACAGCTTCCCAGAGAAGGGGCTGGTGGCCTTTTCTCTGGAGAACTTGCCAGAGTTTCATTTTGCCAAGCTGTTAACCCCCTCAAATACATGCCATTTTTGTTCACTAGCCCTACATAAAGTCTGAAACTTAGCTTCTCCTTCAAATTTATTTTTTTCAAATTGAAATCATTTAGTGACAAAAAATTTCTCCTCTTTCCATAGACCTGCCTAAACTAATTTAGATGAAAAGAGTGAGCCTTCCTGATCTTCGGTTTTCTGAAGAAAGTCAGTCAAATA
The DNA here is from genome assembly GCF_949752795.1 of Hyperoodon ampullatus. Taxonomy (NCBI): domain Eukaryota; kingdom Metazoa; phylum Chordata; class Mammalia; order Artiodactyla; family Ziphiidae; genus Hyperoodon; species Hyperoodon ampullatus. Next base: position 118,317,871 of record NC_136919.1, read on the forward strand.
CTTGCCCAGGAAACCCATAATCTTACCTTGATAATATATCCATATAGTCACTATGGTGATTCTTTTTTTTTTTTTTCACGGTGATTCTCTACAATTCATCTAGCTTTAGGCCACATCCTGCCTTAAGAATCCTTATAATACATTAGAGTAGGGGTTTCCCTGGTGGCGCAGTGGTTGAGAGTCCGCCTGCCGATGCAGGGGACACGGGTTCGTGCCCCGGTCCAGGAGGATCCCAAATGCCGCGGAGCGGCTGGGCCCGTGAGCCATGGCCGCTGAGCCTGCGCGTCCGGAGCCTGTGCTCCACAACGGGAGAGGCCACGACAGTGAGAGGCCCACGTACCGCAAACAAAAAAAAAAAGAATCTGCGTGCCAACGCAGGGAACTCAGGTTCGAGCGAGCCCTGGTCCAGGAAGATCTCACATGCTGCGGAGCCACTAACCGAGTGCACCACAACTACCGAGCCTGTGCTCCAGAGCCCGCGAGCCGCAACTATTGAGCCCAAAGTGCTACAACTACTGAAGCCTCACACCTAGAGCCCGTGCTCCGCAACAAGAGAAGCCACTGCAACGAAGCCTGAGCACCACAACGAAGAGTAGCCCCCGCTCGCCACAACTAGAGAAAGCCCGCGCGCAGCAATGAAGACCCAGCGCAGCCAAAAATAAATAAGTAAATAAATATTTTAAAAAAACATTACAGTAGAAATCCTGTGAGTTAACAAAATCCTGTTCAATTATCCTTTTGTGTTATCCACCTGGGAGCACTCCGATTTGCCAATACTTGTTTTCGACATGGCCACTCACAATCTTCTCACTTATAAATTGTTGAATCACCAAATCCCAACTTTCTCCATCTGACAGTATAATTTGATTGCCTCTCAGATCACCCCTGATAAGCTTTAAATGATTCCTGAGGGCAAGAGAAGTGGCTAGCACCTCACCTAGGTTTTCAGCCATTTAGCATCCAAACGTGGGAGTGAAGATCTGCCATATATAGGAACCAGATTTGTATCCAGTCCCAGACCACCCTAGGTTGTTATTTGTCTGATATTTCTCTTCATCCTTCACGGCTGACCTCCCAATCCAAACTAATCACCGAAAGAGAAAATTCACTAGCCAATAACCTGCCAAGCTTCTTTGACATGAATGCTAAGAGCCAGAATGGCTGGGAAATCATTACTATCACATACTGTGGCATCCGCTGGTCCCACGGCCAACATGCTAACCCACCACTTGATAAATGAAAGTTATCATTGTCACTGATTTCTTCTATGCATTGGGAAAGGTGCAGGAGGTGAGATGCTATAGCACCTTTAGTGAGTTAGAGGGGTGATGAAGTGCTGATGGCAGACTTGTGAAATCTGGGTGACACAGCCAGGAGAAAAACCAATTCGGTTCAAAAAAAGCCTTAAAAATAATATGTCTTTGTTGACATTTTCTTTAGGAGGAAGCCAAGAAGGAATTTCATCTCACCACACATAACAAAGCTTCCAAAAGTCCTCTTTTCAAGCTTCTGTCCCCCAAATCCTACCTCCCTTAGCAGCTGTCTCTCTCCCCTCCTTCTGTCTTCCACTGTCCTCACCTGGTTCTCTTTGTCTCCTTACTACCCTTTCCCCTCTTTCTCCTCCTTCTTCAAATGGATAAATAGCCTGCCCCCGACTTCTGTCTCTGAACTTTGTCAAAGACCTAGCGGCTGACTGAGCCAGCCAAGAATCCTCCCCGTGGAAGCCAGGGAGTGGCAAGGGATTGGTATCGTATATATTGAAATTTTAATGTTTTTCTTTTCTGCTTCTCACGACAACAGTATCAGTATCAGACCAGTTCCAGTCCCTCTAGTGCCTCTATACTTTTATCCCCAGACCCTTAGAGTAGCTGAAAAAGTATGTGAAGGACCTGCTCATCTTTCCCTGCTCTCCTTGGACCACTGACCACCTTTTGCTCAATGGCCTATCTAGCTGTCCATCACCAGAATCGTTCAGGAAGAAGAAGAATGATCTGTCAGGGACTCCATCTGCCTCTAAGATCCCGTGATGTCTAAGGCCGCTGCCCCTTGTAGTTCAGTGTCGTTTTTCATTGCATCCCTGAAACTGACCGGTCCCCTTCCCACGCTTCAGCTTGAATCCACAAATAGAGTAGTCGTTACTGGACCCTCTTTCTTTACCCTTTCACTAAAAGTCTTCTAATAACCTCATCTCAAAAATCTCAGTCTTGGCCTTCCCTCGTGGCGCAGTGGTTGAATCTGCCTGCCGATGCAGGGGACACGGGTTCGTGCCCCGGTCCGGGAGGATCCCACACGCCGCGGAGCGGCTAGGCCCGTAAGCCATGGCCGCTGAGCCTGCGCGTTCGGAGCCTGTGCTCTGCAACAGGAGAGGCCACGACAGTGAGAGGCCCGCATACCGCAAAAAAAAAAAAAAAAAAAAAAGCTCAGTCTTATCCTCTTCATGATTCAGACTGTTACAATAGCCCAAGGTTAAATGTTATCTATCCAACTTCTAACTTGAGTTTGTTGGCTGGTGTCCTGTTTACCATACAATAATACTGAGGAAGAATTCTATTTTCTTCTGTCTACCCATATCCATGGGACACTTGGTATGACTCATGGGAACTAGAATACTTAAGAAGTGATAGTTGTGGCCAGCACCCAACTTCCATTATTTTCTGAGGGATAAAGAAATAATCCTGTGCCAAACTTATTAGTCAGCCCTCTCTTTGGAGACAAGTGACAGGAACTGAATTCATGCTAACTTAAGCAAAAAAATGAATTTGTTGGCTCACTTAACTGGGAAATCCAGGAGTTTATACTGGCCACAGACACAGCCAGACCTCAGGTTTAAACAAAGTTGTCAGGGTTTGTGCTCTAAATCTCTCCTTTCTGCTTGCCCCCTTTTATGAGTCCCCTTTTTCCTATTTCAAACGAACCACACACACACACACACACACACCCCGCAAAAAAAAAAGAGCTTCCTTCATACACTTGGGAAGCCTGTTGCTGGCAACTACCAACTATGACATCCCGATTTAGCAACACCAGCAGAAAACAAAATTCTCTCTCTCACTATTCACATATTAGTTCCAGGGAGAGACTCTAATTGATTCTGCTTAGTTAAAATGCCCCACTTTGGACTACTGTTGCCAGAGGGATGGGTTACTATGATTTTGAGCCTAAGTAAAACCACAGGGAATAGAGGACTGATGTCCCAGAGGAATGAACGCTGGAGAGAGACATCACATATGTCCGCTACACAAACGGGAGGGAGGAAAGGAAGGAGAGAATTTAGGTGTCAAAGGACTCGTGTTCCTGTGCTCTTTTACCAGCTGGGTGATTTCGGACATGCCACCCCGTCTTTCTGAGCCTCAGTTCCTCAGGTGTAAAATGGTTACATGGTAGTTACTAGTACAATATCAAATTATATGTGACAGTATCTCTGTATGGTACCAGGTGATTTTTCAGATAATGGAAAACTGACTTAATTGAGGAAGGTATTTTTTACGAATACATTATGGAGCACTTTACATTTTACCAAAGCTTTTTCATCTACTGTGCAAACTGGAAAATGAAGTTCAAGAGGCTGGGATGCCTAGAATATAAACTAACTTATTTGTGTAACTGTAGCCACACGCAGACACGCAAAAATATATGACGATCCGGCAACTGAATCATTTCCTGGATTAAGAAAAGTGGCAGAGACCCACTCCGAGACAACACGCACGCAGACATCCACCTCGTAAGGCAGGAGTCCCTCCGAGCACGTCTGCACAGCCCTCTCCTCCGGGGAGGGGTGCCCATTCTAGGTTTAAGGAATTTCAGGGCCGAAAGGCTTGCGGGCGAGCACCCTTCACCAACTAGCGTGTGTGTGGGGGGCTGGGGGTTGTAGGCGGGCGCTGTACAGGCTAGGAGATTTAAAAACACCCACACACCAAAAAAAAAACCAACAAAAAACAAAACTGTCCTGGGCGGCTTTAGCTGGACCCTTCCAGGAACGCAGCGGCCTTGGCACCTTCGCTGCAGTCCCGCCTTCCGCCCCTCCTCCGCCCCACTCCCGCTCCGGGAGCTCTCAGATCCAGCTCCGTGTTTTCCCAGCCGCCCTCCCGCCCTTCGGGTTAAAGCTCCCCCGCCAGGAGTAAACAAGCAGCCCGACAGGCAGCCGGTAGGACCGGCCCCCTCTCCCCGTTTCCTGCGCCAGCCCCAGCAACAGGCCCTGCCCTTCGCGACAGGCCCCGCCCCGGACCGCCAGCCCTCCACCTCTCCGCGTCCATCGGCCCCGGCCGGGTCCGGGCCGCCGGCCCAGTCCCCGGCCCGCCCCCGGAGCCGCCTCCCTCAGGACCCCGCTCGCCCGCCCGCCCGCCCGCGAGCCCCCAGCCCGCGCCGAGGGAGGGTGCGTGGCGCACACGTGACTCGTGTTGTGGGCGGAGCCTGCGTGGGCCCGGGCGGCGACGGCCGCGGGGGCCGGGAGGGCGGGTCCGGCCTCGCCTCTCTCACTCCCGCCTGGGCCGCGGCCTGCCGCCAGCCCCTCCTCCGGCCGGGCTGGGGCCCCGCTCTGGCCCCTCGCCCGGCGAGCGCTGCGCTAGGCTTCCCAGTGACTTTGCCACTGTGACTGACCCTCCTCGCGCAGTCTCCCCCTGCAGCCCGGCCGCTGGGCTCGCTCCCGACTCCTCGCCCCCAAGTCCCCACTCGGCAGAGCCTCTGAAGTTTCCTGCCCCGTCCGCAGCGCCCTGCGTACTCACAAGCCCCCTGCTGCACAGACACACCGCCTTCCTGATTGCACCCGCAGAGAAGTCCTCCTGCACACACAGACCTGTATTGTACCGCCTTCCGACACCTCTCCATTCATTACCTATCCCGGCCCAGCTCCCTTTCCTTTCTTGTACTTTGAAGGTGGGGAAACCTGAGGTTCAAAAAGGTGAAAAGATTTCCTAGATCCGGAACCAAGACCAGACCTCCTGTGGCCAGGGCCTTCTGTGCCCTGATCCTTTCCTGCAATTCAGGGTCAAACTGACTACCCTGAACCGGTAGTTGCGGCCTTGGTTATCAGTTAATACTCTCTAGATCTCCCCACACACACACACACACACCCGGGGAAAATGTATCCGCCCTCTACCTTCTGTCCGTCTCAGGGTAGCTCAGGAAATAGATCAGAGCTGGCAGAAAAGAAAACCTTTACCGAGAGGCAGTTTCATCTCGAGGTTGGGAGCGTGGACTTGGAACCAGTCGGCCTGAATTCCAGTCCTAGCTCTTTCCCCTACTAGGTATCTTGGGCAAGCCAGGTGATTTCTCTCTGCCTCTAGTTCCTCACTTGTAAATCGGGGATAATGACACTACCTACCTCACAGAGATGTGAGGATTAAATGTTACTGTAAGTAGGGTTAGGACAGCACCTGTCATATAATAAAGCCATCAAAGAAATCACTCTGGGCTATAGCCACTGGGCTGGGTTTCTTTACGTCCCAGCTCGCTTTCCTGATGCCTCCCTCTATGTATTGCAGGCAGATTAATCTATCAGGCCAGGCTCAGCTTTAGAGGAGAGACTTCAGGCTCCAGCAGATAGTGACTGGAAGGGCAGAGGCAGGGGAGCCATGTTGGCTGGGGCCTCCCCAGGTTGAGAGCAGCACAGCTGACTTCTGAGGAGGCGAACAGGATGCGTGGCAGAGTAAGGAGAGGGAGGGAGCTTCTGAGCTCTGCCCTTGTAGGGTGAACGTGGTGGGGTGCTGGAATAGGGGGAAAGCTGGGGTGCGGAGGTGGGATTCACACAGTGCAGTGGGGAGACAAAGGCCACTCGCAGAGAGAATGTCAGATAGATACTCCACCAGTTGCTGACCTTTTAGCGCCTGACCCCTCATTCAATAAATTCCGCAAGTGAATATGTGCATCTAATCCTCCCCTGTAAATTTCTTGAGGGCAAGCTCTGTGTTTTGGTCTCCTTTTTTCATCCTTGAGCACCTAGCCCAGTGCTTTGGAAATAAGTGATCGACAGATGTTTGAATGTTTTTTAAATCAAAGTATAACATGCCTATCACTGAGTTGGGCCTCGGCCGGAGGGTCCTAATTTTAAGAAAAGGAATCTTAGAGTTTCCCTATCCAACCCCCTCACTTCTGAGTTAATTTGCCTCGGGGTTAGACAGAAAGTTAGAAACAGAAGCCAAGTCTCTGCTTTCCGTCTGATGTTATTTCCATGACATTGCACTGGACTTACAACGCAACTGGAAGGAAAAACAAACTCCCTAAAAGCTATAAAACAAAATAAGGCAGTGTGTGGTTAATTCCTGAATGCAGGGTTCAAATGGGAGGAGTGGTAGGAGTTGGGAGGACTGCAATCCCCAGGGCCTGGGATCAGTCAGAAAATGCTCACTCCAAGAGAGGGGACCAGTCCTAAAGAATGGGTAGGATTCAGGACTGTGGAGAGGAGAGACAATTCCTGGCTTTCCCTGAGGCCGTGGTGGATATTTAAAGGTCAGTGAAGAAACCAGTCTGGTTAGAAGACAGGTTTGGGTTGGGTTAAGGCGGTGGGGGGGCGGGGGGGATGCTAGAAGGTTAAGTTGAATCCTTTTTTTTTGGCCGCACTGCATGCAAGATCTTTGTCCCGCCCTCACCCAGCCCCCTGCAAGGATTGAACCTGGGCCCTCAGCAGCCAAAGGGCGGAGTCCTGACCACTGGACCGCCAGGGAATTCCCAGAAGGTTAACTTGAGATGTGGGGAAATTTCAAATACCAGGATAAGGAGTTTCAGCCTTGCTCTGTGGATGATTGGGAACCCCTGAAAATAGACACTGAGCTAGGCACTGCACACCAAGGCAAGACACCAGACAAATATCTGCCAACTTGGTCTGATTTGCATCTTTCGTAGACAGTTGCTTGCCATATATGTGCATTTACTTAATTTACCCACACAAGAAGGGAAACGCCACCAACCAGCTTGTCTATATTTGTTTTGTCTCCAAATATACATGATATCTGTGTGGGAGCAGAGGAAAGAGAGGGAGATTGAGTTTGTGTGCCTGCTGCAGACCAGGGACTTTCATCTGTGATATCTCATGTAACCCTCACAATCTTGTGGGGTGTGGGTTTCATTGCTCCAGTAACACCAGAGATGGTAAGTGACTTGCCCACATCACAGAGTTGGAAGTGGTGGAGCCAGAATTCAAACCCAGCTTTGATGCCAAAGCCCTTTCCGGTCCCCTGTCACAACTTTCCAGTGAGAGGATACAGAAATTGCGTTCCCACTCTCAGGTTCCTTCTTACAGAGGGTCAAGTGTGGAGATGACCCAGCTAGGCTCACATTTCTAGGAGTGCTTTCACATCCCTGGTTTTCTATTTTTATCTTTCCATTCTTATCTTCCTATTCTTATCGTTTCTAGTCTTATTCTTATCTTAAGCATCAGGACCCCTCCTTGCATAGGCCCCTGGCAAGCCCTCTACCCAATTCTGAACCCTTAATCGTGCATTATTGTCTGTACAGAGAACTTCAACAATTTTATAAGCTTCAGGTCCTGTGAAACCTGGATCTGCCTCATCTGGATGACCTCCATCAAGTTAATTTCTGAGACTTAATTTCCTTGTCTATATAAAAATCATCCTAGACTCTGGCCTATCTATTTTACTTCATTTTTTTCAGGCCACACCATTCGGCATGCAGGATGTTAGTTTTTTTTTTTAATATATTTTTTAAAATATTTATTTACTTGGTTGCACCGGGTCTTACTTGTGGCACGCGGGCTCCTTAGTTGTGGCATGCAAACTCTTAGTTGTGGCATGCATGTGGGATCCAGTTCCCGGACCAGGGATCAAACCCGGGCCCCCTGCATTGGGAGCACAGAGTCCTATCCACTGCGCCACCAGGGAAGTCCTATACTCATGAAATTTATGCACCTGTGGAGCTCTGCAAACTTCTCAAACCTTGGAATCAGAATGTGCACAACCACCCTCTTTTCCTTTTCCCCATCAATTTTCTTTTTAACACAGCAGCCGCAAAAAACCCAACTCCATAAACACAGGATGTCATCGAAACAAATGTCATGCAACCTTACGTTGAAATTGTGGATTTCCTTTAACTAGTAATGCATACAGTGTGGAACCGGTGTTACCCATCAGTGTGTTTCCCTCAACAACGTAAAATATCCCAAGGTGCCCCTGTGAATTTTCTGCAGCACCCTGGGGTGAGATGGCACACAGTTTGGGAACCTGGGACTGAGGACTGTGTTAGAGACTATTTAAGGAAGCAGCCAGAGGGTAGCAGAGTTCTCTCCCAGAGAATGGGGGAGGGGACTCACACCCTTGTTCAAGTTTTGCCACAGTGTTATTACTCAGCTATCCACAGGGAATTTTCCAGAAGTTGCCCTTCCTGCTGCCTCTCCACTCTGCCTTGCTGCTATTTACATGACATTAACAATGCAAGGAATGATAGTGGTTTGTTGGGAGTCCTGGGCTCCAGTTCTAGATCTGCCACTTGAGAGGTCCAACACCTTGACCATAACCTCCTCTTTCCAAAGTCCCTTCCAGATTTAAGTATGTATGAATCTATGGATCTACCCTCAGGCTTTCTCCCGAGAAGCCAAAGTTTTTAATGCACTTGATTTTAACTTGGCCTCAAGACTAGGAAGGAAAGAAGTAGTTCTTCTGTTGTACACATGCTGCATGCGAGGAAGCTGGGGAATGTGCCATCTTTAAATCAGATAAAAATCCATTTTCATGTCAGGCAAATTTATGAAAAGAGGGAAGAAAGAACAACAATAAGAAGCTCTATACAGGGGGGCTTCTGGGGTGAAGGAAATGTTGTTTCTTGATCTGAATACAAGTAACTGGGTGTGTTCAGTTTGGGAAAGTTCATCAAGCTATAGACTTTTGATATTTGCATCTCTCTGTATAAATAAATAAATAAATTACAAAAAGGGAGGAAAGCAAATCGCAGAATTGAAGTGATATGTAACTTACATAAAAATATAACACAAACAATGCTTTTAAAAAAATACTTATTGGGGCTTCCCTGGTGGTGCAGTGGTTGAGAGGCCACCTGCTGATTCAGGGGACATGGGTTCGTGCCCTGGTCCGGGAGGATACCGCGTGCCGCGGAGCGGCTGGGCCCGTGAGCCATGGCCGCTGAGCCTGCGCGTCCGGAGCCTGTGCTCCGCAACGGGAGAGGCCACAACAGTGAGAGGCCCGCATACTGAAAAAAAAAAACAACAACAAAACTTATTCGTTATTTATTTTCTATTTTTTGGCTGTGTCGGGTCTTAGTTGCAGCACATGGGATCTTCGTTGTGGCATGCGGGATCTCTCGTTGCGGTGCACGAACTTCTCTCTAGTTGTGTTGTGCGGGTTTTCTCTCTCTAGTTGGGGTGCACAGGCTCAGGAGTTGTAGTGCGAGGCTTAGTTGGCCTACAGCATGTGGGATCTTAGTTTCCCGACCAGGGATCGAACCTGCATCCCCTGCATTGGAAGGCGGATTCTTTACCACTGGACCACCAAGGAAGTCCCCAAACAATGCTTTTAAAATTAAAAACAAAAACAAAAAAAACCCTGACAATAAATTGTAAAGGTGTTAGTATGCTGTATGTTTGTGGTAAGGTTTTAAAATAAATTTTAAAGCATTTGAAAAACAAAATAAAATAAAACTCTTGCCAGCTCCAAGGAAGCTTTAAGCCTTGGGCCAGGAGTAGGGATGCTCCTTTCCTTCTGCATGAAAGAGTGGGATTTTTGAAAGGTCCTCTTTTGTCCCTGCTCTTTTCCCTGTCATACTACTGAGGGTCAGATGCTGAGCCAGTCCAGCGCAGAGCCATTATGGGAATTCCCTGGTGGTCCAGTGGTTAGGACTCTGCACTTTCACTGCTGAGGGCCTGGGTTCAATCCCTGGTTGGGGAACTAAGATCCCATAAGCCTCGTGGCACAGCAAAAAAAAAAAAAAAGTTTATCAGGATATTCTGCAGAGTTAATATAGGCAAAATCCACATTGCTCAAGAATTCAGGATTGGCTAAGCAATCATCTTGAGTAGCCAAGAGACAGAGGCCTCTGCTCAATCTAAGGGCATTGATGGGTTACCTGTTCTCATTGTGAAGCTAGTTCAGGAGAGCCTGAATCCAAGGAAACAGTCAGTGATCAGAGGCTGCAGGAAAGAGCATGGGATGCCTGTGTCCTAGCCTTGGTGACTCAACTAGCAGAGTGGCCAGAGAGTACCTCCTCTTGAAAATGATGAGTAGACACTGGATAAGGTCTCTTCTAGCTTGAAGATTCAATCATTTTGTGAGTTAGTGATGCTAAGAGAATGGTTAATTGTCTTAAGGAAACCCCAGAGAAGTAAACAACACATCCACACTGGAAAGAATAGTTAAAGCAGTCTTTAAAAACATCACAAGGGGGCTTCCCTGGTGGCGCAGTGGTTAAGAATCCGCCTGCCAATGCAGGGGACACGGGTTCGAGCCCTGGTTCGGGAAGATCCCATATGTGGCAGAGCAACTAAGCCTGTGCACCACAACTGCTGAGCCTGCACTCTAGAGCCCGCGAGCCACAACTACTGAGCCCACGTGCCACAACTACTGAAGCCTGGGCGCCTAGAGCCCATGCTCCGCAACAAGAGAAGCTACTGCAATGAGAAGCCTGTGCGCCACAGCGAAGAGTAGACCCCGCTAGCTGCAACTAGAGAAAGCCTGCACACAGTAAGGAAGACCCAATGCAGCCAAAAATAAATAAATAAATTTATTTTTTTTTAAAAAAAAGAGAGAACTTCGCAAGGCCAGTGGCCCAGATGGGAGATGAAAGGCAAATACATGAATATAACTAACTTCAAAGGTAAGGCTAACTAACTTCAAAGGTAAGGCCAGAACAGGAGGCTCTGGGTGCAGGAGTGAGCTGAATTTATGGGGCTGGGAATGCAGGCCAGCTTAGTGGATAGAATATGGTAAAACCACGTGATGACAAATTTGCAGCCAAATAGAAGTAAACATGAAAAGTGGTTGCTGCAGCTTTGTGGTTTGATCCCATCAGTGCTGTACTATGATTGGGTTGACATGGTACACAGGGGTTTAGAATTTAAGGAGAAGTGCAGATCTTGTTCATATTCACTCTCTCTCTCCACTGGTGCAAAGGGGTAAAAGAGAAAGCAACATATGCTATCAGTTACAGAGTATCAAGGAATCAGAAAAACCACTCTGACTTCAGTTTCCTCATCTGTAAAATGAGGACCATAATACTACCTTCCTCAAAGGGTGATTATGACCTAACACTCAGAGCATACAAACTCATGCTCAATAGAGTGGCAATTATTATTTATTCTATTATTATATATTATGCAATGCCAAAGCTCCAGAAAGTCACCCAGAGTCCCTTCAGCCACCCTGATTTGGGGAATCTAGTACTGTGACTTGCTATGCGGTCCTGAATGGAGAGGCATTCAGTTTTCGAGATTTTGTTTTCCTCTCTTGGCATTTTGCATTAACCTTTATTATAGCACTTGTCCATTTAGATTTTAATTCTTCGTGGGATGAGGTGAGAGTGAGGTCATTTCTGTGCACAATGTTGCTTCTTTTCTATTTTATTCTCTAGGGTCTCCCGCTATATGGGACTTTTTTTTTTAATTGAAATACATTTGACATATAACATTGTGTAAGTTTAAAGTGCACAGCATGTTGATTTGATACATTTGCAATGTGATTACCACTGTAGCATTAGCTAGCACTTTGATCATATCACATCACAAAATTATCATTTCATTTTTGTGGTGGGACGAATTAAGATCTAGTCTCTTAACAAGTTTGATGTTTATAATACAATATTGTTGTCTATGATCCCTGTATTGAGCATTAGATCCCCAGGATTTATTAGATCCCCAGTCTGCTAGTTCCAAGTATGTACCCTTAAATGACATCTCCCCTATTCCCCCATCCCCCATCCCCTGGTAAGCACCATTCTACTCTCTGTTTCTACGAGTTCAGTTTTTTTTGTTTTTTTTTTCCCGGTACGCGGGCCTCTCACTGTTGTGGCCTCTCCCGTTGCGGAGCACAGGCTCCAGATGCGCAGGCTCAGCGGCCATGGCTCACGGGCCCAGCCGCTCCGCGGCATGTGGGATCCTCCCGGACCGGGGCACGAACCCGTGTCCCCTGCATCGGCAGGCGGACTCTCAACCACTGTGCCACCAGGAAAGCCCCACGAGTTCAGCTTTTTATAGATTCCACATGTAAGTGATATCATACAGTATTTGTCTTTCTCTGTCTGACTTATCCCCCCTAGCATAATGCCCTCAAGGTCAAATTATATATATCTGGCATCTATGTGATATATATATCCCACATCTTCTTTAGCCATTCATCCCTCTACTGGTACTTAGGTTGTTTCTCAGGGATTCCGAGAATTCTTAATAGGAATAATTACTTAACACCTGAGCTTTGACTTCTTATTGGCCTGATCCCATGGGAGCCACTGCACCTATTAGCAGGCTGAGACCCTGAGGAAACACACTGAAGTAACCTCACTTGGAGGCAGGAGGGCAGGGTTCTAGAAGAGAGACTTCTGGCTGATTTCCCTTCCATCTTTAAGATACTGATTGGGTGGTATCCTTTCAAAGCTTTAGGGGAATAGAAAATGATGGGGGAAACTGAAAAACAAGAACTGGCCAAAGTCCCCAATAGTCAATGTCTGAGTCCAAAAGGCTTTGAATTTTTCTTTACATTTTTAACGAAAGGAGGCAGGTAGAGCAGAGGTTTGGTGTGGAGCAGAGATGGGGTTACCTCATCAAGGCCCTGGTGTCTTTATCTGATCAACATATACCGGTGTACTAAGACTGGCCACTCATTCAGTGCGACTGGAAAAATAAATTAGTACAGACTTTGTGGAGAAAAAGTTAGTGTTAAGAATCAGGAACTTTAAAAATAGTTTAATCCTTTGGACCTTTAAAAAATGAAAATGGTTACATTTTGCTTCAGCTCTATGTTAGCACAGAAAATGTGTTCAAGGAAATGGGAAATGTTTGTAAGGCTACTAAGCACAAAAAGCAAGATACTAAATAATTTGCACAGAATTATCAATTATGTAAAGAAAAATATACACAGCCTCATATGAAGAAATATCCCAATATGTCAAGTGTTTCTTGTGGTTAGTGGAACGATGGGTGCTCCTGTTTTTATTTCTTTTGGGTCAAATTAAGTTACACTTCTGTAACTATGGTGGCAGGCGGAGGTTGAAACCGACCTCAAATCCTCTCAGTTTCCTTCCCAATTCTTTGAATCAGGTTAATTTCCTCTAGGTTAGTTTCCCCCTCTTAAAAGTGTTGAAGCCCCCGCAGGGTCCTTTAGGCGAGCCCGGCGAGGCTGGAGAAAGAAGATTCGAGAGGCCGAGGCGAAGCGGGGAGGGAGGCGTCGGGGGAGGGCGGGTTTCTGCACGTTCCTTCCCAGATGCGAGCACCGCCGGGGCCGTCCTGCCTCGTGCGTCCCGGCTCGTCAGCGCTCGGAGGAGCTGCGCCCGGGACGCCCCCAGACCGCGCAGGGCGACGGCTGCTAAGGCCCTGGGCCGCCCGGCGTCCCCGCTCCGTCTCTGCCCGGGCGCAACGCCCAAGCCCCGGCTGAGGCCGGCGGAAGCGCCCGGGCCCGGAGGCAGCGCGAAGCCCCTCCCCGCCAGCTCAGCCTCCGGGCGCGCGGGGCCAGGAGGGCGGCGGCGCGGACGTGCCCCGGCCCACGGAGGCCTCTCTGCGCCGCTCCGGGCGCGAGGCCGGCGGGCGGGGAGAGCGGAGGGGACGCGAGGAGGAGCGTGGAGGCCGGGCAGCCCCGCAACCCGGCCGCGCTGCCTTCCCCGCGGCCTGCGCGGCCTTTTGGTCCCCGAGTCGTGCTCGGCCCGCGGATGGGAATCGCGTCCCCGGGCCGTGCGCGCGCTTCTGCGCCGGGGTGGCTGGCCTCTCCCCGCCCGCGCCCCGCCGTCTGGTCCTGCGGGCTCTCCACCAGCCCGATCGTTAAGGCCCGCTCAGTCCTAGGCACCAGACAAGGTTTTAAGGCAGCGTTTGGCTTGTCCTCAGTCTGTCCCCTCACCTTTTTGGCCTTGGCTGTCTTTCTACCTCGATTTTCCTGCCGTCCCGCTGCCTGACCAAGGCTAAGTCGGCCGCCCCAAAGGCCTTGAACCCATCTTTCGCCTTAAATCCACCCTCACTCGGCAGCTTCGGTAACCTCCTCCCACCATCCACTACCCTTTCGCAACACACATGCCCAAGGCTAAGTGAAATTTGACCTGCGCTTTGCCCCTGGGACAAGGTACTGACCTCTGTCACCTACACATATTCCCAAAGAATAGATTACACTTGCGGGGTCACTCAGGAGCAGCCACATAATTTGCAAGGTCCAGTGCAAAACGAAAATGCAGGACCTCATGCTCAGAAATTAAGAATTTCAAGAGCATTAAACCAAGCCTGCGACTCTTCTAAGCGCGGGACCCTGTGTGCCTACACAGGTGGTACCCCCAGGACGGCGGTCCTGCCAACACCCTTTCTATCAAGCGTATGCGCTAACCATACCCCTCCGCCACCAAAATTTGTCGGATGCATACAAGAACAGACGGATAATGTCTCCTTGTGGCTGGTTATCAGAACTAGGGATCCTTCCTTGGTCAGCCGTCTCCTTTATCTTCTCTGCAGTACACACATGGCTGACTACTCTTCCATACAAAACCCCCTTTCCTTTGGTTTCTCTGACGCGGCACCACTGGATTTCCCTCCCTCTTTGATGCATTCCTTTAGGTCCTTTGCGGGCTTCCTTTTTCCTTCTCTACCACATCTGTGCGCGTTCCCAAAGGTGAGGTCCCCAGTTCTTTTTCTTTCTCATTCCCTTGGAGAGATTATTCTCCCCGTTTCAATCACCACCTTTGTGCGTGTAACGCCCCAGCCTTTATCTTCAGCCCAGATTTCACTCCCAAGCCCTAGCCTTGCTCTTCTAACGCTTAGGGGTCCGGGCAACTCAAAGGTAACAAGTCAAAACTTGAATGCAGGGAATTCCCTGGCGGTCCACTGATTAGGACTCTGAGCTCTCCCTGCCCAGGGCCTGGGTTCAATCCCTGGTTGGGGAACTAAGATCCCTCAAGCAGCAAAGCCAAAACATAAATAAATAAATAATTTAAAATTTTTTTAAACTTGAAACTCTTTGCCCCTTCCTTCCCTCCCTCCTTCCTTCCTTCTTTGTGGGAACTGAGCAAAAAGTAAACCAAACCTGGGACCCTTCTAAGTGCAGGGCCCAGTACAACTTCATTGGTGGTACTGCCAGGAAGCCAGCCTTGTCAGCGCTGTTTCAAAGTATCTCTTCACTACATATTTTAGTAATTAGATAGGGAGGGTGGAGTCACTTTACCATGGCGAAAACTGGCAGATACCATCTTAATCAAACTAGGAAAGTTAACATAAGTAATGAGATAAATCACTTTGTTGATGCAGGGAGAATACGGTCACTTCTGTGACAGTCCAATCAGAGGTGCATCACCTGGGTCTAATCTGGAGGAAGCAATACACAAACCCAAACTGGGGGACAAACCTACAAAAAATGGCCTGTAATATTCAAAAAAGTCACAGCCATGAAAGTAAAGGAAAATCACAGCACTTTTCTAGATGGAAGGAGATTTGAAAGACGTGACAGCTGAGTGCGCTGCGTGGTCCTATTTTGGATCCTTTTGCTGAAAAGGACATTGTTGAGACGGGTGAAAGTTGAGTGAGTTTCCGGGTAAAGGGAATGTGGTAGTTATTTTGTACTGCTCTTTTGGTATAACTTTTAAGTTTGAAATTATTTCAAAAGAAAAAGAAAAAAGAAAATTTACCATTACAACCCCCCCTCCAAAATCGCTTTTCCTCTCGGGTTCTGTTAATAGCAATAACATTCTCTTAGGTGCCCAAGTTCAAAAACTTTGGGATCACCGTTGATTCCTCTCTTCCCTGCCATCCCTTCCCCCACCAACCTACCACTCACTAAGTCCTGTCAATTAAAAAAAATATATTGCTCACATAACCACTTTTAAATTAAATGTCCACTTTTTTTTTTTTTTTGGTTTTTTGGTTTTTGGTTTCTAATGACACTTCCTCATATAATCATTTTAAGGAGTGCCTGTGAAAAGAATGTGTATAACATAAAGTAGGGTAAATATAAGGTCCTATTACTCCATCTCAAGTCTGGATTACTGCTGTTTACTGATCTAATCTCCCAACTGGTCTTCTTGTCTTTGGTTGCTCCCTTCAACAACCCAGCGTGTATACAGTTACCAAAGTAATCTGCTTAAAAGCACACATTTATCCTTTCGGGTCCTTACTTCCCACGGTTGACAGTGGGACTTAATCCATATTCCCTGGGAAGTCTGATGTTCTATGAACTGAACCAAGGTGGTCTGCCCTCATATCAAATATCCTTGACCTTTCCCCAGTTCATAGAGAAAAGAACATTTACCAGGTAGAATTTCCTCAACTTGTAAGGATTTCCCCCCCCTGATATTTGTTTTTCCTTAGTAGTAAGGATCCAAACTTTTATCTGCTAGCATTAGCAGATGACAAACTGAATGAACCAGCAGCAAGTAAATAATAACAAAGATTTGGCAATTGCGGATTGTATTTAACAGCTTGGTTTTCTCCTGGGCACACGCGCTGGTAGTAGCGATCATTATGATATTAAAGGTATAGTCACTTTCTTTCTTAAAATTGTTTCTCTTTGGGATGATGGAAGGAAATATATCAAACTTTCATCATGAACACGTTAGAGAAAACACTGCACTCCTGAATAAGTACCGTGGCCTCTTCTTCAGGGTTTTTCCAGTCTTATCACTACTACTCCCCGTCATGAATCCTTGACTTCAGAAAAAGTTGTCTAATCTCTGTTCACATTCGCTTTTTTTTTTTTTTTTCTCCTTTGCATAAACAATTTTATCTCCCTGGAACTCTGTCCTGGCCCACACCTATCCATACAAAGCCCATCCAGCCTTAAAGGAACAAATCAACTCTCTACTTGGTGAAAACTTCGAAAATCATAATAATCTCTTCTAATTCACTATGTCACTGGGAAAAGTGCATGGGGAAGAACAGAATGGTTTGCAACAGTGTTCTTCAAACAGCAAAGTGCATAAGAAACACCTGGGAATCTTTTGAAAACAGAGTTTTTTGTTTTGGTGAGAACATTTAAATTCTACTCTCTTAGCAAATTTCAATTATACAGCCCAGTGTTATCAACCATAATCACCATGTTTTATGTTAGATCCTCAGGTCTTTTTTATGTTACAGCTGAGTTTGTACCCTTTTACCAACCTCTATTTCCCCCATCCCCCCTCCAGCCCCTGGCAACCATTTTTCTACTCTGTTTCTGTGAGTTTTGACTTTTTTTTTTTCCAGATTCCACATATAAGTGATATCATGCAGCATTTGTTTTTCTTTCTTTGCCTTATTTCACTTAGCATAATGCCCTCAAGGTCCATCCATTTGTGGTCACAAATGTCAGAATTTCCTTCTTTCTCATGGCTGAATAATATTCCATATGTATATACACATTTTCTTTATTCATCTGTTTACAGACACTTTGTTTCCCTATCTTAGCTATTGTGAATAATGCTGCAGACATAGGAATGCAGACATCTCTTTAATAGTCTGTTTAATTTCCTTCGGATATATACCCATAGGTGGAATTCTGGATCACATGGTCGTCATATTTTAAAATTTTTGAGGCAGCTCCAAATTGTTTTCCACAGTGGCTGCACCAATTTATATTTCCACCAGTAGTGTGTAAGGGTTCCCTTTTCACTAGATTCTCCCCAACACTTGTTATTGCTTGTCTTAATGTCTTTATGATGGTCATTCTAACTGGTATGAGGTGATATCTCACTGTGGTTTTGATGTGCATTTCCCAGATGATTAGTGGGGTTGAGCACATTTTCATGTGCCTCTTGGGCCATTTGTATGTCTTCTTTGGGAAAATGTCTCTTCAGTTCTCCTGCCCATTTTATTTTATTCTTCTTCTGCCCATTTTCAAATTAGATTTTTTTTGCTCCTGAGTTGTATGAGTTCTTTATATATTTTGGATGTTAACCCCTTATCAGATATATGATTTCAACTATTTTCTCCATTCTGTAGGTTGCTTTTTCATTTTCTTGATGGTTCCCTTTGCTGGGCAGAAGTTTGTTAGTTTGATGTAGTGCCACTTGTTTATTTTTACTTTTGTTGCCCTTGCTTTTGGTGTCAAATCCAAACAATCGTTCCCAAGACCAATATCTCACCTTCTATGTTTTACTTATTTTGTCGTATCGTTTCTCCATGCAAGAACCCACGAAGGCTCCTTACTGCATCTTGTTCAGGTTTTGCCTCCCCTTAGCCCCACACTCCCCATCCGCCCATCCTCTTCTGCCCTCACGGGGTAAGGGTCAAGCCTTTACACCCCTCCTGGTAGCCAACTTTCCTGCCTCTGTCCTCATGCTCCTACTGTTGTCTCCTCCTCTCTGTCTATCCAAGCCTCACCCTTCCTTTGGGGCTTGGGGCAAGATTCACTGTCACAACACTCTTTAATGATCCCGGACCACACCGACTATATTCTTTGAACTACAACTATGCTTAACACCTTTAAAATTAAGACTAGAGTTTTGAGGCCCTCCAGTTGTTTCTTTTCTATAAGAAACCTTCCTGCTACATTGTAGTTTCCTTGATGGCAGGGATCCTGTCTTACAGCCTTTAGAATCCTTTATGGAATCTGGAAGAGAAACAACTTTTTTTTTTTTTTAGTACAAAAGGCTGCTATCTTTGTTAAATACACTGATGACAAGTGGATGGGGTCTCATGAAAAATCAGTTATTGGTGTTTCAATGATATTAGCAAGGGAGTATTTATTGGGGCTTTTCTGTAAGATTGTCTTATAATAGAGCCACGATTCTCAACTCAGGGTGCAGGCTCTCTAAATCACATTCATTACACACCCCGATTGTTATGCACTCTCCCAGAATCATCAGCACAGAGAGCCACTGATATAATTGGAGAGTCATTTCCCTCAAGTGTTTTGGGGTTGAGAACCACCATGACAGAAAAGTGAAGGTATTGGTGGTATTTATCAAAATAAGATTATTTCGACTGTACTGGGTTACAGTTGCTCCTTTCTGAGAGTATATCAGTTCTTAGTTCCTTGACAACTGATGAGTAAAAGACTCTGCTAGACAAAGTGGGGAAGAATAGGCCAGATCTAGGAATGACATGTGCTTCCATGCCAGCAGGCAGGGCAGACCACCCTGACAGTGCACCTGCTCATGTACAAGCATCTCTAGACCACCTGAGATTCCATTTGTGTGCGATGGTGCACTCAAGAGAAGGCACGGCCTCTCATTCCCTGTTCTGCCACTCCTTGGCACCTATATATTTTACCTTACTTTTTTTTATTTTTTTTAATTCTTTGGCTGTGCTGCGTGGCATGTGGGATCTTAGTTCCCTGATCAGGGATAGAACCTGTGACACCTGCAATGGATGTGTGGAGTCTTAACCACTGGCCCACCAGGGAAGTCCCTATTTTACCTTAGTATACACACACACGTACACACACACACACACACACACACACACTCTCAGATATTTTTTCTTATTCCTCACAGATAGGATTTTGGGCAAGTAAATCTCTTCCCCCGTAAAGAAACTGAGGCTCACAGAAGTTAAATGATCCCCACAATCATGAAGCCAAGTGGGGCAGCCCCGTCAGAAGTGTCTAAGATCCTTCCTGCCTCATTTTATGTTTAAGAAATAAACGAGGGACTTCCCTGGTGGCGCAGTGGTTAAGAATCTGCCTGCCAGTGCAGGGGACACAGGTTCGAGCCCTGGTCTGGGAAGATCCCACATGCCATGGAGCAATTAAGCCCATGTGCCACAACTACTGAGCCTGCGTGCCACAGCTACTGAAGCCTGCGTGCCTAGAGTCTGTGCTCTGCAACAAGAGAAGCCACCGCAGTGAGAAGCCTGCACACCACAACGAAGAGTAGCCCCCGCTCGCTACAACCAGAGAAAGCCCACACAGCAATGAAGAGCCAATGCAGCCAAATAAATAAATAAATAAGAAATAAACAAAACATCCTTGGCTGCTGCGTATGAGGTACTGGCAGAACATCCAAAGCTCAAACACCCTGTAAATCTGGGGAAAGAGTGGGATTAAATGAGGGAGGGTGGTCTGCATTGAGGATAGAGATTTGGGAGTCATCATCATAATCTGGTAAAGTAGACACAGATCTGATGACCTCTAAGGCGAGACAACAACAATGTCACTAGAGTAAACAGATGGCTGCTACAGACTCAAGAGACCGACCACAGTTAAGGGACGGAGAAGAACCAGGGTTGGAGAAGCCAGTAGTGGGTAGAAGTCAAATAAGACAGTAGCTAGAGGAGAGAACAGGCTTCGGCAGCAGTCACCAAGATGGAGACAGACTTCTAAAAAGAAAAGAACTCGGACTTCCCTGGTGGCCCATTGGTTAAGACTCTGCGCTTCCACTGCAGGGGGGCGCGGGTTTGATCCCTGGTTGGGGAACTAAGATCCCACATGCCTAGGGGCCAAAAAATTAAAAAAAAAAAAAGAAAAGAAAAGAAAAGAATGCTCATCTAGACCAAATGCTACAGAGAGGTCAAGTCGAATGAAGACACAGAAAAGGCCATTTGATTTGGCAATGAGGAGGGTCCTGGTAACCTATGTGCTACTATCTGAATGTTTGTGTCCCCCCAAAATTCATGTTGAAATCCTGGGGTTATTAGCTGGGGCCCTTGGGAAGCGATTAATACATGAGGGTGGAGCCCTCATTGGTAGGATTAGTGCCCTTATAAAGGAGACCCCAGAGAGCTCCCTTACCCCTTCTGCTAGGTGAGGAGGACACAGGAAGAAGGTGCTGCCTGTGAACAGGGAGAGGAGCCTGACCAGACACCGAATCTGCCAGCACCCTGATCTTGGATTGCCAGCCACCAGAACTGTGAGAAATAAATGTCTGTTGTTTTTAAGCTGCTCAATCTATGGTATTTTGTTTTAGCAGCCCAAATGGACTAAGACTCCATGAGGGTACAATTGCCATGAGGTTAAGGCTGAGACCAGGTTAAGGAGAGTAGTTATTGAAGAACAAAAGAAAGACACACATGTAACTTGCAGGAGAGTGTTTAGTGAAATGAAGGAGAGGAACAAGGCTGCGTCAAATGATAACATTTTAAAGACCAGTGGTAAATTGTGGGGTGAAAAATGTAGGCACCCGAAAGATGCTAAACTGAGAAAGCATGGTCCCAGGAGACCAAAGGGGATGGAACCAGGAGCCCAGGTGGGTGGGACACTAGTCTTAGCAGGGGCCATATTCAGAAACCTTGGCTCTCTCCCTGACAGACATGGCGATGCACGGCCATGAGGTTCTTCAGGACTCTAAGGCACCTTGGTAAGAGATAAGGCTGTATATGAAACAGGGCTTAAAGATACATCTCTCTCGGTCTGGGATTTTTTTTTTCTTCCATCTTTAAAGGTATGCTTTAGTAGAATTAAGTAGATTTTTGTTTATCCATTCATCTGTCAATGGACACTTGGGTTGCTTCCACCTTTTGGCTATTGCAAATAATACTGCTATGAACATGGGTGTACAAATATCTCTTTGAGTCCCCACTTTCAGTTCTTTGGGGGTTATACCCAGAGTGGAAATGCTGGATCTTATGGTAGTTCTGTGTTTAACTTTTTGAGGAACCACCATACCATTTTCCATAGCAGCTGCCATTTTACATTTCCACCAGCAATTCAGAAAGCTTCCAATTTCTCCACATCTTTGCCAACCCTTGTTATTTTGCATTTTTGATAATAGCCATCCCAATGGGTATAAAGTGGTTGGTTAATTTTTAAAATAGATGTTTCTTCCTTAGACTATAAGTTCTTCCAAAACTGACTATGTGAATATTTGTTTGATTCAAATGGAATCAAAGACTTGAGCTCAATAAATATTTCCCTAAGTGTGTCACTGTAAATATTCAAAATTCCCCAAAGCCTCTCCCCAGTAGTAGTAAAAAACATGTTTTCACCAATGTCAGTCGTGTCTAAGTTTTCAAGAGAGACCTGAAGGGTGCAGCTCCCTGAACTCAGATAAGGGTGCAGAAGAAAAGGTGCAGCTCCCTGAACTCAGATAAGAGGGGAAGGAGCGCCCTCTTGTGTCCTTTCTGTGCCAGTGTCAGTGAATAAAGAAGCCAGCTGAGAAATGATCATTTCAGATCTTCTGATGACACTTCCAACGACAACAAACTCCAGACACATGCCTACTGCATAAAAGAAAATGTGAAAACATGGAGAGAGTGCAACTAGGATCTTTTGAAGAATTCCCAATCTAGAAGGGGGACGGGAACAAAATCCGTGCAGAAATAACAATAGAAGACTAAAAGCAAAATGGATTAGATTACTATAAGCAAAATGAATAGATTATCTATTAAGACTCCACAGGAGATAAGGTTCGCATCAAAATGTAAACGTGGCTGCTTACGAAGGAGCTTGAGTTGGCTCTCAGGTTTCTCTTAAGGCTCCAGTTCCAGGGTCCTGGAGGGACCTGGGAGGGCAGCCTCCATGTAGGGGCCACTTACATGGCTGTCAGGTTTCTAGAGCCCCTTCTGAGGTTTAGACAAGCTCACTGTGCACTCCCATCTTTGGGAGGGAGGCCCTGGGGACTCCTCCCATGTTCCTTTCTTCCCTGTAGTGTCCTGCCCATGGCTACCTATCCCTTGAGTTTCATTCCCCCCACCAATCCCTCCCTCCCTAAACAGGCTGTTGACGGGCACACTGTCTCCAAAGCTTCGTCTGGCCTTGACGTTCACAAAGATAATTATACAGGAGGTATGGCTTTCGGAGTTTTGCAGGTATCATCAGCATGGGGACCAGTTACAGAGGATTAAGAAGCTCTCTTGCAAACTTTGCTCCTGCAAGCAGCCTTCAGCTAGCCTCTTAGGGCCCTGAAGGAGGTAGAGCCCTTACTTTGGTTAGCATCCTTCTCTCTCTCTCTCTCTCTCTATTTATTTATTTTTTTCTGGCCATGCCAAGGCATGCGGGATCTTAGTTCCCAGACCAGGAATCCAACCCATGCCCCCTGCAGTGGAAGCGTGGAACCCTAACCACTGGACCGCCAGGGAAGTCCCTGCATCCTTCTCAAATGCTGAATGAAGATAGAATGAAGGCATGGCAGTAGATGTGACCACATATCCAATCGGTAGAAACTAGTGCGCTAATTAGGGAAGCAGCATGGTGGAAAGAGCAGTTCTTCAGTCAGACGCAGCTCACTGTAGAGCCCAGCTCTGCTGCTCTGGGGCAGTGGCCCCGGGGGCATGCTACTGTATCCCCATCCGGCAGTTCTGAAACGGGAATAACAGTCTCCACCTACCTCCCTCGTAAGATGCTCATGAAGCTTAAAAAAGATAGTGTACATAAACCTTGAGGAAGAATCTAGTGTCATAAACACCCCCTCCTTCCCCCAGACTTCTTCCTTATCCCGATGTTCCCATACGTCTCCTGGCTGTACGGACCTGAGATTTCTGGGGCAGTTGCACAATACCAGAGATTGTAGGTCAACAAGAGCGGTATGGGAAGCAGAAGAAGGGCTGCTTTGTTTGTATTCTCATGTCAGGTGCAGTGGGGAAGCTATTTTCAAACCATCGTAATGACTTCCCGAGACTTTTTCCAGTTGCCCAAGCCAGAAATCTGGGAGTCATCCTTGACTTCTCCTTCTCTCTCACCTCCCACACGTATATTTCTAAGTTCTGTTACTTCTCCTTAAGACATTCTGAATCCTCTGGGTCTCTCCATCTCCCTCTATTATTTTATTTATTTATTTGTTTTTTGCGGTACACGGGCCTCTCACTGTTGTGGCCTCTCCCGTTGCGGAGCACAGGCTCCGGACGCGCAGGCTCAGCGGCCATGGCTCACAGGCCCAGCCGCTCCGCGGCATGTGGGAGCCTCCCAGACCGGGGCACGAACCCGTGTCCCCTGCATCGGCAAGCGGACTCTCAACCACTGCGCCACCAGGGAAGCCCTCCCTCCATTATTTTACTTTAATTCCCCATCTCTGTTCCCTGGAAAACCACCATGGCTTCCTGACTGGCCTTCAGTATCGTCCCTCTTCTTCATCATCCAGCAGACAGAGCTCTTTCTAAATGCAAGTCTCGGCAAGTTGCTCCCCTATTTAAGATCACTTATTGATGGCTCAACTACTTCCAAGAGAAAGTCTTAACTCCTGAGTGTGTCTCAGTTCCTGTTTGGGCTCCTCCTACTTTTCCAGCGTTTCTCCCACCAATCCTGTGGCAACGCCCACTCCTCTGTGCACCAGCTCTACTGGACTATTTACGGTTCGACGGAGAAGGCACAGTGGCCAAGGCATTTTCTGGACAAGGGACTTTTCGTGCTAAAACCAGGACAGCCCTGGGCAAACCAGGATCGTGGTCACCTTAGTTCCACCTCGGGCCTCCGTGTATCTTCTTTCTTAATCCCCTTGTCTGTCCCACCCCATTTACTACTCAATACTCCTCATCCTCGGTTTCTGCTTGGACATCACTTCTGCAGCCTCCACGGAGCAGTATATTTGTCCCTTCTGGGAGCTGTCACAGCAAACTCTCCTGGAAGCCATCACTGTATCGTAAAGGCTGCTCTCTCTCCCTCGCAGGTATAAACTCATTAAAGACAGGAACAGTTTTTTTCTCCTACCTGTATTCCCAGAGCCTAGTAGAGTCCGGCACACAATAGGTGTTCAATGAAGTTTTCTTGAATTCATGAATATCAATATAAATTTATCAAGTGTCATCTATTTCCTATCACTATGGGGGATGTTAGGGACTGAGTGTGCCCCCCCAAATTCATATGTTGAAGTCTTAACCCCCAGAGGGGCTGTATTTAGAGATGGGGTCTCTAAGGACGTAATGAAGGTTAAATGAGGTGATAAGGGTGGTGCCCTGCTCTGATAGGATTAGTGTCCTTATAAGAAGAGACACCAGGAGAGACATCTCTCTTCCTCTCTCCTTTTCCTTCTCCCTCTGCAAAGGCACCAAGGAAAGGCCATGTGAGCACACAGTGAAAAAAGACAACCCAAGGAAATCTCTCATCAAACACTAAACCTGCTGACACCTGGATCTCGGACTTCCAGCCTCCAGAGCTGTGAGAAAATAAATTTCTGTTGTTTAAGCCACCCAGTCTATAGTATTTTATATGGCATCCCAAGCAGACTAACAACACAGGGGATGTACCTAGTTCACATAACTATGCTGTGACCAATGATGGGTACGGGTCACACAGGTACCATCCTGAGGCAGAGATTTGGTTTCTACTCCGAAACAGCCATGATATTATTTCCCATCCCACGTGTTCTTCCAGAACCTTGCAACTCTCCTCAGTCTACAACCCCTCTGCTGGAAATTGGACAAGCCTCGTGATCACCAGGGGATGATGGAGTGACTTGGAGACTTCCAAGGTGTACGGTCAGGCCACTCAATATGGCTGTTCTCTTGCTCTCTGTACATCCCCCTGCCCGACCAGTGCCTGCTCCACCTATATCTCACACCGGCGGCCCCCAACTTTTCTGGCACCAGGGACCAGTTTCACGGAAGACAATTTTTCCACGGCTTGGAGGGGGCGGGACGGTGCAGGCAGTAATGCGAGTGATGGGGAGCAATGGGAAGCGGCAGATGAAGCTTCGCTAGCTAGCCACTCACCTCCTGCTGTGCGGCCTGGTTCCTAACAGGCGGCAGACTGGTACAGGTCTGGAGCCCGGGGGTTGGGGACCCCTGTCTTACACACATGACCGACCTTCCTACTTACTTGCCTCTCCCCCAGCTGATGATTGTTCTTATTAAAGAGGTGGTGAGGGGCGTGCCCCTCTGCTAGTTTCCCTGGAAACCGATGAGCGCACCTGACGTCAATTCTCCTGTAACTGGTAATCTCCACTTCCCCACCCCCCGTCCACCCGAACGAAGACTGCCGCCACAGCCTGCCTGCCGTCCACAACACACGGTGAGGTGTTGCTCCAGGACCTTGGTCCAGATGTGTAAGCTCCCCCATCCATTAAACCACTGATGTCTCTGTTGTTGACTTTGGACTCTTTCTTCAGTCTTGAAGTTGGCAAGTGCAGGCCTTGCAGGCCTGTGGGGTGCAGCCCAACTCAAGGCTAGGATAAAAATGTGATTGTTTCCACCTGGCTCTCTTGGGACTTTTGTCCTTAGAACCCACCCCCCATGCGATGAGAATCCCAGCCCACGTGGAGAGGAACAGAGGCCCCCAACCCTCAGCCCTGTTGAGTGCCCAGTGGACGGCCAGGACCAACTTTCCAGCCATGTTCCTGCACTATCTTGGAAGTGGACCTTCCAGCCCTCTGCTGGGGGGAAGATGCCGTGTGGATCAGAGGCAAGCTCTCCTCCAGGCCCCTCCCAAACTGCAGATTCAAAAGGAGAATAACAGACAGCTGTAAGCAACTAAGTTTGGGGTTGGTTTGTTTCACAGGAATAGATAACCCAATACAGCTTAAGACAAGATGGAGCCACTTGTACTGGACGAGCCCTTCTTTCTCTGGATTATGTCCTTGCCCCAGGATATCCTGGTTTATTCCAGAAAGGGCTGGGGACTTACTCCAGACTGGCCCATTCAAACATAGGCCTCCAACATGACTGGTTTCTGACATATGCACAGGAGTTCACTGGGACAAAGCGGGGCAGAATCCTGGAGCTGCAGGTCCTCCCACCCCAGCTTACACAGCTGCCCCTGGCTCCTGGGGGCTGACCGTGAGGGCTCAGACTCCAGGAAGAGGAAACCCTAACTGACAGCCATCTGCTTTGCCCATGGGAAGAACACAAGGTCTCATTCTGGGTGTGTCTTCTTTCTTCTCTGCCTCAGAGCCACATATTAGCTTCATCCTGGGTGATGCAAACCAATCAATTGTAAGTTGGTCATGTTTTGTCCTCCACCGATCATTTGGGCAGCCAAACCACTGTATCTTGGGCCATTCTGCCAGGTCACCATTTTGAACCATTTGAAAATACCTATATTACAGTATATAAAGTAAGAACATAAGTGTTCAACAGGACAAGATTGACAAACATATTTGTTTTTCTACCATTCTGCTTTATTTACGCAAATAAGTATCCTAGAATGGTCACTTTTGGGACCTGGAAATGGTTACATGAGCAGGTGGTTTAGTTTAGAATGTATGACTAATATTTTTGCAGTTAAGTAGCGTTTTCTGTTTTCCAGTAACTCTTTAAAGCCCATTTACGTTGCCTGAATATGCATCATAATTCCTCCTTTGGAAATGTCTACGTTTCCACCACCGTGCTGGTGACTCTTCATCGTCCCACTCAAATCCTACCCCTCCCCGCCCACTCCTGGCCACACCTGTCAGCCTGTTCCCTGGCTCAAAGGCTGACACCTACGAGCCGCATCCCCCAGGCTTTTCTGTTCTCTGACTTCCAGGTGGGTTTGACCAAAGGGAAGTGCTGTTGGAGTGTGAAGAGTGGCGAGAGAGAGGGGTGGGTCTTCTCCCTCCCTCCCTGCTAGGCCCTGGTCTCCATCATGGCTGCGTTCCTCCACCATATACCATAGGCTGGGCAGTCCCTCTCCCGTGGCTACAGCTCTCACTGGGTTCCAGGAATAGCACACCATTTCCCTTTTGCTTCTTCAGGCCAAAGGATGATAAAGGCTTCTGCTGTTGCTAGTTTCCAGGGGCTTCACCATCTCATCTTGATTCTCTTAACCCTGCCCACAGTGTGGGTTAAGGGCTGAACTGTAACCTCCCCACACCAATTCCTATGTTGAAGTCCTAACCCCCCGAGACCTCAGAATGTGACTGTCTTTGGAGAGTATCTTCAAAGAGGTAATTAAGGTTAAACAAAGTCATATGGGTGGGCCCTAATCCAATCGGACTTGTGTCCTTATAATAAGAGGAGATCAGGACACAGACACACGCAGAAGAAAGACCACGTGAGGACACCGGAGAAGACAGCCATCTGCAAGCCAAGGAGAGAGGCTTCAGAAGAAACCAACCCTGCCCACACCTTGATCTTGGACTTCCCAGCCTCCAGAACTGTAAGAAAATAAACGTCTGTGGTTTATAAGCCACTCGTCAATGGTATTTTTGTTATAGCAGCCTGAGTGGACTCAGATAGCAGTAGTTTGTCACGGCAGCCCTAGAAAAAACACTCCCATCATTAAACTGCTCAAGTAGCCTTGGGAATGTGCTGGCCGTATCCTTCTGGGACCCTGCCTCACACACCCAGTCTCACCAACGGTGCTATCGTATGTCCCTTTATCAACCCCATGGTATCTATCATCACATTTCTATCTCAGTTTGTACATACGTCAACATCTGTGCCATGAATACCTTTTACCGAAATACTGTAGGACTCACTTTCACAATAAGGTACCTAAACTGTTTCTAATAAAGGAGCCAAGTAACATCCAACTCTCCATGTAGAGCAGCCTGTCATTTCTAGAAAAATTCTTTCACATTTTTAAATCAACTTTGGCTGGAAGGCCTGGGGGTAATGATTGAAGCCCAGAGTGTCTCTGGAGATGCTGCATGAGAGTTGTCGTTGCTGCTTCAGTGGCTGGGAGCCCCACTGGTCGATGTGGAAGCCAAGCAAGATGAGCTGGAATGTGTAGGGGGGTGCTGGGTTCTTCACTTAGGGATATCTAGGAGGGAAAAAGATATCACTAGAGTGAGAGTCGTTAAAACATCCAAAAAAGCTATATAGTTAAAATTATTTAAATGATAAAAAACGATTTTATAAAATCACCGGGCTGGATGGGATGTATTGAGTTTCCCAACTTCACCACCTTCCCCCCGTCCCTGCCATCTTCACCTTGAGTTACTAATAATAAGTTCCTTAGTCTCCAAAGTGCTCTTACAACTATATTTCATTTGAATCTCAAGAAAATTCTGCGAGGTAGGTAGGGAGGTATTAACAACTCCGTTTTACAAATAAAGGAAACCGAAGAACAGGTAGTTTAAGTGCCAGCTCAAGTTCATGGAGCTAAAAGGCATTAGAGCTGGGTCTGGAGACTTGTGATTCTTAGACCAGGTGGGTATCAGTAGAGTTCCCATCGTTTATCCACCCTACTAATCTGGGCATGCACGCAAAAGGCAAATGTCACAGGTTGACACCCCAACCAAAACTCACAGCGAGAAAGGATTTCTCCTCGACATCTGGCCGTGAGCAGAAAGAGGAAAGAATGGAGAGAACAAGAGAAAGAAATAATACGAGCTGAGCTTGCAGGGAACAGGAGGGATGTACGCTCACCCGTATCTTGGCCCCGGCTGTGTGCAGAGCGACACAGGAGGGCTGGCAGATGTACAGATGCTGAACTTCCTCAAACACTGTCCCCCTCCCCGACTCCACATTCAGCTGCCAAGTCCCAGCAGTCAGATCATCCATTACATCCCTCTAATGCTCTGACGGCTATGTTTGCAACGCACAGGGTTTCTATTAATCCGGGGAAAATCCTACTTTAGACTGTCATTGAATCAGAAATTGCTTCCGCCGTGACTGCTGTCTCCAGCGAACCAGGTCCCTCTTCCTCCACAGAGATGTGCCACACGGGCTGGTCTCGCCCACACCCTCCACCTGCCTCAGGTGCTCTCTTTACTCCTTCTCTAAATCTGTCCTTGGAGGCCCCCCTGCTCCTAGAAGCTTCAGTGTATTGACCCTCAGGGATTTCTGCCTCAGCTGCATTCCTGAAGCCATTATTACCCAGACCCCTAACTTAGCACTGAACGTATGCTCTCGGGCGTCAGTACCTGTTTCTGAATGTACTGGGTTGGCCAAAAAGTTCGCTCGGGTTCTTCTGTAACATAGATAACCTGAGCGAACTTTTTGGCCAACCCAATAATAATAATAATTTTTTTTTGCGGTATGCGGGCCTCTCACTGTTGTGGCCTCTCCCGTTGCGGAGCACAGGCTCCGAACACGCAGGCTCAGCGGCCATGGCTCACGGGCCCAGCCGCTCCGCGGCATGTGGGATCTTCCCGGACCGGGGCACGAACCCGTGTCCCCTGCATCGGCAGGCGGACTCTCAAACACTGCGCCACCAGGGAAGCCCCCCAATAATTATTTGTCTCCTGATGAGACTGTCAGTTCCCTGAGAACAAAGCTGGAATCTCACACCCTATTGAATCTACAGTCCTGCCTTTAGTAGGTCCATCCATGTTTGCTGGTGACTTTTCTGGGAAAGAGTAGGCAAAAGTGGGGTTAAACATAGCCAGTTGTTCGAATCCAGGAGGAAAGGGGGAAGGAGTGGGAGTAAATCATCTTCCCATGTTTGAAGTTTTCAGTGTTGTTTCAAGATCAATGTACAGTCAGCATTTTTTTTTTTTTTTTTTTTTTTTTTTGCGGTACGCGGGCCTCTCACTGTTGTAGCCTCTCCCATTGCGGAGCACAGGCTCCGGACGCGCAGGCTCAGCAGCCATGGCTCACGGGCCCAGCCGCTCCGCGGCATGTGGGATCTTCCCGGACCGGGGCACGAACCCGTGTCCCCTGCATCGGCAGGCGGACCCTCAACCACCGCGCCACCTGGGAAGCCCTAGTCAGCATTTTTGTGTTGTTCTAAGATCAGCCTAAGGTAAGAGAACAAACAGAAGCCTTCCTTCGTATCATTTTAGGAACAATGAAAATAAAATAATACCTGTTGAATGGAGAAAAAGCCTAGCTTTCTGTGATACAAGAATGGGCTAGTAACACCTCATCTGTAACAGTTTCAAATTTAATCCTATTACAGTGCAAAGCATAATTTATCACTGTATTTGAGGAACCCTTTCTCCTAAGTCCCCCAGGGAGATTCACAGGCCCAGGCAGGCTCTCCTTAAGCTTTCCTCTTCCACCCCGGCAGGTCCCAGGGACTCCCCCGCCCCCCTCCTCTCCTCCTGGTAACCGCCACCACCTACCCAGACTGTGGGTTTCTCATCCCTCCTAGATGGGTTCCTGAAGATGGTCTCATTATGGCCACCTGTTGGGCTGCACCCCGCAGGCCTATGGGCCCTGCACTTGCCCAGGTTCAAGACTGAAGACAGAGCCCGAAG
Source organism: Hyperoodon ampullatus (assembly GCF_949752795.1). NCBI lineage: Eukaryota > Metazoa > Chordata > Mammalia > Artiodactyla > Ziphiidae > Hyperoodon > Hyperoodon ampullatus. Next base: position 118,348,852 of record NC_136919.1, read on the forward strand.
CCAACAACAGAGACATCCATGGTTTAATGGATGGGGGAGCTTACATGTCTGAAGCAAGGTCCCCCCATTTGCAGCAGGCGGCAGACCGGACATGGCGGCACTCTTTGCTCCCAGGGCGGGGGGCGCGGGGGCGGAGATTACCAGTTATAGGGGAAATGACGTCAGGTGGGCTCATTGGTTACCAGGGAAACCAGCAGAGGGGCACGCCCCTCACCACCCCTTGGATAAGAACAATCACTAGCTGGGGCGGAGGCAAGTACATAGGAAGGTCAGTCACATGCGTCAGATATAGGTGACGCAGCCCCTGGTCGGGCAGAGGACTTACGGAGAGCAGGAGAACAGCCATCTTGACTGGCCTGACTATACAGGCTTCCTTGCTGTCCCTGAAAACAAGTTTGCAGACCCTTTTCATTTTAAGACTTTAATGTCCATCATTACAAGAGAAAAGACAAGATCTAAGGGCAAAATATGGGGAAGTTATATAAAAGGGTACAAATCTGACAGTCTTGGGTCTTGGTCCAGAGCATCTGATGATCTGGTTAAAATAACTGGAAATTTCTTTTACACTAACCCTGGGTATTATAAGCAGAAAGGGTAGGGGGTCCCCAGAGAAAAGAGAACCAGGCATGGCTTTCTTGACACAAGAGAACCCATTTTGACGTAAGCCATTTTGTGATCTAAGCCTGGCCACAATGCTTGGCCTTGAACAGGTCTCAGAAATGAATGATCTTAAGGGAACAAAAGAATGCAGGAACAAAGAAAAAGCAGTCAAGAAACAACGGTTCTGTGATAAAAGAGTCCTAGATTCTCCTCAAGAGATATACATAGATGTAGAGAATGGACTTGAGGACACAGAGAGGGGGAAGGTTGTAAGCTGGGACGAAGTGAGAGAGTGGCATGGACTTATATATACACTACCAAATGTAAAATAGATAGCTAGTGGGAAGCAGCCGCAGAGCACAGGGAGATCAGCTCGGTGCTTTGTGACCACCTAGAGGGGTGGGATAGGGAGCGTGGGAGGGAGACGCAAGAGGGAGGAGATATGGGGATATATGTATATGTATAGCTGATTCACTTTGTTATACAGCGGAAACTAACACACCATTGTAAAGCAATTATACTCCAATAAAGATGTTTAAAAAAAAGAGAGATACATAACAACCTGATACATATCGTTGAGTACCTACATATCTCTGGGGGCAGAAAGTAAGGCCGCCCCCCAGGTGGAGGATGGAATGATGATGTTGATCTTTTCTGACCCTCGTGACTCCAATGAATTGAAGCCTGCACTCTGTCAACCTTTGCCCCAGTTCTATACTGACTTTTCCACTGCTTAAGACCCTTCATGAATATGCATGTATCCTTAGTTTCAAACTTCCCCAATTTTGCTATTCAGGGAGGCACAGCTTGGGAAAGATCCCTGGTGTTCCCTTTTCTTTTGGCTGCGCTGTGAGATCTTAGTTCCTTGACCAGGGATTGAACCTGGGCCCTCGGCAGTGAAAGCATGGAGTCCTAACCACTGGACCACCAGGGAAGTCCCTCTCCTTCCTTGCTGCAGATAATAATTCCTTCCTTCTCCCATTCTTTGGTTTGGCCATGTTTCTTGGCTTGACACCCACCAAAAGGCAAATCCAGTTTTTTGGGTAACACATCCACACCGGGAGGATGACACACCCCAACTTCACGGGGACAGAGGCTCCTGTGCTTGGGACCCTCCCAGACCTCGCCCTATGTGTCTCTTCATCTGGCAGTTCATCTGTGTCCTTTATCACATCCTTTAATAAACTGGCAAACGTGTTTCCCTGAGTTCTGTGAGCCGCTCTAGCGAATTAATCAAACCCAAGGAGGGGGTCGTTGGAACCTCGGATCTATAGCTGCTTGGTCAGAAGCACAGGTGACACTGGTGACTGAAGTGCGGGGGAGGAGGGCGGAGAGCAGTCTTGTGGGACTGAGCCCTTATCCTGTGGATTCTGACGCCGCCTCCAGGTAGATGGTGCCAGAATTGAGTTAAATTGCAGGCCAACCAGCTGGTGTTGCAGAGAACTGCTTGGTGTGGGGAAAACGCCCACACACTTGGTGACCAGAAGTGCCAGAAATGTGTGTTTTGTGTGAGAAGTAAAAGAAGCACTTAGGAGACAGATGGGGCTGAGGTTTCTTCCTACAACAGGAGGGAAAGACTAGGGTTTTCCTTTACACTGGGGCTCATCAAACCTTTTACTTCCTACTCATCTTTGGCTGCTGCCTTGCTGTGAAACTCCGTCTCGGTCCTTCCCCCAGAAAAGTCCATTTCTTCAGTGCAGAGACTTAACAAGGACTATCTTAGCAGGATAGTTGAACCCCTATTTCAAGAGGTTTCAAAAACTTTCACTTCTGAGCACTTGGAGACCAGGCAAGACATATTTTACTACACTTCTATCCTACATGGGATTCTTCTTTTAAGAGCTTTTGCCTACAGCTCCACTGACTTTTTTCCCTTTTCTCTCTTTTTTAAAATAATTGTTTATTTTTGAACAGGTTACTTTTCTACATAGTTCAGTATTGGAAAGATACAAAAAGGGACAGTGAAAAAAATCTCCCCCACTCACCTCCCAGCCCTCCAGTTCCCTTCCTCAAGGGCAACCAAGATGATCTCTTTTTCCTGTGTATCCTTACAGAGATATTTTATACATTGCAAGCAAATATACACATAAAATGCAAATATATTCTCCCCCCTCCTTTTTCATACAATTGGTAGTATACCATCACTTTTTGTTCACTATATATATATGAGAGTATGCGTATGTGTGTGTGTGTGTGTGTGTGTGTGTGTGTGTGTGTGTGCCCACGTGTATGAACAGTACTCAGAGAACTTCCTTGGGGACTCCCCTGGTGGCACAGTGGATAAGACTTCACACTCCCAACGCAGGGGGCCCGGGTTCGATCCCTGGTCAGGGAACTAGATCCCACATGCATGCCGCAGCTAAGAGTTCATATGCCACGACTACAGAGCCTGTGTGCCGCAACTAAGGAGCTGGAGAGCTGCAACTAAGGAGCTCTGGAGCCACAACCAAGGAGCCTGCCTGTCACAACTACAGAGCCCACGTGCTGCAACTAAGGAGCCTGCAAGCTGCAACTAAGGAACACAACTAAGACCCAACACAACCAAATAAATAAATAAAATTTTAAAAAGAAAGAAGCATAAGGGAACTTAAAAAAAAAACTTCCTCAATCTTTCAAGGGTTGTATTATAGTCCATTTATTGATGAGCCAAATTTATAACTATTTGAGCTGTTCACAATCTTTTGCTCTTAGAAACGATGCTGATATAAATTTTTTTTTTTTTTTTTTTTTTTTTTGGCTGTGCCACACAGCATGCAGGATCTTAGTTCCCTGATCAGGGATTGAACCTGCGCCCCCTGCAGTGGAAGTGTGGAGTGTTAACCACTGGACCGCCAGGGAAGTCCCTGATATAAATTATCTTTACATATGTGCAGGTCTGTCTGCCGTCGCCTGTTTTCTGATGGGCTAAGGGTGTCGACAGCCATGCAATCTACCAGTAATCCCAGTACCGGAGCATCTTCACACAGAGTATTCCTTTCCTCAACCTGCTCCTACAAAAACAGACAGAATCGGGTAATTTAAATGTATTTTTTTCATCAGTTGAACTTACTGTTCTTTTTCTAGAGATATTTACACAATAGTTTCTCTCCATGTTGCTGTCACGTGTTTAAATGGAAGGCCATGGGAGAAGATGCATGGAAGGCCATGCTTCACACATCAGAACTCTCTGGGGTTCTTTTCTTAGACCACTTCCTGGGCAATCAGTGCCTAAATCTTCAACTGCTGGATTTATATCTCTCGCCCTGCTCTCCCGGCCAAGCTCTCGGCTCATACATTCAGCTCCTTCTCAATGTGCCTACTTGTCGTCCCACAGGTACTTCACAACAAGCATGTCCAGTCTCAGTAGGAGATGGCATGAACCTTTACACAATCGCCCAACCCAGATACCCAGGAGTCATCCCTACGCGGCTGGAGCCTCCCCCTCAGCCTAAGTCCCTCGAGGGCACGAGGGCACGACTGGGTCTTGTTAGGGTCACACATCCCTCGGCTCTCTCCAGTGGCTGTAAGATACTTGTTGGATAAATGAATACATATATGAATGACTTCTCCTTCTCTTTCATTTCAGGGCAATGGCTGAAACCACCTGGCAGGGGAAATTTGAAGCAGGGAGAGAAAATTCCTGTCTTCCGGCTGGGTGTCATTTTATTGGGCACAGACAAGGGAGTGAGAAAGGCAACAGGCTACTGATTGACCTGAGGCTGAGTGACCCCAGAAAGAGGGGGGCTCCTCAGGAGGCTAAGGCCCAAGAAGGGCTGTTACAGCGAACAATTTGCATACCAGTGTGTACACTATACACCTGTGTCTGTCACTCCCCAGTTGAATTGTTTTTTGTTCTCCATTTATGTTATTTGCAGACATTTGCAAATGATCACTGATACACACAACACCCTTCGATAAACCCATGGATCACTTAAGAGAATAGATCGCGTAAAGGAGTACTGTAGGTGGATATGGAAACAGATAAATAGAATCACAACAATGATAGCCCTGCAGGGTGCCGATCACTCTTCTAGCAACACCATCACCACCACCAATAATAATAGCAAATATCTGGCTGCTGGGCATTATATTACTTCATTTAATCTTCCCAAGCCTGTGATGCGGTAAAATAAGCAAAAGAAGGACTTCTCTGGCGGTCCAGTGGTTAAGACTCTGCACTTCCACTGCAGGGGGCGCAAATTCGATCCTTGGTCGGGGAATTAAGATCCCACATGCCTCGCGGCCAAAAAACCAAAACATAAAGCAGAAGCAATATTGTAACAAATTCAATAAGGACTTAAAAAAAAAATCTATCCTCAACACTTTATGATGACTCCCAGTTCAGGGGTGATGTGCTAATACTGTATGTAAATACAGATTATTGTGTTTGAAAGTCATAAAATCAGGAGTTTTTCATTTTAGTCATATAAACACAGCTTCAAATCACCCCTGTAAATTGCCTAAGCATAGGCTGGGAGCTGAGTGACAAGTAACGGCCACTGGTGGGGATGAAGATGTCTGGGGAGGGACCCCCCCCAGAAGGGTTTCCTTCCAGGAGGAGAGTCTAAGCGGGGTGACTGCTCATCCTGGCTTCAGCTGAGTGGATGCTTCACCCCCAGGATGGAGCTGCTTCCTGGACCCCTGCTGTCCTCTGTCTGCCTACGAGCCCAGAAGGCTGCGCAGACGGTCTGATCACCCCTCCAGGTGACACTGACGAAGAGGGTGCTCTCTTTTCCTCCTAGCTTACTCTGCTTCTATGAGAAATAGAGGAAGGTGTGAGGGAGAAATAATCAACACAGCTTTAAAGAAGCCACAGGCCTGTCTTTCTTCTTGGTTTGTCTTTAACTCGGAGTGAAACTGTCAGCTGTGGAGGAAGGCTAGGCAGAAAATTCTAGCCAGGGTTTTGAAATTTAAATCCAAGATTTTGTGGGACTTCCCTGGTGGGCCAGTGGTTAAGACTCCATGCTTCCACTGCAGGGGGCGCGGGTTCGATCCCTGGTGGGGGAACTAAGATCCCACAGGCTGCACAGCGTGGCCAAAAAATTAAAAAATAAATAAAATAAATAAATAAATCCAAGATTATGTGATGGCACCATTCAGCCTCCCAAGTAGGTGGCCTAAAGTAGGGATGTGTTCCAAAACATTCCAATGGTTGTTTGTTAGTAAGGATCATGAATTCATATTTCAAGACATCCATGTCTTAGAATATTGGCTTCTACTGTAGTTTGTGGTAAAATACCGCATTACAAAATGTTTTACACGTGCACATACCTATATACTACATATACACATATATTTTAAACCCCAGTAATAACAGTGATTAAAATACCCGTCATAACTAATATGTATATAACTAAAAATATCACATAACTCATAAACACGGTTCTTCTTTTCTGGTAGATTCTCAAGAGAAGCCCATTTTTGTCAAATACTTTGTGATTAACTCTTCAGTAAAAACAAGCAGCCATTTGGCCCCAGGGCAAGAGAAGCAGGTAGAATCACTCCTGTTGGAAACGCCAGGGTAATTTATTATGGGTAGCATGATCAAACAAGAGGCTACAAGACAGAACATGTAAACTATGCTCCTTCAGAGGCAAAGGAGAGATGCAAAGAAGCTAAGCAGTGGCCCTTCCTGAGAGTTAATTTTGCCCCCAGGATTCTTAGCAATTAGGACTTTTGGTCTTGTAAGTATCCGAAATTAACAAAAGCCCATATTGTAGTTAGTAGGCAGCAGAGGGCGCACCAGACAGAATTCACAGCACTGAGTTTAACACACTATTCCATCTGGGAGCGTGGAATCAAAAACCCAACACTGGGGACTTCCCGGGTGGTCCAGTGGTTAAGACTCTGCGCTCCCAATGCAGAGGGCCCGGGTTCGATCCCTGGTCAGGGAACTAGAGCCTGCATGCCGTAACTAAAGATCCCGCGTGCCACAACTAAGACCGGGCACAGCTAAACAAAAAAGCAAAACACAAAACAGAAAAACAACCCCACACCGATGAGGCGTAATGAGCAGGCAGAAGATGTTATGGAGGCGAGGCAGGAAAAGAAAATATAGGACTTACATTTCCTATAGCTCTGGCTGCAACTATTTTTTACACAGAGGAAACTGTGAGAAAGAAGACAAAGAAAAGTGGGGAAAGTAAAGGTAAAAGTGAGAAACAAAGCTTATTCCACAGGTTGGAGCCTCCTCCTGGCCACGTGGCTGACCGCTCATCAGCGTCTCAGCAGCTGGTCACCATCAGCACTCTCACTGGTCCCTGCTGTCTCCGTGATTTGGTGCGACTCTGACAGCTTCTGCTAGTTACTGAACGCTTGCTTTGAGCTGAGCACTGTTGTTACTAACTCTATTCTACAGACGAGGAAACAGAGCCTCCGAGATTGCTAACATTTTGGCCCAAATCACTGAGCTGCTGAGACTGTGAGATCAGGCACTGAACCTAGGCTGTTTCAGTCCCTAGCCTGTGCTCTTGTTCAGCAAAGTGAAAAATAAGATGGTATTTAATGGGGGAGAACACGAACATGTATTGAGTACTTAATATATACCTGGCGGCATTTAGTCCTCACCACAGTCCTGCAAGGGAGGTATCATTATTCCCATTTTATAGATGAAGAAACTGAGGCTCAGAGAGGTTAAGTAACTTATCCAAAGTTGTGCTGTTAAGTAAAAAAGCCCAGATCTCTCAGACCGCAAAGCCCATACTCTTTCTTATTCTTCCTTCCAAATGGAATTCTCAGGAATTTCACTGAACTAACTAAATAAAAATCTCTCCTTTAGATATTTTTACCTCTGCACATCCAAACCAAACAGACGTTATAAAACGAATACCTGGGGGTTTCGTCAGAATTTGAAAGGAATCTATTAAAGATTGCCTGCAAGGAAGCCACTGCATAAACTGTGTTTTGTAAATTCTTCTGTTGTAATTAATTAAGTTTTTTAAAGTTCAAAGAGAAAGATGGGAGGCAGAAACCAGTTTTTATTGGTTTACAATCAGAATTCATGAATATACTGGCTTCTTTTTTGGTATAAGGAGAGAGCAGAGAGTAAATGTGGTAGGAAACTATGGGGGTCCACAAATCCAGACTTTAGCCTGGAATGGACTTTAAAGATGTAATTCAAACTTATAAACGGGGAAATGAAAACTCAAATAGCTTGAGTGACTGCTAGTTAACAGCAGAGCTGAGGCTAGAAACCTGCGTGTCCTGATTCTTAAACCATTATTCTTTCTATGACATGAACCAGGAATCACTTTAGAGAATATTCCTTTTTTCTCCTCTTTTGACCCAGACAGGGATGAAAAAGTGAGAAAGCTTAACAAAGCATTAAGGATCATACACCATGATCAAGTGGGGTTTATCCCAGGAATGCAAGGATTCTTCACTATATGCAAATCAATCAATGTGATACACCATATTAACAAAATGCAGGATAAAAACCATATGATAATCTCAGTAGATGCAGAAAAAGCTTTCCACAAAATTCAACACCCATTTATGATAAAAAAACTCCAGAAAGTAGGCATAGAGGGAACCTACCTCAACATGATAAAGGCCATATATATCAAACCCACAGCCAACATTGTTCTCAATGGTGAAAAACTGAAACCATTTCCTCCAAGATCAGGAACAAGACAAGGTTGCCCACTCTCACCGCTATTATTCAACATAGTTTTGGAAGTTTTAGCCACAGCAATCAGAGAAGAAAAAGAAATAAAAGAAATCCAAATCAGAAAAGAAGAAGTAAAACTGTCACTGTTTGCAGATGACATGATACTATACATAGAGAATCCTAAAGATGCTACCAGAAAACTACTAGAGCTAATCAATGAATTTGGTAAAGTAGCAGGATACAAAATTAATGCACAGAAATCTCTTGAATTCCTATACACTAATGATGAAAAATCCGAAAGAGAAATTAAGGAAACACTCCCATTTACCACTGCAACAAAAAGCATAAAATACCTAGGAATAAACCTACCTAAGGAGACAAAAGACCTGTATGCAGAAAACTGTAAGACACTGATGAAAGAAATTAAAGACGACACAAACAGATGGAGAGATATACCATGTTCTTGGATTGGAAGAATCAACATTGTGAAAATGACTATACTACCCAAAGCAATCGACAGATTCAATGCAATCCCTATCAAACGACCAATGGCATTTTTCACAGAACTAGAAAAATTTCACAATTTGTATGGAAACACAAAAGACTCCGAAGAGCCAAAACAATCTTGAGAAAGAAAAATTGAGCTGGAGGAACCAGGCTCCCTGACTTCAGACTATACTACAAAACTACAGTAATCAAGACAGTATGGTACTGGCACAAAAATAGAAATATAGATCAATGGAACAGGATAGAAAGACCAGAGATAAACCCACGCACATATGGTCACCTTATCTTTGATAAAGGAGGCAAGAATATACAGTGGAGAAAAGACAGCCTGTTCAATAAGTGGTGCTGGGAAAACTGGACAGCTACATGTAAAAGAATGAAACTAGAACACTCCCTAACACCATATACAAAAATAAACTCAAAACGGATTAAAGACCTAAATGTAAGGCCAGACACTATAAAACTCTTAAAGGAAAACACAGGCAGAATACTCTATGACAAAAATCACAACAAGATCCTTTTTGACCCACCTCCCAGAGAAATGGAAATGAAAATAAAAATAAACAAATGGGACCTAATGAAACTTAAAAGCTTTTCCACAGCAAAGGAAACCATAAACAAGACGAAAAGACAACCTTCAGAATGGGAGAAAATATTTGCAAATGAAGGAATGGACAAAGGATTGATCTCCAAAATATACAAACAGCTCATGCAGTTCAATATCAAAAAAACAAACAACCCAATCCAAAAATGGGCAGAAGACCTAAACAGACATTTCTCCAAAGAAGATATATAGACTGCCAACAAACACATGAAAGGATGCTCAACATCACTAATCATTATGTGATTAGAGAAATACAAATCAAAACTACAATGATGTATCACCTCACACTGGTCAGAATGACCATCATCAAAAAATCTACAAACAATAAATGCTGGAGAGGGTGTGGAGAAAAGGGAACCCTCTTGCACTGTTGGTGGGAATGTAAATTGATACAGCCACTATGGAGAACAGTATGGAGGTCCCTTAAAAAACTAAAAATAGAACTATCATATGACACAGCAATCCCACTACTGGGCATATACCCTGAGAAAACCATAATTCAAAAAGAGTCACGTACCACAATGTTCATTGCAGCACTATTTACAATAGCCAGGACATGGAAGCAACCTAAGTGTCCATCGACAGATGAATGGATAAAGAAGATGTGGCACATATATACAATGGAATATTACTCCATCATTACAGCCATAAAAAGAAATGAAACTGAACTATTTGTAGTGAGGTGGATGGACCTAAGAGTCTGTCATACAGAGTGAAGTAAGTCAGAAAGAGAAAAACAAATACCATATGCTAACACATATATATGGAATCTAAAAAAAAAAAAAAAAAAAAAGTGGTTCTGATGAACCTAGGGGCAGGATAGGAGTAAAGACGCAGACGTAGAGAATGGACTTGAGGAACAGGGAGGGGGAAGGGTAAGCTGGGATGAAGTGAGAGAGTGGCATGGACATATATACACTACCAAATGTAAAATAGATAGCTAGTGGGAAGCAGCTGCATAGCACAGGGAGATCAGCTCGGGGCTTTGTGACCACCTAGAGGGGTGGGATAGGGAGGGTGGGAGGAAGATGCAAGAGGGAGGGGATATGGGGATATATGTATACATATAGCTGATTCACTTTGTTATACAGCAGAAACTAACACAGCATTGTAAAGCAATTATACACCAATAAATATGTTTTTTAAAAAAAGAGTAAATAGGCATAAGGGATCTTATTGGGGTTTTAAAATGAAATGTTTTAAAACTGATGTAGGGCTTCCCTGGTGGCACAGTGGCTGAGGGTCTGCCTGCCGATGCAGGGGACACGGGTTTGTGCCCCGGTCCGGGAAGATCCCACATGCCGTGGAGCGGCTAGGCCCGTGAGCCATGGCCACTGAGCCTGCGGGTCCGGAGCCTGTGCTCCGCAACGGGAGAGGCCACAACAGTAAGAGGCCCGCATACCGCAAAAAAAACCCCAAAAAACTGATTTATGTTGATGGATACACAACTTGCTAATTTCACTAAAAATTATTGAATTGCACACTTGAAATGGGTGAATTAAATGTTTTGTAAAATATGCCTAAAAAAAACCCCAAAACTATCCAGACACTAAGAATCAAGTTATCCTGGAAAGAGGTCAAGAAGGTAACTGCAGAGGCTGGAGCTAGCAAAGCTCAGGAAAAGATACGGTCTTATCTAAAGCAATTAACAGTAAGCCGGCAATTAGAAGCTTTTGTTACTTGTATTTAGCTGAATGCTGTGAATAGCAAGCTTTTTGAAATTCTTGGCCAGATCAGAACCTAGAAAGTGAAGACTTCTAACCTCCAAGAAAAGGTTGAGTGTGAGACAAAAAGGTAGTTGTTTTTATACTTAACTTGGTAGAAAAAAGAAAAATAAAAACAAAAACAGACGAGAAACAAGCTATCAGCTGGGGTCTCTGGGGTCCCAATTCCAGGCCCTGGGAAGACCAAAGCTCACCCCCTTGTTTTTTGTGAATTGTCCTGAAGGGCTTTCTAGGTTTCTAGGCTTCTTTTTTTTCTTTCTAATATTAGAAAGTGAAGTCATCCTTTATTTCTCTTTTCTTCACAGGCCACATCCAATCTACCACAATGCAGAATATGATCATGCCTCACCAACACCACCGCTAACGTGCTGGCCTGAGCTACCAGCATCTCTCCTAACTTCTTCCCATTTCCATTCTTGCCCGCCCCTCCCCCCCTTTTTCTTACGGCATGCGGAATCTTAGTTCCCCGACCAGGGATATCGAACCCGTGCCCCCGGCAGTGGAAGTGTGGAGTCGTAAGCACTAGACGACCAGGAAAGTCCCCGGTTTCTAGACCTTTGAGACCTTGCTTCCATGTGTAAATTGAGTAGAATTTACTAGAGAGATGGAAGGCGGGGTTTACATCCCAGTAATAGGGAATAAATTTGATGGGAATGGATGGGTTACTATCCAGCACTAACCTGGCCCCTTTTCCCTTCCCTGTCTCAGCTTCTCTCCATCAGGCTGGCTTCTCTTTCCTGGTCTTACCTCTCTCCTCCCCTCTCTCTGCTCCCCCTCCACTCCCCTTGCAGGAGCAGAAGCCACAAGGTCTTCCTCTAATCTCCAGCCTCCGCAGGCTTTCCTCCTCTGGAGCCCAGGTGCCTGCAGCATCCAAGCCCTCGAGGTGTCATCCCTCCCTACAAGCCCCTCAGCAGCTTTCCCCCAAGGAGACAGCTCCCTCCTTCCCCTTCCCAAAGAAGAATCGTGGGGTCAGCTGTTAAGATTGAAAAAAAAATTTTTTTTCACGTCTTTACACAAGATGGGAAAATCTCTGAAGTTTAAGATGGTACCCGGCTGTCCTGTGGTGTTTATATTTTTTCATTGCTTTGTTCTGTATGGAATTTTGTTATAATAACTAATGGTAATGGGCATATAATGATACTTATATAATTTTAATAAACCACCTTCAAAATGACAAAGCATTAGTGATCGGATCTAGGCTTTATTCCCATCTTCTATCAGTGATTCACACTAAAAGGTGGTTCAATGAAGCAGCTATGATGAGGCAGTGCTAGAATTAAAAGGGAAATCGGGTACCCTTGTGAGGGGCAGGCTTTGAGAACTCAAACCTAATGATAAGAGAAAACATCACCAACTCACAGCAATATACGTGGGTTTGAAACTGTTTCCTTGAGAATGTTTCTGATATGGGGGAGAACTCATATTTGAAGGCTCTAAGTAATGACAGGCAAAAAGTGAAAATGTCTCAGTGACCTGACAGCCACGCCCTGGAGAGATGGCCTAAGGGATATTCTTTGTACTTTACATCCGTGCTTTTTTTTTCCTTCCAACCCTTCCATTAAAAAAAACCCAACCAAACATTTATTTATTTATTTTTGGCTGCATTGGGTCTTCGTTGCTGCACACGGGCTTTTTCTAGTTGTGGCTAGTGGGGGGCTTCTCTTTTTTTTTTTTTTTTTTTTTGCGGTACGCGGGCCTCTCACTGTTGTGGCCTCTCCCGTTGTGGAGCACAGGCTCCGGACGCACAGGCTCAGAGGCCACGGCTCACCGGCCCAGCTGCTCCGTGGCATGTGGGATCCTCCCAGACCGGGGCACGAACCCGTGTCCCCTGCATCAGCAGGCGGACTCTCAACCACTGCGCCACCAGGGAAGCCCAGGGGGCTTCTCTTGTTACAGAGCACAGGCTCTAGGTGCACGGGCTTCAGTAGTTGTGGCTCGTGGGCTCTAGAGCACAGGCTCAGTAGTTGTGGGGCACGGGCTTAGTTGCTCCGCGGCATGTGGGATCTTCCCGGACCAGGGCTGGAACCCGTGTCCCCTGCATTGGCAGGCGGATTTTTAACCACTGTGCCACCAGGGAAGTCCCCAACCCCTCCATTTCACAAAGCTTTAACTTCTCCAAGTATCACATACCCCTTTGCCACTTAGAGGGGCAAGGAATACTCCTGTGTTCAGGCCTCAGGTCCTTCCTGGGCTTTGGTGATCTGTCCTTCTCATCCTGCCTTTATAACGTGTTCCCCTAAGTCTGCCTAGTCACCTGTTTCAAGTTCCTCCTGAATCTTCCTAGATAAACCTGTCTAAATGATGCAAGGATTTTCTATCTAATGAATATGGGATTTTCTCCACTGCAATCACACCCAGGCTGTGTCTACCACACTCTCTCTACAAGAGACAAGCTGCACTGTTTTATTTACTCCCTACTTTTCTTATGTCCCCTAATTGAATTTCCTCAATACCCATTTCCTCTCCTCTCAGGCTCCACTGCCACTACTTCTTCATTTTCACAATCACCTTGCCTCATCTAGGAGGTTGCTCTTTTCCTCTGAGGGATGTGGTGGGCAGTGGGGCAAACTGGCACCTCGGGGGGAGGGGGCTTTAGCCACCTGCAGCCTGTGGTCCAAACAGCAGGCTTATCGCGGACATCATTACAGAGTCAAAAATCCTAGCTCACTTTTGGAGGGTTTAATTATGCCTCGTGCTCCTCAGAACTCCTAAGAAGAAACAGGGATTCTCTCTTTTTTTTTTTTTAACCTTCTTTTTCTTTTTTTTTTTTTTGGCCTCGCCATGAGGCATGTGGGATCTTAGTTCCCCGACCAGGGATCGAATCCGCAACCCCTGCAGAGTTAGTGCGGAGCCTTAACTACTGGACAGGCAGGGAAGTCCCCAGAAATAGTGATTCTAATTAGCATATTTACAGAAACAATACAAGTAGATCGATACAATTGTACACTTCACTTATTAATAGCTTAATGGTTCTCCATCATTGTTTAATTTGCCCTGGCTTCCTTTTCAGCTTTAATTAGCACAACTTTTGAAGTTGTTAATTTATAATGACTATTTTCATTTAAGCAAGCCCAGCTAGTGTGTGCCAGATGGTAAACATCAAAAACCCAGAGGAAAGGTTTCTGTTTAGCCTTTGATTTTTGTTTGGTTTTTATTAAGCCAGAGAAAGCTTCGATTGTGCTGATAATTTGTAAGCATACATCACCAACTTTTATCTTCCTTCAAATTCCCTGTTCTCCCCCAGATATCTCTTCTACTTCTGGCCTAGGAGGGGCCAGGGAACTAGGCAGAAGCATGCCTGAATGGCTTGGGTGATAAGCCTCATAAAGTTATTTTTCTCAATTAATGGTTTTTTGTTGTTGTTGTTGTTTTTTTTTTTTTTTTTTTTTTTTTTTGCGGTACACGGTCTTCTCACTGTTGTGGCCTCTCCCGTTGCGGAGCACAGGTTCCGGACGCGCAGGCTCAGCGGCCATGGCTCACGGGCCCAACCTCTCCGCGGCATGTGGGATCCTCCCGGACCGGGGCACGAACCTGCGTCCCCTGCATCGGCAGGCGGACTCTCAACCACTGCGCCACCAGGGAAGCCCTCAATTAATGGTTTTCACTGACAATTTTACTGCTCTATTTTAAGCTTCCCCGTTCCCTTGGGCATCTGTACATACGTCTGTGATAAGCCTCATCCAGTCCAACAAAACTGGCTCCTCAGAATACAGACTACCCTGTCTTAAAAAGCTCATCTCTCTTTTAGGAACATAACACTTGAAAATGCATTTAAACAGAAAGTAATTGAGCTTTAAAGGGAGAACTATAAAAGTGATTTATTCATGAGTACACACTTATTCCTCTCCCAGTTGACACCCACTTTATATTAATTTTCCTTGAGTGTGTATCCGCAGCCTTCTTCTAAATCTTTACTACTAATAGAAACTGTTTATTCCACCCTTATTCCCTTCAACTTTGCTCCAAAGATTCTCATGTGTGCTGAAAGGAATCTATTGGGGGTACAGAACCACAAGTTGGGAAAGTCTGCTATGAAATAATAATGCTCCCTAGTCATAATCACTGACTTTTATTAGGTAGTCAACTAGCTGTCTTTTAATTAGGGAAAGAAAAGTTCTTAATTCACTTTTTCTGAAGTTACTTGAAATGCACTTTTATAATCATGTTCCATTGGTGGTAGGAAAGCTATGGAAATCATGCCTTTTTCTTAGATTAGTGGAACCCTCACTCTACAGATAAGTAATTTCTATAGAGAAATTTCTATAGGCTCTCCTCCCCCCACCCCAAAGGACTCAAAGAAGAAGAAAGAACCAATGATAATAATGCTCCCTTTATACTGTACAGTTTTCAAAGCAGATTCATACACATCAGTTCATCCAAGCTTTTTTCTCTCTTTTTTTTTAAACAGGTGGGAAAACAGAGGCTCAGAGAGATAAAATAAAGGGCATCTTCAGGGTCACACAGCTAGTCAGTCAGTGCCAGAGACTAGGATTTAAACCACCACTTGATGATTCTGATTAAAAAAAAAAAATTCAGGGACTTCCCTGGTGGTCCAGTGGTTAAGAATCCGCCTTCCAATGCCTGGGACGCGGGTTCGATCCCTGGTTGGGGAGCTAAGATCCCACATGCCCCAGGGCAACTAAGCCTGCGCGCAGCAACTTCTGAGCCCACACGCTGCAACGAAAGGTCCTGCAGGCCGCAACAAAGACCCTGCATGTTGCAACTTATACCCGACAGAGCCAAATAAATAAATAAATAAATAAATTTTTAATTTAAAAAGTTAAAACAAACAAACAAACAAAAAAACAAATTCAATCTTGCGAATAGGATTAGAGATCCAGCAATTATCATTAACATTATGTTGGGGAATCTTTTGTAAGAAATACTTACCAGTGACTGTGCTTTTCTTAGTTTAGATCTGTCCTGTGATTTATTTTTCTTATCACGTGACTGTCGGTTGAAATCTGGGGTCATTTCGTGTCTTTTCCTTCTTCTGTAAATTGGAAAGCGTTGGAAAAATTATAAATATCATTTTAAAGCTTTGGTGGTTGGCATAGCTGTTTGTCCATTTGATTTTGTTGTACCTGTGGTTTAAAAGATTGTCTTCACTCAACTGGAAACAAGCCAAATATCTATCAGTAGAGAATGGGTACAATAAACTCTGACATATCCACACAATGGAGGACTGTGAATTGTAAAAAGGAAGGCAGAATATTTCTTTATATAACTGTGGAGTGATCTCCAGGATATATTGTTACATGAAAAAAGAAAGGGGGATAAAGTGGTATGTATTGTGTGACACCATTTCTTTCAGAAAGGTATGTGTGTGTGTGTGTATTTGTTTATATATATATATATATATATTTTTTTTTTTTTTTTTTTTTTTTGCGGTACGCGGCCCTCTCACTGTTGTGGCCTCTCCCGTTGCGGAGCACAGGCTCCGGACGCGCAGGCTCAGCGGCCATGGCTCATGGGCCCAGCCGCTCCACTGCATGTGGGATCTTCCCGGACTGGGGCATGAACCCATGTCTGCTGCATTGGCAGGCAGACTCTCAACCACTGCGCCACCAGGGAACCCCTTGTTTATATATTTTTTAATGGAAGGACTGCACCACAACATTTTGAAAAATAGTTACCTATCAGCAGGATTCCTTTGTGGTCCAGTCAGGAACAGGGAGCAGTATGGAGGGGTCGGAACAGAAGCTAGACTTCTCCAAATACACTTTGTTTTGTGTATCTGACTTTGGAACCATATCAAAATTATAAAATAAAATGAAGGAAGAAAATTCCTAAAAATCTAAAAACAAAATGAAACAAATGATCTTATCTCTCCGGTTGGTGGCATTACTCCACACAAAGGAATTACTTCGTGGGACTTTAACATAGTAATTTGTCTGAATAGTCTTAGAAGAATATATCCTAAGGACAAAAACACAGGCAAAGAAATCTTAAACTGTTTTTAGTAATCTTGTTGTTTGTATTAATACTAATATTTGTTTTCTAAAACTATTGTATGTAATAGGACAAAGTAGGGATCCACAAACTACAGCCCAGAGGCCAATGCAGACCCATGCCTGTTTTTGTAAATAAAGTTTTACTGAAACACAGTCATGCTTACTTTTTACATATGGTCAATGGCGATTTTCAGACTGCAGTGTTGGAGTTGAGCAGTTATGACAGAGATATGTCCTGCAAAGCCTAATGTATTTGCTGTTCAGCCCTTTCCGGAAAAAGTTTGCCTAAAATAATGGACCAAGGCAATGATCGTCAATGGCCACTAACATTACAAAAAGAGAGACAAACAGAAACCATGTGCCTCATGATGGAAGTACCTGAGCATTATATACACAGGCCTCCAGATCTGACGACTGGTACTTGTACAGGAGACAGAGGAACATGCTGGGAGTACAGTCCCCAAAAACCAGAAGGTGAGAAGGTCTGTAGGATAAATGACCTGATTTCTATAACAAACAAATTGCAAGGGGAAAAAAAGGAGGGCAGAGAAGAAACCTATGGATCAAAAAACCCAAAAAAACTTAAGTGACACATGGACCAAATGTAATATGTAGACCTTATTTGGGACCTGATTAAACAAATCAACTGTTTAAAAATATCAAACCCTTATGAGACATTCAAGGAAACCTGAAAACTGACTTGATACTTGATTGATTATATTAAGGCATCATTCATGGACTTAGAAGTGATATGGTATCATTTTAGGATTTTTAGACAGAGTCTATCTTTTAAGGAGAGGCCTTGAAATATGTATGAATGAAATAATATGACATTTGGATTTGTCTCCAGGGTAACCAGGGGGAACAGCAGAGTGGGTGAGAAATGAATAAAACCAGACAGGTCATGTGTTGAAAACTGTTAATGCTGGATGGTGGTTATAAGAGGTTCTATTCTCTTTACTTTTGCATATATTTGAATTTTCATTATAAAAAGTTTTATTGGGACTTCCCTGGTGGTCCAGTGGTTAAGACTCCATACCTCCATTGCAGGGGGCCCAGGTTCAATCCTTGGTCGGAGAACTAAGATCCCTCAAGCTGCGCTGCCAAAAAACAAAACAAAACAAAAAAAGACCAGCTTTGCCCAAATATTTCCTGATACTTAATTTTCAAAAATTTCCACCAGCTTTTTTTTTTTTTTTTCCGTACACGGGCCTCTCACTGTTGTGGCCCCTCCTGTTGCGGAGCACAGGCTCTGAACGCGCAGGCTCAGTGGCCATGGATCACGGGCCCAGCCGCTCCGCGGCATGTGGAATCCTCCTGGACCGGGGCACGAACCCATGTTCCCTATATCGGCAGGCAGACTCTCAACCACTGCGCCACAAGGGAAGCCCTCCACCAGCTTTTAATTAAGAAAGTTCAAACATACAGAATAGTTGAAAGAACAGTAAAGTGATTACCCATATACTGTCCAACTAGATTCAACAACTGATAACATTTCGCTATTTTTGCTTCATCTCTGTGCATGTGTATATATATTTTCCCCTCCCCTGGACCATAAAAATGTAAATTGCAGACACTTCATCCCCAAATACTTCACTCATCTCCTAAGATAAAGACATTTGCCTACCTAACCACACTAGTGCCATCATACCTTAGAAAATGAGCAGTAATTCTTTAATGTCATTTTAATATATGGTCCACATTAACATTCTGCAATTATCCCGAGTGCCCATTATAATCTTTCTTTTTTGAACCAGATCCTGCCTAGATTCCAACTGCATTGGTTTGTTATGTCTCTTATGTCTAGAACATTTCCCCCCCGCCTCTTTTTTCCCCCTATGGCACTGACTCTTGGAAGAGTTCAAGCATCTGGTCTATTTTGGTGAATGTAGCACATGCACTTGAAAAAAAATGTTTGTGGAATTGTATGTTTATCTTTTAAAATCTTTCAGTACTTTTAGGCTTTGTAATTACGTACATATGCATTTGCAACAGTTATGTCTTTCTGTTTAGTTTATAGATCCCTGTATCATTATGAAATGTCCCTCTTTTTGTTTGGGAATACTCTGTCTTTATGTCTATTTTAACTGATACTAACGGTCATTCTAGCCTTCTTATGCTTCCTCTTTGTATGGTACATCTTTTTCTATCACTTTATTTTTAAGCCTAACTGTGCCTTAGTATTTAAGGTGTAGCTCTTGTAAAAAAGCATATAGTTGGTTCTTGCCTTTTTTACCCATTCTGATAATCTCTGCTTTTTAATTGGAGTGTTAAGTACATTTAATGTAATTATTGCCTTTCACAAATAGTATTTGAGTCTCACAGAAAACTCAGAAGACTATGGGTTTTTCTCAGGTTAATGTACCATTCATATGCTTAGGTAACTAAATTTGCCTCTCTCTAATTTACCAACCTAGTCCAGACTAAGGGCCACATACAAACTTAGACACTGTCTCCAGGGGTACACTGACCAATACACAGTTAATACATTCACAGTGATTCCAAATTCAAGAGTTCAAAAGGATATACAGTGAAACTTTCCTATCCATCCTTGTCTCCAACTTACCGTTCTCCTTGAGGGCAAATGGTAGTATCAGTTTCGTGTGTTTATTCCAGAGATACTGTATGTATATAAAAATATGAATGTGTATATATGTATCTTTCTCCTCCACCCATTTAGATGTAAACAGTAGTATTTCTTTCAAACTCTGTTTTGTACCTTGTCTCCCCGCCACCCACCTCGAACTTTCTAAATTGTCAGCAAACTATTTAGACTTTTTCTGATACAACTAGATGAATGTGAAGTTCATGAATCAAAAGGCTACACTTCCTTTGAAATCAACCATTTAATGAGTATTGCAATGACAGTCAGTGGTAACAGAGATGAGTGAGGCATAGTCTGTGCTCTCAAAGAGCTCAATTCTTAGGGCTTCCCTGGTGGTGCAGTGGTTGAGAGTCCGCCTGCCAATGCAGGGGACGCGGGTTCGTGCCCCTGTCCGGGAAGATGCCACATGCCGTGGAGCGGCTGGGCCCGTGAGCCATGGCCGCTGAGTCTGCGCGTCCGGAGCCTATGCTCCGCGGTGGGAGGGGCCACAACAATGAGAGGCCCGCGTACCTCAAAAAACAAAACAAAAGAGCTCAATTCTTGCTTAATTAGGGATACCACTCTCATCTCACCTCCAAAGGACCCCAATGTAATTTGAATGTCCCTAAGTCATCAAGCCTTCTGGGATTACCCTTTCCTTTTTTAGCCAAATAATATCCTTTTAGAAGCCATCGTACTAAAAAAAATGGTTACTTACTATGTGTCAGGCACTGTTATAAGCATGCTACATATATTAATCCTCACAGTGATCCTATGGCCCAGGTATTACTACTATTGCCATTTTACAGAGGTGGAAACAGGCACAGAGAGGTTAAGGGACTCCCCAGGGTCACACAGCTAGAAGTGTGGGAGTCTGGATTTGAACCCATGCAGTATGGCCCCTGAGCCTGTACACTGTCACTATCTTATGCTGCTTTGATGTTAATCTGTTGAAATAGAACCTAAAACTAGGAAAAATGTATTAAAACATTTTCAAATTTTGTTTCCTTAATTTCTTGTTTATCCTGTGTGCGTGTGTGTGTATGTGTGTGTGTTAACAAATGAACAGATACATATGTACACACAGATGTATATTTTCTTACTCTCTTTTCTTTCTACATTATGTGTAGGATACTAGAGACACTCTTTTGCAATTTGCTTTTCTCACTTAACTATGTACCCTGGAAATCACTCCTTACCCTTTCATAGAGATCTTCCTCATTCATTTTTACAGTTGCCTAATACTCCATTGTGTGAATGGACCATACATAGTTTATTCAACAAACACTCTCCTATTTATGGGCACTTAAGTTATTTCCAATATTTCAAAATCATAAACAATACTGCAATAAATATCCTTGTGCTGGTGTACTTTTGGTATTTTCAAGGTTGATTCCTAGAAGGGGGATTGCTGGGTCAAAATAAATACAGATATTTTTTGCTGGATGCTGTACAATTTTTCACCACAAGGTTTGTGCCAATGTATATTCCCACCAGCAGTGTATGAGGGTGCCTGCTTGCCCACAGCCTCACCAACAGAATATATTGTCAAACTTTAAAGTTTTCGCCGATCAGAGAGTTTAAAAACGGCATATTTTGCAACGTTGTGCAAAAAGCAACACTGGGAGGATAAACCAGAAACGCATGGGATTTGTAAGTGGGAATGGGGTGGAAAAGATGAGTATATGGTAGAGTGGAGGAGATGGAGGGGTGATTCTTTGAGTCCACCTTCTGTACACTTTTTGTACAGTTTTACATAGTTTTAACTCTAGAATCATGTAACATACTCACATGGGGAAGGGGATATTTAAAGAAAAGAACCCACATGACTTTTGAACACAGTAGTATGAGTATATACCCAGGCTAAAGGCAAAAAGAACCAGAAACAAATATTGAATTCTAGTTGGTAGATTTGTTTCGATAATTATATGAGTTAGCAATTCTGAAATTACTTTCAGAATTTGTTAAGTAAATATATACTCTGTGTATGTACTATACATATACATTTTATATAAAATTATATATGTACTATAATATATAATCAAAATTATATATGTATATATATAGAGATATGTATATGGAGATGTACATATTTGTATATACCTCCCTCTGTCACAGAAGGGAGATACAACTGTGGAAAAGGAAAAGGAAAAGATTAGAATGAACCTTATGGTACTGGATTGGAATCTGAGGTATTAAAATATTAAAAGAAGCTGTAAGGAAAGCATTACAGCTACAAAATGCAAACAAATCCTAAAGAACCGGGCAAATTTACCAATAATGGTTCATTTACTTTTCAATTACTTTTTGCTTCTACGTAGTGAAAAGCATTTGTATTTCACAGTAAGTTCTGTTTTCATCTTTTCATAGACTGAAGTGCCAGTAGATTGTTTCTAAAAGCAAAAGAAGTGGAGAAGGGCATGACTCTCACCCTTGCCAGCTTTGCTCAATGGGGTCACAGTTGTCCAGGTAATTGAAGCGAATGATATCAGTTGGATGTTTGTCAGAAGGTCGCCAGGGTGGGAGTTCTTTCTCCCCTGGGTGGTTCTTCTTTCTCAAAGAGGAAGAGGACCGGAAAGCTGATGAAGCGGACGGCTTTTCCTCTGGAGAACTGCTTGTAACTGGTTGAACATCAGCGATCACAAACCCATCTTTTGGAGGTGTCTAGAAGAAGAAAATTAATTATTTCTGTTCTCAAAATACTATAATAATAACAGAAGTAAAACAAAGAACACCATCATCACCATGATGGCAGTGATAATGGTGACAATGATTATAGCAGCCACCAACCCAGGACTACTTGCTATGTGCCAGGCACTGTCTCAGAAGTGTTCATGTGTTACTTTATTTAACCTTCACAATAACTCTAAAAGGTAATTGTAACTACTCCCATTTTACAGAAGAGGAAACTGAAATAGGATAAACTAATTAATTTGCTCATTACTACTACATAAGTATTGACCCAGGGTCAGAATTTGAATCCAGGACTATCCTGCTTCAAGTCCACACACTGAACGTCTCTATCCTGAACTGTCCCCTCTCCTACAATATCATTGTACAGTTTTCCACAACTGCAGTTAATTTATTCATACAAATATACACACTCTAAAAAAAAAGTACCCCAGCCCTAAGTATACCTAAAACACAGAGACAATTTCGATTATGTAGGGGTGGACTTCATAGATTTTATCAGTTATCAAAACTTCAGCCATTCGCAAAGAATAGTTCTGCTTTAATTGCCCAAAATGAAAGTCTATTTTTTGTGTATAAAATTCATAAGGTTTTTATGTGGTTGTAGCCTAAGGGAAGTGGTAGTGGTATGCTGAGAAGCCATTAAAGGTTTACTTTTTGTTCTTTAAGAGATTAGGGAAGCTTTGCTCAGTAAATTGGTTTGCTTGACTTGTTTGTGAAAATTAAAAAATTCCCCTGTCCCTCCAAGCAGAGTCAGTTAATTTCTTATCCTTGTTTCAACTGTTCTTTGTATATATTTCTATTACCAGATAGCACTTAGTATTCAATGTTGTAATTATTTGCTTCTCTGTGTCCTGGGCCACTAGACTAGGCTTCCAGAAAGCAGGGTTAAATACTGTTATGTATTTAATAAATATTTATTCATTTAGTGAGTGATTGCAATTAATAGAGTAAGAAGACATTTTACATTTATATAACTGATAGCTCATTACTGGTTTAGTATTCAATATTTTGTGCAGATCTCATTTTAAATGGACATTCAGGGAATTCCCTGGTGGCCCAATGGTTAGGACTCTGCGCTTTCACTGCCTAGGGCTCGGGTTCGATTCCTGGTCAGGCAACTAAAATCCCAAGCCACACAGCGCAGACAAAAAAAATAAAATAAAATAAAGTAAATAAAATGGACATTCATTTCATTTCTCTGAGTTCATACTGAATGAAATCTGTCTGTTTTTGCTGGAAGAGGTCTTGTTTAACACCACTGAGAATAAATAATACATGATAATAAAAAGCAATTTCAGGGGAGAAAATTTAGGCGTGCATGCTAGTAACTATATATAAATAAGCATCATTAATTCTGAAAAGTACACAATATTTGACCCATTAACAGAATAGGTAATAAAGAAAAACTGATGACTTTTCTGTTAAGTAAACAAAAATCTTGTTCCCTTTACCCAAAGTCTTTTTGAGAATTTTTAAAATCGTGAATGTTAAAAAAATTTTGAATGCTTTTGTTTGCATATATTGAAATGACCATACATCTTCTCTCTTTTATTCTGTGAATTACATGGATTGATTTTTGAATATTATGGGCCAACTTTATTCTCCTTGGATACATCCCACTTGGGCATCATTTATTATTCTTTTTTTATATATTACTGGATTTAATTTGCCAATATTTTTAATGGATTTTTATGTCTGTGTTCATGAGGGGTATTGGTCTGTGGTTTTGTTTTGTCTTCTTTTAAAGTCTTTATCTAGTTTTGGTACAAAGGTTATGAGTTGGGCAGTGTTCCCTCTTCCTCTATTTTCTGAAAGAGTTTATGTAGAATTGGTATTAAAATTGGTATATTAAAAAGTACTACCTACAGAAATTTAATACTAAGCAAAGATGTGGCAATTTTCTTGCATCAGAACTATTCATTATTTTAAAATATAGTTATGCATAAATATTTTGTGGAGAAAGAGTTATTGCTGAAGACGAAGCATTAAAGTCAGTATTATATATAATACTCAAAACCTTTCTTCAGGGGCTTCCCTGGCGGCGCAGTGCTTGAGAGCCCCCCTGCTGATGCAGGGGACACGGGTTCGTGCCCCGGTCGGGGAAGATCCCACATGCCGCGAAGCGGCTGGGCCTGTGAGCCATGGCCGCTGAGCCTGCGCGTTCGGAGCCTGTGCTCCGCAACGAGAGAAACCGCGACAGCGAGAGGCCCGCGTACCGCAAAAAAACACAAAAAAACAAACTTTTTTCATTCTACAATTTGGTTAATTACTTTTCTCTCCTCTGCCTCAGACCAGCCCATGCTTCAGCCATTGAATGCCATTTCCTGCCTACAATTGAGAACGAGAGTCAAGAAAAGCCTCATGGGGACTTCCCTGGTGGCGCAGTGGTTAAGAATCCACCTGCCAATGCAGGGACACGGGTTTGAGCCCTGGTCCAGGAAGATCCCACATGCCGCAGAGCAACTAAGTCTGTGCGCCACAATTACTGAGCCTGCGCTCTATAGTACGCGAGCCACAACTACTGAGCCTGCATGCCGCAACTACTGAAGTCTGTGCGCCTGGAGCCCGTGCTCCGCAACAAGAGAAGCCACCGCAATGAGAAGTCCACGCACGGCAATGAAGAGTAGCTCCCGCTCGTGGCAACTAGAGAAAGCCCGCGCGCAGCAACAAAGACCCAACGCAGCCAAAAATAAATAAATTTTTAAAAAAGAAAGAAAAGTCTTTTGATAAAAAAAAGTCATAGCTATTGTAATTTTTAAAATAACTTGTCTACCAGTTCAGTTTAAAAATTTCTTTTTTAAAGAAATCCTCATGGAGAACACCAATTATTGAACTCAGAAAGACTAGTTTTATCATTGCAATTATAACAATATTAATTATGCATAGTTTATTACTCTATTAAATGTAGATGGCTTCTTCTTCGAGCAAACAATAGAACGAAACCTAAATGAGCACGCTAAATAGTCAGCTCAGGAGCTGACTATTCATATTTCAAACGGATTCTTCAATTTGAAAAGGATTCACTGCAGCTTTTTTACAGAAAACCCCTGTGGTTTTAAAAATCATTAAAATTTTTTAATTTACACATAATTTTTCAGGAACTCATCTATGTACAAAACAATGCATAACTCTGTAAGTATATATTAGATCATGCCATAAAGAAAAAGCTCATAAAAATTTCCCATAAGTTACCTAATTAACTGTGACTACAAGAATGAACATAAACATTGGTTATGATGCATGCAAAACCACTAGAAAATATTATGCTCACATTATTTACTTTTTATGATTATATGTAAATGCTTTACATTGCTAGTTTCTAGGGTAAAAAAACTTTAACATACCCATTATGCCCTTCCCTAATTACTAATTTATTGCAAAACTCTTCTTTATAAATGATACAAAAATAAACTTCAGTTCGTCTGGTAGAATCATAGAAAATTTGGATCAGTTACATAAAGTGTGATGACCCATAGGTAATAAGGACTGCACACTCCCCCAGAATCCCAGTGTCAGAACTCTGTGGTATAGGCGCCAGAGACACAGAAATCCGGGAATCTGAAGAGTGAGGAGCTCCCAGTCCTAACCAGGGTGGAACTGTGGTTTAACAGTGTCAGGTGACAGTTCTCAACTCACATGGATACCTTGAAAAGCCATCAAGTTCTCAGAAAAGGAGAATTTTAAAGTCACATCAATAGTATATTTCCTTTGAGTCAACTGTCTTCCCCAACTTCAAGATTGATCATTTAGTCTTAGTTCTAGAATTCCTACATAGTGGATGTTTGTAATTTTGTTGCTTCTTTCCCCAAATTTACCTTGGGCTTGGTAACATGGAGTTCTTTCACCATTTGAATATAGTGTTTCTTCCATATACCCTGCTCAAAGGGAGTTGGAGAGAAATTGATGTACCAGTTAAACCGTAAACATTTGAGCATCCAGAGCTGATCCAGTTCAGTTAAGTTCTTCCAATGCCAGCTCACCTGGAAAAACAACACACACACACACACAAAAAAAACTATTCAGTTTACATGCTCACTTTTTCTAGGTTTTGAGCTGTCCCTTTCCTCCAGATCACAGTTTAGTTACCTACTGCCTGAAGTGCTGCCTAGCCAGGCAGAAGGATTTTTTTAATGTTAATTCAGACTTAGAATCAGAGTCAACTAATGTTTATTGAGCATCTATTAACCATTCTCATAGCAACCTAAGGAGGGAAGTATAATTATTATTCTCATATTTCAAATGAGGAAACTGAGGCTCAGATAGACTTTGGAACTTCCTAAAGGTTCCTGAAGGTCTCCATATGAAAGTTATATGAAAGTTACAGAAACTCCGGTTGGCACATTGCTTATTCTTTTCATGATATGCTTCCTTTTTTCCCTCCATTCTTATGATTTAACTAAATATAAATTTTATAAAGGGAACACCATTGCTAATACTATATTGGAGTGTCCTAAACAGCCTTTAAGTTTCAATAGAGAATTAAGTATTTGTTCTATACATTCCATTTCCATAGCTTTAGTGTCAATCCTACACATCCAGCAAATAGTGGAGGTGACCCTATTATGTGTAGTAGTACTTACAATAATTTACTCCAGGTTTTGAGTAAGTTTTGTTAGAAACTAGAGTCGAGTCCATAAATAAAGTTGAGACTAGGCATTCTATGTCTCTTATCAAGAGTTGCAAAGAGGACAGCTAACCTTCAAACTCAAATTTCATCCTTGGAAAACTGGCCTCTTTTTCAAGATTAACTAAATAATGAATAATGTTTGAGTGCCCCCCATATAAGCAGAACACTCTATAATGGAACTTGCTACCCATCCCCATCCATTTATCTATCCCTCTCTTCCTCCCTCCTTCCGTCCTATCATGTCTAGGATTGTTTTACGCGCTGAAGATGAGACGTGCAGGAGAGAGGCATGCCGGAGAGGGCACAATTAGAAGTAATGACATGTTCAGGAGCTGGAAGGAGGAAAAAGCTTAGAGGATCTGATAGAGCCCTGCGGGCAGAAACAGAAATCACATCTACTTTGTTCAACCAGACATGAAACTACACAGCCCTTAATCTCTGTATGGTTAGTTAACTCAATTCAATCGAGAGGTGGGGTTTGGGAAGGAGGGCATGGGGAGAAAAGTTGCTCAATTCTCACTCTCTTCCTCTGAAAAGAGGAAACTTAGATCTGGTTTAGGCCTGGGTATTTAAGTTGGGGGTCCCCCCACCGGGGTAAATAAAGTTTTCTTTTCGTTGTTTTTTGTTTTTTAAACTAAACAGGAATGAGGAGAAGGGTAGGTAAGAGCTTTCAAAACTATAAGACAGGGACTTCCCTGGTGGCGCAGTGGTTAAGAATCCGCCTGCCAATGCAGGGGACACAGGTTTGACCCCTGGTCCGGGAAGATCCCACATGCCAGGAGCAACGAAACCCGTGTGCCACAACTGCTGAGCCCACGCTCTAGAGCCAGCGAGCCACAACTACTGAGCCCACGTGCCGCAACTACTGAAGCCCGCGCACCTAGAGCCTGTGCTCCGCAACAAGAGAAGCCACCGCAATGAGAAGCCTGTGCACCGCAACGAAGAGTAGCCCCCACTCACTGCAACTAAAGAAAGCCTGCGTGCAGCAACGAAGACCCAATGCAGCCAAAAAAAAAAAAAAAAGTTAACAAAACAAAAAACTATAAAGCACCCCCCACCATATTTTTAAACAGCTCAAAGCTCATTTTGGTGCAATGACTTTACTGTTTACTTTAAATCTAGCTGAAGAACAACTGCCTCACAGTCAGTTCTGGGAATAAAATACGATGCTGAAATCTTGCAAGACTGACATATGGTGCACATAGATGAGAGGATTAGTTAATTTAAAATAACATCTCCCTGGAATGATAACATTCTCATTGTGAAACACTTGGAAAATTCTGAGAAGCTTGAAGGAAAACAATACCCATAACCCCATCAATCAGAGATGACCATTATTAACAACTTGGTAGAGTTCTTTTCCTTGCCATCTGTCTCCTAGGCATATACGAAACAAAACTGGGAAACTCTGTATACAATTTCAAATCATGTTTTCTTCATTTTACACATAATAAGCATCTCTGTTCTTCCAAAACATGTTTTCTAATGGCTGCATAGTAATTCATCATGTGACTGTATGATACTCTCCTATTATCGGGCACTTAAAATGCTATGTTGGAGACTTTCCTGATGGTGCAGTTGTTAACAATCTGCCTGCCAATGCAAGGGACACGGGTTCAAGCTCTGGACCGGGAAGATCCCACATGCTGCGGAGCAACAAAGCCTGTGTGCCACAACCACTGAGCCTGCGCTCTAGAGCCTGCGAGCCACAACCACTGAAGTCCACATGCCTAGAGCCCGTGCTCTGCAACAAAGAAAAGCCACTGCAATGAGAAGCCCGTGTACCGCAACGAACAGTAGCCCCTGCTCGCTGCAACTAGAGAAAGCCCAGGCGCGGCGACGAAGACCCAACACAGCCAAAAATAAATAAATAAATAAATAAATAAATAAATATTTTAAAAATGCTACGCTTTTTTTTTCCTTTTTCTTTTTAAATATTTATTTATTTATTTTCTTATTTGGTTGTGCCGGGTCTTAGTTGCGGCAGGTGGGCTCCTTAGTTGTGGCATGCATGTGGGATCTGGCTGCCTGACTGGAAATCGAACCTGGGCCCACTGCATTGGGAGCACGGAGTCTTAACCACTGCACCACCAGGGAAGTCCCGCTATGCTTTTTTTTTTTTGGCGGTACGCGGGCCTCTCACTGTTGTGGCCTCTCCCGTTGCAGAGCACAGGCTCTGGACGCGCAGGCGCTCAGCGGCCATGGCTCACGGGCCCAGCCGCTCCGCTGCATGTGGGATCCTCCCGGACCGGGGCACGAACCCGTGTCCCCTGCATCGGCAGGCGGACTCTCAACCACTGCGCCACCAGGGAAGCCCCCACTATGCTTTTTTTAAAAATTGTTTCATTTTTGGAATAAGTAATATGTGTACATTAATACTAAATTCAAAGATACCAAGGGGCACAAGGTAAAAAAGAAGTCTCTCTCATACCTGTCATTTAGCCACTCATTTCCCTCCCTGGATGTAACCATTGTTACCAGCTTCTTGTGTGTCATTCCAGAATATTAACAGATATGGATGTACTCTTATTTTTTCTTTCCAAAATGGTAGGACAACTCTGCACTTTTGCTTTTTTCACTGATATATTGTGGAGATGGTTGCAACCGGTCCCCTATTAGCAGACACTTCCATTGTTTTCCAACATTTTGCTACTACAAACTATGCTGCAATATTCTTACACAGACATAATTTTTGCATGTGTTGAAGTATGCCCATCAGACAAATTCCAAGAAGTGGAACTGCTGGGGCAAAGGGAATCTTTATTTAAAAATTGAATACTACAAATTGTTCTCCGTCATGGTTGCATCAATTTGTCTACCAACAATATATGAAAGTGCTTGTTTCCCCACACCTCCACCAATATAAAATAGTATCATTAAAAAAAATGACTCAATCCATCTGAGTCATGAAAGATGGTATGATAATGAGGCTAAACGTTTTACATATTTTAGAAATACCTGCTTTTCTTTCTGTAAACTACTTGTTCACTTCCTTAGCTCATTTTTCTGCTGGGTTTTTTTTTTCTTAATGTAGATTTATAGTAGTTCTTTAAAAAATAAGGAAATTAGCTCTTTGCTGGCCATATGTTTTTCTCCCTGTGTACTTTTTTTTTTTTTTTTTTTTTTGGCAGTACCATACGGCTTGCAGCAACTGAACCCTGACCAGGAACTGAACCCTGGGCCCTCGGCAGTGAAAGTATAGAGTCTTAGCCACTGGACCGCCAGGGAATTCCCTCTTGTTTACTCTTTGGATTTATTTATAGTGTTCTTTTCCATGGAGAAAATTTTAATTTTTATAGTCACAACTTAAAATCTGTTTTCTTTATTCTTATTTATAAAACATATATATACAAAATATATAAAATAAATAAAGATTTTAAGGTATATATTTTCTTTCGAGGCCCTGAATATTATAGAATACTCACAAAGGCCTCCTTCCCTATGTTTCCTTTGAGTACATTTTTGGCTTGCGGGATCTTAGTTCCCTGACCAGGGATGGAACCCGGGCCCTCGGCAGTGAAAGTGCAGAGTCCTAATCACTGGACCACCAGGGAATTCCCTCCTTTGAGTACTTTAATGGTTTCCTTTAATTTCATATCAGTCTTTTATCCTTCTAGAATTTTTTTCCAGATAGCTGTCCAATTGTCTCAACACCATTCATTGAATGATTCATATATCTCATTGCATTCATTTTCTTAAAAACTAAAGTTACCATGTTACACTTATGTGAATGCAAAGTAACAGGTAATTTCTGGTCTTACTAGACTATGAAAAGAATCAACAAAATGACTATCAGTTTTCTATCTTAAATAATATACTTTAATACACTATGGAATTACTTGCAAGAAAATAATGGTCAGATCCTTTCCCAACCTCACCCCTGTGAGCACATCTGCCCACTCTGAAGACTTTTTGTCTCATATTCTTTTGTAATTATTGCATTAGCACCTTATTTTAAGCTTTTCTATTTATGAATGGCCTGCACTCTACAGTTTAGGATTTTACTGTAGTTCTGTGCTGTGCAATATAAGACTGTCCTGCTGAACAATTACATACATGTGTATTTGTTTCCCCAGCTAGTTAATACTATTTTGTGGACACTTATTAGTGTCTTACACTTTTTCCCGCTCTTGAGCACTAAGTGCAGAGTCAGACACAAAGGAGATGAGGGTTAATTCAAACTGTGCAGACTAGTCATACTGAGCATCTCATCTACTTCTTGGTTTTGTGTATGTGCTGTTTTTTCTCTCAAGTTTCAGCGTTTTCTAGGCTGTCTTTACAAGATGCCATACACTGCTTCTTTGTCTTTACCTGTGCACAACGACAAAGGCTTCGGGGATCCAGGAAAGAAAAGATATATAAAGATAACACCCTTGGAAGCTTGGTAGTAAAATCCAGAGCTTCTGCTGGAATCTTTTCTTGAAGCTTTCGACAGCAGAACTTTTGCTGTGACAGGGAGCAGCGTTCTAACAGCCCTGTCAGGATTCTTCTCCTTTGAGAGTCTGTCCATTTGTCAAACTGGGGAAAAAAAGAAAAAGGAAAAGAAAACAAAAAAAGCTCCAGGTTTAGTCTGACACCAGAGATGCATTGTAAAAAGAAGAGATAAGAATGGCATAGAAAGTGAGTTTAGTAATTTATTCCTAATGAATAGCATGTATTTCTTTCCCTAACTAGTAAATTCCACGTTTTACCACTTATCTGTCCTTCCTCATGTTTGCGTGGGTGAACCCATGCAAGACTGGGGTGTGGACACAGAAGTGCACTTGACCTCAAAACTTGGAGTTACATAAAAACAGTAAGTTGAGAGCTGGCCATATTCATAAACTGAGAATAAATATACTTATAAAATACAGATTTTCCTCAACTTCTGATGGGGTTACGTCTCGATACACCCACCGTAAGTTGAAAATATCATGTTGAAAATGCATTTAATACACCTAACGTACCAAACATCCTAGCTTAGCCCAGCCTACCTTAAACGTGCTCAGAACACTTCCATGAGCCTACAGTTGGGCAAAATCATCTAACACAAAGCCTACTTTATAATAAAGTGTTGACTATCTCATGTAATTTATTGAATACTAGACTGAACGTGAAAAACAAAATGGTTGTCTGGGTACAGAAGGTTGTGAGTGTATTCGCTGTGTATCCTCATGATCGCGTGGCTGACTGGGAACTGTGGCTTGCTGGTTGCCCAGCATCATAAAAGAATATCCTACTGCACACAGCTAGCCTGAAAAAAAACCCCCAAATTTACAATTTTTAATATGGTTTCTGCAGAATGTCTATCATTTTTGCACCATCATAAAGCCGAAAATTCACTAAGTTGAATCACCTTAAGTCGGGACCGTCTGTACAACCTCAAGAGAAGACACTCGGGCAGCCTCTCTCCCCCAACCGTTTCTCTATTAACTCATTAGTGATTAAAACTCCAGGACAGGAAACAAACCTTTGTGTTCACAATCGGAGATAAGGAATAGCAAGCAAACATCCTGGAGAAGGGGAATATACAGGGTTAAAGTTCTACTAATATGTAAATGATTGATATGATTCCAAAGGAAAAGTTGATAGGGGGACCTGGGAAAAAAGTACCAGAGATAGGAAGTAGATGCCAAAGCCATCTGGGGCATGCCAAACAAAAGCTTTGGTTACTTCACAATTTTCTTCAGAGATAACCCCAAACCAGTCCCAAGATCAGTGACTGATCAGAGATAAGAACTTGAGGGCTGGCCAAAACCAAAAGAAAGCCTCTTAGGGGAACACCTAGCAGCTGAAGGGGCCATTACCAGAGTCTAAATCTCTTTTCTTCTTTGGGCCGTTAGAGAAGAGAAAACAGGGAAGTTTGGGGCCACTTGTATTTTGTATACTATTGCATTTAACATATAGAGGTTTACTAGTTATTATAAAGTAATCAGAATTTTATAATAAACTTTAGTTGTAATCATAAAATACATTGACCACCTAAAAAGGCAAATAAAGTAAAAATGTATTTTTTATAAGCCTTATGACAAGTCAACTTCGTTATAATCATAGGATGTATCTTTTTAATTAGTAGGAATACTTCTTCATTAAAACTATTCACTGTTACAGATCTATTCAGTGACCCACGAATCTCACTTTGGAGACTATAATTCATGCACAGGGGGTGGAGTTGGGGGGATGGGGAATCCTAAAATGAAAAAAAAAAAAACAAAACCAAAAACCTTAACTTACAAATACGTGAATAAAATGTATTCATGTGTGAGTGTTCCCAGATTTCTTCTACGTTTGTTTCTGCAAAGTCCATATTTCCACCTCCCACAAAATGAGACTTCTTTCCTTTGGGGTTGGATTATTAGAATGAATATAGAGAAGCCGGACCAGAATGGCCAGGGCCAGGGGAAGGATCGACCCAAGAAGCTGCTTTGATCTATAAAATAAAGAGCCAACGGGGAGGCATATGGAGATAGAAGAGCTGCAGGGCTTGGGCTTGTAGGGAGTTTGGGGGGTTCAGACTGTAATTGCCTCTGCAGCAGTTATAGAGTGTGAGAGAACTGGGGAATGAAGGAAGGAGATGTGGGAAGTATTGTTATGAGTTTTGAATTGGATCCCCTGTGATTTTTCTTTGAGAGACCAAATGAATATTGGTATTCATTTTTAAAATTACTTTTGGGCAGTGCTATGTGGCTCTGTAGAAACTGAGCTACGTGGGGACCCAGGATGATTATGCTTACAAAATAATTTTTATGGGATATCATTAGCACCTCAAGAAATCAGAAATAACCCCAAATGCCTAACAAGAGTAGATCAGCTCAGCAAACTAATATATCAGCATGATAGGAGAAAGTATGGCATTACAGATGGAAGGTGGATTTGGGAATGAGGCCATTTGAGTCTCACTAACAACCTCTTAATTTCTTCATTTACACATTAAGAATAATTATATCTAACTTGCAAGATTGTCGTGAGGATTAAATAAAATATGTATAAAATTCCTAATACGGTGCATGATTCGTAGTCATGGCAGTTAATATTATAAAATATCATAGTGATGTTAAAAATAATAAGTATGTGGGGTAAATCAATGTAAAAAGAATAGATATACAAACAATTAAATTACAAAGCATAAAATTACCACGTTTGTACATTGACAAGGATTTCGAATGACTGAGATTAGCTCAATTACTTTCATGGATGCCCACAAAAAGAGAATGAGCTCAGATTGAAGAACAAGTGATTTAGAATGAATATAAAAGAACATTAGGATTATAAAATGCTGAAGAAATCTATAAAAGAAAACATTAAAACATTTTCCTCTAGAGATTAAAAAGATCATTACATTGGTTCCTCATTTATTTCCCTGATTACAACAAAGATAATTTATATTTGGCTTTGATTGGTGTTCTTTGCCTCGAGGGATTTTCCTTTCTAATTGTGTTCATTTAGGCTAAAAGAAAACTAATTTGCATTCCTTGAACTCCTACCAATTGAAGGTGGGTAGGTGACTCAGAAGAATGCTTAACAGTTGGGGAAAATCCCTTTGGAATTTAAAAGGCGCTAGGAATAATCCCAAAAGTAAATAATCCATGGAAGAGTTAACTGTACAGGAATTTGGTAATCTCCCAGTATCTCTTTTTTTTAATTTTAATTTTTTAACCGAAGCTTAGTTGATTTGCAATGGTTTAGGTGTATAGCAAAGTGATTGTTATATATATATATATGTATATATTCTTTTTCAGATTCTTTTTCCATTATAGGTTATTACAAGATATTGAATATAGTTCCCTGTGCTATACAGTAGGTCCTTGTTGTTTACCTATTTTACATATGGTAGTGTGTAGCCATTCCAACATCCCTTGCATCACCTCTCAAGAAAAAAGAAAAGAGCCATAACATTGTAGCCAGGGATCTAATGTGTGAGACTGGGGAGCAGCTAGGGTCACTTTCCTATCCTGGTAGGTACCTCACTTCACAGTTAGTTCCTTTTTAACGTTATATATTATATGACACTATGCTATATTATATTATGCTATACTATCTTATATCATATTATATTTTATAATTATTTTTACTGCCTTTTTATAGGCCTTTCTTGACAATAGAATTGTGAAAATCCTATTTTCAGAGTAGCTGTTACAACGATTCTTGCTGCACTTTCAGGAAGTGAGGACAGTTGCTAGAGTGTCAGCGCCACTCATCTTACACCCAATAGCAAGGAAAGTTCCCGGGGAGTGAGGGGCAAGATGAAGACAGAGGCTTGTTATTTTTTGCTTACTGGTTATATTATCTTAATCTGCTTGAGTTTCTGAATCTTATTATCAAACACTTAATTTCACAATAAAAACATGAATACATTATTGTTTTAAAAGTTTCAAATAGGTACTTGAAGAATTAAACATGAAAATCCTCTTTATTCCTTCCCATCAAATCTCACTCCATTCCCCAGTAATAACCACTGTTTACAGTTTGACGTTCATGCGTTTCTATCCATTTATATATACATACAGCCATCAATAGGGAAGCAGTTGAAACAACAAGGTCCTATTGTATAGCACAGGGGACCAATACCCTGTGATAAACCATAATGGAAAAGAATATATATATGTATAACTGAATCACTCTGTTGTACAGCAGATTAATACAACATTGTAAATCAACTATACGTCAGTAAAATTAAAAAAAAATAGAGGGGCTTCTCTGGTGGCACAGTGGTTAAGAATCTGCCTGACAATGCAGGGGACATGGGTTTGAACCCTGGTCCGGGAAGATCCCACATGCTGCAGAGCAACTAAGCCTGTGCGCCACAACTACTGAGCCTGCACTCTAGAGCCTGTGAGCCATAACTACTGAACCTGCATGCCACAACTACTGAGGCCTGCGCGCCTAGAGCCCGTGCTCTGCAACAAGAGAAGCCACCACGATGAGAAGCCCGTGCACTGCAACGAAGAGTAGCCCCCGCTCACCACAACTAGAGAAAGCCCACACACAGCAACGAAGACCCAAAGCAGCCAAAAATAAATAATTAAATAAATAAACTTATTTTAAAAAAAAATAGGGAAGCAGTTAAATAAATTAGAGTATACCCACCCCATGGAATACTACACAACAATTTTAAAAACAAACGAAATATAGCCATAAACATCCAGATATGCAATGAACTTCAGAGCATGATATTTTCTCCAGTCATTCATAGAAGTACACATATGCCATGATCTATTTATTCAATATACTACTGATACCATTTAGGTTGTTTCCAACACACACACACACACACACACACACACACACACAAACACACACGTGCCTACACACACTGCAATATTCTTGGGCACGTTTTTTCATGTCCCATGTGAATATTTCTCTAGTCCAGATAAACAGAAGTGGAATTATAGGTTCAAAGATTCTGCATTTAAAATTTTAATAGATCCTGTCAAATTGTCTTTAAAAAGTCTTTATTATTTTACATTCCCTCTAATTGTGTTTTAAGCATATCCTACTATTCCCCAATGAATGCTTACTTACATTGGATATTATTTATCTCTTCAATTTTTGCCCCATAGACCAAGAGAGGGGTTGGGAATCTCATTATTTTAATTTGCATTTCTCTAATTTTAGTAAAAAAGAACATAGTTTCCATGTTTATTGGCCACATATATTTTTGTGTATTTCTCATTCTTCTATTGGCCCATTATTCTGTAGGGGTATTTGTATTTTTCTTATTGATTTGTAGTAACTTTATATATCTCAGCTATTAATCTTTTTTCAATTTTTTTATTGACATGTAGTTGATTTACAATATTGTGCCAATCTCTGCTGTACAGCAAAGTGACTCAGTTATAGACATATATACATTCTTTTTTATATTCTTTTCCATTATGGTTTATCACAGGATACTGTATATCATTCCCTGTGCTATACATTAGGACCTTGTGGTTTATCTATTCTAAATGTAATAGTTTGCATCTACCAACCCCAAACTTTCAGTCGATCCCTCTCCCTCCCCCGCCTCCCTTGGCAACCACAAGTCTGTTCTCTATGTCTCTGAGTATGTTTCTGTTTTGTAGGTAGATTCATTTGTGCCATACTTTAGATTCCACATATAAGTGATATCATATGGTATTTGTCTTTCCCTTTCTGACTGAGAAGTATACTTTAAATAGTTACCCATTTTCCAAGCAGAGCTCTTCTTTCTTCAAATACCTACAATAAATAAAAAAAGAATGGAATGATTTCATATTTCACGGTTCAAAATACCCATTACAAAAAAGACATCATTAAAGTATCAATAAATATTGACAGGCTTTTCATTATATCTACTGAGTATAAAACAGATTTTGTACCTGAAAAGGTACTTTACTTATATTTTTTAAATATTTATTTTATGTATTTATTTGGCTGTACCAGGTCTTAGTTACGGCATACGGGATCTTCGTTGCCGCGTGCAGGACCTTTTCTTTCTTTCTTTTTTTTTTTTTTAGTTGCGGCATGTGGGATCTTTTTTTAGTTGCCACATGCAGGATCTAGTTCCCTGACCAGGGATTGAACCCAGGCCCCTTGCATTGGGAGTGAGGACTCTTAGCCACTGGACCACTGGGGAAATACCTTTACTTATTTTTAACTTGGGCAAAGTTTCTTTTTTCTCAGTTTCTCCATGTGAAATAATTCATCTTAAAGAAGAAATAATTTTTTAAAGGCAAGAAATAAGAAAAGCTGGGAATTCCCTGGCAGTCCAGTGGTTGGAACTGCGCGCTTCCACTGCAGGGGGCACAGGGGGCACAAGTTCAATCCCTGCCTGGGGAGTAAGATCACACAAGCCACTCGGCATGGCCAAAAAAAAAAAAAGAAATAAGAATGGAATTGTGAAGTGAAATCATTTTTGGAATTTGAAAGGAGATGAAAAAACTGACAAAGGAAAAATAGGAAAATGGAGAACCTCCCCCAAATATTTCAGCATCAATAGTATAAGAACCTGTGAAATTTATGAGTGAGTGGCTCTGTTTTTATATTTCCATGAGTTCACATATCAGGGGGGTGTACATGACTTATATGTTTGTAGGATTAGAAACTTGCATATGTGTGCCTCTGGGCTTACAGCTCAGTGTTTATCTGTATAGGTTTGTCGTTATATACTATTTAGGATAGAAACCATGTCTCAGTCACCTTGACTTCTCCATTGCAGAGTGCTGTACAGGACATATTACAGGGACTCATGTTTGCCGGACTAAATGAATGTGATCGTGAGAAATGAATATCCTTATGGATGTATCGGTACAATGTGAGTGTATTTCTAAACTGGTTTTTCTGAGCATCAGTCATTTGTATATTTGAATGAGTGAGGAAGGGACAACTAATGTGAGAATGTTTGTCAGAGGAGGGAGTTCTGGGGAGAGGAAGCAAGAGACAGCAGTGAACAGATGTGAATGTCTCTCTCACTCCTACACTACACCCTCTGTCAGCTTTCAAAATTGGGCCTGATGTTTTTCCCTTCCTCTTGGCACTGTCTAAATTCTCTCGCACTGTTAAGATCATTCCTATTTGGAAAGTAGCTCAGGCCTATTTCTTCCCTTTTGTGGAGGAGGATGAGGCGCTGGCTTCATTCTTCCAACAGATATGTTTTCCTTCCTTTTTCAGACTCTCAAACCCTACTTTCAAAGGGCATACGACATGGAGATTGAAATAACTGGTTCAACAACAACCTCAAGGCCTGTAAAATGGCATCTTTGCTACTAACCACAGAACCTCATACATCACAGGCAGACACTTTTTATACTTTAGAGAAGAAGAAAAAGAATACCATTCTCCCTTTCCCCCTAATTAACTGCCACCTGGGCTACTAGGACCCTCAAATAACGGCAACAGATAAACTCAGAATTTCTAAATGAAAATAGAATTGCAGACTTCCCTGGTGGTCCAGTGGTTAAGACTCTGCACTTCCACTGCAAGGGGAAGCGGGTTTGATCCCTCATTGGGGAATTGAGGTCCCACATGCCCCAGGCGCGGCCAAAACAACAAAACAAAACAACAACAACAACAACAAAAATAGAAGAGAACCTATAGAATACGGAAGATTGAAAAATCAGGATTCAAATATTTCCTGAACCCTTCTCTTGTGTCTAACCAAATCCTATCAATCATCTAATTGCCAGCCCAAGTCCCCGGCACCAGCACGTTTCCGGCACCCGCTCACCTCACTCCTCCCAACTCCTCCTCCACTTGCAGCCCATGCTCCACCTGGACTTCCTAGGGTTTGCTATTGCCTGACAGGTGATTCTGTTCATTTTATCTTCTCATGTAGATTACAACCACTTTCCCTTATATGCTCCATAGGCTCCACAGCAGGCTCTCAACAAACACCTGCTGATGAAACAACAACAAAAGTTTCAGACGTCGTAGAATTTTAGAGCTAAAAGGAATCCTAAGATCTTTTTGTTCAATTCCCTGATTTTAGAGGGGATAAGCAGAGGCCCAAAGAGTTAATCATTGGTTCCAGACTGTCTGTTCAGCTCAACTCTATACTTGGTTCCCCACTAGATCCCTGGTCTTCCCTGTCCCGACCTCCAGCCCTACGTTCTCCCTTTTTTTTTTAAAGCTTATATTTAGTTGGACAGATTGATACATGTTTTATTTATTTATTTATTTTTACAACTTATTTGGCTGTGCCGTGTCTTATTTGTGGCATGCGGGATCTTTGTTGCGGCATGTGGGATCTCTAGTTGTGGCACGTGGGATTTTTTGTTGCAGCATGTGGAATCTAGTTCCCTGACCAGGGATCGAAACTG
Organism: Hyperoodon ampullatus; assembly: GCF_949752795.1. NCBI lineage: Eukaryota > Metazoa > Chordata > Mammalia > Artiodactyla > Ziphiidae > Hyperoodon > Hyperoodon ampullatus. The sequence goes on from NC_136919.1 coordinate 118,388,492, forward strand.
GGCCCCCTGTATTGGGAGTGTGGAGTGTTAATCACTGGACCACCAGGGAAGTCCCACCCCTGTATTCTCAGTGAACCGCTGCTCACACTTTGGCCTGACAGTGGGAAGAAAAAAATATTAGGTCCCAAGACCACAACCTCCTTTCAAAAGGAGGTTGGGATGACCATCGTGGTGTCCAATGGTAACAGGGGGCATTGGAAAGAAAGGGGCACCGACTTGAAGGGGAGAGGAGAGTCACCAAGAAGGTGGCAGGAAACAAACAGGGTGGGAGGTGGAGTGTTTAGAGAGCCAACAACCAAGTCGAAGCAGGATCCAAGCAAATCCAGTTCTTTACCAAAAGGCATTTAGACCCAAGTGGAAACTGATGGGAGTAAAGGGGGAGAGGAGAAACACTAGACAAACTCAGATCCAGTTCTGACTCTGCTCTTGACAAGAAATATAATTTGGGACAAATTATGTAATTGTCAGGTCCTCAGTCAGACTCAGAATCATGTATTCTCTGGTTTGGAGCAAGTCTTCATTCCAAGGATTTGCAATCAGGTGTTTCATCTTTAAGAGCTAGGAAGGGGGTGGAGGGATACATTAGGAGTTTGGGATTAACATATACACACTAATCTATATAAAATACATACCCGACAAGGACCTACTGTATACCACTGGGAACTACACTCAATATTTTGTAATAACCTGTAAGGGAAAAGAATCTGAAAAAGAATATATATATATAGTTGTATAACTGAATCAGCTGGCTGTACACCTGAAACTAATACAGCATTGTAAATCAACTATGCTTCAATTAAAAAAAGAGCTGGGAAATGTATCGCTTCAAGTGGAAACGTTAAAGTGGGTCTTCTTTCCTTGCAAAATGCTGTAGTCTGTTTACATCACAGTTTACTCAGAGCCTGCTGTTAAGTCAAAATCCCACGGTTGTTATTTTAGTCTGTTGACACTGCAGTTGCATATTTTACCATATGACATCATTAAAGTTAGGAATAAGACATTTCGGGGCTCCTAAATTATGACAGATGTATGGTAGTTAGGTGCTTTTTCTCAGAACACCCTTTTAATATGCACTGTACTACATGTGTGAACCATGCCCAAAAAGAAATGTTGATCATTTTCCATTAAAACACTGGAAGGCAAAGAAATACATACTTTTAAAACATTCCTGGGCTTCCCTGGTGGCGCAGTGGTTGAGAGTCCGCCTGCTGATGCAGGGGACACGTGTTCATGCCCTGGTCCGGGAAGATCCCACATGCCGCGGAGCGGCTGGGCCCGTGAGCCATGGCCGCTGGGCCTGAGCGTCCGGAGCCTGTGCTCCACAACAGGAGAGGCCACAACAGTGAGAGGCCCGCGTATCGCAAAAAAAAAAAAAAAAAAAAAAAAATTCCTTCTCTCAAAGTTCACAATGCCTGAATTATTTTATAATCTGTTATATTTGCCTAAACTGATGATGCTGTTTTTTTTAGGTGTTTACATTTGAATTCAATCTCTATGCTTAAAGCCTGCTGTGAAGTTAAAACCCTGTGACTTTCAGTCTGAGACAGTTATGTATTTCACATTTTACTACAGGGTAGAAAAAAGGCAAAATTAAAAACCAAAAACAGAACCTCAAAATTATGCTGATCATTGGTGACAAACGCCCTGTTTTAGAAATACAGAGTAGCCCTTGAAGTTATTGTATGGACACCTTCTGCCGAGCTGTATCCTTGGCCATCTATTTTTAATCCTTTTCACACAGTCAGAATGTTAGATCTGGAAGAGACTTTTGAGGTCATCTGACCCAACCCACTCATTTTCCAAAGGAAGGTAGTAAAGACCAGAGATGTAAATGACTCACTGAAGTCAAGCAGGAGGTTATTAGTACAGCTGATCTGGAACCTGTGTTTTCAATTCTCAGAGTTTTTGTTCTTTGTTTGCTTTTATTTATATTTGTTTTTTAAATTGTTTTAAAATTTGAAATATTATTGCACTGTATAAAGTAAAAACCAAAAACTCTTCTAACAGACCTCCCTCCCACCTTCCCATGCCATCCAACTCTTTGGGGGAAACCACTATTAATAGTTTGGTATATACATATCCAAATTCCATGGGTGTGTCTATGTACATTAATACAGAGACATATGGGTATATACACATGCCAAGATTTAAAAAAAAATTTTTTTGGCCACACCCTGGCATGTGGGATCTTAGTTCCCCAAACAGGGATCGAACCCACGCCCCCTGCAGTGGAAGTCCCCCAAGATTTTTTTTTTTTTTTTTTTTTTGCGGTGCACAGGCCTCTCACTGTTGTGGCCTCTCCCGTTGCGGAGCACAGGCTCCGGACGCGCAGGCTCAGTGGCCATGGCTCACGGGCCCAGCCGCTCCGCGGTATGAGGGATCTTCCCGGACCAGGGCATGAACCCGTGTCCCCTGCATCGGCAGGCGGACTCCCAACCACTGCGCCACCAAGGAAGCCCCCCAAAGATTTTTAAAAATAATTTTACTCCAAACTAGAACCTAACTAAACCACAATAAAACAATTTTGGAATAAAATGGGAGTTCTGAACAACAAAATAAATATCATCTTTAGAAATTATCATGAAATTTGACAAAAGCTCTTCAGGAACCAAGATAAGGCTGTGTCGTGCTTGCTATGATGCGCGGCCCAGATCCCCCTCCAGGATTGAAGTATTCCCCTCAGCTGTTGGGAGTGCTGCTGGCTGACAGCCATGAGCTGGAGAGATCTGCCCTGACCGAGATCCCATCCACTGAATGCTCAGTGTGGAAGTGTAAGGGCCAGGCCCCCTGATGCGATGCAAGACTCAAGGATCTTCGGGGTGTCCTACAGGGTCCATGGAGGCCTTGTTGCAACTGCCTGACAGCCCAGCTCCTTCCTCTGCCCTAAATCTACATCCTGTTCTTCCCTCCCCACACCTCCCCAGGTACTGATCCTGAGAGCCTTCCCCCATCAACGCCCTACATGCCAACCTCAGAGTCTGCTTCTCCAGAAACCCAACCTGCAACAGGCAATCAGACAATCAGACAATCAAGATACTTTTTCTCCATGGCTGCTAAATCGATGAAGACTTCTCATGTTTCAAAGAAAATTTCTGAAAATCAAGACATCCAACGAATATGTATTTCAATTCAAGTCACTTTTTCACGTGCGTAAAACCTTTACAATTCTACGAGAAGACATATTTCAAAACTAAACACTGAAGTTTCTGGGGGCAGAAAGCAGAGAAGCTGCTATATAAACTGTTGGAGAACTAAGAGCATTGCAAACAGGTGCTCAATAAATAATTGTTGAGCTGAATTAAAAAAGACTGTCAATAGACTTGCTTGTTGCTCATGGCTGGATGAAGGCTGGATTTCTCTCTTTCTCTGCTTCTCCTTTTGTTTCTCCTGGTGCCTCCTTTTTTTTTTTCTATTTCTCGATCTCCTTTCCTCACTTCCTTTACCTTTTTCCTTTCCAGTATCTCTCCCTTTTACTTCTCAGTATTCCGATCGCTATGTTGGTTCCTCTGTCTCTCTCCCAAATTTGCTCACGTTCTGCATCAAATGAGTAGAAACAGGAAAGTCCTGGGCAGAAGGGGTCAGGATGGATGCTCCAGCTTTGCCAGAGCGATTAGCATATCTGTTAGTTCAGAGAGGCAAAGGGTCACATCCAGGCTAAGGAAGGAGAGACGTGGGGACAAGAGGGTCAGAATCAATGAAGGAGGTCTCAGGGAGTACAGGTGACCTCTGACTCCATTCCTTGTGCTTCAGGAAACACATCAGGCTCTGGAGATGCAGAGAGAAAAGACAGAATCGCAACCCTTAACGCACTAGAGTCGGGACTTCCCTGGTGGTCCAGTGGTTAAGACTCCATGCTCCCAATGCAAGGGGCACGGGTTTGATCCCTGGTTGGGGAACTAAGATCCCGCAGGCCGCACGGCACGGCCTAAAAAAAAAAAAAGAAAAATCCTATAAAAACACATTAGAGTCAAGTGGAGAAGTTGGTAAATGGTGATGAGAGGAAAGACAAGCAAGGGGGATTAGGCTTCCCCAAGAAATGACATTTCAGGTAACTCTTACAGGAGGCCATGAGGAGGGCACTACAAAGGCGTGGAGGGGATGAGAGAGCTTGGCCCAGATGTAGGATGAGAGCAGGCAGAGGCAGGGCTTGAACTGCGATGCTGGTTGAGTCAACTCATGAAGGGTCCTCAGCGCTGTGTGGGGCGGGGGTTGGAATTTACCCTTTGGAGCAGCGTGTTACCAGTCTTACTTCATAGGATTAGTTTGGTACTTTAGAAAGATCATTCTGGGATCAGAAGAGAGGATGGATTGCTAGGGACAGAGGCAGTGAAACCGGTTGGGGGGGTTACTACAATGTGCCAGGCAAAGGGTGACGAGGGCGTGAACTGAGAACGTGGAGCTGGAGGTACCCAGTGAAAGGAGAAAAGGGGTCCGGATGAAGAGACCTAGGAGGAAGACTCAGAGAGCTTCAAAACGAATTGGATGTGGGAGTGAGCGGGAGCACTGGTAGACACTCCTTCCTGAGCTTCTCATCTCCTAAATATCTGGAAATACCAGGAGTGCAAGGTCCTGACTGCCCTTTTCTTGGGCCATTACTGCAGGCTGTGCTGGCAGCAAGGAACCTGGAGGGGTGAGGTACTAACTCCCTTTAGAACCAAGAGCAGCCTTGCTAATGCTCAGTATGAAAGCAGTGGATTCCCTGGACTCCTTGTTCCTCAGCTGTGGTGCAAACCCACTGTGTGTGTAGTATTTATCTTGGTCTCTGCGTCACCCCTGTGGCACAAGGTGGGCCAGGAGAACCTGTGCAAACATGATGCTCACGCCCCTTGCTGCACTGTAAGAAAGTTCTTTGTCTCTGACCCAAACATCTCATGTCTTCTACTGTGAAACAGTAGTGACTTTGCCATAAGTTACAGGCTAAGTTATTAGCTTGTAAGTTGGGGAAAACCAAACCCTGGACCCAAGAGGGAGACGGAAGATTTCCAGCTTGAGTGATTTGGTGTAAAGTGATGACCTTCCTTAGGGGGAGGAAGTGGTGTGTAGGAGCAAGATAATGAGGTCAGTTTTATTGATGTTGATTGTAATTTGCTGTCAACTAGATATGGTCCTTGTATATAAGTATTGATATAGGAGCTCACAGACCTGTTGGAAATTCTGCCCCTAATTGAAGCAGGAGTAGAAATCCCCAGAGGTTGGCAATCTCACATGCCCGCATGATACCCAGCTGTCCACACTTGCAATGCTTTTTCTGGTGTATTCTGCTGGCACCTCCCCAGAATGCAGGAGGCAAATAAACTTCTTAGGAGAATCCAAGTAATGTGAGTAATCAGCTGACACTGACTCATTTTATTTACTTGGTTAAATGTACAGCATTATCCAGTCACCTCAACTCTAGCAAGAAAACCTATTTTGGGGGGAACTCCTCACACATCACCCCCTCCTCTCTCATTTCCGGTGGTTCCTGCAAAGAACCAGCGATAGAAGGGAAAAGGCATTTGGGGTGAGAGAGAGGAGGAGGGACAGTGGAGGAAAGAGCCAATCTAAGACCTTTCCTTCTAGGCAGGAGCTCTGTGTCTACTGCCAACCCCGGCCATGTAGCAAGTGTTCAGTTAAAGTTTCTGAAAAAGTCCTTCATTTTGTTTTTTCATCCATTACACAGTCCTAAACAATTAATGTTTATATTTTGATAACCAAGATTTTAATACTTTTTTTTCTTTAAGGCATGAACCCAACTGATAAAATAGCTCTTATCACTTACCCGGTTATTCAAAAGCTGATGGTTTAGGGGTGTCCAGCTACTCATCTTTGTCTGCATTTTGGGACCACCTATGTTTTTTGGAGGTGCAAATGCCATCATGAAATAACTGGATATTCTTCCATAAGAAAAACTATACCTGTAGAAGAAATGAATCATATAATCTTCAGAATACTAAAAATACTAATAACATAATCTTTTAGTACGTTGGGACCAGGGAATGGGAGGGATAACGTTTATTGGGAACATTTTATATGTCAGGAACTTTTATGTTTGCTCAATTAAAACTCATAACAGGGCTTCCCTAGTGGTGCAGTGGTTAAGAATCCGCCTGCCAATGCAGGGGACACGAGTTCAAGCCCTGGGCCGGGAAGATCCCACATGCCACGGAGCAACTAAGCCCATGTGCCACAACTACTAAGCCTGTGCTCCAGAGACCGTGAGTCACAACTACTGAAGCCTGCGTGCCACAACTACTGAAGCTCGCATGCCTAGAGCCCATGCTCCACAACAAGAGAAGCCACTGCAATGAGAAGTCCGCACACTGCAACAAAGATTGCTCCCGCTCGCCGCAACTAGAGAAAATCTGCGCACAGCAAGGAAGACCCAACGCAGCCAAAAACAAACAAACAAACAAACAAACTCATAACAATCTGGTGAGGTGGTGGGTTTTAGCTCATTTTACAAATGAAGAAAATGAGGCTCACTGAAATAACACTCTCTGCCCAAATTTATACAGACAGTAAGCGGAGAACTGGAAATCAGACCCAGGTCTATTTAACTCTGCTTGATTTTCATTGAACCATGGGGGGAAATCCAGAATCACTCCTAGCTAAGAACATACCATATTGGCCAGAAAGAAGAAGTATTTATAAAATCACAGTGCAATATAAAAACACTTCATCTTTGTCCCTTGTGACCTTCCTCCTCCCCTCTTATCTTTCTGACATCTAGGTAACAAGGGTTCTAGCTTGATACCATATTTAAGAGGTAGAATGTTACAACAGACAAAGCCAAGACTTTGGATACAGACAGATTTGGGTTTAATGGGGGAAATGTGCTGTTTTTAGATGTCCAGTACTAAATATGTCTTCCTTCATTTGATTAAAGCACTCTAGTTTCCATTAGGAGTTACTTTTCCCTCATTATTTAGAGTCTGCTGTGTTGGTTAATCAAGGTGGCCTCCCTTTCCCCAGTCATGAGACCAAGCTAGGCCAGTTTACTTTTTTTTTTTTTTTTTTGGGCTGTACCACTCAGCTTGTGGGATCTTAGTTCTCTGACCAGGGATTGAACCCAGGCCCACAGCAGTGAAAGAGCCAAGTCCTAATCACCTGACCTGCCAGGGAATTCCCCTAGGCCAGTTTACTGATGCTGGCTTAGCCTTACTTTACAGCTGAGGTGGTCATTCAAAGTACCACAGGTGCTCTGACAGACTAATAAGCTGTTATTGCTGCCTCAACCTTCGGAAGCCCCTTGTCCTTTCTTACTCATTTTGTAAGCCAGCTGATACAATAAATCAATCTCCTCTTTAGCTTCCATTAGCTAGAATCTATTTCTGTTGTTTGCAACCAAAACTTTTTACCTTATACAGTTTAGATCCTGCTTCTAAAACTAACTAGCTGTGTAACTCTTTGCAAGTTATTTAATCCATCTCAGGTGAAAAATATTTAAAGCAGACTGATGGTATTTTCAGTATGTATCCTCAGTGTTTCTGCTTATTTGTGCTTTTCTTCCTCTCTGTAGGTAGGTTTCATATCCAAGGAAGTGGTGCTGAGTGAGGGGGCTAGGACTTAACTTGCCTGCCTCATCTCTGGGCTCCGAAAATTACAGCAACAAATACTGGACAGCTCTTTAAAAAAAAAAAATCACTAGTTTTTAGCTGATAGAGGATTCTCCAAATGCTAGATCTGAAATTTTGAGGCTCTCACTTGACATGTAATATTCTCTCTCAGGTTTAAGTTAGAGCTGAAGATATAGCCAATGTTTTAAAATCTCAGGGTTTTAAACAGTAGACAGTATCTTCCTACAGTTTTTTGCTGTCACCACTCCACTGGCATAAGGGGGAATAAGGGGGCTCAGATCAGTCCTTATATTCTTAGCTCCAAACAGCTATGTTGCAAAAGGTGTAAGAAATTATTTCATTACAGTATTATTGATTGGCAGCTATAAAAGTACACGTGAGCAGGCAAATTATAGGTACAAAGCATGGTCACTGAATCTAGATCTGCCCAGTTAAAAATCACATATTTCTTTTTTGTTATTGTTATTTATTCATGTTTGACCTTTCTTCTCTTTAAACCAATTGGTTTTTTCTTTGTTTTATTTTAAATTTTTATTTATTTATTTATTTTGGCCACTCTGTGCAGCTTGTGGTATCTTAGTTCCCCGACCAGGGATTAAACCCAGGCCCTCGCAGTGGTTAAGAATCCACCTACCAATGCAGGGGACACGGGTTCGATCCCTGGTCCGGGAAGATCCCACATGCCGTGGAGCAACTAAGCCCGTGCACCACAACTACTGAGCCCATGTGCTGCAACTACTGAAGCCCACGTGCCTAGAGCCAGTGCTCCACAACAAGAGAAGCCACTGCAATAAGAAGCCTGTGCACCACAACGAAGAGTAGCCCCCCCTCGCCGCAGCTAGAGAAAGCCCACACTCAGCAACGAAGACCCAATGCCACCAAAAATAAATAAAATTTAAAAAAAAATTCTATAAACCCAGGCCCTTGGCAGTGAAAGTGCGGAGCGCTAACCACTGGACTACCAGGGAATTCCCTAAACCGATTGTTTTCAATCTGTTTTTTCAGGGCCATAAAACTCTTTGAGAATATGATGAAAACTCCTGCTGTAAGCTGAGAAACTCTCTCTTTCCAGTTTGTGTAGGAAACAATCTGACTGATTCTAGGCACAATTTCTGATTAGGACAAAGTAGCTTTTCTAGGGCCTCCCCAAGGCCTTACACTGGTTGTTTTCTTTTTCCTGGGTCCTCAGAGCTAGAAATTATTTGAATTAGGCTTTCTTCAAATCAACTTGAGGAAAGTTTGATTTTCAGGAGTTGGGCCAGGCTGGGAGAAAGAGCCCTCTTGGTAATAGTCTTGCTGAAGCAGGCAAATGGAGGTGCCCTGCTCTGTCTTTTGTCATTATCTTTTTACAGTTTTTCCTCCTCCATCCATTCTAGAAGATGGGCACCGTGCGTGCATATTTGCATGCCCACACCAGTTCACAGTATAGACCACTCAGACACTTTTCTACAACATACATAAAAATAACAAGACAAAGCAAGTTGTCTTCCCCCCTTCAACATACAAAGCTTGCTGTTGCTGTTTTATGACCTCTTTCCCCCTTAATGGCTGTCGTTGAATGTTCATCTTTAATTTTACTTTGGATAAAAAGGAAGAAAAAGGGCTTATGGTCCTTGCCCCCAATGTGTGGTTCTAGTTCCATGTTTAAAGGCAAAGATAGGTCCTCTGGTAAAGTTCCAGCGGCCACGTACCTCCAATCCCATCTTCTAAGCCATTCTTCACACTGTCACCATTATTCAACTTCACTAAGGACCTTATTAGGCCTGTATTGGAGGTACAAAGACAAGAGTCTTGGCTATAATGGAGCTAAAAGTCTACTGCTAGAGAGGTTTCTTTTTTTGTTTGTTGTTTTTTTGCCAAATAAAAAGGTATATATTTAAGGTATACAACGTGATGTTTTAATACATGTATACATTGTAAAATGCTTACCACAATCAAACTATTTAACATATCCATCACCTCCCATAGTTACCGTTTGTGTGTGTGTGTGTGTGATGGGAATACTTGAGATCTACTCGTTTGGCAAATTTCAAGCATACATTATTATTAACTATAGTCACAATGCTGTAGATAGGGTCTCTAGAACTCATTCATTTTATAACCAGAGGTTTGCACCCTTTGATCAATATCTCCCCATTTCCCCACCCCCCAACCTTTGCTAATCACCACTCTCCTTGGGAGGTATCTTTTAAAAATACCTGTCATTTTTCAGCTCAAAAACCTTCAGAGGCTTGATAATGGCTACAGAATATCCAGGCTTCTTAGCATGCAAATCTAGGTCCACTATGAACTTACCTCCACTTACCTTTTCAGCCTCATCCTCCTTTCTCACCCTTCATGCACTATCTGCCCAGACACATTGAACTTCAGATCAGAGAACATGGTACAAAACGGATGCTTCTTTGCTTATGTGGTTTTCTGACACTGCTCACCTGAATCCTAATCTCAGTAATACGTAATGGGTGCTCAATAAATATTTGTTAAGTCAATTGAATGAATGAATACAACAGTAGAGGAGAGGCGGTTTAAGGATTAAAACTAGTGGAAGGGAAGGATAAAACTCAACATTAGGAACTGAGCACTGGGATTAAACTCAGGACGATCGGATTTTTATTTGGAATTTACAGAGTGGAAGAGGATTGAGTTTCTATACTAACATACATCTCACCCATTGTACATTGCAGTATGATCAGAAGAGATCAGATATTATCAGGAAAGAGGGTATGGTTAGACTTAAATATGAATTCATCTGATATTCAACTAGGTAGAAACAGAAAAACTATAATACCGTGCAAAGAGCTAGTGCTTGATAGGCATAGAAACAATTATTTGTTGGTTGTTAATTTCAGAAATAAGAAGCATCTGTCACTTGAACTGCAGCTGAAACGGAGCAAAATGTAATTCCCGGGGGGCACTGCCAAGGTTTGTGAGAGACCCAGGAGGATCTGAGGCTGGAGCTCTCAAACGAAAGTCTCCATCTTTTTCATGCACTGCCCACTGCTCTCACCTCTCTTGGTTCGTCTTTCTCTTCAAGCCTCTGGCGCTGGTGTTGCCATAGTTGCTGTTTCTTTGACTCTGTCTAGCCCCCACCCCTTCCAGTAGTCCAATCACCGCCTATAAATCTTTTCTCTGGCACCCGGGGTCTCTTAGGCAACAATGTGTGGTCTCTTGATTGGCCAGGAGATCCTGGAGGGCTGGCTCCAAAATTGGGCACACGGATAAAACGAAAAAGTGTGAGCGCCAAGAGGGTGGGAGTGACTGCAATCTCCCAACATAATGCTGGTACGAAGATGCAGCCGATCCTGAAATAAACAGCCTTAAAAGCCCTCATTTAAGACGTAAGTGTGTTCCATATCAGGCCAACCTACTGAGCATGCCCAGTTACATCGTTCTGGTCGCTCCAGGGTTCCAAAATGTCTGAACTCCATTTCTCCGGGTTTTAAGAGTGGCCAACAGGTAAAAGAAGGTTGGAGGGAAAAGAATTCTGGAGAGGTTTAGTGAAAGAATAGCACCTGCACACAGGAAGTGGAAGAACGTGGGAAAACTGCTCAACACACAAACTCGCAAATGCTTCAACATGACTTTTAATTTATTGGATTAAAGAATTCAGGCCGACTGACAGATACACCAGGGAACCAGCAGATGGCATGCCTTAATAAGAATAGCTCCAAATTTGGGAAATTTTAGGATCGGTCTAATTTAATTAAATTTGTGGAGCATCCACCATGTAATGAGAGGCGGAGTGAGAATGCAAGGACAAAAAAAGAAATCTAATGAGGAAGCCTGGAAAATGCAATGTAGAAGTAACTACTGCAAGGACCACAGTGATAACTACTGTGATAGAACTATAAACAAGTGTTAGAGAAAAACAAAACATTCAACGTTTCAGAACGGAGCCTCTCTGGTAAATGTAAAGCAGTTCTTATGGGCAGCAGCTAAACAAATTAAAAAAAAAAAGACTTTCTCACTATCTAATATTTCCTAAAATAGATAAAAATGTACTCCTGTGCAAACAAATGTAAACTCTATGTTTGCATCGTTTCATAGTTTTGAAATAGGCAGCATTTGTATATCTCCCATTTCAAAAGAAAATGAAAAGTGAAGCTCTTAGAGGTTGTTGCTTTCCGTGAGTTGACAAAGGATCCGTAAGTGGCCAAACTGAAATTAGAACCTAGGTTGTCTGAATTCCAGCTTAGTGGTTTTTCCGCATGATCAGGTTGTATGTAAAATGAATAAACAAAGCCTTTTTGCAGGGTCAGAGGCCTGGGGGAGGTACGTAGGTGCAGTACTAAATTACCGTGTATTACCAGTTAACATGTATGGTTTCAAGACGGGTTCATCCAGAAAGAGACCAGTTTTAACGACATGCTGGGAGAGTGCTGTGTCTCTGTGAAGTTCCCGCTCATTAAAGATTTTCTACTGGTGGTTACAACATTGAATGAAAGAGAGATGGGTTTAAAGAGAGCGGAACACTTTATCCCTGTTAGAGATGAATATTTTTATCCATGAAAATAAGGTCCCTTTCTTCGATCCTCTCAACCAGCACCCTCTAGACCTCTCCTCGATCAGCCCTTCATCAGTCTGACTGCTGATCCTCCAAGCCTGAACACCACCATTCACACTGCGTTCATGGTGAGCGCACTGGCTCAATATCCTTGATAATTCAACATTACTTTTCAAAGAAACATGTCAACATTTCAACCACAAAGAAAAGTTTAGAGACTTGCCTAAGAAACACCCTTGTCTCCCCACAGAGATTTTAAAAAATGTTAACATTTTGCTTCCTGTGTGTGATTAACAGTTGAAGCCCCTTTTGCATGCTTCTCAGATCTCATTCCCCACCCTGCTTGCCTAGAGGCAACCACTATCATAAAATTAGTGTGTAGCCCACTAGTCCACTTTTTATGCTTACTGTATATACATGGTTGACCTCATAAACAATACGGTGGTTTTAGAGAGCTATCATAATTTACATATCTTGTAGTTTGGTTTTTCCACTCAGTGTTCTATTTCTGAGATATGATCATGTTGATACATTCAGTGATAATTTCTACATCATTCCCACCTCCCGGTGTGAACCAAGATATGTTCTATGCCTGACAGCTCCAATGTGTCCGTGTGTCAACTGCATAAAAAATGTGCTAGCAGCACATCTCCAGAAGATCTGCAGGTACAAGGGATCTGGAAGTACATGAAGCAGGTCCACACAGATTTTCACAAACGCTCTTAGCTGCTTCACTCACCCTCAGTAGAGGCAGTGTTGGCTCCACAGGACACAATGACTTGCTAAGAATCAGCCTAAGGATCAATACTACTTTCTTTTTTTTTTTTTTAAATGTTACTGCACGAGTAGTTATTTTTTTAACGAAATTGAAAATGTCTCTTCAGATCTCTTTTATGATGCGCTTTCCCATAGCTCATCTTCTGACGTTCAACTGTATTTATGGCTGTCTCAGCTCAACATTTATTTATCATTTAGGGAACACCTTTAAAAAGATGTTAAAATATACGAACCAAAATTTACCATCTTAACCAAGTGTACAGTTATGTTAAGTAAGTTCATATTGTGCAACAATATCAAAATATTAAGTCCTGTGTGCTACCACAGATCAAAATGATGCCTGTGAAGTCTAGGTTGAAAACGGACGAAAAGGAAGAGAAAGGTAGGTAAAATAATGTAGGCAAAAAGAGGAACAGTTTTGGCTTGAAATGAATCCAAACTCAGCCATTAAAACTCTGTGTGACTTTGGGTAATTCATTTAACCTTTCTGGACCGTTCTTTTCCGCGTCTGAAAAATGAGAGGTTGGGTTTAGATGACTTCTAAGAAATCTTTCAGCTCTAAAATTACTTATGTAGAAAAAGCGAGGAGAAACGTTTCCTAAGGAGCAAAAGATGGGGGAATGCCACCAATCATCCACAAGCTCCACCTGCCCACTAAGGTGCTGGTAAAGAAGATATAAACTGTTCATGGGCAGGTATCCTGTCTGCTCTGTTGTTTCAGCCTGGAGCTCTGCAACAGGCCAGTTGACTACCTCCACCTGAACCCAGTGCCACCCTCAGCAGCTGGTGACACCCCCCCTTAACCATCCCCAATTCCCGGGTCCCCGGGGGCACACTGGTTCTAAAAACAGGTCCTGGTAGTCTCGCAATACTAGCATCCCAGGCTTGAGAGATGAGAGTCGCCGCGCTGTCTCAGCAGGGAAAAGAGGGATGGCTTTGCAAAGGGGTTTATTTAAGAAAAACGCTTCTAGAGCTTGGAACGACTCCGCGGGGGGTAGGAGGCGCCAGGCATCACCCGCTGCTCGAAGCCGGGAAAAACGAGGCGAGCGAAGCGGGTATCAGGCAGCTGGGCTCAAAAATGGGAACGCTCGGCTGCGCGTGCGCAGCGCGCCTGCGCCGTGCGTGCGCGCGCGCGCTCGCTCCGCTGGCCGCGCGCCCCGGCGCTCGCGAAAGCTCGCGGTCGCTCCGAGGCGCGCGCCGGCGGTCCTCCTTCGCTCCATTTACCTGAGGGACCCGCGGCCACTCACGGCCGGCGCCGCAGCCCCCCAGGAGCCCGGTCCCGAGGTGTGAGGTGAGCCCCGGAGCGTGCGGCTCCCCCGTCCGGCTCAGCGGGAAGCGGACTCGGGGAGTGTGGGGACTGAGGAGGTGCCGCCGCGGCTGCCCGCTCCTCTGTCTAACCCTATGCCGAGGAGCCACCAGCAGCCCCGGCAGCTCCTCCTCAGGGATCGTTATTCTCGTCGCGGCCAAAACAAAAGCCTTGGGTGCCGGGCTGTGGCGGGGTGTCTCGGGGCTTCTCGGGGTGGGCGGCGGGCCGGCGGGGCGCAGGGGAGCGGGGTTTGGGGCTGGGGGTTGAGGCGGACAGATGCCCGCGGACAGGATTAACCCTCTCGGTCCCGAGCTCGCGCCGGGCAACCTGTGCGAGTGTGGCCCGCGTTCCCTCCGCGCCGACCCCGGCCCAGCCCTTCGCCTCGGTGGGCGCCGCGGGGGCGTGTGGCGCTCCGGGGCCGCCCGGGGCGTGGGTGGAGGACGCGGCCGCCGGCGGGGAGGACAATGCACCGAGGGCTGCGCGTCGGGGCGCGGGGATCCGGCCGAGACCCGCGTCGAGGCTTCCCCGGGCCCGGGCGGCGTCTCAGCATCTGACCGGCCTCTTGTTTCCAGTCCTAAAAGTTGTTCCCTCCCCGCCCTCCCGTCAGTTCGCAAAGTCTGCTGCTCCCTCCCCGAGGCTTCCCCCGCTGCCCGCTTTGATGCTCCGTGTGTTTGCCCTGGGGTACCGCGGGGCAGTGCATCCATAGCCTCTGAAATAAAGCTGCTGTTAAAATATTTCAAGACGTTTTAGCAGCTTCCTAGAGGCTTTTGAAGAGTTAGGTGCCTCCTCAATAAGAGAAAGACGGCTGCTTCTTTTTTTTCCTTTTCTTTCTTTCTTCCTTTTTTTTTTTTTTTTAAGAACAAAAGCACATGCCACTAATTCAGGCATAGGAGTCAACTTAAAGTTGCAAAATATCTGCTGTAGGAAAGAGGTCCGGTTTTTGGCCCAGAATTAAAATGAAAATTTGAATTTTGGTTCCCTTCTAAATTTAAAAGGATGGAGCAGCAGAGAAGACTAGCAGCTATGGACATGAGTAACTGCTATATAAAAACAGCCAAACGAGATCTGATTTTATAGAAGTAGCTCTCATAGACCCGTCATGTTTATTTACAGGAATTGGGTTACTTGGCAAAGCCAGTACCGCAAGAGCAAGGAAACAAAGATCTGACACTGGGGATGTTACCTCCCTCTTCAGCCTTCTTTTAGCCTTTAGCGGTGTGCTGACAGTCAAAGGAACAGATAAATCAGTAGTTTTGTTATTAAGAAGCATTTACTCCTCAAGATAATGCTTTCCATCCGTACTTTTAAGCAAATCAATACCATCTTTTTCCTCCAGGAAAAAAAAAAAGCATTTGCTTGAACTACCTACCAAACCACAACATAGAGGTAATAAGACAGGAAAGTGGTGTAAAAGCTTAAGGCGGCAGGCTTGCAAGGATAGAGCTGAAGATAAAAGATAATTGAGATGCAGCCCTTCTCTCACTGGGTTGCCTTTTATTTAGTGCAATAACACGTTCCTCCTCTAACCCCCAGGGGCTTTGAAGCTATCAGGAAAAATAAGAAGGTAATTAGGAAAGGCTACCATCCTACCTTCTCTTTCCTCCTACTTTTATTTTATTTTTTTCTCATCCACTAATATTCTCTACCTCCACATCTCTCTTGAATCTACCAGTGTCCCATTAATAAAAGCAGAAAGGACCGTAGGCTCTTTCATCCCTTTTTTCATCTTAGCTACTATATTCCTCTGAGCTTTATTCTGTGCTTTGAACATTTAGGTGGCTTTTTCTTGAGAGTCCCATAATTGAGATATTTGAAGTAGGGAGGGTTGAGAGGATATAATAGTAAAGTGCACATTCTTTCTTTGTATAGTACAACGTGAAAGCTTCATCAGTGGGCAAAGAGAGGGGAGTTTTTAACTCACAATACGTCCTCTGTTTCCCACTTGACAGGAAACAATGTCTCTCCCCAACTTAAATTTCATATTTGTTAGTAAAACTATGAGATTTTATACTGAAAACTTATTCTGAGCATATTAGTTTGTTGATGTTAGGCTGCTATGGACTTTATTTTCTTTAAGAGCCAGGTGGTAGGAAACAGTTCTTACCACATCTTTACCTTCTTCCGCAGGGGAGAGCAGTGTTGGCCTCAGGTTTGTTTTTTTTTTAACCCCTAAAACTCTAGAATTAGAGCCGCTTAAAGCTGCAGCTGCCCACTAAAGAGCAACAGTGCAAATGAAAAGCAAGACTTTGAAATATGTACGAGAGATTGTTCAGTGTAGGTTTGCGAAAAGATGTGTAGCAGGGTCTTGAGGAAAGAAAGGAAGGTTTTTTTTTTTTTTTTTTTTTTTTTTTTTTGCGGTACGCGGGCCTCTCACTGCTGTGGCCTCTCCCGTTGCGGAGCACAGGCTCCGGACGCGCAGGCTCAGCGGCTATGGCTCACGGGCCCAGCCGCTCCGCGGCATGTGGGATCTTCCCAGACCGGGGCACGAACCCGTGTCCCCTGCATCGGCAGGCGGACTCTCAACCACTGCGCCACCAGGGAAGCCCCGAAAGGAAAGTTTTTAATAGTGGTATTTCCATAAGGCTAGGAATAAATGTTTGAAGAGTAACAACTCTTCATTGGCTAGGAAGCAATTTTAACTTACTATTGCATCAAAAATGATGGATCTCTCTTTGAATTCCAATTTGTTATACTGAGAACTAGCGACAGGTTTGGTGGATCCAAGGAATGCACTGCAAATGAAGGTTGAGATAAATATAACTAGGCTAGTCGGCTTAAAAAAAAAATCCTGGTCCCCAAATTTTATCTCACTGAACTAATTTTATAGTCAAAGCATACAACCATGCTAAAGGGAAAAAAAAAAATCAGGGGCTTGATATTAGACCATTTTCCAAACAAATTTTAATTGAAAAGGGAAGCCAAGCTGGAATGTCACCTGATTTTTTTTTTTTTTTTTTTTTTAGTCCAGAATCTGGCCATGTTTTAACTTTCCAGTTTTGTTTTTAGATTCATTTTAAAAGATTTTCTGCTTTCTCTAGTCTTAAAAGTAATGTATAATTTGTAAAATGGACTGGATTTTGATGCCTACCATTCATTTTAATTTTGAACTTAGATGTATTTGTTTTTCCTGTGTTTGTTTTTCTTTCTAAGCCCTATCACTCAGCACACTGGGAGATTAGATTATCCATTGTAATCAGTAGATGACAAGATGAACTTTAAAAATTACAGAGATGAAGTAAGAAGGAGATATTCTGAGATTAATAGGAATCTAGGACCTATGAATTAAATATGGAGCTGTATAAATTTTATTTTTGCAACCAGGAAACAGTATTTCGAGAATGAATTTATTTATTTATTTATTTATTTTGTGGTATGCGGGCCTCTCACTGTTGTGGCCTCCTCCATTGCGGAGCACAGGCTCCGGACACGCAGGCTCAGCGGCCATGGCTCACGGGCCCAGCCGCTCCGCGGCATGTGGGATCTTCCCGGACCGGGGCACGAACCCGTGTCCCCTGCATTGGCAGGCAGACTCTCAACCACTGCGCCACCAGGGAAGCCCTGAATTTATTTTTTAAGTAATAAGATATGGAAAACAAAAGGCCAAACACCACATGGGTTTTAGGAAAAGGGACCTAACACTTAGAGCAGTGAGTATGCTCTGAATGTATATTTTGCTCTCCAACAAGACAGTAATTTACTTGAGAGATGAAACTCTTTAGAAGTAGTCATTGCTAATCCTTGTAATGCATTCTTGGAAAACTCCTCTGAAAGAAGACAAGGAATATTTCTCCTGTTCCCATTGTAGCCACTGTGTTTGAGGCAACCTTTAGATGGTATTTTTGAATTGGAAATGCAAAATGTTATCTACATTTATAGAGTGTCAAGAAAATTAAATGTAAACTGAGAATGATGAACCAGCTCACTTTCTGTACAGACAGTGTGAATTGGAATAGATTTGCTGAACATAATCTTCTGTTGCAGAACCCTCTTGACAAGCCCTCAGGGCCCACTGTTGTCATTGTTTCTTCTGGGATTCAGCCTGCTTTCCTCTTCACAGTTGCCATCTCCTGCTTTTCCCACTTGAGTTCTTTGGGTCTGGCTTTGTAGCCAGCCTGGGAAGATAGTCTTCCAAGATTGCATCCCCTTTATTGCTGTTCTTCAGGACAAATACTCAACTTATTTTAAGGGCTTTTACTTTCTATCATCAAAAGAAAACTGGTAGGGCTTCCCTGGTGGCGCAGTGGTTGAGAGTCCGCCTGCTGATGCAGGGGACGCGGGTTCGTGCCCCGGTTCGGGAAGATCCCGTATGCCGCGGAGCAGCTGGACCCGTGAGCCATGGCCGCTGAGCCTGCGCGTCCGGAGCCTGTGCTCCGCAACGGGAGAGGCCACAACAGTGAGAGGCCTGCGTACCGCAAAAAAAGAAAAAGAAAAAAGAAAACTGGTAAATTGGGTAATACCAGATTCCTGATGTTACACATTGATAAAAATTAAAGTGTATGTTTAAATGTATCTATTCCTTTTTGTTTTGTGATGAAATGATAATCAAGTAGCTTAATCTGAAATCAGTTTTCCATGTTATATTGCTCTGTAGAGAAGTGAATGTGCCTCTTTTCTCAGGGTTAGGGCATGAACAACTGTTGCCATATCGTTCACTTTTTACTGGGCCCTGCCTCCTGAGGCTGTTCACTCCAGTTATGTTAATCCAGCAGTTCCCTTTATTCAGCGGAGATTCTGCAGATTCTTATAGTAAAAAAATATAATATCAGTAAGAATGCCAGAAGGGCTTTTAACCTTTACTTAATGAGTTGCTATATTTTGGCAGTATCTCTTGGGGTCCCGAATCTTCTCTGTGTCCTGCTGTCTAGAACTTCAACTTACAGCTTTTCCAAGGATGATTCTACCTTAGGAAAAATGACTGTTGCTACCCATACTCACATGATCCTGATTAGAAGCAGATACTTCATTATGTTATTTAAAAGCAGTTTAGAATACATATCAAAAGTTTTTTTTTAAACTGTGTATAACAGCATTTGATTCAGCTGATAAGTGATCTGATTTTTTTCAATATTGAAAATCAGTTTTTGATTCATACTATGTTGATCATCAGTTTTTTGCTTTTCTTACTACCTACAGTAGGACAGTTTTGTGTCCCTTGGCTTGTTGCTTAATTAGCAGCCAATAAATCAGTGATTCAGCTAGTATTCTTGTCAGCCAGTCAGCACACATTTATAGATTTAGCAGAGTTAAATTATCCCATACACAAATAATATACGACATATTTTTAAATAAAATTTTAGCATTTATAATATTTTATTTATTTATTTATTTTTTTGGTTTTTTGGCCACGAGGCATGCGAGATCTTAGTTCCCCAACCAGGGATGGAACCCTGTGCCCCCTGCAGTGGAAGCGCGGACTCCCAACCACTGGACTGCCAGGGAATTCCCTATAATATTTTATTTTTAAACAACTGAAATAGTTTTATTCTGTTCTGTGTATGTATCTTTTTGACAAAAGTGAGATATATATATATATATGCTGTTTTGCAAACCATTTTAAAATTTAATTTTTTACTTATTGTTACTGTCTTACCATGTCAACATATACAGATCCTGCTCATCATTTTTAGTGAGTATGTCATGTATTGGTTGTACCATAGTTTAACCAGTTACTTATTGGTAGACTTATAGGTTGCCTCTGGTTTTTACTTTATAAACAATGTTGCACTAACATTTTGGTTATACATCATGTGTACTTGTGTTTCCTTTTTTTTTAAAATTTATTTTTGGCTGCATGGGTCTTTGTTGCTGTGCGCGGGCTTTCTCTAGTTGTGGCGAGCGAGGGCTGCTCTTTGTTGCGGTGCGCAGGCTTCTCATTGTGGTGGCTTCTCTTGTTGCAGAGCACAGGCTCTAGGGCGCGCAGGCTCAGTAGTTGTGATGCACGGGCTTAGTTGCTCTGCAGCATGTGGGTTCTTCTCAGACCAGGGATCAAACCCGTGTCCCCTGCACTGGCAGGCAGATTCTTAACCACTGCGCCACCAGGGAAGTCCCTGTGTTTACTCTCTTAGAATAAATTATAGAATAGGTTTGCTGGATCAGATTGTACACATTTTAAGGGCTTTTGATGTACGTAGCTGTTTTTTTTGAAATACCAACTAGTTTACATTCCCACCAGTAGTATTTGAAAGTGGGGAATTCCCTGGCAGTCCAGAGGTTAGGCACTTTCACTACCATGGCCTGGACTCAATCCCTGGTGGGGGAACTAAGATCCCGCAAGCCACACGGCCAAAAAAACCATAGTATTTGAAAGTGTTGGAATGTTGAAAATGTTCTTTTCCCTGCACCCTCTCCTATACTGTGTTCTGTTATTCTTATTTTGCCTGATTGGCAAAAATGTTATATATCATGTTCACATGTTTTTAGTAGTAAAGTTGAATACCTTTTCATGTGTTTGTTGGCTATTTGTATTTCTTTTGTAAATTTATGTCTTCTTCCCATTTTTCTATTAAAGTATTCTTTACCTGCTTTTTAAAAAATTCATTTTATGTATTACTTTTGCTAAGCACACAATTACATACAAATATCCCATACTCTTAAATTACTCTATTTTAGGATAGCATTTCTCAAAATGACTTATAGATCACCTGTAACAGAACCTGAGATAATCATTAGAATGCATATCATTTTCCAGAGGTTCAGATTTCTTAGACTTATGGGGGAATCTGTGAATCTGCTACACATTAAGATTAGGGCACCTCTGATTTGGGGGAAATATAAATTCTTTAAGATTTTTACTATTCCTATTTTTCTTTTTGTCTCACGGCATTCCACTGGTTTTTTTTCTTATTTATTTTAATAATCATAAACTACTCTTGATGTATTAAGATTATACCCCAGCCTAACATAATAATTTTACAAAAATGTTTTGATATGTGGAATTTCTTTTTTTTTTTTTTTGGCTGCGTTGGGTCTTTGTTGCTGTGCGCGGGCTTTCTCTGGTTGTGGCGAGTCGGGGCTACTCTTCGTTGCGGTGCGCAGGCTTCTCATTGTGGTGGCTTCTCTTGTTGCAGAGCACGGGCTCTAGGCGCATGGGTTTCAGTAGTTGCAGCATGTGGTCTCAGTAGTTGGGGCACGCAGGCCCTAGAGTGCAGGCTCAGTAGTTGTGGCGCACGGGATTAGTTGCTCCATGGCATGTGGAATCTTCCCGGACCAGGGATCAAACCTGGTGTCCCCTGCATTGGCAGGCGGATTCTTAACCACCGTGCCACCAGGGAAGTCCTGATATATGGAAATTTGAATGTCATAGTACATAAAGGAAAGCACTTTTGTAAGGTGGTGGGGAGCCTTGCTTGTAAATGAGGCAAAAGGAATAATTGAGAGAAAAACAAGTAAATAGAGTAGGCAGAAGTATAAGGGCGTTTCTCATCTGGTTTCAAAAACCCAATTAGCTATTGCTTAGTTTCTTCCTCAAGTTTTATGTGGTAGTCTTCTTTGAACCATATATTTGAAACCCATACTGCTTGAAAAATAGATTAGTCTAAATGAAATTTTTGAAATTCTTATTGTTATATACATATTCATTAGGGAGCAATGTTCCCTTTAACTTTTTTTTTTTTTTTTTTGGTGGTACACGGACCTCTCACTGTTGTGGCCTCTCCCGTTGCGGAGCACAGGCTCCGGATGTGCAGGCTCAGTGGCCATGGCTCCGCGGCATGTGGGATCTTCCCCAACTGGGGCACGAACCCGTGTCCCCTGCATCGGCAGGCGGACTCTCAACCACTGTGCCACCAGGGAAGCCGCCCTTTAACTTTCTTTAGTTGCAAGCAGATGAACATGCTGCATAAGCAGCAAACTACAAAGATGGAACTTATATGGATGTTTTAATACTGTAACCAAATAAAGCTTTCAGTGGTTATTTGACACATTTAATGATATGCATAATTGTTACTGTGCTGCATGGTAATTAAGCTTAAATATAAATGACTGTGTTTATTATCAGTTTTCTATAGCCAGACATCACATTTTTGGGACCAGCTTGAAGGAGGAAAAAATATGGCAGGCCAAGAAGCTTTTGCAAATATTTCTGGTTTAGAGATTTCAGTATTAGAGAGATTAGATGTTTGGGGACGGGATTGCTCGTATCTTTAGTGTTCCTAGTTCTGGAGGCCACAGACTTTCCTTTTCCCTTCCACTACTCAAGACCAAATACTTGGGGGAGAAATTGGGAAGATTCAGCCATTGCTTTACGTTCTCCAAATAGTTTTTTCTGCCTAGTAATTAAAGCTTGGGATGCAGAGGTCCCAGTCATTGATAGTCAGTGCACAGAGGACAGTTTCCTTCCCTGCTTAAGCCAACCCAGTTCCAGGTCTCAAGTTCTAAGCTGTCACGGGCCCTAGTATATATTTAAGTTGTCTGTTAACCCGGGCCTCTGAGAATTTCTGAACCTGTCTTTTTCATGTTTTCCCAATCTAGGCTGTCTACCGCAAAAAGGAATATCTAATATCTATGAAACAAAATGAAATAAAAGCAAATTTAACATCATTATGAAACCAGATGAAAGTATGATAGCTTTTTTCCTGCCAGACCTACCTTCCACTCCACCTATACCCTTCCAGCCTCAAATGAGATGCATATTTTTGCCCCTGGAAAAGTGTGTCAAGTCAAAGATTCTAAAACTTGGAAGAAACTATAACTGGGAATCATTCCTATTCCTGCTATAACTTTCTAGGGATGATTTCTAGTCTCTACAACTTGGCTGTGTGTAATGAAGCATTTGTTGGTCAAATGTTTCTACATCTATGGTACTAAATTTTTGTACTGTCTAAAAGCATGAAGTAATGTTGGGAACATGTCCTGATACTACTTTTAGAATCTTCTATTTGCCAGTTCAGTATTGGTTGATAGTAGTCTTTGTATCAGCTGTTACTCAGCAATAAAACTACCTAATGTTTGATGTTGCTTTGCCTTTTATAGAGTACTTTTACATGCATTACTTCATAATTCACTCATAAATCATCTTTGTTAGGGAGGTGCTATTTTCAGGAAGGAAAGTTCTGAGTTCAGAGAAGTTAAGTGACTCAAAGAGCTATAAAGAGGCTTGAATCCATATCTTTCTATTTATTTATATTTTACATATTTCACAGATACCATCTGCCAAATCATTTAATGTAAAAACTGCACTATTAATGATTAAAACACATATAATAAAATTTAAATTAAATAACTTAGGTTATAAGTGTGGCAGATATTTAAATAAAGTTTACAGCATACAGATTTTTGAAAATGGATCAATTATGTCTTGTGACAAATGAAAAATTGCCATCATAGA
The DNA here is from genome assembly GCF_949752795.1 of Hyperoodon ampullatus. NCBI lineage: Eukaryota > Metazoa > Chordata > Mammalia > Artiodactyla > Ziphiidae > Hyperoodon > Hyperoodon ampullatus. Next base: position 118,411,960 of record NC_136919.1, read on the forward strand.
TGGGAAATTAAATGATATGTTAGATAGGCAACTGAGGGAAGAAAATTTGCCTTTGAGTGCTGTTTATGTAATATGTTAGTATATCTATACCATAAATGATAAAGTAGAAAAACTATACTATATCTTTATGAAATACCCATGTATTTTATCTATTAGGTCAGTATTATATCTCTCATCAAAGATTTTTTTTTTTTAATTTCTCTTTCTGGTAGTTCATTGTTAGTGTATAGAAACGCAACTGATTTTTGTGTACTGATTTTGTATCCTGCAACTTTACTGAGCTAATCAAAGATTTTAATATCAAATCCATAATATTTTGAGAGGAAATGACTAATTTCTCCCATTTTTAAAAAATTTCTTTTCAGATATTTCAATCAAGGGAAGAAATAGCTCTTCTCCTAAGATGGAATCTGTTGTTTGGGAATGTGGTTGATCAACTTGATCTGTTGGCCAAGTGGTGCCCTATGTAATAAAATGAAAAGAAGAGGCAAGATGATGTCATTTTCCCATATTGTGAAACCAAAAACAAATGCCTTTTGTGAGACCAAGTTAACAAACCTCTGACGGTGCAAAGAGTATTTCTGTTTGAAGAACTTAACAGAAAGATAGAAGAAGTACTTTCAAGCTGAGACCTGCAAGTGTATAAAGATCTAAAATACATATTGAGTAGGCCTGATCATCTGAGTCTCATTCAGTCGAGGAAGCATGGCTATGAGCTGGATCGTCTTCCTTCTGTGGCCCTTGACTATGTTTGTGGGGCATATAGGTGGGCACAGTTTGTTTTCTTGTGAACCTATTACCTTGAGGATGTGCCAAGATTTGCCTTATAATACTACCTTCATGCCTAATCTTCTGAATCATTATGACCAACAGACAGCAGCTTTAGCAATGGAGGTAAGACTTAATCTATTATCTAACATGTCGTAGAAAATGATTCTTGTATTGCCCTGTTAAACCAATCTAATGAATGTGTCTGATAGACAACAGGAAAATATTGTTGTTTTCAACTACATCTCGTACATTAAAAAGTTATGTATTTAGGTTCAAACTCTAATGGATTGAATATTTCATGTTTGGGGAATGTTACTCATCTTAGTTTTCAGACATTATTCTTTTATAAAGAAATTTGAAACACTGGAACTTGGGAGATAATAGCCATTCAGAAGTTTAAAATTGTCCAAGTTATGATATGATTACATCTTTTCTGTTTTTGATAATAAAACTTTACAGAACAGACTATATTAATAGTACTCATAATTCAGTTACTAAATATTGAAGGTAACATGACTTTGAAAATGGGTTCTTTTGTTCAGCCTTAAGGCTGGTGGTTTACAGTATGAATTTTCTTAAATACTTAAAATGATTTCCTGGTCTTACCGTGCCCCCTCTGCATGTGGGATCTTAGTTCCCCAACCAGGGATTAAACCCGTGTCCCCTGCATTGGAAGGCGGATTCTTAACCACTGGACCGACCACCAGGGAAGTCCCTCCCCGTAACTTTTTATTATGGAAAATTTCAGTTATATATTGATAGAAATGTATGGAGTGATATAATGAGCACCATATACCCATCATCCAGCTTCAAAAATTATCAACACATAGCTAGTCTTGTTTCATTTATGACTGCACACCCACCTGGGTTACTTTAAAGCAAATCCCAAACACCATAATTTCATCCATAAATATTTCCATATATATCTCTGTAAAGTAAGGACTCTTTCAAAATATGTGAACATCATACCTGTATCATCAAATACACAATTAATGTTTACATTACTCTTAGCATGTCACAGTTTGTTTTTATAGCTGACTTTTCAAAAAGAGTTCGCGCAGTGCATTCGGTTGGTGCCTCAGTTGATAGTTTCTCCTTCCCTAACCCCTGTCCCTTTTTTCCTGTAGTCTGTTTGCCCTATGTCTCATAGTTTTTAGTTTGCAGATGGCATCCCTGTGATGTTACTTACCACGTTCCTCTGTCTCTGTTTTTGTTTTTGTTTTGAAAGAATACTTCGTAGGCACATGTCTGCTTGTTACTCTTTGTAATTTTAGCAGCCATCGATCATTTCTTAGGTCAATAATTCTATTTGGGGTTTGCAAAATGGTGATATTCTAGTTCTGTCATTCTTCATTTCTCAGCCAGGCTACTTTATAAACAGAAACTTCCTCTTTTTGACTATTGGACTATTAAGTTACTCTTGTGTTCAGTTTTCATAAGAAAGACAGGATAAATACTTGATTGTTTTCCTTTGTTTATTAGTTTTTAGAATCATAAATTGATTCACAAGAATCTTTCAAAAGTGACTAATGAGGTCTTTTTTTTCTTTTGAAGTATCATTATGAACTCATGGATTTTTACCATATTTGATGTGTTTCAGTCCATTGCAGTTATTATTTTATTAGGGCTCAAATTGTTCTGTCTTTGGTAGTGGGAGCCGCTTCAAGGTAGCTCCTAAGTCTATTTGAGACTACCCTAGTGGTTTCTAATAGCTTCCTTGCTTTCTGGTATGATCCAAGCTCATTTCATAAAATTCTGCCTTAGACCTTGAATTATCAGTTTTTTTAGGGAGCACTGGTTCCTTTTAGTTGGAAAGGATTTTCATGGACTGCTATCTAGGTGTTACATTTATTGATACTAGGTTAGTCATTTTTAGGCCTTTTCATAGACAGAGCTAGGAAATACTTTTTTTAAAAAGAAAGTACATCATGAGTTTATACTGATACTTGCAATTAAATTATATTGCAGAGTTTTTACTTAACGGTTTAAAATTTTATTTTTGTTTCTTCTCTTATACTGAAACCTTATTATATAAAGACATTATATAATTTCAGAATAATAGCAATATTATTACTAACAATGTAATTACTGAAAGCAGTTTTAGATTTCTTTCTACTTCTTTTAGTCCTTAGGGATGTATTTCATCAAGGATGTACAGTCAAATTACTGTGTTTTAAGTTACTTCTGTACTTCTCTGTTTGGTTTAATTCAATACACAATTGAGGTTTGTGTTTCATTTTGATTTTAAACAATGACTTAAAAATTTTTTTTGCTTAAGTTTGTTTTATAATTATGTTTCAGAACTTTATATGTAGGACAAGGTGCAATCAGAGAAGTCTAGTTTCAGGCCCTCTCCCCTCTACCTTATTCTTTCCTTCCCTAGGGGGTAGTCATTTTCTTAAAGTTTTTTTGTTTATCCTTCCATTAAAAATTATAAATATAATATAACAATTATATAAAATGTTTATACAGTGTCTATATTTATATATTCTTTCACTTTCCTTTGATATAGTGTCATACTGTTTGTTTTCTCTACCTTGCTTTTTTTACTTAACAATATACCCTGGATATTTCATAGTAGTGTTTATAGATATTCCTCAAAAAGATTTCTTTAATTATGGCAAAATATACATAACATAAAATTTACCATTCCAATCTTTTTTGGGTTTTTTTGGCTGCACCGTGCGGCCTGCGGGATCTTAGTTCCCTGACCAGGGATTGAACCCCCTGCCCTTGGCAGTGAAAACACAGAGTCCTAACCACTGGACTGCCAGGGAATTCCCCCATCCCAACGAGTTTTTTTTTTTTTGTGGTACGCGGGCCTCTCACTGTTGCGGCCTCTCCCGTTGCGTAGCACAGGCTCTGGACGCGCAGGCTCAACAGCCGTGGTTCACGGGCCCAGCCGCTCCGCGGCATGTGGGATCTTCCCGGACCGGGGCACGAACCCGTGTCCCCTGCATCAGCAGGCAGACTCTCAAACACTGCGCCATGAGGGAAGCCCCCAACAATTTTTAAGTGTGCAGTTCAGTGGCATTAAGTACAGTTGCCTTGGTATGTCATCACACTACCCTTCTCCAGCACTTTTTCAGCTTCCAAAACGAAAATTCTGTATCCATTAAACAATAATTTCCCATTCTCCCATTCCCCAGTCCCTGGCAACCACCATTCTTTCTTTCTTTTTTTCTTTCTCTCTGAATTTGACTACTCCAGGGAACTCCCCAGGGGTCCAGTGGTTAGGACTTCGCGCTTTCACTGCTGCGAGCCCAAGTTCAGTCCCTGGTCGCAGAACTAAGATCCCACAGGCTGGGCCGCTTGGACAAAAACAAAAAAAAATTGACTACTCCAGTACCTCATTTAAGTGGAATCATACAATATTTGTCCTTTTGTGATTGGCTTATTTCACTTAGCATAGTGTCTTCAAGATTCATCCATGTTGTAGCATGTGTCAGCCTTCCTTTTTAAGGCTAAATAATATTTCATTGTATGTGTATACAAAACATTTAGTTTAACCATTAATTCATCAGACAGTTGGGTTGCTTCCACTTTTTTGGCTGTTGTGAATATAGCTGCTATGAATATGGATGTATAAATATCTGTTTCTCTGCTTTAAACTTTTTCTGGGTATACACCCAGAAGTGAAATTTCAGGATAATATGATCATTCTGTGTTTAATTTTTTGAGGAACCACCACAGTTTTGCATAGCAGCTGCTCCATTTTACATTTCTACCAACAGTGCACGAGGGTTCCAATATCTCTATATCCTTACCAGTGCTAGTTATTTTCTGGGTTTTTTGTTTGTTTGTTTGTTTGTTTTGTTTTGGAATAATAGCCATTCTAATGGGTACGAGATTGTTCTCATTTTTTTTTTTTTTTTTTTTTTTTTTTTTTGTGGTACGCGGGCCTCTCACTGCTGTGGCCTCTCCCGTTGCGGAGCACAGGCTCCGGACGCGCAGGCTCAGCAGCCATGGCTCACGGGCCCAGCCGCTCCGCGGCATATGGGATCCTCCCAGACCGGGGCACGAACCCGCATCCCCTGCATCGGCAGGCGGACTCTCAACCACTGCGCCACCAGGGAGGCCCTGTTCTCATTTTTTTTAATAAATTTATTTTATTTTTGGCTGCATTGGGTCTTCGTTGCTGCACAGAGTCTTTCTTTACTTGTGGCAAGCAGGGGCTATTCTTCATTGTGGTACGCGGGCTTCTTATTGCAGTGGCTTCTCTTGTTGCAGAGCACGGGGTCTAGGTGTGTGGGCTCAGTAGTTGTGGCTCGCGGGCTCTAGAGCATAGGCTCAGTTAGTGTGGTGCATGGGCTTAGTTACTTCACGGGAATCGAACTCGTGTCCCCTGCATTGGCAGGTGTATTCTTAACCACTGCGCCACCAGGGGAGCCCCTGTCCTCATTTTTTAAATTCAGTTCTTACTGAAGGACATTTGCTTTTGAAAGCAGAGCTTGCTGTTGATGTCCTTATTCATCTTTGTAGGGCCAGCAGCTAACATAGTGCCTGACACGTAATAATTGCTAAAGAAATGTTTGAGTGAGTTAATGAACTTTATAAACTGTGTCTTCCGTAAGAGGTGGTGGTAGTCATGGTTGTGGTTATAGTGCTGTACCTAAGCACTTAATCTCTTGGAGTTGTAATTGATAAATAGTGATGGGCTTTTTGGCGGTGGTAATGGTAATCCTCATACCAATACCAAAGATACCACTTTCCTGTGAACACTAGTATTTTACTTTGCCCTTTTTTGGCAGGGGGTGGGGGGAGTGGAGATCAAAATGACTTGAAGCTTTCAACATTGTGTTTACACTTATAAGTGGGGTAATTAAGAAAAAAATAAAGCAAACCAACTCTCTCATCTCTAGACCTCTCATGTTCTTTCTGCCTTAATAGTCTCATCTCCATCTTTGCCTGTCATATTCTAATGGTTGTACTTGATGCATTAATAAATAGGAAAAAAAGGAGTGGATAACAAAACATTTCGTATGGTATCATCCTGTTTTTGTTGAAGAAAAAAAAGCATGTTCATGTAGAGTAAGTGATCTGGAGAGATTTTTGCCAAGGCCAACAGTGATTGTTCCTGAATTAGTACAATTTATTTGTTTTCTATGTTTTTTATTTAATGTTTGTATCAGTATTTTCTGATTTTTCTGTAAGAAACACATTGTGTTTTCAAAATAGTAAAATTAGTACAGAAACTTTATTTTTAAAAATCTCAGCTGTCGGGCTTCCCCGGTGGTGCAGTGGTTGAGAGTCCGCCTGCCGATGCAGGGGACACGAGTTCGTGCCCCGGTCCGGGAGGATCCCACATGCCGCGGAGCGGCTGGGCCCGTGAGCCATGGCCACTGAACCTGCACGTCCAGAGCCTGTGCTCCGCAACGGGAGAGGCCACAACAGTGAGAGGCCCGTGTACCACAAAAAAAAAAAAAAAAAAAAAAATCTCAGCTGTCCTTTTTTGTCTAGCTCCCAGTTGCAGCGTCTAAGACAGTATTTATTAAGTGTATTTTGATTGAATGACTGAAACTTAAGGAAGAACTTGGTAAATGCCATAAGTAGGCATAAAGTGCTAAGAGGATTCAAAAGAGAGAAGGATCATATGTGGAAGAGATAGCTGCAGATCATATTTGAATTGACCTTGAAAGGCAGGTGGATTTTTCGTTTGTTTTTAAGAGAATAATATACCCCTTTGTACCAATAATTAACATTTTGTGGATAGGCTTCTTAGGAAATGAAATTTCTTTGATTATGTTTATTCTTGAAATTCATTGCTTATATCTTTAGAATATATGGATTATCCAGCAGATTTACCTCTCTTATTATCTTTTGTTTAGGTTAATATTAATAAGGTGGTTTTCCCTAAGCAAACAACAATCTAGTGAATTGGATTGAGAAGCCTGTTGTGTGACAGGGAAACCAACCAGGAATTAAGAAACTTCTAAATTGAAAAAGTACACACAAGTAGTGGAGAGTTAATTGCATTTAGTTATTTCTGACTGTAGGAAAAAAATAGCTTTTAAAATTTTAATTGATTTTCTTGTGTGACAAATCACTTTAAAGGAATGCCTTAAAATACTTATTTTAAATTAAATTACTAAGTGTGATGGAATTTGGTTTGTGAAGTTTTATCTTTTTTTTTTTTTTTTTTTTTTTTTTTGCGGTACGCGGGCCTCTCGCTGTTGTGGCCTCTCCCGTTGCGGAGCACAGGCTCCGGACGCGCAGGCTCAGCGGCCATGGCTCACGGGCCCAGCCACTCCGCAGCATGTGGGATCTTCCCGGACTGGGGCATGAACCTGCGTCCCCTGCATCGGCAGGCCGACTCCCAACCACTGCGCCACCAGGGAAGCCCGTGAAGTTTTATCTTTTGAGACAGACCATAATTTACAACTGTTCATGATATTTGAAAAAAGTTTACTTCCTGAAGAAAAGTCAAATTTTATGGGCTGCTCTGGAAACTCCCCTTTGACTTAAGAAGATAAATATACGCCGGTGATAATATTATCTTTCTGCAAACCAACTCACTGAAAGAGTATTGGAAAGTATTTAATATGCTGTCATAAGACATTTAAAAAAAGTAAGATTTGTAAAAGAAAAGCAAATCTGTGGGATTAAAGGTATTTTATTGCAAACCTAGAATTTTAAAATATGTATATATAGAGTATAATTCTTAAAGTTTTAGACCTTTTCTCATTAGGAATTTTATTGTTACAAAAAGTTTTTAAAAGGTCTTATTTTTAATCACTTAAAATTATTCTAAAAAGTTGTTTTTTAATAATTTCTCACTCTAATTTGGATCTGAAATAGAATGAATACCAGTTTTGAATTTTCAGTGCCATTCCACATTTGGTTTCACATTTAGTGAATTTAGTCATAATATTCCCAAACCTAGTAGGATACAGTTTCTATGGTTATCAGACCCTTTGTAGAGTGACAAAGATTGGAATTCTGATTCTCTTGAGTCAAATTTTGGCCTTTGACTCTGTCCCCTTTTCACACTCCTTGCTAAGCTTAGGCTGTTGCTATGCTTGAGGGCTTGTCAGCTAGAAGGTTCCTATGGTAACAGGAATGGAAATTTCAAAGAAGAAAGAGAATGAGAGCACAAAGGCTTGGTTGATTTGAATTTGAACAAAGAATAGAAGGTTCCATGTCTTACACCTTTGTTGAAGAAAGCAGAAATTTAATTTTAGAAAGTTACTTTTCAGTTTGTAAACTTTGTATACCCTGGTCTTAATTTAGTGAATAAAAGTATTACTGCTTAGGGAAGTACTCAGTAAGAATCTTTGAAAAATTTAATCAGCTAAAGTTCCTTTTTTCTCCTTTATAGAGCTTTGATAGTATTCCTTATCTTAACATATTCTCAACTCTGCAGTATTCAGCCTAGCTCATTTAATTTTGATTTTGCTGAGGTTAAAAATTGTTAGGGTTAAAATCAAGGCAGTTTGCTTATTTGAAAAATATTAATTTTTTTTGTTTTTATGTAACAGCTTTATTGAGGTATAATTTGTATACAATAAATTGCACCCATTTAAAGTGTTCAATTTGATGAGTTTTGACAGATGTATACATCCATGAAACCATCACCACTATCAAGATATAAAACATTTCCATCACCTCAAAAGCTTCCTTGTGTCCTTTTGTAGTCCACCGCCCTGAGTTGGCTCCCTGTTCCAAGCAACCACTGATCTGCTTTCTGTCATTATGGATTAGTTTTCATTTTCTGAGTTTTATATAAATGTAATTAATATAGTATCTACTTTTTTATGTCTGGTTTCTTTCACCCAGCATAGTGATCTAGAGATTCATGCGTGTTTTGTTTTGCTTTTTAAAAACACCATTCTAATTGACAATTGACTTTCCCACTTGGGAGTTGAGAATGGGAAATCAGCAGGGTTCCTCATGCCCATCAAATAGGCCTTCTGCAGCTTTATTAATTTGCAACTCTTTCCTAATCTCCTTTTAAAATGTCATTTACTGGGTTCTGTACTCTATTTTTAAATTTAATTTAATCTTTAAAAAATTTTTAAATTTTTTGGCTGCATTTGGTCTTTGTTGCTGCATGCGGGCTTCCTCTAGTTGCGGTGAGCGGGGGCTACTCTTTGTTGTGGTGCACGGGCTTCTCATTGCGGTGGCTTCTCTTTGTTGCAGAGCACGGGCTCTAGGCGCGTGGGATTCAGGAGTTGTGACACTGAGGCTCCGTAGTTGTGGCTTTCGGGCTCTAGAGCACAGGCTCAGTGGCACACGGGCTTAGTTGCTCCGCGGCATGTGGGATCTTCCCGGACCAGGGCTCGAACCCGTGTCCCCTACATTGGCAGACGGATTCTTAACCACTGCACCACCAACTAAGTCCCTATTCTTATTTGTATGTATTAAGACCATTTTACAGAGGAGAAACCTGAAATGTACAGAGGTTACATAGAACACATTGGTTAAGCTCAAGGCTCTGGATAAGAATGCAGAGGTTTAACTCTTGGGACTATCTTTGTAGTTATGTGATCTTGGGCAAGCTACTTAACTTTCTGTGTCTCATTGGTTTTCACATGTATTATAAAATGGGATGACTAATGCTAGTACCTACCTTATGGGATTGTTGAGAAGATTAAATAAGATGTGTGAGGCACTTACAACACTGCCTAGCCTGTAGTAAGTGTCAGTAAATGCTAGCTGAGATACAGCACAAGGTACTTATAGCTAACAAGTGGCAGAAGCATAAACTTATAGCTTTAGACTCAGTGCAAGCAGCACAAAATAGTCAAGTCAAGTTTATAATTCATGATAGGGCTCACAAATGGAGGTTTTACTAACATAGTAACATCACGATATTGGATTAGTTGATATTGTATGCATTGCTAAGGACCAGGCAGGTTTGAGACTTACTTAAGGCATACATATGCATATATGTATGATGTATGTACATACATCAAAATAGTGCAGAGAGATTCTTTGTACTGTACCTAGTTTTCCCCCAGTCTTCCTATCATATATAACAATTATACAGTATCAAAACCTGGAAGTTAACATTGGTACAATCTATAGCCCTTATCATATTTCACCAGTTTTTACATGTAGTCATTTTTGTGTCTGTGAATGCACATGTACATGTGTGTATATTGTCTTTGCAGTTTTATCACACATACAAATTCATGTAGCCATCACTTTGGTTAAGATACAGAACTGTTTTAGCGCCACCGAGGAACTCCCTTGTGCTTCCTTTCTCCCTCCCCGCTTTCCTATTTCCAAGTAACCACTAGTTCTCTAGCCCTATAATTTTGTCAGTTCAAGAATTTATATAAATAGATCATACAGTGTATATAATCTTTTGAGACTGGCTTCTCTTCATTTAGCATAATACCCTTGAGATCCATCCAAGTTGTTGCATGTATCAGTAGTCATTGTTTTTAATTGCTTAGTAGTATTCCATTATATAGATGTTCTGAAATTTGTTTAATCATCCATTGACGGATACTGAGTTGTTTCCAGCTCTTTGCTATTACAAATAAAGCTGCTGTGAATATTCCTGTACAGGTTTTTGTGCAGACATAAGTTTTCCTTTTGGGGGGATAAATGCCCAGGAGTGTGATTGCTGGATCTTATGATAAGCATATGTTTGGATTTTTAAGAAACTGCTCAGCTATTTTCCATAGCGGGTATACCATTGTACATTCCCACCAGCAATGTATGAGAGATCTACTTTCTCAGCATTCTTACCACCATTTGCTATTTTCACTATTTTTTATTCAGCTTTTATAATATGATGTGGTATCTCATGTGGTTTTAATTTGTATTTCCCTCATGGCTAATGATATTGAACATCTTTTCATGTGCCATTCATATATTCTCTTTGATAAAATGTTCATGTCTTTAGTTCATTTTTCAATTGATTTATTTTTTACTTTTGAGTGTTCTTTATAAATTCTAGATACAAATCCTTTGTTTGATATATCATTTGTAAATAGTTTATCCTGGTCTATAGCCTGCCTTTTCATCCTTTCAACAAGGTCTTTAGGAAAGCAGAAGTCTTAAATTTTAATGAAGTCCTATTTACTAATTTCTTTTCCCTCCTATGGACTGTGCTTTTGGTGTCATTTCTAAGAACTCTTCAGCCTGGGTCTGGAAGATTCTCTCTCTCTTTTAAGTTTTATAGCTTTATGTCTTAGTTTAAATCCATGATCAATTTTGAGTTAATTTGTGTAAAGTAAGTTTCATTTTTTTGGCTGTGAACATCCACTAGCTTTAGCACTATTTGTTGAACAGACTATCTATCCTTCCACCATTGAATTGCTTTTGCTTCTTTGTGAAAAATGAGTTGGTTATTCTTGTGTGAATTTATATCTGTGTTCTCTATTCTGTCCTGTTTTATCTTTGTGTCTGTTTTACCACCAATACCACAGTGTCTTGATTACTGTTAGCTATATAGTAAGTCTTAAAATTGGAGAGCATGATTTTTCCCACTTTCTTTTTCAAAATTGTTTCAGTTATTCTACTTCTTTTGTTTTTTTAATATAAATTTTAGAATAAGCTTGTCTTTAGCTACTAAAAGCATGCTGGCTTTTGACAGAAATTTCATTAAGTCTAGGGATCATTTGGGGGAAGATTGACACCCTTACATGTTGAATCTCCAGTCCATGAACAGTGTTGTTATGGATTGACTTGAGTCCCCCTAATAAGCCCTAATCCCCAGTACCTCAGAATGTGACCTTGTTTGGAAATAGGGTCTGGAGTAGTGGAGTACTGAGGTACTTCTATTCCAGTATGACTGGTGTCCTTATAAAAGGGAATTTTGGACACAGGCACACATAGAGGGAAGATATGTGAAGAGGCACAGGGGGAATGCTGTGTGAAGATCGGATTTATGCTGCCACAAGCCAAGGAACTACTAGAAGCTAGGAGAGATACCTGGAACAGATCCTTCCCTAGCACCTTTAGAGGGAGCATGGCTCTGCCAACACCTTGATCTCAGACTTTTAGCTTCCAGAAATGTGAGACAATGAATTTCTGTTGTTTAAGCCACACAGTTTGTGGGACTTTGTTGCAGCAGCCCTAGCAAACCAGTATAACTGTATATCTGTCCATTTATTTGTATCTTCCTTGATTTCATCAGCATTTTATAGTTTTCAGCATACAAGCCCTATACAGGTCTTGTTGGACATATACCCAGGTGTTTCTTTTTTTAAAAATAAATGTGATTATAAATATATTGTTTTAACTTAGGTTCTACATGCTCATTATATATAAAAATGCAATTGTATATAGAAATACAATTCTTACGTATGTTTTTCTTGTATTCTGCAACCTTGTTGAACTTATTAATTCTAGGACGAATACATTTTTTCTTCTTCTTTTTTTTTTTTTTTTACTAATTTAAAAGTGTTTTTTGAGATTCCTTGGGATGTTCTATGTAGACAGTAATGTCATCTGCAAATAGGGACAGTTTTCTTTTTCCAATCTCTACACTTTTTATTTCCTTTTCTTGTTTTATTGTGCTGATAGGACTTCCAGTACTATGCTGAGTAAGAGTAGTGAGAGCAGGCATTCTTCCCTTGTTTCCAATCTTAAAGGTAGGAATCCAGTGTTTCACCACAAAGTATGATGTTAACTGTAGGGTTTTTGTATATGTACTATATCAAGTTGAGGCAGTTACTTTCTGTATGTACTTTGCTGGAAACTTGAAAATCATGAATGCTTTTTCTGCACCATTTGGTATGATCATGTGATTTTTTTCTTTGTTATTTAATTAGCCTGTTGATTTGGTGGATTACATTGACTGATTTTTGAATATGGACCCAGCTTTGGATTTCTGGAACAAACCCTACTAGGTTGTGCTATATAATGCTTTTAATATATTTTTGGCCTTGATTTGCTACTATTTTGTTAAGCATTTTTGCATTTTGTTCACTGGAGGTATTGGTCTGTAGTTTTCTTCCTTTGTATTATCTTTGGCTTTAATATTAAGTAATCCTGACTTCATACAATTTGTTGGGATTAGTTCTCTGCTGTTTTCTGGAAGAGATTGTGTAGAATTGGTATTCTTTTAAAATTGTTAGTTAGATTTTACCAGTGAAACCATCTGGCCTGGATATCTTTTTTAGGAAGTTTTAAACTACAGATTCAATTTCTTGAATAGTTAGAAGACTATTCATATTATCAGTTTCATCTTGGGTGAGTTTTGGTAGTCTGGCTTCTGAGGAATTGGTCCACTTCATCTAAATTGTCTAGTTTACGTGCATAGAGTTGTTTGTAATATTCCTTATTTTATTTTTAATGTTGGCAGTCTCTAGTGATATCCTCTTTCATTCTTGATATTGGTAAGTTGTGTTCCTTTCTCTCATTCTTTTTTAAATCATTGTTACTAGAAGCCTATCAACTTTACTGATATTTTCAAAGAACCAGCTCTTGGGTTGAGTGATTTTTTTTTTTTCCTATTGCCCTTCTTTGTTTTCAGTGTCATTGATTTCTCTTCTTTATTATTTCCTTCCCTTTTCTTACTTTTGGTTTATTTTGCTCTTTTTGGTTATTATGAATAATGCTACTCTGATATGAACATTCATATACAAATTTTTGCTTGAACATGATTTTAAATTATTTTGGATATATTCCTAGGAGTGGAATTGCTGTATCATGTGGTAATTTTTTTTTTTTTTTTTTTTTTTGCGGTACGCGGGCTTCTCACTGCTGTGGCCTCTCCCGTTGCGGAGCACAGGCTCCGGACGCGCAGGCTCAGCGGCCATGGCTCACGGGCCCAGCCGCTCCGCGGCATGTGGGATCCTCCCAGACCGGGGCACGAACCCACATCCCCTGCATCGGCAGGCGGACTCGCAACCACTGCGCCACCAGGGAAGCCCTCATGTGGTAATTTTATGTTTAACTTCTTGAGGAATCGCCAAACTGTTTTCTCAAGTGGTTGCATTATTTTACATTCCCATCAGCAAATGTATGGGGGTTCTGATTTCTTACCAACACTTGGTATTTTCTGTTTTTTAGATAGGGTTGTGGGTGTGATGTTGTATCTCATTGTGGTTTTGATCTGCATTTCCTAATGACTAATGACATTGATCATCTTTTCATGTGCTTATTTGGTCATTGCATGACTCCTTTGGAGAAATGTTTGTTCAATGTTTTTGCCCATCTAAAAAATTGGGTTTTTTTTTTGTTGAGTTACAGGAATTCTTTATGTATTCTGGACACTAGACCCTTATCAGATATATGATTTGCAAATATTTTTCACTGTGTGGATTGTCTTGTTCACCCTCCTTCTGACAGTGTCCTTTAATACACAAGAGCTTTTAATTTTGATGAAGTCCAATTTATTTTTTCTTTTGTGCTTGTGTTTTTGGTGTTTAAGAAACCATTGACAAATCCAAGGTCATGAAGATTTACCCTTATGCTTTCTTCTACAGGTTTCATAGATTTTGCTCTTACATTTAGGCCTTTGATCCATTTTGAGTTAATTTGGATGTGACGTGAGGCAGTCAGCCAATTTTATTCTTATGCATGTGAATACTCAGTTGTCTCAGCACCATTTGTTGAAGAGACTATTTTCCCCCCATTGAGTGGTCTTGGTACCTTTGTGAAAATTAATTGACACACGTTTGAAGGTATATTTCTGGATTCCCAGTTGTATTCCATTGGTCTGTATGTCTAGCATTATGCTAGTACCATACTGTTTTGGTTACTATATCTTTGTAATAAGTTTTAAAATGGGAACGTTTTGTTCTTTATTTTCAAGGTTGTTTTGGCTGTTCGGAGTTTCTTGCATTCCATATGAATTTCAGGATCAGCGTCTCCATTTTGGCAAAAAAAGGCCACTGGGAGTTTTGAAGGGATTACATTGAATCCGTAGATCAGTTTATGGAGTATTGCCATTTTAACATTAAGTCTTCCAATCCATGAATATGGGAAGTTCTTATGTTTAGTAGGTCTTCTTTGATTTCTTTCAACAGTATGTTGTAGTTTTCTGTTTTGCATCACATTGGTTAAATTTATTCCTAGGTATTTATTCTTTTTAATGCTCTTATAAATGGAATTATTTTTAAATTTCCTCTTCTTTTGGCTTTTTTTGAAGTTTATTTTTAATATATTTACTACAGTTCTATTTCTATCAACTGTAGAAATACAGTTGATTTTTTTTTTCTATATCGACTTTGTATCCAGTGACTCTAAATTTATTTATTTGATGGTTTATAGATTACTTTAGATTTTCTTTGTAACAACCATGTTTTGTTAGTCTGGTTCAATTAGGAGACAGAACCACTCAGTGATTTAAACAAGGGAAGTGTAATATGAAGAATTAATAAACTATTAAAGAAGAATAATTATAAGATATATAGAGAGCTCTACAGGATTCTCTAGGGCTGAGGGACAATCTTAGAAGGGGCCCCCACCCCAAGGCTAAGACCTTAGTTGTACAGGATATACTTACAGCTCACTAGGTAGCAGAGAACATCACAGGGTTGCTTGGGCCAGAGCTGGTCCACAGTTACCAGGCAAGCAGGATGCAACCCTTCAGGGTATAGGCAAGTATTGGGTAAATAGAGAGAGTCAGGGCACTGCTGCAGGCAGGAGGCCTTGAGCCTACAGTGTCTATTTTGGGAGGGCTACAGGAAGGTGTTTACTAGGCTGGGCTGGGACTGTGAGGTTGCTGAAGGATCGTTCTAGGCACATGGGCATAGATTTCCTCACATTTACACTGCTGACTATGCAGCAGCCCCAACCAACAAGAGAAGCCCCCTTCATCCTGCAGTATTTCTCCAACACTCTATTGAGAAAGTTTAAAATCATGCTCAGTGTAAAGAAGAAATGATGAAAGGAATCCCATCCATTATCACAGAGCATGTGTTGAAGGGTGAGTTTGGAACTGAGAGATACAAATTTGGTAACTGGAGCACATGTCATCTGTGAATAATGACAGTTTCTTTCCAGTTCATATACCTTTTATTTCTTCTTTCTTTCTTTTTTTTTTTCCCTGACAAAGCAAGAGACTTTATTAGGAATGGGCTCCCGGGTGGAGAACAGCAGGGTAAGGGAACCCAGGAAAACTGCTCTCTGTATTTCTTTCCTTCTAATCCTTTACCTTTTATTTCTTCTTGATGCCCTAGTGAGGACTTCCAATACAGTGTTTAATAGGGTGGTGGTAACAGGTACTTTTGCCTCATCTTTGATCTCAGGGGACGCTTTCAGTCATTTACTACAAAGTATGAGGTTTGCTGTGGTTTGATGTATATGCTTTCTATAGGATTGAGGAAATTCCCTTCTTAGTCTGTTAAGAGTTTTCATAATAAATGGGTGTTGGATTTCATCAAATGCTTTTATTGCCTCTGTTGAATAGATTGTGTGATTTCCTGCCCTTTTTCTGTGAATGCCATTAATTGCATTAACTGATTTTTCAAATGTTAACCAGCATTGTATCCTTGGAACAAAACTTTATTTGATGTGATATATTATTCTTTTTTATATTGTTCTGGATTAATTTACTAATTTGGGATATGATTTTTACATCTATGGTCATGAAATGTGATTTTCCTTTCTTATATAGTCCCTGTTGGGTTTTGTTATAAAAATTATGCTGGTTGGGCTTCCCTGGTGGCACAGTGGTTGAGAGTCTGCCTGCCGATGCAGGGGACGCAGGTTCATGTCCCGGTCCTGGAAGATCCCACATGCCGCGGAGCGGCTGGGCCCATGAGCCATGGCCGCTGAGCCTGTGTGTCCGGAGCCTGTGCTCCGCAACGGGAGATGCCACAACAGTGAGAAGCCCGCGTACCACACACACACACACACACACACAAAATTATGCTGGTTTTGTGAGGTGTGAGGTGAGTTGAGAAAGTTTCCTTTTTGGGGGAAGAGTTTGTATATGATTGCTATAACTTCTTCCTTAAACGTTTGATAAATTTTTTCTAGTGAAACCATCTTGGCTTGGAGTTTTTTGGGGGGGATAGTTTCTAATGGTGGCTTAAATTTCTTCATAAATGTTGATAGAGAACTAGATTTTATATTTCTACTTTTATGATTTTTGGTAAATTGTGATATTTTTCCAAGGAATTAGTTCATTTCATCCTAACATGTAGAATTTATTATTTATAGTATCCTCATTATATTTCTAGTAATTTTCTGTCCTTCATTCCTGATATTGGTAATTTGTGGGTTTTTTCCTCTTTTACTTGCTATTGCCTTTTTTCTACTTTCTCTAGGTTTGATTGGCCATTCTTTTTCCAGCTTCTTGAGATGGAGCTTACCATTGATTGTTTTTCAGGCTTTCTTATTTTCTGACATATGCATATCAGGTTATAAATTTCCTCTGAATATAGCTTTTGCTGACATTTTTTTTTTTTTTTTTTTTGTGGTACGTGGGCCTCTCACTGTTGTGGCCTCTCCCGCTGTGGAGCACAGGCTCCGGACGTGCAGGCTCAGCGGCCATGGCTCATGGGCCCAGCCGCTCCGTGGCATGTGGGATCCTCCCAGACTGGGGCACGAACCTGCGTCCCCCTCATCGGCAGGCGGACACTCAACCACTGCGCCACCAGGGAAGCCCACCCCCATTATTTTTTGTTTATACAGAGAATATATTTTCCCACATATTCACTTCTTTTGTTGCTTTTAATTCCTTTTGAATTTTCATCTTAGATTATTTTTCTTTTGTCTTCTAGTGCAGGTTTGCTAGTGACTAGTTTTCTCAGTTTTTTGTCTGTCTGAAAATGTCTTTACTTTGCCTTCACTTATAAAGGGTATTTTTGCTGGCCATAGAGTTATGGTGAGCAGTTGTTTTCTCTCAGCTCTTTAAGTAGTCATTCTGTTGTTTTATAGTATTCGAAAGTACAACAACAGTTGTTCTGTTGAAGGTAAGGTGTCTTTTTTTCCACTGGCTGCTTTTAAGATGTTTTTCTTTGGTTTTCAGCAATTTAAATGAGATATGCTTAGGTGTGTTTTTTTTAATTATATTTATTCTTCTGGGGATTTGCAGACCTTTTTGAATCTGTGGGTTGTCTTTAATCAGTTTTGACAAATCCTTGACCATCGTCTTTTTATATATTGCCTCTGCTCATTCCCTCTTTTGAGGGTCCAGTTATGCATATTTTAGATTTTTTTCATGTGTTTTACACGTCTGTTATGCTCTTTTCTGTATTTTTCAGTATTTTTTGATCTGTGTGCTTCTGTGTGGATATTTCCTATTGCCTTGTTTTCTGTTCTGCCAGTTCTATCTTCTGACATATCTAATAAGTTCTTAATTTCAGCATTTATGTATTTCACTTATAGAATTTCTCTTTGGTTCCTCTTATGATAGATTCCAATTTTCTGCAATTCTTCATCTTTTATTTTCTTGAACGTATTTCTTATATACAGTCTTGTCTACTAAGTCCAATAGCTGGGATTACCAAAACACTGTAATTTTTTATTTTGTTTTTCAGTCATATGGTCCTGTCTCTTGGAATGCCTAGTATTTTTTATTGAGTAGTAAACATTACAAAATATTGGTGAGGTTCTACATGATGTTATGTTACTACTCCAGAGAAAGCTCACCCTTTCTTCTGCTTAGCAGATAAATGGGGGCTGATCACCTTAATTCAGTGAAGGACTGAGCTGAGTTGAGGCTGGGTTTCATTTTTCATAGGTCTCAGCCTCCCTGTCATTTGCCCCTGCTGCTGAAGTGTAGTCACTCAGGGGCTTCCAGCTGAGAGTGTGGTATGTTCATTTCCCATTTCCCCTGGCAAGACTTGAACCTCTAATTCATGTTTCCTCATACTGATAAAACTTCCAAAATCTCCACTCTGCTTTTCAGAGGCTTTCTTCTTAGCTTCCTAGCCTCCTTCCCTGTGTAGCTTCAGAATTTTCAAATATCTTGAAGGGAAAATTGGCTCTTTGTCAGGCCCAATTCTAGGTACTTCCCCTTTTCACCCATCTGTTACTTTTGTTTCTAATTTTGTCTGTAGTCTTTTTTTTTTTTAATTGGAGCATAGTTGATTAACAATGTTGTGTTAGTTTCAGGTGTATAGCAAAGTGATTCAGTTATACATACACGTGTATTGTCTCTAGTCTTGCAAGACTACCAGAGCTCTGCTGGTTTCTTGGTTCTCTAGCACCAGCCTAGGCAAATCTTGATTCTTAGCCTCTTGCCTTATACCCAGATTCAACAGATACCTCCTTGGAAAAGTGGCTGCATTTATCAGGCCACCACTCCATGCTTCAGAGCTCTCTAGATTCTTGGTCTCTCTAGTTCTTTTCCTTCACTACTTCTCTAATAGCTTTAAATAGGTATTTTAAAAACTTTCTTTCCTGTATTTTGAAGTTGTTCTTGATGGAAACATTGATTTAACACAAATTACCTCTTCATACTTGGAAGTGATAGTCACATATATTTTATTGTTATATATCAGTTATCACATCCATTATAGTTAACTTCTTTGACACCAGTTTCTTTAAGAGACTTGGTTTTCTGACTGTGTTGTGTATAGAAGGACTCTGGAAAATGTTTTATATCAATGTAGAAATAAGTTGATTGAGTCTTAATGGAAAGGCCTGGTGGTGAGAACATCTGTTATCAGTTCAAAATCAGTGACTCTGAAACTGTTATATAAACAAGTGGAAAAAATATTTGGTAGTCAAAAGCCCAGATGCACATCTCTTGGGATAATTGATCTATTCCTATGGTTATAATGATGATTTTAGTATGGTTTTATGTTTGGGGCTACTGTTTTTTCTTTTTGTTTCCTTAATATCAGCTTAACATTGTGAGCTCTGTTTACATCATGTGATTTCAGAGTTGAAAGAACTCCGTTTTTAAAAATAAAATATTTTTAATATAAAAAGAAAAAGAAAATGTAAGACCAAAGTGAGATCTCTTCCCTACCTCCCACCCTCAAAATATGTACTACTGTGTATAACTACTTCTCTTCCTCCCCCACCCTTTCCTTTCACTTCTTGTCCTCTCTCTCCTATTGATACACGTAAATTGAAGAAAATATAGAAATTGAAATACATAAAAAGAAGAAAATTTAAATCTCTTGTAATCCCATCACCAAGCACTAATCACACTTCTGAGCGTTTGACACGTATCTTTTGTGGATTTTTCTATGTAAAATGGATCATATTGTTGTTAATGGTTCTCAGCCAGGCCTTTTCATTAATATCACCTGTAACAATTAAAATATGTATAGATTCTGGGATACACCTCATACTTAACCAAATCAGAATCTTCAGGGATAGGGCTAAGAGGGTTTTGTTGAAAAAAACAAAAACTCCCCTTTAGAAAATTTTAATTGCCTTCAGAAATCTTTTAAAACAGATTAAAAAAAATATTGCCGTATTATATGTAGAAAACTTTAACTTGTATGCAACTCTTTATCTAATAATTTGATTTTAACTTTCTCCTAGCCATTCCACCCTATGGTGAATTTGGATTGTTCTCGGGATTTCCGGCCATTTCTTTGTGCACTCTACGCTCCTATTTGTATGGAATACGGACGTGTCACACTTCCCTGCCGTAGGCTCTGTCAGCGGGCTTACAGTGAGTGTTCGAAGCTCATGGAGATGTTTGGTGTTCCTTGGCCTGAAGATATGGAATGCAGTAGGTGCGAAAATCATAGATTTTCATGGACCATTACTTATGTTGCAGTATATTTAAAATCATTTGTCTTCTAGTTCATCAGTTTTTAAGAACTTTTTTGAAGTGTATATATTAGTCATAATTGTGAACAGCAGTTTCATGGCCTCAGAGCTGTTCACTTCCTTAGGAATTTGGAAGCACTAAATGAAAAAGGTGGGAAAAGAAAAACGTTCTATGAAGAAATTTTTTAAATAATCAAATTAAGAAAAACATAATCAAGATATTGATTGTTGATTTCTCTCCCTTACAGATTTTTTCTGGTTATAAAAGTAATGCCATTTATTTAAAAATTAGAAAATATAGAGAACATAATCATTTGTTACCTCATTATTAAATGTTTAATGATTTTAATGGGACTCAAATATCTTTATGATTTAAATGTGTTAATGACTACAAGTAGTCCTGTCAGTTCCGTTTTTGTCATGTATTAACATACCCAGACCCAGAAAATGTCAGATACTTTTCAAATCACTTCCAATATATAGATTGTAAGCATTTCCTACAGGTTTGAGGATATTTACCAGACAGTGTTATAGATTTGTACGAGAGAACATTATTATTAGTAATAACATATACAGTAGTAATACTATATTTCTTATATAATAATGTTGTGCCTTTTGTATTCTTAATGTTTCAAGGATAAAGAATAATATGAACACTTATATAACTCTTATTACCTAGCTTTGTCCAATCTTAATATTTTGCAATGTTTGCTTCAGATTTTCTTTTTTTTGGCTGCGCTACATGACTTTTGGGATCTTAGTTCCCCAACCAGGGATTGAACCCAGGGCCCTGTCAGTGAGAGCACCGAGTTCTAACCACTGGACTGCCAGGGAAGTCCCCGGATTTCTTTTTTTAAGAAATAAAACAATACAGATAGAGTTGAAGTTTCCTTTCTTAGTACCCATCTTGATTTCATTTCCCTCTTTTCTCCCCAGAGATGAGATAATCATTATGTTGAATTTGTTGTTAATCATTCCTATCTTTGTTTTTATACTCTTACTACATATATACATATCCATAAACAACATTAAATTTTTTTACATGTATCTGTGTTTATATCTGTAACTCTGGTTCATTCCTCTTAATTGCTATATAATGGCCAATTGTATTACCATCCTATAGTTATTTAGCCATCTCCTACTGATGGTCATTTAAGTTACTTCCAGGTTTTTGCTATTATGGGCAGTGCTGCACAGAACACTTTTTTCTCCTTCATGTTTAAAATTAATTTGTTTATCATATGACAGTAGCCCTTGGAGACAGGTGAAAGGCAGGTGTTGTTACTCTCATTTGACAGATGGAAGAACTTAATAAAACATGTATTAGTTACTTGTAGTCAATTCAGTGGCATTTTGCTTTCTGATATTTGTCTGCTCTATTTCCCACCTATTTAACATACTCTCTTATCTAGCCCCATCAAACCCTTCATCCACTTTCTCCCCAAAGCCTGGTAATATTTATAGTCCCGCTTTTAGAAGTTTGTAAATTTCTTGGTATTTATAGCAACAGTTATGAATTAACCTGGGCAGGAACCCTATTTTATGTTTTTTGTATCTAACTCCTATTGTTTACTGGTCTTTTTATTTTAATAGGTTATATACAAGTATAGAAGTGTCATTATGATCTGTATTTGTTTTGATAGGGTTAAATCTGTTTTATGTCCTCAGTATTGCCTGGGATTGTCTAACTCTTAAATCTTAAGCTCTGGCAAACAAATCTTTCATAATAACCTTTCATTTTTCCACATCTCTCATATCCTTGTTCCTACTGTGTACCTGTTTTTCAACTTCATGGACACCCCCAGACTTTTGTTCCCGCCCCCCACCCCGCCTCTCCTAATAGCTCCCTTCTTGATCTTATTTATTTTCTTACTTAGGTTAAGCTTTGTGGTCCATCACATAAAGTAATATTTTTGCTAGCAGTTTCAACTCATTCCTTCCACTGTACTTGTTCAGATCTCCAGCTCAGCTAATTTCTTACAAATTAATTATGCTGCATATTTAATGATTTAAACCATAGCAACTTTTTTTTTAACTACCACCCAGATTTCTACCATTGTTTTATTATGTTTGCTTTTCATATTTGTCCCTCCCTCTATTGATCCATTAATCTATCTTATTCTTTGTGTGTATTTTGAAGTAAATTAGAGATAACGGTTATTGCCCTCACAAATATTTTATCAGGTCTTTCACTAACTGGAATTCGACATTTGTCTACAGTTTTTTCTTTCAGTTTAAAACTTTACAAGGAAATGCACAAATCTAAAGATATCTGAGTTTTGACAAGTGCCTGCACCTGAGTAAACCAAATCCTCAGAAAGATGTAGAACGTCATCATTACCATTACCTCATGCTCTCATGCTCCTTGATGGTCAGTCCTTGTCTATACCATCCTCTGGAAGGAACTACTGTTTAACATCCTTCCAGAGTATCAATAATTACTTTGTCTATTCCAGAACTTCATACAAATGGAGTCATACAATATGTACTTGTTGTGTAACTCTTCTTTTGCTCAGGTTGAGATTGCCCTTCTTTGCTCTATTTTCAAGACTCATTAGTATGTTCTTTTGTTCATCAGTAGTGCTTTTTCTTGCTGAGTAGTCTTCCATTGTATAAATATACTGTATTTTGCTTATCCATTCTCCTACTGATAGACATTTTAAACCATAGCAACTCTATTTGCTCTTTGTCTTTGGTCAGTTTCCAATTTGGCCAACAGGAAAATTTCTGTTCATTCTCCTCAGCACTTACGCCAAATCTATGTCACTCATATCAAACCCATATTTCACCTTTATTCTGTATTTGACCCTTATTCCCCTCAACTTTAGCCTGTCCTCCTTTCTTGAAACTCCGTTAGGCCATTTTGTGTGAACTGTTGTGGTCTGCTACATCTCAGACCAGTCCTTTCCAATTTCTTTTCTTGCATCCTCTTCCTCTTTCTGGTGTTTCTTAGAGTTCTGTTCCTGTTTTTTTTTTTTTTTTTGATTCTGCATGCTTTCCCTGGATAATCCCATCTCACTGATTTTCATTCTTATTCATATGCTGATGGCTCCTAAATCTAAATCTGTAGCCTTGGCATCTTTCTGCTAAATTCCAAATCTGCATATCCAGCAGCCACTGGTAACCTGAATTTGTCTCAAATACCTCAATTTTAACATGTCTGCAATTGATTTTACTCCTTGCTCCTTTTCTTTATTCCTGGAAGGCATAGTCCTCCTTCATTGACCTAAGCTCCCACATCCAATCAGTTATAAATTCTGTTGCTTTTATCTAAATAATTTCATAGCTGTCTCATTCTCACTGCCTTATCTGGTTTTAGTTATGGCTCAACTGATATCTCTGCTCTCATTTTTGCCCAGCTCAAGTGTCTTCCACACTCCTTCTAGTCATCTTTCTAATTACTTGGTGAGGGCTATATGAATATATTCATTCAACTATGTGAGGGCTATATGATAAATTTATTCAATTTATCATCAATTCAGGAAATATTAATTGGATGTCTTCTGTGTGCTAGACACTATTCTAGATAGTGAAGGTGACTAGTGAACAAAATATAGTCTCTGTTCTTATGGAGCTAAAATTCTAGTTGTGGTGGTAGTGGTAGGAGATAAATAAATAGATAATGTCAGATGGTAATGAATGTTAATAAGAAAGAAGAGAGTTAGGTGATAGTGATACAATATGGGGAAGCAGAAGGACTCTATTTTCTATGGAGATGTTGAGGAAGTCCTTTTTAGTAAGGAGCCAGTGAGACAGGAATCTGAATGAAATGAGAGAACAGGTTATACAGGTATCTAGGGAAGAGCAGTCCAGGCAGAAGAAGCAGAGCAACAAGTGCGAAGGCTCTGAAGCGGAAGCATGCTGGTATATTCACAGGACACCAAAGAGGCTGGAGCCAAGTGAGTAAGGGAGAAGGGAAGGAAACAGGATCAGAAGAGGACTGGGAGTGGGTCTTTAGAGCTCTTGACTGACTGAGAACGGAAGCCACTAGAGACTTTTGAGCAGAAGAGACATGATCATGAACACAGGAGTGGCATGTCTTTAAAGGATCACTCTGGCTCTTGTGTGGAGATGGAGATAAACTGGAAGCCGCTCCAGAAGTCCAGGGATGAGGTACTAATGGCTCAGACTGGGTGGCTGCAGTAGAGGAATTGGAAAGTGGTCAGATTCTGGATACATCGCAAAGTAGAATGACAGGAAGTGCTGGTAGGTTGTGAAGTGGATATGAGGGAGAAGGGATTTCAAGGAGGACAGTAAGGTTTTTGGCCTGAGCAACTAGGAGAATGGGATTACCATGTGTGGAAATGGAGAAACTAAGGAGTGGAAATCAAGAGTTTGGTTTTGGGAGCGTTAAAGAGTGAGGGGGGTGTATATGGTGAATTGGCAGTTGGATATACAGATACAGCCATTGATATATTTATATCAATGTTTATACATACATACATACACACACATGCACATATATTTCTGGAATGTGCTTACCTCTCCAAACCTTATCTCCTGTCACAATTCATGCACTCCTCATGCCCCAGCAATGCTAAACACGCCCTGTTCAAACCTCTGTGCCTTTGTTCCCATTTCTTGCTAGAATACTGATGGCCATACTGCCAATACTGGCAAATACTGATTCAGACATCCTGTGTTGAGGGACTTACTCTATGAAGTCTTTCATAACCTCTTCCCCTGAAATAATTAATCCTTCTTTATATCATTTATATATATATATATATATATATATATATATATATATTTTTTTTTTTTTTGTGGTACGCAGGCCTCTCACTGTTGTGGCCTCTCTCGTTGCGGAGCACAGGCTCCGGACGTGCAGGCTCAGCGGCCATGGCTCACGGGCCCGGGCGCTCCACGGCATGTGGGATCTTCCCGGACCGGGGCACGAGCCCGTGTACCCTGCATTGGCAGGTGGACTCTCAACCACTGCGCCACCAGGGAAGCCCCATTTTTATATTTTATATAGGTTTTGATTGCTTTGTATATCACACTGCTGTATTTTGTGTTGTGTTTACAAGTTTTTGCCTCCTTTTGGACTCAAGGATAGAGATCCTGGGTTTTGGGGTCTTTTTCTGTTAAAGCCCTGGCATACTGTAGAATTCCAGTAAATGCCTGCCTGCAATAAGTTTCTGTCATTTGGCTTTATAATCCAAGCCCTGTGAAGAAAATGGTTTGTATCAGAAAATAAAAGATTAATCAGCTTCAGTGTAAGGTTATACATATATATGGCAAACTTAATATCAGTGATAGTTTCTTGGAAACTATTTGATGCATATAACTGCTAAATATCTAGTTGGTGGGAGTCTGAAGGCTTAGAAACTGATGCTGGCAAGAAAATTGAAGATACAGGAAGTTCATGAGAATAGTACTGTCAGTAGTGTATGTCTGCAGCACACGCTTTCTCAAGTCTGGAAAATTGTCAAAATGCAGATTTCTTTGGCCCTAACACAGGCATACTGAAATAGGATTTGAGGTGGTGAGGACCAAGAATTTGTATTTTAAAATGACCTAAGTTTTTCTCATGCACGTCAGTGTTTGAGAATAACTGGAATAGAGAATGCAGTGGATTGGAGAGACATTAGTAGTGGTAGGAAAGAACTAGTTGACATTAGAGACCTTAGGAGGACTTTAATTAATCAATATGGTAAGCAGAGAGTGAATTTTAAATGGGAAGAAAAGATCTAAAACTAAGCCACTTGTAAGGGTTTTTAGTGCTAATCTAACTCAGAACACTTTGGGCCATGCAATTAGGGAAGATTTTTAACTCTTATTTTTAAGAAAGTTCTATTTGAGTCTAGGGTAAATTGAGGACTATATTGTAATTAAACTTTAGAAAGAAGTAACTTTTAGCTACTATTCTGTTGGAGCTTTTTTTTAATGTATATTTATTATATATATATTTTTTAATTTATATTTTGAAATCTTACTCTAAACTGTGTATCCTAAATAAATAGTGTATAAATACACTATTTATTGATGGCTATGCCTGACTACTTTAATGAAGAGTAATCTTTTTGAAGCCAAAACAAAATTAAGTATAAATTTTTCATTTTTTTTGTCAGCTGTGGAAAATCTAGTTTTATGACCCACAAACAAAATATGACCATTTGCATTATTTCTTCCACTTAATTGTATTGTGCTCTAAGGACATAAGAATAAACCACAGGTGCTAAATTTGGAAATCCAAATCATTAGGTTCCCAATAAGTAAAAATGGTTCTCGTCTTGTATTTTTAGGTTCCCAGATTGTGATGAGCCGTATCCTCGACTTGTGGATCTGAATTTAGCTGGAGATCCTACTGAAGGAGCCCCAGTGGCAGTGCAGAGGGACTATGGTTTTTGGTGTCCCCGAGAGTTGAAAATTGATCCTGATCTTGGCTATTCTTTTTTGCACGTGCGTGATTGTTCACCTCCTTGTCCAAATATGTACTTTAGGAGAGAAGAACTTTCATTTGCTCGATATTTCATAGGATTAATTTCAATCATTTGCCTCTCTGCCACATTATTTACTTTTTTAACTTTTTTGATTGATGTCACAAGATTCCGTTATCCTGAAAGACCTATTATATTTTATGCAGTCTGCTACATGATGGTATCGTTAATTTTCTTTATTGGGTTTTTGCTTGAGGACCGAGTAGCCTGCAATGCATCTAGCCCTGCACAGTATAAGGCTTCCACAGTGACACAAGGATCTCATAATAAAGCCTGTACCATGCTTTTTATGGTACTCTATTTTTTTACTATGGCTGGCAGCGTTTGGTGGGTAATTCTTACCATCACATGGTTCTTGGCAGCTGTGCCAAAGTGGGGTAGTGAAGCTATTGAGAAGAAGGCATTGCTATTTCACGCCAGCGCGTGGGGCATCCCTGGAACTCTAACTATCATCCTTTTAGCGATGAATAAAATTGAAGGTGACAATATCAGTGGCGTGTGTTTTGTTGGCCTCTACGATGTTGATTCATTGAGGTATTTTGTTCTTGCACCCCTCTGCCTGTATGTGGTAGTTGGGGTTTCACTTCTCTTAGCCGGCATCATATCCCTAAACAGAGTTCGAATTGAGATTCCATTAGAAAAGGAGAACCAAGATAAACTGGTGAAGTTTATGATCCGGATTGGTGTTTTCAGCATTCTTTATCTTGTACCACTCTTGGTTGTAATTGGATGCTACTTTTATGAGCAAGCTTACCGTGGCATCTGGGAAACAACATGGATACAAGAACGCTGCAGAGAATATCACATTCCATGTCCATATCAGGTAAGGGAAACCTTGTTCTAAATTTCAGAATATGTGACAGTGAAAAGAGCTAATCTTAGCTGATTGTTTTTTTGTTGTTGTTATTTTGTTTTGTTTTTAACTCTTCGTGAACGACCTGTACATTAAAATTTTAAAGTGAAGATAATGAACAAATTGATTGTAGTAAGAATGTCATACACATGTTTCTATAAACATTTTCCTTTTAAAAGATGACTTTTACAAGTCCAAGCTGTGGGCTTTTAAGCACTTTACTTCTGTTATCACAAAATAGTTGCTTGTTGATTATTTAGAAGTCTGCAGGTTTGAGGGGAAGTTGTTGATTAAAAGGCAGTGTCTTTCTGTGGAACTTTTACTGATATTCAGAATAAGGATTGTTTTAACAGTTTTGCAAAAAAAAAAAATAAGACACAGTTGTACAAACAAGTTCATCTCTTAAATAGTCTTGGTTTTTCTTTTTTGCGTACTGAAGTGTTTTACCTTTGAGTTTAAAGAGATCAGGTAATCATAGAATTTTAGATCTAGAGAGAACTTTAGAGATCATTTATTCAGGTTCCCTCTATAATTTAGAGTTCTTAAACATCTGTCTCATTTGAGGCTTAGAATTACTAAGTGACTTGTTCACACTCCGCTTGGATTTAGTTCTAGGAGAGGAGTGGAACAAGGAAAGCAGTTTAGAGGGATTGGTGCTAAGTATTTATCTCTCTCATCTTAAAACCTCTCTAGAACCTATGCTCCTAGCTATTACCCTCTCTTCTTTCTTTTAAGACAAGTTTTCTTGAAAGAATTACCTCCACTTGGTGTCTCATGTTCGTTGTGCTCCAGCTTCCCTGTTCTCGAAGTGCACCAGCCACCCTTTCATCTCCCCCAACCCTTATGTTTTTCTAATACCTTTTAAATACCTTTATTAAAGTACTTCTGCATTATAGATAACTTTTGTTTACTTGTCTCTTTTCCCTACTAGACAGTGAACTCTTTGAAAGCAAGAACTTCTTTTTCATATTTTTTGAAAGCATGTTCTGTAGGTTAGTAGATGATGGCATTGAGAATGTGAATGTGTAGATTGAGAAGCAAAGACTTTTTAAAAATAAATTTATTTATTTCATTTATTTATTTTTGGCTGTGTTGGGTCTTTGTTGCTGCACGCGGGCTTTCTCTAGTTGCGGCGAGCGGGGGCTACTCTTCGTTGCGGTGTGCGGGCTTCTCATTGTGGTGGCTTCTTTTGTTGCAGAGCACGGGCTCTAGGCTCATGGGCTCAGTACTTGTGGCTTGCGGGCTCTAGACCCGCAGGCTCAGTAGTCGTGGTGCATGGGCTTAGTTGCTCCACAGCATGTGGGATCTCCCTGGACCAGGGTTCAAACCCGTGCCCCCTGCATTGGCGGGCAGATTCTTAACCACTGCGCCACCAAGGATGTTCGGAAAGACATTTTTTAAAAAATACATATATTATTTTTATAAATTTATTTATTTGTTTTCATTTTTGGCTGTGTTGGGTCTTTGTTGCTGTGCGTGGGCTTTTTCTAGTTGCGGCGAGTGGGGGCCACTCTTCGTTGTGGTGCGTGGGCTTCTCATTGTCACGGCTTCTCTTGTCATGGAGAGCACGGGCTCTAGACACGCAGGCTTCAGTAGTTGTGGCACATAGGCTCAGTAGTTGTGGCTCGTAGGCTCTACAGCACAAGCTCAGTAGTTGTGGCGCATGGGCTTAGTTGCTCTGTGGCATGTGGGATCTTCCCGGACCAGGGATCGAACCTGTGTCCCCTGCATTGGCGGGCAGATTCTTAACCACTGCGCCACCGGGGAAGCCCCGAAAAGACATTTTTAAGAAATGGTAACAGTGGTACTGCAGACAAGGAGTGTGTGATTAGCACATAATCAATGCTCATAAATATTTGATGACTGAGAATGCCAGTTCCCCCTTTTTTATTTTGTGGTATAAATAGTCCAATACAAAATTAATTTTTATTGTATAAATATTAGCTACTGGCTTTTAAAAAAACCAACTCATAATTGAAAGACCAGAAAAAATGAATAATTGAAATTGTATTACACTTCTTGACAGAATTACTTATTAAAACTCTTAATGTGAGGTTTCAGACCTGAAGCTAAGTAATCAAATTTTGCCCCTAACGAGAGAGAAAGAGATGGTTGAATTACATTGTGCGCTTCTCAATATAAGGTTTCTAGGATTCCAAATATATATTGTCTTAGGGCTATTGAACATAATGTTTGGCTCTGAAATAATGATCTGAAACATACCAAACCTCAAACATGTAAATTAGTAAATTAGAGTAGTTGGGCTGCTACTATTTTCAAGACATTCCTAGAATTCTTTAAGCATCTTTAGAACCAGCTTGAGTTACACAAAAACGTGTGTGTATGCACCTCTTTACAGTCATAGGTTAAAAGTGTTTTTTATTTCCAACTTACAGAAATAATGTTGGATTTCCAACATCCTAAAAAGAATAGAGAATGGTATAATAACAGTAGCATAGTTATTAAGCTGTAAAGTCTGGGTTAGGAATCCTGGCTTCATATCTAACTCTCATTATTTACTAGTTTTATAACCTTAGATCAACTTCATCTCTCTCTACTTCAGTTCCAAAAGAGTAATCATATTAGATACAAATAGTAGTAGAATCTGTCTCCTAGGGTTGTATTTAGGAGTCTACATGCAAACACTTAGAAGAGTGCCTTCTACATAATAAGTGCGCAAATGTTAGCTCTATTATTCATTTTTTTCACTTATTGTTGCTGCTGTTATTGTTATGTATACACACACACATACATACATATATAAATGTTTTTTTAAACCATCCAATACCAAACTTTAGGAAATGCTATATTTGTTTTAAGTTTTTGAGAATATACATGCCGATATGTGTACCACTAACTTGTCCATTTTAACTGCAGTAATCTAATGTATAAATATACTGCTGTTTGTTCACTCATTATTTTGTTGATGGATAGACATATCATTGTTTTGCTGTTGTAATACCTGTCTTCCTTGTACATGACCAAGAATTTCCATGGGCTGTATACCCAAAAGTGTAATTGTGGAATTGTAACATATATGCATCTTCAACTCAAGGGGTTATTTTAATTTACACTCCCAGTATAGAGTATGAATTCCCCATTTCTCCCCATCTTGGTGTTCTCAGGCTTTTAGGTTTTTGCTAACCTTTGAAACAATATCTCAAGTCTATCATGATTTTTATTTCCCTTATTCCTCATAAGGTTCAGTATGTTTTCATATTTTTATTGGCTATTTGGGGTTTCTCTTCTGTGATTTGCCTATTTGTTACTGTTGTCCATTGCTCTGTTAGGTTATTTGCCTTTTGTTGTTATTGTTGTTTTAATTCCTTGTCATTTGTTTGCTTTGCAGGTATCTTATTCTGCTCTGTACCTTGTCTTTTCACTTTGTGTTTTCTTTGCCTTTTGTGTTTTAAGAAATCCTTCCCTGCCTCTCAAAGTCATAAAAATGGTCTGCCATATTTTTTCTAGCGGTTTTTAAAATTTGATGTTTTGATTCATCGCTCTAATCCCTTGAAATTTATTTTTATGTATGTTATGAGTAACATAATTTTATTTTTTCATATGAATAAGCAGTATGCTTTTTGCACCATTTATCAAATAGCCCATCTGAACTGTAATGCAACGGCTATAATATACAAGTTCCATTTTTAGGCTCTCTCTTTTGTGCACTGGTCTGTTTGTATAACCTTGTAACAATTCCACATTTCCTCTACCTTATTCTTCTTCAAAATTATTTTAACCATCTTGGCACTTTTCTATATGAATTTTAGAATAATTTATCCATGAAAAACACTGGATTTTTATTGAAATTGTTTTAGGTTTTAAATGAATCTGGGAGAAATTGCTATCTTTGTAATACTGAGTTTTAGTATCTTTTCATTTCTTTCTTTATGTATGTATTCATTCATTTGTTCATAGGTACCGTACAGTTTTTGTTGCAATTGTGAATGAGGTCTTTTCTATATTACACTTTTCATTTAGTTACTGCTGGTGTACAAGAATGCCACTGATTTTTGCATATTGACCTTATATTGAGCATCCCTGCTACACTCTTCTATTAGTTCTAACTGCATATCAGTTCTCTTAGATATTCTTTGTAGAAATCCTCTTGTCTGCAAATAAGGACAAATTCATATCTTGTTTGCTTTCCAATTCTTATGTTTAATTTAAGATTTTTCCATCTATACTCATGAGTGAGATAGATTGTGATCATTTTTCTTATCTTGCCCTGTCCTTTTCGTTTTCGGTGTCAAGGTTATAACAGCTTCATAAAATGAGGTTTTTTTCTTCTATTCATTGAAACAGTTTTTACAATCAGTAGGGTCTGTCTGCCCTTTGAAAAGGCTGGTATATCCTCCTGTAAAAACCCTCTGTCATGGTATCTTTGAAGTAAGGAGAGAGAAGTTTCATCTTTCTGAACTGAAATTCTGCACCCATTAATCAGTAACTCCCCATTCCTCCCTGCCTCCCAGCCTTTGGCAACCATTATTCTACTTTATGTCTCTGAATTTGACTACTCTGGGTACCTCATATAAGTGGAACTCAAATACTAGAATTTTTCTTTTTAATAAATTTATTTATTTATTTGTTTTTATTTTTGGCTGTATTGGGTCTTCGTTGCTGTGCGCGGGCTTTCTCTAGTTGTGGCGAGCGGCAGCTACTCTTCGTTGAGGTGCACGGGCTTCTCATTGTCGTGGCTTCTCTTGTTGTAGAGCACGGGCTCTAGGAGCGTGGGATTCTGTAGTTGTGTCACGTGGGCTCAGTAGTTGTGGCTCGCGGGCTCTAGAGCACAAGCTCAGTAGTTGTGGCACACAGGCTTAGTTGCTCCGCGGCATGTGGAATCTTCCCGGGCCAGGGGTTGAACCCGTGTCTCCTGCATTGGCAGGAGGATTCTTAACCACTGCGCCACCAGGGAAGCCTTCAAATACTAGAATTTAAATACTAACTTTCATTCAGAATTTTACTTTAGGGGAATCTTATATAGACTTGTGAATTGAGCATTAGAGATGTTAAATTTCTATTTGAAGTAATATCCATACATAATTAAACAAGATTTGCTATTACTGAGCATACCTAAAAGAATGCTTAGCAGGTTCTGATGATAATTCCTAATGAGAAGTTTTTAAAATGTGTTAAGCAATGATGTTATACTTGAGGTAGCCTCCTCAGGTGACTTAGAGAACGTAATATTTGAATATATATTCACTTGAAAATCAGTGAGGTTGCTTTATAGTCATTTCTTATATTACTGAAGCTTTAAAACATTTGAAAAATCAGCTTGTGAGGTAGTTGATCACATTGTTTCAAAATACCAATTGGGTTTAATGTAAATTGCATGTATTTAAGTCCATAATTTGAAGAAAAATGGGCTTGTGTAAAGTATTTTAAAACACTTAAAATGAGTGTCCTTGCTGAAAACAGAAAGTTGCTGTTTGGATTTTAAAATACTTTATACCAACTGTTTTTTCAAGAACAGTCTATTTAAAAAGTGCATATTAAATGAAACTTGAGAAAGTAATATTTAATGCCTGAATCAAGAATTAATTGTGAAATATAGCTTGAGTTTTCAGAATAATGTATATTTTGCAGTTTAAAATCAGTAAAGTTTATTCCTAGACTATGTTTCATCCTATGTGTTAATCATTTATTTATGTATTTATTTATTTATTTTTATGTATTATTTAAATAACACATTAGTAATTTTCCAGGTACTTAGCGTTCTTTTTTTCTTTTTCTTTTTTTTCTTTAAAAGTAGTTCCCTTTATTTATTCAGGGGCTTCTAAGAGGCTCAAAGCATTTTATGAAAGAGTTTACAAGTTTCAAAGTTTGTTGATATTTCTGGAAAACCATTCACATGTAAAATACTGGTTTAAAACATGGGCTTTAAAGTCCTGTCTCTAACACTCTGAGCCTCAGTTTCCTCGTGTAAAATGTAGGAAATAATATGTTAAATATAATAATATCTACCTCATGGGTGGCAGAGAAGATTAAATGAGAAAATAAACTTAAACCTCCTACTAGAGTGCCTTGCACAAAGAAAAATTTCAGTATTCTGTTGTTACAAGTACATAATTCCTGAGGTTTAAAAAAGGATTGTTCTTAAACTCTGTACTAGAATCATCATTTTTTTCTTTAAACATTGATTTTCAAAAAAACATATTTCCTTTCCTAAAGTGCCCCTTCATTTTTTTTCCATCTCTTTTCATCCATCTAATCCAATGCTGTATGTCTCAAGGAATTTTGATACTAGAACCTGTGTTTCAAAATATAAATAAATGTGTTAGCATAACAGAAGCAGCCTAGCTAAACTGTCAAATTCATATTAGAGCCATTTGTAGAATTGGAAAAAAATTATTTGTGTAGAAAACAAACAAAAAAACATTATTTGTATTCTTTCAGCCACACAAGGCAACCCATCTGTTGTTTATCTAATCTTGATTCAGAAATGTACAAAAACAGCAGAATAACATCAAATCTAACTTAACAATTTTAGCTTCACTTTCTGATAAGAGTGTTTCCCTTTACCAGACAATTCCAAAAGGAATCAGCATTGTTTATGAAAGGACCATAAGGAAATGGGTATGTTTTGCAGTTCCAACATTACTGACAACAAATAATTCTGTATAAAATATATAGTACATACTACTAATCTTTTTTTTTCTGCTACTAATCTTTAAAGTGGTAAATATCCTGCCTGTGACTTCCTAGCACCAAATTAATTTTTCCTCAAAATTTTTTAGTGTCTGTAATAGAGGGAAAGAGTGAGAATTCCTGAAAAAATATTCTAAGTCTCTTGTAGGAAAATATTTTAAAATATTACATTTTAGAAATATAGAATATTAAAGAAATTTATTTTAAAAACTATTCATACTATTATGTACAGGTTGTAAAATGCTGTCAAATGGCACTTTTGGATAAATATTAATTTTTTTTTTTTTTTTGTGCTGTACGCGGGCCTCTCACTGTTGTGGTCTCTCCCGTTGCGGAGCACAGGCTCCGGACGTGCAGGCTCAGCGGCCATGGCTCATGGGCCCAGCCGCTCCGCGGCATGTGGGATCTTCCCAGACCGGGGCATTAACCCGTATCCCCTGTATCAGCAGGCGGACTCTCAACCACTGCGCCACCAGGGAAGACCAAATATTAATATTTTAAAACATACAAGGTGCTATTATCTTGGTGTCTGATAAACAGAATAAATAGCCTAAGCCATGAGTTCAATTTAAGTCTTAACTGCAGATATATCTGGTATAAAATAGTTTACACATGTTTAGGAAAAAATTCAATGTACTTGCTACAGTCTACAGCAGGGCACAGCAGACTTCCTCTGTAAGGTCATATAGTAAATATTTTAGGCTTTGCCAGCCATGTGGTTTTTTTTGGAACTACTCAGCTCTGCTGGTGTAATGCACAAGCAGCCATAGACAATATGTAAACAAATGGAAGTATTCCAATAAAGCTTTGTTTACAGTAACGTAATTGGGGCGAATTTGGTTTGTAGGTTGTAGTTTGCCAACCCGTGAACTACAGCAAGCATTATTCTCTATCACCTTTGAGAATTCCTTCATAACAGTGGTTCTCTATTACCTTTGAGAATTCTTTCATAACCTCTGGCACTTTTCTGTCCCATGGAAATTGTCACTGTTTCATTCTCATTACTGAGTTTTGAGGATCATCATTTTACTGTATCACATAATGGTATTAAAAATATTCAATACGGGGCTTCCCTGGTGGCGCAGTGGTTGAGAGTCCGCCTGCCGATGCAGGGGACACGGGTTCGTGCCCCAGTCCGGGAGGATCCCACATGCCGCGGAGCGGCTGGGCCCGTGAGCCGTGGCCGCTGAGCCTGCGCGTCTGGGGCCTGTGCTCCGCGACGGGAGAGGCCACAGCAGTGAGAGGCCCACGTACCACACACACAAAAAAATATTCAATAAAATCTGGTATTATATCATGATAATAAAATAAATTCTAGTATATCACTATAATAAAGACATGCCAAAAAATCTTATTTCCAGTTGTCTTTGAAGTCATCACCACACCAGTTTAAAGAAATAATTTGAGTAGTTTATGGGAATAGTAAAATAGAAGCAATAATCCGAGAAGCTTCTAGTTATTAAGTATGTACTATGTATCAGGTCCTGTACTTAGCAAATTTATACACATTATTTCCTTTAATCTTAACAATAGCCCACTAAGTTAGATTGTATTCAGTTTTATAAATGAGGAACTGAGTCTCATAAATATATAGAACCTATCCAAATTCTTTTTTTTTTTTTTTTTTTTTTGGCTGTGTTGGGTCTTTGTTACTGCGTGCAGGCTTTCTCTAGTTGCAGCGAGCGGGGGCTCCTCTTCATTGCAGTTTGAGGGCTTCTCATTGCAGTGGCTTCTCTTGTTGTGGAGCACAGGCTCTAGGCACATGGGCTCAATAGTTTTGGCATGTGGGCTCAGTAGTTGTGGCTCGTGGGCTCTAGAGCGCAAGCTCAGTAGTTGTGGAGCACAGGCTTAGTTGCTCCACGGCATGTGGGATCTTCCCGGACCAGGGCTCGAACTGTTGTCCCCTGCATTGGCAGGCGGATTCTTAACCAGTGCACCACCATGGAAGCCCCAACCTATCCAAATTCTTACAGTAAGTGCTAGAGCTGGGGTGTGAATTGTATTTCTGATTCCAGAGACTACTAACCACCTACCTCATTATGTCAAATGTGAAATCTTCCATTTTATTTCCTCTACTGAATCACAAACATTCTATCAGTGACTTTTTAAGCTGTGTTAAGGTCATTGAGTTCATTAATACTGTAAGTTTGCTGAAGGAAGAGCTAAGAAGTTTGTCTTAAAGTAGAACATTAGGAAAATAATAAAATACACTCAGGTTTCTTCAGACATTATGACTTCTGACAATATGTCTGACTAGGAGCATCAACAATTAAAGTTTGAACCAGTAAAATCTGGAAAGAACACACTCTTTGAGACATCACAGGTCTTTCATACTCTTTGGGGAGATTTCCAAAGAGTCCTCCAATTCAAAAATTATTATGCATTGGAACCAGCACAATAAGGAGCTAGGGCTCGTCAAACGGAGTCAGTTAGGTGGATGAGACGGGAAAGGTAACTGAAGTGTGGTTGCTGTTGGCAGAAGTTGAGACTT
Organism: Hyperoodon ampullatus; assembly: GCF_949752795.1. Taxonomy (NCBI): domain Eukaryota; kingdom Metazoa; phylum Chordata; class Mammalia; order Artiodactyla; family Ziphiidae; genus Hyperoodon; species Hyperoodon ampullatus. Next base: position 118,448,756 of record NC_136919.1, read on the forward strand.
GGGCCAGCTGGGAAGTTGAGAAAGGGAGCCAGACCTCCCTTGCTAGTCTAAATCATCAGGGTCATAGGCTGAAGTGTTTGCAGGTTAGTTGTACCTCCTGGCAATCAGCTGGAACAAATTCTTTCTCCAGGATTCCCACAGACTGGTTAACCAAATAGTTCACAATATAAAGACACCAAACACATGAGAAAACAAGCCACTATGACTGAGAGTCATTGGATATAGCAACATCAAGCTTAGAACTGTAGATACTGAAATTGTCAAAACTGAATACTAGAATAGGTAAGTGTGTAACATTTATGGAAATAACAGATACAGTCACAAAGATTACAAATCTACCAGAAACTACTTGGAATAGAAGATTTTTAAAAAATTAAGTATCTAGAAAGATAATTTTTGAAATATACTCAATTGATGAATTTCTGAAATATAAAACAGCAGTTTAGACTGCTGTTTGAAGAGAAATTTAATGAACTAGTAGTAGGTGAAAATAAAGGTATCCAGAACGCAGTAAGAGAGACAAGGAAAATATGAAAGTGATGTTAAGAGAAATGCAGGACAGAATGAGAAGGCCTAATAGGAATATAATTAGAGTCCCAGGAGGGAGTTCCAGGAGGAGGGAATTGAGAAAATGTAGGAGAGACAATATTGCAAGAGATAATATAATGGCTGCGAATATTCCACAGCTGCTAAACCTGTGCATTCACAGACCAAGGAGGTTCTGTATACCACTAGCAGGATAAATAAAAAGAAATCCACACTTCCGTGAAACTGTAGAACACCAAAGACAGGAATCTTGAACACAGTCTCAAAAAAGGACAGATCATCTAAAAAAGACCAACAGGTAGAATGACAGCAGAGTCCTTCACAATAACAGTGAAAGCCAGAAGACAATATATTATCTTTTAAATGTTGAGAGAAAAAAACTTTTCAGGGACTTCCCTGGTGGCTCAGTGGATAAGACCCCACGCTCCCAATGCAGGGGGACTGGGTTCGATCCCTGGTCAGGGAACTAGATCCCACATGCATGCCGCAACTAAGAGTTCGCATGCCACAACTAAGGAACCTGCCTGCCGCAACTAAGACCTGGTGCAACCAAATAAATATTTAAACAAAAACAAACTTTTCAACCAGAATTTTGTACCTTGTAAAACTGTTGTGGTAGACCTGGGGATGCATTGCCAGATGCCCTTTAAAGAAAGGCATGCTGCTCAGCTGCAGGGAGTGGGGTCAGCAGACACCCTTCAGGTGCAGAGAGCTGCTTTATCTGAGGACCGGCCTTATCTGGGGTGGCCTGCAACCAGCGATTGTTAGGTGGGCTAAGAAGGCCTGGCCATTGGCCCAGCATGGGACCCTCTGAAGGTCCTTATTCACTCCACAACTCCCTACCAGTTGGCAAAAGGCTTTTCTGAGAATGCACAGCGGGTCATTTTCTTCTGCCCAATCCTGCTTCCACTCTTTCCTTCACAGATACTGTTCCCTAATAAAGATCTTGCACCGCAAACTTCATCTTTGCATGTTCTGGAAAACTCAGATTTGTTCTCAAAAACAAAGATGTAATAAAGCCATTTCCGTATAAACAAAAACTGTGAGTTTACCACCAAAAGACTTGTACTAAAAGAACTTCTAAAGGTTATATTTCAAGAAGAATGAAAATGATCTCATAGATAGTAGGAGATGCAAGAAGGAATGATGAGGAGATAAAGTTGTGAACATATATATACAACTAAACAAATATTGTTTCTATAAAATACCAGTAACAATGTGTAATTTGGAAATACGTCTAAAATCCTGTAGAAAAAAAAATACAGCAAAATGTATATATAGACCAGAATTGCGTTAATGCTATAATCAGCTGCATCAGATTTCAATTGATGATCTAGAACTCCTGACAGATGCCCTCCCCACCCCCCTTTTATTGCTCTTCTCATAGGCCTCTTGTTCTTCATGTTTTTTTAAAATTCTGATTCTGTTTTTTAATTTTTTGAATAGGTGACTTGTAATGTTTGTAATGTTAAAAATATATATTGAAAGCATTATTCCTACTCTTGTTCCTCATATTCTCAATTTTTGCCCCCTCTCCATCTCTACCAGTAACCACCATATATGGTTTCTTGTATGTATTTCCAGAGTTTGTTTTTCCATCAGGTGGTTTTGAGAAGTAAGTCACAGTATACTTAAAAGAGCCCAGGGCTTCCCTGGTGGTGCAGTGGTTGAGAGTCCGCCTGCCGATGCAGGGGTCACGGGTTTGTGCCCCGGTCTGGGAAGATCCCACATGCCACGGAGTGGCTGGGCCCGTGAGCCATGGCCGCTGGGCCTGCGCGTCCAGAGCCTGTGCTCCGCAACGGGAGAGGTCACGGCAGTGAGAGGCCCACGTACCGCAAAAAAAAAATAAATAAATAAAATTAGAAAGTTTGGTTGTGCCTGTACTTCCTAAGATGCAAATTGTTTTATTATTTCAAGTATTGTAGAATGTGAGATTAGTTGTTTCTTTTTTTGATTGAGGTATAATTGACATATAACATTAGTTGCAGGTATACAACATGATTCAATATTTGTATATATTGCAAAGTGATCACCACAGTAAATCTAGTTAACATCCATCACCATACATAGTTTAAAAATTTTTTTCCTTGTGATGAGAACTTTTTTTTTTTTTTTTTTTTTTTTTTTGCGGTATGTGGGCCTCTCACTGTTGTGGCCTCTCCCGTTGCGGAGCACAGGCTCCGGACACGCAGGCTCAATGGCCATGGCTCATGGGCCAAGCCGCTCCGCGGCATGTGGGATCCTCCCAGACCGGGGCACGAACCCGTGTCCCCTGCATCGGCAGGCGGACTCTCAACCACTGCGCCACCAGGGAAGCCCAGAAATGCAATATAGTATTATTAACTACAGACACCAAGCTGTACATTAAATTCCCATGACTTATTTATTTTATAACTAGAAATTTGTACCTTTTGACCACCTTCACCCATTTCATCCATCACCCACCCTTTGCCTCTGACAACCACCAATCTGTTCTAAGTTTGGTGGGGTTTTTTTGGGGGGAGGGGTTAAGATTCCACATGTAAATGAGATTATAAGGTATTTGTTTTTCTGTGTCTGACTTAATTTCCCTTAGCATAAGCCCTCAAGGTCCATCCATGTTGTCACAAATGGCAAAATGTCATCTTTTTTTATGGCTGAATAGTATTCCATTGTATATGTATACCACATATTCTTTATCTATTCAACCATCAGTGGGCACTTAGCTTGTTTCCATGGCTTGGCTGTTGCAGCTAATGCTGCAGTGAACATGAGGTGCATATATCTTTTCAAGTTAGTGTTTTTGTTTTCTTCGAATAAATTCCCAGAAGTGGAATTGCTGGATCATATGGTGGTTCTGTTTTTTATTATTTGAGGAATCTCCATACTCTTTTCCATAGTTACTGCTCCACTCTTTACTCCCACCAACAGTGCACAAGGGTTCCCTTTTCTCCACATCCAACGCTTGTTATTGCTTGTCTTTTTGATAATAGCCATTCTGACAGTTGTGAGGTGATGTTGTGGTTTTGATTTGCATTTCCCTGATGATTAGAGATGTTGAGCATCTTTTCAAGTTCCTGTTGGCCATCTGTATGTCTTCTTTGGAAAAATGTCTCTTCAGAGCTTCTGCCCATTTTTTAGTTGGATTGTTTGGGGTTTTTTATTGAACTGTTTGAGTTCTTTATATATTTTGGATAGTAACCCCTTAATAGATGTAAGATTTGCAAATATTTTCTCCCATTCAGGAGGTTGCCTTTTCATTTTATTGGTGGTTTCCTTTGCTGTGCAGAAGCTTTTTAGTCTGATGTAATCCCACTTGTTGATTTTTGCTTTTGTTACCTTTGTTTTTCGTGTCAGATCCAAAAAATCATTACTGAGACTGATGTCAAGGAGCTTGCCACCTATGTTTTCTTCTGGGAGTTTTATGGTTTCAGCTCTTACGTTCAAGTCTTTAATCCATTTTGAGTTTATTTTTGTGTATGGTGTAAGATAGTGGTCCAGTTTCATTATTTTGCATGTGGTTGTCCAGTTTTCCCAACACCATTTATTAAAGAGACTGTTGTTCCCCATTGTGTATTCTTGACTCCTTTATCAGAAATTAATTGACCATATATGCACTGGTTCATTTTTGGAGTCTATTCTGTTCCATTGATCTATGTGTCTGTTTGTGCCAGTACCATATTGTTTGATTGGTGTAGCTTGTAATATAGTTTGAAATCAGACAGCATGAATGATGCCTCCAGCTTTGTTCTTCTTTCTCAGGACTACTTTCGCTATTTGGGCCTTTCGTGGTCCCATACACATTTTAGGATTTGTTCTATTTCTGTAAAAAATGCCATTGGAATTTTGATAGGATTGCTCTGAATCTGTAGATTGCTTTGGGCAATATGGATATTTTAACAGTAATAATTTTTCCAATCTATAAGAATGGAATATCTTCCCATTTATTTGTCTTCAAATTTTTTTCTTTAATATCTTATTTTCTTGTTGTAAATCATGAGATTACAGGACAATTTTGTGGAGTTTCAAAGAACTCATTTCTGAACATGGTCTATCCTCTAAATAGTTTTCCCGGGCTGAGGAAGTTGATCTTTTTTTTTTTTTTTTGCGGAACGCGGGCCTCTCACTGTTGTGGCCTCTCCCGTTGCGGAGCACAGGCTCCGGACGTGCAGGCTCAGCGGCCATGGCTCACGGGCCTAGCCTCTCCGTGGCATGTGGGATCTTCCCAGACCGGGGCACGAACCCGTGTCCCCTGCATCGTCAGGCGGACTCTCAACCACTGTGCCACCAGGGAAGCCCGGAAGTTGATCTTTTGTTGTAATGCTTAGGAAAGTCTAAGCCGTGTTTTCTGTTTCATTATTCTATACTTAATAACAAACTAATTTAAAAAATTTTTAGTTGTTATTCTTCAGTTCATATATAGAAGAGAGAATAGAACTTTTCAATATGATTTACCTTTGATTTGGTTTGAGAAAAAACAATAGTTTATTACTTTAATCCAAAATAAAAGGTTATGCTTTTCACAGATGAATGAGCATCATTATCCTGTGAATTCTGATTAAGAGTTTTCTGTGTGCATCAAGATTAAGCATAAATTCTACAGTTTTAAATTATTTGTTTCCCAGTTATTGCATCCATTATTGTAAAGTATATGTGTGCAGAATAATGTTCCATTTTCCAGCTATTTCTAGTTCTTAAGCTTAAAGTGACATAAGAGTAATGATCATTTTTTCCCACAGTATAATTAGGATGAAAGTTCAAGATGTTGTCCTTTGCTTAATGAAATGTAACTTCTGAAGAAGTAGAATTTTCTGTTTCATAATGTCATCAAAGCAAAGGAATAGAATTAAGATAACTATTATTTCTATGTTCATTTTAAGTTCTTGAGTGAATTTTGGCTTTAAGCCTTTTCTTACCTAATTTGTGAGTTTTCCATGAGGTTAATTAAATAATAGGCACAATATATCCAGATGTCATGATAAATCTTTGAGATGTTAATATTCTATGGTTATTCTTTTGAGTATATATGCTCTGTACCAATTCCTTTCTAATCAGACACGCTCTCTTTTATTTTCTGTCCGTTTACTGAAGCCATTTTCTCATCTTCTTCCCTGACTAGTTTGTCACTTGGAAAGTTGTGTGTCCCTTAAATATTGGGATAAAAATTTGTTCTTTAATCATTAAATTTTATTTTTTATTTATCTAAAAGTTGACGTCACCCAGAGTTTCACAGCAGTCATTGGTAAAGTTAATTAGGATCTAAATTGTTTACCTTTCCTCATTGCCATTAGCCATTCTTGAATTTAGAAGAAAGCATTCTTTTAAGGTAGTCTTTGTGTTTGGAAAAGAAAATGAGATTATTTGCGAAATATTTGAAATGTGGAGTTTGTTTTATCATTTCCTCTATTGATTGAAGGAAAGCTTGGGAATTGAAATACCAGCTTACTATACATATTTTTCACAGAGTTACAAATAAATCAGTGGGCCAAGAATGGCAGAAGATAAACTTAGAAGTAAAAGGAAGATAGATTGATAGATAAAGATCTAGTTAAGGGGGCTTCCCTGGTGGCGTAGTGGTTGAGAGTCTGCCTGCTGATGCAGGGGACACGGGTTCGTGCCCCAGTCCGGGAAGATCCCACATGCCGCAGAGCGGCTGGGCCAGTGAGCCATGGCTGCTGAGCCTGCGCGTCTGGAGCCTGTGCTCCGCAACGGGAGAGGCCACAACAGTGAGAGGCCCACGTACCGCAAAAAAAAAAAAAAAAGATCTAGTTAAAGGGGTGAATTACTAATTAGTTCTCTACCCTACCTAGTGCCGCTTTAATTTCAAAATTATTGCCTCTCTGAAAGGAACAAAGTATTTTGAAATTATAGGAGCCTTGACTTCCTTTTTGTCCTTTATTTTTAAAAGGTATTATAACTTTCTGACATACAGGTATTTATATGTATTTTTGTATGTCATATACATGTATATTATAAAGAATAATACGTTGAACAACAATAGATTTATCACTCATTTAATAAATAAAACAATAACAAAACACCAGGTCCCCTTCCCTGATTGAATCTCTCTTCTAATCTATCATTATCCAGGATTCGGTGTTATTGTGTATTTACTTATATATTTACTCATTTATATATTTACCTAAGCAATATATTAGTTGAAGTATTTAAAAACTTTACAGTGTCAAAACTGTATGTATTTTTGCAGCTTGCTTTTATCATTCATTCTTTTTGTGAGATTTATCTATGGTAATATGTACAGCATGTGTTGATTTGCTGTCTTTGCTGTTCAGTATTCTGTTGTATGAATATATCACATTTGTTTATCTATTTTACTCTTAATGGATATTTAGGTTGCACATTGTTTTTACTCTATTATAAATAATACTGCTGTGAATATTGCTCATCCATGTGAGTTTCTCTAGAATGTATAACTAAAAATGGAACTGTTGGATCTTGTGAATCTTCAGCATTATCAGATGTTGCTAAATTGTTTTCTGAAGTCATTGTCCCAATTTAGAACCTCATATGAAAGTACAGTGAGTTCTCATTGTTCTACATCCTCACCATCACATTGATGCCAATTGTCAGACTTTTAAATTTTTGTCAGTCTTATTGGCAATCCTCTTTGCTATTTTAATTTGTATTTCCCTGATTACTAGTGAGATTGAACTTCTTTTCTTATATAACTTACAATAAGTTAAATAACTTATTAGCTACTTAGATTTCCTCTTCTGTGAATTGCTTGTATATACACACATATATTCTGGACTATAATTTCTTAGTCAGTTTTATGCATTACAGATATCTTCTAACTTTGGTTTTTCATTGTTTTAATGGTGTCCTTTGATGTGCAGAAGTTTAAAATTTTAATATATATATTATTTATTCTTTCTTTTTTTTAAAATTGTATCTTATTTAAGAAATCTCTACCCAAAGGTTGTAAATAATATTCTCCTTTGGGACTTCCCTGGTGGCACAGTGGTTCAGAATCCACCTGCCAATGCAGGGGACACAGGTTTGATCCCTGGTCTGGGAAGATCCCACATGCCACAGAGCAACTAGGCCCGTGCACCACATCTACTGAGCCCACGTACTGCAGCTACTGAAGCCCCCACCCCTAGAGCCCGTGCTCCACAACAAGAGAAGCCACTGCAATGAGAAGCCCACGCACGGCAACGAAGAGTAGCCCCCTTTCACTGCAACTAGAGAAAGCCGGCATGCAGCAATGAAGACCCAACACAGCCAAATAAATAAATAAAAATAAATAAATAAAATTTAAAAAATAGATGGTGGGTTAGCTTACCTTGTTAAAAAAAATTCTCCTTTGTTTTAACAGTTTTAAAGTTTTGCTTCTTCTCAGATTTGGATTTTTAGTCTATAGAATTTATTTTCAGATCTGGATTGAGGAGGCAATATCATTTTTAAAATATGTAGATGTCTAGTTAGCATTATTTATTGACTAGTCCATCCTTTCTCCACTGATCTGTAATGCTGCCTCTGTCAGACAGTATCAAGTTTCCATCTGTGAAACTTATTTTGCTGTTCCATGGTCTGTTTTCTATCCTTGTCTTGATCTTCTGTCATTGTCTTAATTACTGTAGGTCTTAATTCTGATAGGTCTTTATATCTGATAAGATGAGTATGTGCGTTTTCAAAGCAGAATAACAGTAAAGGCAGATAAAGCCTATGTAGTGTAATAAGGGCACAAAATTTGGAATCCAAAGACCTCCATTCCAGAACTGTTGTCACTTATCAACATGACAGACGCTGCATGAGCCCGATCAATAGTTTATGTGGGCTTTAGATGACCACAGCCTCAATATAAGACAGCATTTTGTAATGAAAATTTTTTTTAATGAAAACAAATCTAATACAATATGTGTCTCCATTAGTAAAGGATAGATTCCACTTGATAGGGAAAGAAGCCAGGGACTTTGCCGATCTGATTCAAAGCCAGAGTCTCAGAAACAATAATTGGGGCACCACAGTAACCGTAAATATTCCCTTGGTGGTTTTCTTCTTCTGCAAGGCTTTTTTTTAAATTAAAAAGTATTTAAGCGCCAGGGTCTTTGGTGGATTATGGATCTAAACTGGGAAAACAAAATACAGGAAAATATTTTCCATGTTGTGATCAAATAAAGTCATATTGCAAAATCCTGTTGATTAAAATTAGAGTGGTGTTAGTGAAGATCCGTTGTTCAGAAGATAGTGAATATAGGCTGTTCACAGCTAGCCCGGCTGTTGTAGAAAAAGGGCAGTGATCAAGTATAGGGCTTACCGTGGATGCTGATTGTCTCCTTTCTCTACCTGGGATTCTCCTTCATTTCCCAGTAAATAGAGCAAAAAAATAGATCAGATGAATTTTTTCAGTTGTTAAGGTGGTACTTTTTTAAGTTAATTTTTATTTTATATTGGAGTATAGTTGATTTATAATGTTGTGTTAGTTTCAGGTGTACAGCAAAGTGATTCAGTTATGCATATACATATACCCATTCTTTTTCAGATTCTTTTCCCATATAGGTTATCACAGAATATTGAGTAGAGTTCCCTGTGCTATACAGTAGGTCCTTGTTGATTATTTTTTATATAGTAGCATGTATATGTTAATCCCAAGCTCCCAATTTATCCCTCTTTCCCACCTTTTCCCTTTGGTAACCATGTTTATTTTCAAAGTCTATGAGTCTGTTTTTGTTTTGTAAATAAGTTCATTTGTATCATATTTTTAGATTCCACATATAAGTGATATCATGTGATACTTGTCTTTCTCTGACTTACTTCAGTTAGTATAATAATCTCTAGGTTCATCCATGTTGCTGCAAATGGCATTATTTTGCTCTTTTTTATGGCTGAGTAATATTCCATTGTATATATGTACCACTTCTTTATCCATTCCTCTGTCGATGGACATTTAGGTTGCTTCCAGGTCTTGGCTATTTTAAACAGTGCTGCAATGAACTTTAGGGTGCATGTATCTTTTTGAATTTTGATTTTCCCCAGATATATGCTCAGGAGTGGGATTGCTGGATCATATGGTAGTTCTATTTTTAGTTTTTTAAGGAACTTCCATATTGTTCTCCATAGTGGCTGTACCAATTTACATTCCCACCAAGAGTGTAGGAGGGTTCCCTTTTCTCCACACCCTCTCCAGCATTTGTTGTCTGTAGACTTTTTGATGATGGCCATTCTCACTGGTGTGAGGTGATACCTCATTGTAGTTTTGATTTGCATTTCTATAATAATTAGTGATGTTGAGCATCTTTTCATGTGCAAGGTGGTATATTTTAACATCAATAGGAATATAGTATTTTCAAAGGACAGTTACAAAAGAATACTTTGAAGTTTTTCATTTGTCCGTATTAATTATACAAGGAACTAAGATATTTAGTGGATTCCGCCCCCCCCCAAAAAAAAAGGTCTATAGGCATTCAGTTCATTATAGGGATATTTTAAAATAAAAACTGAATGTTGTATTCCTTTTCCTTTATTTAAATATTTTTCTTTAGTGGGTTTTGCCTTTCTAGCTAGTACATGTTCTGTTTTACATACTTACTGCCTGCATTTTTGTGTGTTCCTTGTGTGACTTACAACCAGATAATAATGCATTCTCCTTCCTCTTTCTTTTTCCTCATTTATAAGGCAAAACTCCTCTCCTTATAGCAATAACTTGCCTTCTTCCCCAGTATCTTGGCCTTCTGTCTCCAACACTCTTTACCAATAGCACATTCACAAAATAAGTGTTGCTTGAGTTGCTTTCTCACTGTATCCTTATCATGGCAGGTACTGACTTGTCTTCCCTAGGAGTTTGGCTTTAACCAGAACCTTATAATACAAAATGTTCCATGCTGCAACCCTCTGTCCTCCAATTCTCCTCTGTACTGTCTTGCCTAATTGACCATTTTGGTTGTTGCTGTTATTACTGATTTTGTTTTTAGCACTCCTTCCCTGTAATTCAAGCATTGCTGTTATGTGGACAGTATTTCTAATTTATGTAAGACAATACAATGCAGTTTAAAAGCACTGTAGAAGTTACAACATGCGATTTTCCCCTAGCTTCTCTTTTTCTGCCCTCCTCCTTTTCTGGGTAAACTCATCCAGTGCCATATTTTAGATTATGTAGCTCAACTTTGTTTCTGAGCTCCAGACATATATCTATTTATATGACATTTCCAACTTAACATGTCTAAAATAGAATTCTTAATTTTTCTCCTTAAACCTGCTTCCTGCATCCTATCCCCAGTTCTTTCCATTCAGTAAATGGTATTATCATTCACGAGTTGCTCAGACTCATATTTGGAGCCATCTTTGAGCCTCCCTTTCTCACATACCTTATCACACTCAATCCATCAATTTATCACCACCTCCACTTCTACCTTAGTCCAAGCTATCTGATACTTCCACAGTGGCCTTCCAATTCATCTTCTTGCTTCTGTTCTTGTTCCTTTACAATTTTTTTCCAACACAGTAGCCAGGGCGATCTTTTAAAAACAAATGAGATTTTGTTGCACCTTCAAACAAAACTCTCCAATGTTGGGCTTCCTATTACTCTTAGAATAAAAACCAAAATTCTTAATGTTGCCTGCAGGGCCATATGTAATTTGGCCCCTTCCTACTTCCTTGACTTATTTTCTACTGTTCTCCTCCTTGCATCCTCAGCTCTAGTCACGCTGGTTTCCATGTTATTGTTCTTCAGAGACAACAAATTTGTTCTCTCAGGATTATTGTTATTGCTGTTCCTTCTTGAAATACTCTTACTGCACAATATAGTTCAAATCCCTGCTTAATTGTGAAGTCCTTGGAGAAGCCTTTCTAACCACTTTGATACATGCCGCATCTACCATACTGCATCCCAAATGCTATTCCCTACCCTGCTTTAGTTCTGAGTTTATTACTACCTGAAATTAAAAGATTTCTTTATTTCCTTGTTTATTGACAACATTCCATCTTCCCCTGCCCCCATCCCTTCCTAGAATGTAAACTCTAAAGGACAGGGAATTTTCTGACTCATTTATAGTTACATCTCTTTACCAGGACATTGTAGGCACTCAGTATTTAAGTGACTAAATTAATTAGCTTCATGACCTTGAGCAAACAGTTCACTTCCCTAGACTTTGATTCCACGTATATAAAACAAAGGGATTTGACTGTATCTATAAGATCTCTGAAGAGTGTTTTAGACGACAGATGATCAATCATCTGGAATTGAAGGCAACCCCTAAGTCTTTAAGTTCAGGCCCCCTATTTAATATATAGAGGTCACATTGCTCTGGCCAGTGCTGTTTTCACATCACACAATACCTCTAATTCAACTCTGATTAAATCTCCCTCTATACTTCTTTGATTACAACTTTACTAGCTTTAATTTTTAGATTCTTGACCTTGTTTCTTTTCATTATATTGTTTCTGTAAGCCACATCTTTATATTTACAAATAATTGTTTTTCTTCATGCATTGTTTTATTACTATTCATTGAATATAAGCAGATGTGATTTGAAGAATGCTTCTCAATGGTCACATTCTTCCCCTTACCTCCCTCCACTTTTTTTTTTTTTTAATATATATTTGTTTATTTATTTGGCTGCTCTGGGTCTTTAGTTGGCGGCATGCGGGATCTAGCTCCCCGACCAGGGATTGAACCCTGGCCCCCTGCATTGGGAGCCTGGAGTCTTAACTGCTAGACCACTGGGGAATTCCCCCTCCCTCGACTTTTATAGGAACTTTTTCTTTTTTTGAGAGTCAAAAAATGTTTACAAGCAAAAAATATATATAATCATGTTCACATGTACATCTTAGCTAGTACTGTAGGTTTTTAAATCATGGAAGGAAAATAACTTTTGTAGTAAAATTGGACATAATAAAAACTAGTCTTTAATTCCCCTAGAAAAATTTTCAAGATTAATAGGATGAATGACTTTGCCTATTCCAACCCCTTAATTTTCAGATGGGGAAATTTAAGTGCATAGCGGCATAGGAAACACTAAGGTAAACAAAGATAAATAGTTCCTTCAGCACTTCTCAGAGCCTTTAATATTATATGAATGTACATGTGAATCTCCAAGAGGGGGTTATAATATCCAAATTTTATTTTACCACAGACTACCTTATTATGGATTACCTTTTAGTATCTTCTGGGACAGTAGTGCTTCATGTAGTACCACATGTTTGAGCATTTATAAGGTGTCAAGCACAGTTCTAAGTACATGTTTTAACCCATTTTACATACTATATGTATTCGTTCTTAACACTATGTGAAAATCTATCTTTAAGAAGCAGTGTGCCAAAGCAGAGAATGCAAGAAATCGCAAGAAGGTGTGTGTGTGTGTGTGTCAATGCAGAATATAAGTCCTGTGCGTTGATTCATTTACAGTTAATTCATCATGTTTTCTATCTAGTTGATCATTGATCTGTTTATGTAGCTTAGTTTAAATATTTGTGATATTCACTGTATACTGTGTATTAAATATCAATATAATTTTTTGATAGTTTTAGGGTGATTCATCTGCAGAACATTTATTGATATCTACTAATCCAAATTTACATTGTATCATAAGCTTTTGGCATTCTGTTAATATGATAAAAGTTTTCCTGGTTAAATATGTTTTATAAATGTTGATGATATATATATGGTTTTCTCCACTTGAAAAAATTTCAAAATATCAGGAAAAGTTATTGTAAAAACATGCTCAGAGGAAAAACACACTTCCCCGTCACTATTTACATTTTCCTGTATATTTTTGTATCATTTTGGTAGCTACTGTGTACATATGCACCCCACCCCTTGCCTCCAGCCAGTGAACCACACTTCCTGCCTGCTCTTGTGTGGTCCCTTTCCTTGAATTGGCTGGCCGTGTGACTTGCTTTTGATTAGTAGAATGCAGCACAAGTGATTCTGCATGACCTTGAGACTTAAGTCATAAAAAGACTTCGGCTTTTTCCAGGTCTGTTGGAATGCTTGCTCTGGGAGAAACCAGCCTCTAGTAAGAAGTCAGACTGCTCTTAAACCACAAGATGTATGGACTCCCAATCTAGTCATATATGGAAAGGCTGCATGAAGGGAAGGAGGGACGGAGAGAGATCACTAGCCAGCTCCCACCTTTCCAGCAATGCTAGTTAAGATGCCAGACGTTTGAGTGAAGAAGTCATCTTTATATGTATGTCCAGCTCTGTCTTACATTCAGATGATTCTAGCCCCAGCTGTCATCTGACTGCAGCTACATGTGAGAACCCAAGTGAAAGTCACCCAGCTGAGCCCAGTCAACTCACAGAACTGTTAGAGATAATACATTTTTGTTTTAAGCCATTAAAACCATTTTGGTGTGGTGTCTTACACAGCAATAGATGACCAGGCCAATGCATGGTGGTATGTAACAAAACACACCAAAAAGTCATATTTGATATATGTATAAATAATAAGTTGTGTTATGGATATTATGTATAATCTTAAAATAAAAATGTGATTATATTTGATACAGTAGTCTACACCTAGTAGCATACTAGGGCTGGCTCACAAGAGACAGTTGTGCACATTTCTACATGACTTCACATTCAGTGATATCACTTTGGTAGCTTGAAATAGCCATGGTTGGCGTATTTATACCACAGAAAGTGGCAGATGCTACAAACCAGGGCTTCCCTTCATCTAGAAAGCTACCAATGTGTGCTGGTAAATGTTTAACAAACATTTACCAGCACACCACTGTCTGTTACTTCCTTTTTTCACTTTACATTATCATTTCTGAATGGCTACTTAATTTGGTTATTTGGATGCACCATATTTTATTTAAGTAATCCCCTATTATTAATCTATTATTTCTTTAGGGTATATTTCTTGAAATAGAATTTCTGGATTAAGTGGTGTACACATTTAAATTTTTGATAAGTATTACAAGATTATGTGCCAGAAAGATTATACCAATGTATATTCCCCCTCCCCAACAATGAAGGTATTTCCTCATACGCCACCCAACTCTTATTTTTGTATTTGGAATGATCATACTTAAAAAAAAAATTCTCTTAAAATTTTTAAAAAGATACTATATTATGTGGTTTAAAACCCCAAAGTTACAGAAATATATGGGAAAAGGTCTCCCCTCTGCTTATACCTGTATCTCCCAGTTTCCCAGTACCCTTTTCAAGGGTAACTTGAATGTTACAGGGAATTTGTGTATCATTTCAGAGATGTTTATGTATATAAAAGCAAGTCGAATCTTTTTCTTATTTATTTATTTATTATACAGCAGGTTCTTATTCTATTTTATACATAGTAGTGTGTATATGTCGATCCCAATCTCCCAATTCATCCCAACACCATCATTGCCACCCCCCCTACCCCCTTTGGTGTCCATACGTTTGTTCTCTACATCTGTGTCTCTGTTTCTCTTTTTTTTTTAACATCTCTATTGGAGTATAATGGCTTTACAATGTTGTGTTAGTTTCTGCTGTACAACAAAGTGAATCAGCTATATGCATACATATATCCCCATATCCCCTCCCTCTTGCGTCTCCCTCCCTCCCACCCTCCCTAGCCCACCCCTCTAGGTGGTCACAAAGCACCGAGCTGATCTCCCTGTGCTATGCGACTGCTTCCCACTAGCTATCTACCTTACGTTTGGTAGTGTATATATGTCAGTGCTACTCTCTCACTTCGTCTCAGGTTACCCTTCCCCCTCCCCGCGTCCTCAAGTCCATTCTCTATGTCTACGTTTTTATTCCTGTCCTGCCCCTGGGTTTGTCAGAACCTTTTTTTTTTTCTAGATTCCATATATATGTGTTAGCATACGGTATTTGTTTTTCTCTTTCTGACTTACTTCACTCTGTATGACAGACTTTAGGTCCGTCCACTTCACTACAAATAGTTCAATTTCATTTCTTTTTATGGCTGAGTAATATTCCATTGTATATATGTGCCACTTCTCCTTTATCCATTCATCTGTCGATGGACACTTAGGTTGCTTCCATGTCCTGGCTATTGTAAATAGTGCTGCAGTGAGCATTGTGGTACATGGCTCTTTTTTTTTTTTTTTTTTCCCATGGCTCTTTTTGAATTATGGTTTTCTCAGGGTATATGCCCAGTAGTGGGATTGCTGGGTCATATGGTAGTTCTATTTTTAGTTTGTTAAGGAACCTCCATACTGTTCTCCATAGTGGCTGTATCAATTTACATTCCCACCAACAGTGCAAGAGGGTTCCCTTTTCTCCACACCCTCTCCAGCATGTATTGTTTGTAGATTTTTTGATAATGGCCATTCTGACCAGTGTGAGGTAATAACCTCATTGTAGTTTTGTTTTGCATTTCTCTAATGATTAGTGATGTTGAGCATCCTTTCATGTGTTTGTTGGCAATCTGTATATCTTCTTTGGAGAAATGTTTATTTAGGTCTTCTGCCCATTTTTGGATTGGGTTGTTTGGTTTTTTGATATTGAGCTGCATGAGCTGCTTGTATATTTTGGAGATTAATCCTTTGTCAGTTGCTTCATTTGCAAATATTTTCTCCCATTCTGAGGATTGTCTTTTCATCTTGTTTATGGTTTCCTTTGCTGTGCAAAAGCTTTTAAGTTTTATTAAGTCCCATTTGTTTATTTTTTTTCTGATTTCTCTAGGAGGTGAGTCAAAAGGGATCTTGCTGTGATTTATGTCATAGAGTGTTCTGCTTATGTTTTCCTCTAAGAGTTTTATAGTGTCTGACCTTACATTTAGGTCTTTAATCCATTTTGAGTTTATTTTTGTATATGGTGTTAGGGAGTGTTCTAGTTTCATTCTTTTACATGTAGCTGTCCAGCTTTCCCAGCACCACTTATTGAAGAGGCTGTCTTTTCTCCATTGTATATTCTTGCCTCCTTTATCAAAGATAAGGTGACCATATGTGCGTGGGTTTATCTCTGGGCTTTCTATCCTGTTCCATTGATCTATATTTCTGTTTTTGAAAAGCAAGTATATTCTTTGTCTCCCTCTTTTTTACTCAGTAGTAACTACTTTACACACTTCATCTTGCTTTTGTCATTTAACAATATATGTTAGAGATCAATACCTAAAGAGAAAAGGCCTCCTTAGTGTTTTTTATGACCTCATAATATGCCACTGACTGAATAAACCACATTGTTTCTAATATTTTAGTATTGCAAACAATCTGTGTATTTATGAACAGATTTACATATATGTGATATAGTTGTATCATAAATTTTTAAAAGGATTGCTTTATCAATGATTGTAATATTTTATTGAGATATAATTGACATGTATTAGTTTCATAAGAGGTATAATTTTGATAAACATTACTAAATTGTTTTTTATAGAGGTTGTATGAATTTCTGTTACCATCTCCAATATATGAGACTACAGCTGAACCTTGAACAATGCAAGGGTTAGGGATGCTGACCCCCCATGTAGTGGAAAATCTCTGTATAACTTTTTAGTACTGTAGTATATATTTATTGAAAAAAATCTGTGTATAAGTGGTCTGTGCAGTTCAAACCCATGTTGTTCAAGGGCCGACTGTATATTTTACCACACATTTGCTAATAAAATGGCCTATGAGACTTCTGGATCTTACCTGTCTGATAGGCTAAAAAATAGAATTAGCATGTAATTTTAATTTTTTTAAACTATGAGTGAGACTGAGCTCTTATATTTAGATTTCATTTTCTGCAAGCTATCGATATCTTTTGCCTATTTTTCTTTAGGTGGTGGACTTATATTTACAGTTGGCCCTCCATATCCATGGGTTCTGCATCCATGGATTCATCCAATCCCAGATGAAAAATATCTGGGAAAAAAAATTCCAGGAAGTTTCAAAAAGCAAAAGTTAAATTTGCCGTGCACCAGCAACTATTTATCAATATTCCTCATATGATCTTTTCTCACATGGTGCACCCCTGGTATCTATGTGTCCAAATTTCCTCTTCTCATAAGGACATCAATCAGATTGGTTTAGGGCTCACCCATATAACCTCATTTAACCTTAGTTACCTCTTTAAAGGCTCTGTCTCTAATAAATCACATTCTGAGGTACTGGGAGTTAGGGTTTCAACATGTGAATTTTAGGAGGACCCGTAACAATGGCAAATGAAGACTTTTCTTTCTTTTACCTACTAACTGATATATATAATATGATCGTATATATGATGTCTGTATTTTACTTTTTACCTAGTGACCTTGCTTATGATATATAATAGTTTTTACTTTATTCTCAGCTTTTCCAGCAATAAAATAATTATTTATAAATAATAATAATAATTTTATCTCCCTCTTTGTAGTTTTTATACCCTTAATTTCTTTTGTTTAATTGCAGTCTGTTAGAACTGTTGAAACAAGGTTAAGAGTGGTGGTGGTGACCTAAATGGGAAGGAAGTCCAAAAAAGGGGATATGTGTATACATATGGCTGACTGACTGCTGTGCAGTAGAAACTAATACAACATTGTAAAGTAACTATGCTCCAACAAACATTTTAAAAAAGAAAAAAAAATAATCTCACCAGAAAAAAATGAAAGAGTGGTGGTGGTAAATACTGTTCTTGTATTCCTGACTTTAATGCAAATATGTAGTGCCTTTGGTGTTCCCTTTAAGCATGATAAAATTATTTTGTCACCTTAAGGGCTTATTCATCATCTGTATGTATTTTATTACAGTATTTAAAAGCCAAGAATAGATTCTTAATTTTATCAAACGCCTTTTTGGCATACGTGAAAATGATTATATATATTTTCCTGTTGATCCAACAATGTGTTGAATTTATAAATCAGTTTCCTAATATTGAACTGTCCTTGCATTTCTTTATTTGGTCATGACTTATTCTTTGAATTTGCTGTTGAATTCTGTTTGCATACAAGTTCATAAATGAGACATGTATAGTTTTATTGTTTTATAGAATATGTTGAGTTAGGTGCAGTGTTCTTGCTTCTGGAATCAGTTTTTAAAATATTTTTCTGTCATTTGTTTTCATTAATTTTTAAGTTTATTGAAATGGAATTGAGCAAAGTAATCTCTTAAGATTATTTTAGTTTTGTTCTCTTTGTAATTTTTTACTTATTATCATTTCTCTGTGTGTGTGTGCATATATATGTGTGTGCATGTGTGTGTGTATTTGCTGTTTTCATCCCTTTGTTGTTTTGATCAGGCTAGAGAATTTTTTTTCAAATATTGAAGTTTGGGGTTTATTAATTTGTTTTTTGGTCTTGAAATTACTTAATTCCTCTTTTATCTTCATTAATTCCTTCCATTTCTTTTTACTTTATTGATGGATAACATGGTTAATATTCTTAGTTAACTATTAGTCTATTAATTTGACTTATGGTTTTTTGTTCTGCAGAAGTTTTAAGTTTTTAATAATCAAAACTGTCCATCTTTTCCTTTTTTAACTTCTTTATTTCATATTACTCTTTAAAAAGGGCCTTCTGCACCCCCATTATAAAAATGTTCTTCATTCTTTTCATACTTCTATAATTTGCTTTTATCTGTCTAGATTTTATTTTTCTTTATTGTGTGAGGTGGCATCTAAATTGTTTTGTTTCCAGGTAGACTGCCAGCCATTTCAACGTCACTTATTAAATAGTCTATCTTTTCCCCATTTATTTGAAATATGTTTATCAAATACTTAACTTTCCATGTTCTGTGAAAAAATCCTACTGATCTTTTTG
The DNA here is from genome assembly GCF_949752795.1 of Hyperoodon ampullatus. Lineage (NCBI taxonomy): Eukaryota > Metazoa > Chordata > Mammalia > Artiodactyla > Ziphiidae > Hyperoodon > Hyperoodon ampullatus. The sequence continues at coordinate 118,467,915 of NC_136919.1, forward strand.
GATTGCATCAACTTTATAGGATTAATTTGGGGGATAATTGGATTGACATCTTTAAATCATTGAATATTTCCATATAGAAATATGGAGTATTTATCCATTTACTTCAGTTTTTTTCTATGTCCTTTGATAGCGTTTTATTATTTTCTTTTTCTTTCTTGTTAGGTTTATTCCTAGGTGTTTTATAGTTTTTGTTGATATTATAAATGAAATTGTTTTCATTATGTTTCTTTTCTGGTTATTGGTGGTATATAGGAAAACATTCAGTTTTTGCATATTAATCTTGTCCAACTTAGTTACTGAATCCTTTGATTGTTTCTTTTTGTTTTTCAGTTTCTCTTGGATTTTCTGGATAGTCTTTTTGTCTCTTTGTTCCCAGTTATTATACTAGTGTGTTTTGTTTTGTTTTTTCTTTCTTTTAACGGTGTCTTATTAAATTGACTCGTTTTATTCTCTGTAGCTCCAGAGGGCAGAACTAGGACAGGACAGATGGGCAGAATGGCTAGAGCTGTTTGAACATGGAAGGGACAACTTTGTATTTTATCGTAACCACTGTACTGATTATATTCATAGAACAACTAAATTAAAAGCAAATTAATTTGTTAGGTAGAGAGTAAGACTAGATCACTTCTAAGTCTAAATGATAAGTTGAAAGTATAAAGAGAGAGAATTAAGGAGCGACTTTAAGAACACCTATATAGAGGGTAGTGGGGGACAGAAGGGTAGTAGAGCAGGAGTAGGAGGTCAAGAAGAAAGGGTAATGCCTGATTAGGAGATTAAACCCGACTGCAGTATCGTAGAAGCTGGGAAGATGAAAGTTTTGTAACGTATAAGATGGTCATCAATAACTGATACTGTGTAGAAGTGTTTAAAAAAAAAAAAGCAAGCCAACAAGAAGCCATTGTATTTGTTAATGAGAAGGTTATTTGTGATCTGCTTTAGTGATTATTTTTTTTAAATTTTTAATTATTTTTTTTTTTTTTTTTTTTTTTTTTTTTTTTTAGTTTTTAAAACTTTTTTTTTTTTATTTTTTTTTTTATTTTTATTTTTATTTTTTGCTTTATCACAAATTTAATCAGTTATATGTATACATATGTTCCCATATCCCCTCCCTTTTGCGTCTCCCTCCCACCCTCCCTATCCCACCCCTCCAGGCGGTCACAAAGCACCGAGCTGATCTCCCTGTGCTATGCGGCTGCTTCCCACTAGCTATCTACCTTACGTTTGGTAGTGTATATATGTCCATGCCGCTCTTTCACTTTGTCACAGCTTACCCTTCCCCCTCCCCATATCCTCAAGTCCATTCTCTAGTAGGTCTGTGTCTTTATTCCTGTCTTACCCCTATGTTCTTCATGACCTTTTTTTTTCTTAAATTCCATATATATGTGTCAGCATACAGTATTTGTCTTTCTCTTTCTGACTTACTTCACTCTGTATGACAGACTCTAGGTCCATCCACCTCATTACAAATAGTTCAATTTCATTTCTTTTTATGGCTGAGTAATATTCCATTGTATGTATGTGCCACATCTTCTTTACCCATTCATCCAATGATGGACACTTAGGTTGTTTCCATCTCCGGGCTATTGTAAATAGGGCTGCTATGAACATTTTGGTACATGTCTCTTTTTGAATTATGGTTTTCTCAGGGTATATGCCCAGTAGTGGGATTGCAGGGTCATATGGTAGTTCTATTTGTAGTTTTTTAAGGAACCTCCATACCGTTCTCCATAGTGGCTGTACCAATTCACATTCCCACCAGCAGTGCAAGAGTGTTCCCTTTTTTCCACACCCTCTCCAGCATTTATTGTTTCTAGATTTTTTGATGATGGCCATTCTGACTGGTGTGAGATGATATCTCATTGTAGTTTTGATTTGCATTTCTCTAATTAGTAAAGATGTTGAGCATCCTTTCATGTGTTTGTTGGCAGTCTGTATATCTTCTGTGGAGAAATGTCTATTTAGGTCTTCTGCCCATTTTTGGATTGGGTTGTTTGTTTTTTTGTTATTGAGCTGCATGAGCTGCTTATAAATTTTGGAGATTAATCCTTTGTCAGTTGCTTCATTTGCAAATATTTTCTCCCATTCTGAGGGTTGTCTTTTGGTCTTGTTTATGGTTTCCTTTGCTGTGCAAAAGCTTTTAAGTTTCATTAGGTCCCATGTGTTTATTTTTGTCTTTATTTCCATTTCTCTAGGAGGTGGGTCAAAAAGGATCTTGCTGTGATTTATGTCATAGAGTGTTCTGCCTATGTTGTCCTCTAAGAGTTTGATAGTGTCTGGCCTTACATTTAGGTCTTTAATCCATTTTGAGCTTATTTTTGTGTATGGTGTTAGGGAGTGATCGAATCTCATACTTTTACATGTCCCTGTCCAGTTTTCCCAACACCACTTATTGAAGAGACTGTCCTTTCTCCACTGTACATTCCTGCCTCCTTTATCAAAGATAAGGTGACCATATGTCCGTGGGTTTATCTCTGGGCTTTCTATCCTGTTCCATTGATCTATCTTTCTGTTTCTGTGCCAGTACCATACTGTCTTGATTACTGCAGCTTTGTAGTATAGTCTGAAGTCAGGGAGCCTGATTCCTCCAGCTCCATTTTTCGTTCTCAAGATTGCTTTGGCTATTCGGGGTCTTTTGTGTTTCCATACAAATTGTGAAATTTTTTGTTCTAGTTCTGTGAAAAATGCCAGTGGTATTTTGATAGGGATTGCATTGAATCTGTAGATTGCTTTGGGTAGTAGAGTCATTTTCACAATGTTGATTCTTCCAATCCAAGAACATGGTACATCTCTCCATCTATTTGTATCATCTTTAATTTCTTTCATCAGTGTCTTATAATTTTCTGCATACAGGTCTTTTGTCTCCTTAGGTAGGTTTATTCCTAGATATTTTATTCTTTTTGTTGCAATGGTAAATGGGAGTGTTTCCTTGATTTCACTTTCAGATTTTTCATCATTAGTATATAGGAATGCCAGAGATTTCTGTGCATTAATTTTGTATCCTGCAACTTTACCAAATTCATTGATTAGCTCTAGTAGTTTTCTGGTAGCATCTTTAGGATTCTCTATGTATAGTATCATGTCATCTGCAAACAGTGACAGCTTTACTTCTTCTTTTCCAATTTGGATTCCTTTTATTTGCTTTTCTTCTCTGATTGCTGTGGCTAAAACTTCCAAAACTATGTTGAATAAGAGTGGTGAGAGTGGGCAACCTTGTCTTGTTCCTGATCTTAGTGGAAATGGTTTCAGTTTTTCACCATTGAGGACGATGCTGGCTGTGGGTTTGTCATATATGGCCTTTATTATGTTGAGGAAAGTTCCCTCTATGCCTACTTTCTGCAGGGTTTTTATCATGAATGGGTGTTGAATTTTGTCGAAAGCTTTCTCTGCATCTATTGAGATGATCATATGGTTTTTCTCCTTCAATTTGTTAATATGGTGTATCACGTTGATTGATTTGCGTATATTGAAGAATCCTTGCATTCCTGGGATAAACCCCACTTGATCATGGTGTATGATCCTTTTAATGTGCTGTTGGATTCTGTTTGCTAGTATTTTGTTGAGGATTTTTGCATCTATGTTCATCAGTGATATTGGCCTGTAGTTTTCTTTCTTTGTGACATCCTTGTCTGGTTTTGGTATCAAGGTGATGGTGGCCTCGTAGAATGAGTTTGGGAGTGTTCCTCCCTCTGCTATATTTTGGAAGAGTTTGAGAAGGATAGGCGTTAGCTCTTCTCTAAATGCTTGATAGAATTCGCCTGTGAAGCCATCTGGTCCTGGGCTTTTGTTTGTTGGAAGATTTTTTATCACAGTTTCAATTTCAGTGCTTGTGATTGGTCTGTTCATATGTTCTATTTCTTCCTGATTCAGTCTTGGCAGGTTGTGCATTTCTAAGAATTTGTCCATTTCTTCCAGGTTGTCCATTTTATTGGCATAGAGTTGCTTATAGTAATCTCTCACGATCTTTTGTATTTCTGCAGTGTCAGTTGTTACTTCTCCTTTTTCATTTCTAATTCTATTGATTTGAGTCTTCTCCCTTTTTTTCTTGATGAGTCTGGCTAATGGTTTATCAATTTTGTTTATCTTCTCAAAGAACCAGCTTTTAGTTTTATTGATCTTTGCTATTGTTTCCTTCATTTCTTTTTCATTTATTTCTGATCTGATTTTTATGATTTCTTTCCTTCTGCTAACTTTGGGATGTTTTTGTTCTTCTTTCTCTAATTGCTTTAGGTGCAAGGTTAGGTTGTTTAGTCGAGATATTTCCTGTTTCTTAAGGTGGGATTGTATTGCTATAAACTTCCCTCTTAGAACTGCTTTTGCTGCATCCCATAGGTTTTGGGTCGTCGTGTCTCCATTGTCATTTGTTTCTAGGTATTTTTTTATTTCCTCTTTGATTTCTTCAGTGATCACTTCGTTATTAAGTAATGTATTGTTTAGCCTCCATGTGTTTGTATTTTTTATAGCTCTTTTCCTGTAATTGATATCTAGTCTCATAGCATTGTGGTCGGAAAAGATACTTGATACAATTTCAATTTTCTTAAATTTACCAAGGCTTGATTTGTGACCCAAGATATGATCTATCCTGGAGAATGTTCCATGAGCACTTGAGAAAAATGTGTATTCTGTTGTTTTTGGATGGAATGTCCTATAAATATCAATTAAGTCCATCTTGTTTAATGTATCATTTAAAGCTTGTGTTTCCTTATTTATTTTCATTTTGGATGATCTGTCCATTGGTGAAAGTGGGGTGTTAAAGTCCCCTACTATGATTGTGTTACTGTCGATTTCTCCTTTTATGGCTGTTAGTGTTTGCCTTATGTATTGAGGTGCTCCTATGTTGGGTGCATAAATATTTACAATTGTTATATCTTCTTCTTGGATCGATCCCTTGATCATTATGTAGTGTCCTTCTTTGTCTCTTCTAGTAGTCTTTATTTTAAAGTCTATTTTGTCTGATATGAGAATTGCTACTCCAGCTTTCTTTTGGTTTCCATTTGCATGGAATATCTTTTTCCATCCCCTTACTTTCAGTCTGTATGTGTCTCTAGGTCTGAAGTGGGTCTCTTGTAGACAGCATATATATGGGTCTTGTTTTTGTATCCATTCAGCCAATCTGTGTCTTTTGGTGGGAGCGTTTAGTCCATTTACATTTAAGGTAATTATCGATATGTATGTTCCTATTCCCATTTTCTTAATTGTTTTGGGTTCGTTATTGTAGGTCTTTTCCTTCTGTTGTGTTTCTTGCCTAGAGAAGTTCCTTTAGCATTTGTTGTAAAGCTGGTTTGGTGGTGCTGAACTCTCTCAGCTTTTGCTTGTCTGTAAACGTTTTAATTTCTCCATGAAATCTGAATGAGATCCTTGCTGGGTAGAGTAATCTTGGTTGCAGGTTTCTCTCCTTCATCACTTTAATTATGTCCTGCCACTCCCTTCTGGCTTGTAGAGTTTCTGCTGAGAGATCAGCTGTTATCCTGATGGGGATTCCCTTGTGTGTTATTTGTTGTTTTTGCCTTGCTGCTTTTAATATGATTTCTTTGTGTTTAATTTTTGACAGTTTGATTAATATGTGTCTTGGCGTATTTCTTCTTGGATTTATTCTGTATGGGACTCTCTGTGCCTCCTGGACTTGATTAACTATTTCCTTTCCCATATTAGGGAAGTTTTCAACTATAATCTCTTCAAATATTTTCTCAGTCCCTTTCTTTTTCTCTTCTTCTTCTGGAACCCCTATAATTCGAATGTTGGTGCGTTTAATGTTGTCCCAGAGGTCTCTGATATTGTCCTCTGTTCTTTTCATTCTTTTCTCTTTATTTTGCTCTGCATTAGTTATTTCCACTATTTTATCTTCCACCTCACTTATCCGTTCTTCTGCCTCAGTTATTCTGCTATTGATCCCATCTAGAGTATTTTTCATTTCATTTATTGTGTTTTTAATCGATGCTTGATTCATCTTTAGTTCTACTAGGTCCTTGTTAACTGTTTCTTGCATTTTGTCTATTCTATTTCCAAGATTTTGGATCATCTTTACTATCATTATTCTGAATTCTTTTTCAGATAGACTGCCTATTACCTCTTCATTTGTTAGGTCTGGTGGGTTTTTATCTTGCTCCTTCTCCTGCTGTGTGTTTTTCTGTCTTCTCATTTTGCTTATGTTACTGTGTTTGGGGTCTCCTTTTTGCCGGCTGCAGGTTCGTAGTTCCTGTTGTTTTTGGTGTCTGTCCCCAGTGGCTAAGGTTGGTTTAGTGGGTTGTGTAGGTTTCCTGGTCGAGGGGACTAGTGCCTGTGTTCTGGTGGATGAGGCTGGATCTTGTCTTTCTGGTGGGCAGGTCCACGTCTGGTGGTGTGTTTTGGGGTGTCTGCAGACTTTTTATGATTTTAGGCCACCTCTCTGCTAATGGGTGGCGTTGTGTTCCTGTCTTGCTAGTTGTTTGGCATAGGGTGTCCAGCACTGTAGCTTGCTGGTCGTTGAGTGAAGCTGGGTGCTGGTGTTGAGATGGAGATCTCTGGAAGATTTTCGCCGTTTGATATTATGTGGAGCTGAGAGGTCTCTTGTGGACCAGTGTCCTGAAGTTGGCTCTCCCACCTCAGAGGCACAGTACTGACTCCTGGCTCCTCAATTTGGGATGATTTGTTGTCTATTCATGTATTCCACAGATGCAGGGTACATCAAGTTGATTGTGGAGCTTTAATCCGCTGCTTCTGAGGCTGCTGGGAGAGGTTTCCCTTTCTCTTCTTTGTTCTCACAGCTCCCGGGTCTCAGCTTTGGATTTGGCCCCGCCTCTGCGTGTAGGTCGCCGGAGGGCGTCTGTTCTTCACTCAGACAGGAAAGGGTTAAAGGAGCAGCCTCTTCGGGAACTCTGGCTCACTCAGGCCGGGCGGGAGGGAGGGGCACGGAGTGCGGGGCGAGCCTGCAGCGGCAGAGGTCGGCGTGACGTTGCACCAGCCCGAGGCGCGCCGTGCGTTCTCCCAGGGAAGCCGCCCCTGGATCCCGGGACCCCGGCAGTGGCGGGCTGCTCAGGCTCCCGGAAGGGCGGTGTGGACAGTGACCTGCGCTCGCACACGGGCTTCTTGGCGGCGGCAGCAGCAGCCCCAGCGTCCCACGCCCGTCACTGGGCTCCGCGCTTTCAGTCGCGACTCGCGCCCGTCTGTGGAGCCCCTTTAAGCAGCGCTCTTAATCCCCTCTCCTCGCGCAGCAGGAAACCAAGAGGGAAGAAAAAGTCTCTTGCCTCTTCGGCAGCTCCAGAGTTTTCCCGGACTCCCTCCCGGCTAGCTGTGGCACATTAGCCCCCTTCAGGCTGAGTTCTCGCCGCCAGCCCCAGTCCTCTCCCTGCGCTCTGACCGAAGCCCGAGCCTCAGCTTCCAGCGCCGCCCGCCCCGGCGGGCGAGCAGACAAGCCTCTCGGGCTGGTGAGTGCCGCTCGGCACCGATCCTCTGTGCGGGAATCTCTCCGCTTTGCCCTACCCAGGTATGTGGGGAGTTTCTTGCCTTTTGGGAGGTCTGGGGTCTTCTGCCAGCGTTCAGTAGGTGTTCTGTAGGAGTTGTTCCACGTGTAGCTGTATTTCTGGTGTATCCGTGAGGAGGAAGGTGATCTCCGCGTCTTACTCTTCCGCCATCTTCTTAATTATTTTTTTAATTGAAGTATAGTTGATTTACAATATTATGTTAGTTTCTGCTGTACAGCAAAGTGAGTCAGTTATACATATATCCAACTCTTTTTCAGTTTCTATTCCCATATAGGTCATTACAGAGTGTTGAATAGAGTTCCCTGTGCTATACAGTAGGTCCTTTTTTGTGTGTGTGTGTGTGGTATGCGGGCCTCTCACTGTTGTGGCCTCTCCCCTTGCGGAGCACAGGCTCCGGACGCGCAGGCTCAGCAGCCATGGCTCACGGGCCTAGCCGCTCCGTGGCATGTTGGATCTTTCCGGACCGGGGCACGAACCTGTGTTCCCTGCATCAGGAGGCAGACTCTCAACCACTGCGCCACCAGGGAAGCCCAGTAGGTTCTTATTAGTTATCTGTTTTACATATAGTAGTGTGTAGATGTCAATCCTAGTCTCCCAATTTATCCTTCCCCCCGCTTTCCCCCTCGGTAACCATAAGTTTGTTTTCTACATCTGTGACTCAATTTCTGTTTTGTAAATAGGTTCCTGTGTACCATTTTTTTAGATTCCACATATAAGCGGTATCATATATTTGTCTTTGTCTGACTTGCTTCACTCAGTATGACAATCTCTAGGTCCCTCCATGTCACTGCAAATGGCTTTATTTCGCTCTTTTTTATGGCTGAGTAATATTCCGTTGTATGTATGTACCGCATCTTCTTTATCCACTCCTCCATCGATGGACATTTAGGTTGCTTCCATGTCCTGGGTATTGTAAATAGTGCTTCAATGAACATTGGGGTGTATATATCCTTTTGAATTATGGTTTTCTTCAGATATATGCCCAGGAGTGAGGTTGCTGGATCATATGATAGCACTGTTTTTAGTTTTTTAAGGAATCTCCATACTGTTGTCCATAGTGGCTGTACCAGTTTACATTCCCACCAAGAGTGTAGGAGGGTTCCCTTTTCTCCACACCCTCTCCAGCATTTATTGTTTGTAGATTTTTTGATGATGGCCATTCTAACTGGTGTGAGGTGATACTTCTTTGTAGTTTTGATTTTCATTTCTTTAATAGTTAGTGATGTTGAGCATGTCTTCATGTGCCTCTTGGCCATCTGTATGTCTTCTTTGGAGAAATGTCTATTTAGATCTTCTGCCCATTTTTTGATTGGGTTTTTTTTTTTTTATATTGAGCTGCATGAGCTGTTTGTATATTTTGGAGATTAATCCCTTGTCGGTCACGTCGTTTGAAAATATTTTCTCCCATTCTGTGGGTTTTCTTTTCATTTTGTTGATGGTTTCCTTTGCTGTGCAAACACTTCTAAGTTTAATTAGGTCCCATTTGTTTATTTTTGTTTTTATTTTCATTACTCTTGGAGGTGGATCAAAAAAGATCTTGCTGCTATTTATGTCAGAGAGTGTTCTGCCTGTGCTTTCCTCTAAGAGTTTTATAGTATCCAGACTTACATTTAGGTCTCTAATCCATTTTAATTTATTTTTGTGTATGGTGTTAGAGAATGTTCTAATTTCATTCTTTTACATGTAGCTGTCCAGTTTTCCCAGCACCACTTATTGAAGGGACTATCTTTTCTCCATTGTATATTCTTGCCTTCTTTGTCATGGATTAGGTGATCATGCTTTTAGTGACTCTTCCTAATTTTAGTTCTTAACTATTCTATGGTTTCGTTAATTTGTATTTTCATCTAGATTATCAGCTTGGTGGGAACACTAGTCAAACCTTACTTCTGTTTATAAGTCTCATGGGGCTTTTTGAATAACATTATTCTTAGAGTAGTAGATAATCCATAAATATTTGTTGTTTGACTTTTATGTAAATCCTAGAGGAATTACACCTTAACTGCAGGTTATGACTGTGGTTTAAGTTCCATGTTTTGAACTTACCAGTCCAACTATAATCATGTGCCAATTAGAGATAAAATGTAATATGAAAAAATTTTAAACAGTCAGCCTAAAAGGCAAAATAAACTAATTTGTAGAATAGAAATGCAAAATGATGACTAGAGATAAAAACAGGGGCTACTAGAATCTAGGTCTGAAGTTGCTGGAGGTGGCTAGGGCATTCAGTTTCTATGGGATATAGGGAGGTAAAAGTGTCACGTGGGAGTCAGGGCCAGAACTAGGTGCACTGGTTAAAAGCAGGAATTAGAAATGGGACTCTCCTGCTCCTGAAAGGAAGTTTGTATAAAAGGTACAACTGTTCCCTGAAGCTGTATATAGTATAAAAATGCTTAAAATACTTATCTAGAGATGTAGGAGGGTCAAACTGCAATGACTCAGTGCCTGAACCTGCAGTACCTGATAATGTCTGGAGTGTGCAGTCATGAATATTAGACTTGGTTTCTAACTAGGGCCTCATGGGTACTGGTGAAGACAAAAAAGGAATGAAACAGGTGAGATATATGGAGGGAGTGAGGGAGAGAGAAAGACAGAGGAAGAACTCTCTCATGCAAGATCTGTAAAGTAAAATTCCAAAGCACAATGAAACAGAAAAGCTAAACCTAGAAAGACGTCCAATAAAAACAATCAGAAGATGGATTCACTCCCAGATGAAATAAAAGTAATAAAATTTTTAAGGACTTATTTTTAAAATAAGTATGTTTAGGATTCTTCAAAAGATAAATAATAAAAACCACTTTAAAGGAATAAGAAATTATGATAAATTAGCAGAAATGAAATAAGAATAGACATATAAAAACCAATTAGCTTAGAAATGAAGTTATGGGAATTAAGTCAATAGATGGAATGAACTCTAAAGTAGACATGATTGAAGAGCGAATTAGTGAAATGGAAAATTGTTCTGAAGAGATCACCCAGAATGCAGAATGTAGAGAGACATAAAATACTCAAAATTATCTAATTATGCCATTAAGAGATATTTAAAAAATTAGGTTGAGGGACTTCAATATACATCTTACGGGAGTTCTAGAACAGGAGGCCATAAGAATGACTAAGAAGTGATAACTAAAGCGCTAATGTCTTTGAATTTTTCAGAATTGAAAACTTGAGTTCTCAGATTAAAAGTACACTCTGCAGACTAAGCAGGACAAATAAAAACCAATCACAATGAGAAACATTGATTGCAACTATAAGACAGAAGGATAGAGACAAACTTAAAAGCTACCAGAGAGAAGAAATAAATCTCCAAAAGGTTATCAATTACACAAGCTTTTCAACAGCAACCATAGAAGCTAGAAGATAATGAACTAATGTCTTTAAAATGCTGAGAGATGATGACTTTATCCATCTAAACCACCATTCAAGATTGAGGACAGGATAAAGACATTTTGGGGCAAAGACTAAAATAATTTATCTCTGGCATACCCTATCTGTAAGAATTTCTAAAGGGCATCCTTTAGCAAGAAGAAAAGAGAACCCCAAAGATAGGAGTCGAGTGTACTTTTTGGCAAAGTTAATTAACAATAATAATAACAGAACCAGTTCTTTTTGTAAAGGTTGTTCTGAATGTCTGGAAAATAATAACAAGAAGTATAGGTAGCTAAAATGTGCTAGGAGCATAATCTTGTTCAAGGAGATGGAGGTGCTGAATAATTTTTTTTGTACTCCACCTTGATTTTTATTTATAGCACAAACAAAATAGTACATTAGAGCAAACTTTAAAAAGAAAGAAAAGCCTCAAAATCTCTCTAACCATATTGCTTTTAGTTTTCCTTTTGTCTCATTTTGAAAACAGAATTTAAAATAGTTGAATCATGGTGTTGCATACCTATGTATCCTGGTTACTTCAAGTAACATTACCCTCTAAGCTATTTTCCAAGTTGCTACATAGTTTCCATATTTACGATCTTTAGCGGTTGCAAAATAATCTGTATTTACTTGTCCCCTTTGCTGTTGTTGCTCATTTAGACTGTTTTTTTTTTGAATTCTAGAATTTTATTTCTTTTATACAGCAGGTTCTTATTAGTTTTCCGTTTTATACATATTAGTATATGCCAATACCAGTCTCCCAATTCATCACACCACCACCACCACCCCGCCGCTTTACCCCCTTGGTGTCCATACATTTGTTCTCTATATCTGTGTCTCTGTTTCTGCCCTGCAAACCGGTTCATCTGTACCATTTGTCTAGGTTCCACATATATGCGTTAATATACAATATTTGTTTTTCTCGTTCTGACTTACTTTACTCTGTATGGCAGTCTCTAGATCCATCCACATCTCTACAAATGACACAATTTCGTTCCTTTTAATGGCTGAGTAATAGTCTATTGTATATATGTACCACATCTTCTTTATCCGTTTGTCTGTTGATGAGCATTTAAGTTGTTTCCATGACCTGGCTACTGTAAATAGTGCTGCAATGAACATTGGGGTGCATGTGTCTTTTTGAATTATGGTTTTCTCTGGGTATATGCCCAGTAGTGGGATTGCTGGGTCATATGGTAATTCTGTTTTTAGTTTTTTAAGGAACCTCCATACTGTTCTTCATAGTGGCTGTATCAATTTACCTTCCCACCAACAAACAGTGCAACAGGGGTTCCCTTTTCTCCACACCCTCTCCAGCATTTGTTGTTTGTAGATTTTCTGATGATGCCCATTCTAACTGGTGTGAGGTGATACCTCATTGTAGTTTTGATTTGCTTTTCTCTAATAATTAGCGATGTTGAGCAGCTTTTCATGTGCTTCTTGGCCATCTGTATGTCTTCTTTGGAGAAATGTCTGTTTAGGTCTTCTGCCCATTTTTGGATTGGGTTGTTTGTTTCTTTTAATATTGAGCTGCATGAGCTGTTTATATATTTTGAAGATTAATCCTTTGTCCATTGATTTGTTTGCAAATATTTTCTCCCATTCTGAGGGTTGTCTTTTCATCTTGTTTGTAGTTTCCTTTGCTTTGCAAAAGCTTTTAAGTTTCATTAGGTCCCATTTGTTTATTTTTGTTTTTATTTCCATTCCATTTTGTTTTCATTTCCATTAGGAGGTGGATCAAAAAAGATCTTGCTGTGATTTATGTCAAAGAGTGTTCTTCCTATGTTTTCCTCTAAGAGTTTTATAGTGTCCAGTCTTACATTTAGGTCTCTAATCCATTTTGATTTATTTTTGTGTATGGTGTTAGAGAATGTTCTAATTTCATTCTTTTACATGTAGCTGTCCAGTTTTCCCAGCACCACTTATTGAAGAGACTGTCTTTTCTCTATTGTATATCCTTGCCTCCTTTGTCATAGATTAGCTGACCATAGGTGTGTGGGTTTATCTCTGGGCTTTCTATCTTGTTCCCTTGATCTATGTTTCTATTTTTGTGCCAGTACCATATTGTCTTGATTACTGTAGCTTTGTGGTATAGTTTGAAGTCAGGGAGTCTGATTCTTCCAGCTCCGTTTTTTTCCCTCAAGACTGCTTTGGCTCTTCGGGGTCTTTTGTGTCTCCCTACAAATTTTAAGATATTTTGTTCTAGTTCTGTAAAACATGCCATTGCTAATTTGATAGGGATTGCATTGAATCTGTAGATTGCTTTGGGTAATATAGTCATTTTCACAATGTTGATTCTTCCAATCCAAGAATATGGTATATCTCTCCATCTGTTTGTATCATCTTTAATTTCTTTCATCAGTGTCTTATAGTTTTCTGCATACAGGTCTTTTGTCTCCCTAGGTAGGTTTATTCCTAGGTATTTCGTTCTTTTTGTTGCAGTGGTAAATGGGAGTGTTTCCTTACTTTCTCTTTCAGGTTTTTCATCATTAGTGTATAGGAATGCAAGAGATTTCTGTGCATTAATTTTGTATCCTGCAACTTTACCAAATTCATTGATTAGCTGTAGTAATTTTCTGGTGGCATCTTTAGGATTCTCTATGTATAGTATCATGTCATCTGCAAACAGTGACAGTTTTACTTCTTCTTTTCCAATTTGTATTCCTTTTATTTCTTTTTCTTCTCTGATTTCCCTGGCTAGGACTTCCAAAACTATGTTGAATAATAGTGGTGAAGAGTGGACATCCTTGTCTTGTTCCTGATCTTAGAGGAAATGCTTTCAGTTTTTCACCTTTGAGAATGATGTTTGCTGTGGGCTTGTCATATATGGCCCTTATTATGTTGAGGTAGGTTCCCTCTATGCCCCCTTTCTGGAGAGTTTTTATCATAAATGGGTGTTGAATTTTGTCAAAAGCTTTTTCTGCATCTGTTGAGATAATCATATGGTTTTTATTCTTCAGTTTGTTAATATGGTGTATCACATTGATTGATTTGTGTATATTGAAGAATCCTTGCATCCCTGGGGCAAATCCCACCTGATCATGGTGTATGATCCTTTTAATGTGTTGTTGGATTCTGTTTGCTAGTATTTTGTTGAGGATTTTTGCATCTATATTCATCAGTGATATTGGTCTGTAATTTTCTTTTGTTGTAGTATCTTTGTCTGGTTTTGGTATCAGGGTGATGGTGGCCTCATAGAATGAGTTTGGGAGTGTTCCTTCCCCTGCAATTTTTTGGAAGAGTTTGAGAAGGATGGGTGTTAGCTCTTCTCTAAAGGTTTGATAGAATTCACCTGTGAAGCCATCTGGTCCTGGACTTTTGTTTGTTGGAAGATTTTTAATCACAGTTTCAATTTCATTACTTGTGATTGGTCTGCTCATAGTCTCTATTTCTTCCTGGTTCAGTCTTTGAAGGTTATACCTTTCTAAAAATTTGTCCATTTCTTCCAGGTTGTCCATTTTATGGGCATAGAGTTGCTTGTAGTAGTCTCTTAGGATGCTTTGTATTTCTGTGGTGTCTGATGTAACTTCTCCTTTTTCATTTCTAATTTTATTGATTTGAGTCTTCTCCCTCTTTTTCTTGATGAGTCTGGCTAATGGTTTATCAATTTTGTTTATCTTCTCAAAGAACCAGCTTTTAGTTTTATTGATCTTTGCTACTGTTTTCTTTGTTTCTATTTCATTTATTTCTGCTCTGATCTTTATGATTTCTTTCCTTCTGCTAACCTTGGGTTTTGTTTGTTCTTCTTTCTCTAGTTCCTTTAGGTGTAAGTTTAGATTGTTTATTTGAGATTTTTCTTGTTTCTTGAGGTAGGCTTGTACTGCTATAAACTTCCCTCTTAGAACTGCTTTTGCTGCATCCCATAGGTTTTGGATCATTGTGTTTACGTTGTAATTTGTCTCTAGGTATTTTTTGACTTCCTCTTTGATTTCTTCAGTGATCTCTTGGTTATTTAGTAACATATTGTTTAGCCTCCATGTTTTTCTGTTTTTTATGTTTTTTTCCCTGTAACTGATTTCTAATCTCATAACATTGTGGTCAGAAAAGATGCTTGATATGATTTCAATTTTCTTAAATTTACTGATGCTTGATTTATGACCCAGGATGTGATCTACCCTGGAGAATGTTCTGTGTGCACTTGAGAAGAAAGTGTAATCTGCTGTTTTTGGATGGAATGTCCTATAAATATCAGTTAAATCTATCTGGTCTATTGTGTCATTTAAAGCTTCTGTTTCCTTATTTATTTTCATTTTGGATGATCTGTCCATTGGTGTAAGTGAGGTGTTAAAGTCCCCCACTATTATTGTGTTACTGTTGATTTCCTCTTTTATAGCTGTTAGCAGTTGCCTTATGTACTGAGCTGCTCCTATGTTGGGTGCATATATATTTATAATTGCTATATCTTCTTCTTGGATTGATCCCTTGATCATTATGTAGTGTCCTTCCTTGTCTCTTGTAACGTTCTTTGTTTTAAAGTCTATTTTATCTGATATGAGTACTGCTACTCCAGCTTTCTTTTGATTTCTATTTGCATGGAATATCTTTTTCCATCCCCTCACTTTCAGTCTGTATGTGTCCCTAGGTCTGAAGTGGGTCTCTTGTAGACAGCATACATACGGGTCTTGATGCTGAATTCTCTTAGCTTTTGCTTGTCTGTAAAGCTTTTGATTTCTCCCTTGAATCTGAATGAGATCCTTGCCGGGTAGCTTAATCTTGGTTGTAGTTTCTTCCCTTTCATCACTTTAAGTATATCATGCCACTCCTTTCTTGCTTGTAGAGTTTCTGCTGAGAAATCAGCTGTTAACCTTATGGGAGTTCCCTTGTATGTTATTTGTTGTTTTTCCCTTGTTGCTTTCAGTAATTTTTCTTTGTCTTTAATTTTTATCAGTTTGATTACTGTGTGTCTCAGTGTGTTTCTCCTTGGGTTTATCCTGCCTGGTACTCTCTGTGCTTCCTGGATTTGGGTGGCTATTTCCTTTCCCATGTTAGGGACGTTTTCAACTATAATCTCTTCAACTATTTTCTCGGGTCCTTTCTCTCTCTCTTCTCCTTCTGGGACCCCTATAATGCGAATGTTGTTGCATTTAATGTTGCCCCAGAAGTGTCTTAGGCTGTCTTCATTTCTTTTCATTTTTTTTTTTCTTTATTCTGTTCCACAGGAGTGAATTTCACCATTTTGTCTTCCAGGTCACTTATCCATTCTTCTGCCTCAGTTATTCTGCTATTGATTCCTTGTAGTGTATTTTTAATTTCAGTTATTGTATTGTTCATCTCTGTTTGTTTGTTTTTTAATTCTTCGAGGTGTTTGTTCTTTCATTCTTCTAGGTCTTTATTAAACATTTCTTGCATCTTCTTGATCTTTGCCTCCAATTCTTTTTCCGAGGTCCTGGATCATCTTCAGTATCATTATTCTGAATTCTTTATTCTGGGAGTTTTCATATCTCCACTTCATTTAGTTGTGTTTCTGGGGTTTTATCTTGTTCCTTCATCTTGTACATAGCCCTCTGCCTTTTTATCTTGTCTATCTTTCTGTGAATGTGATTTTTGTTCCACAGGCTTCAGGATTGTAATTCTTCTTGCTTCTGCTGTCTGCCCTCTGGTGGATGAGGGTATCTAAGAGGCTTGTGCAACTTTCCTGATGGGAGGGAGTGGTGGTGGGTAGAGCTAGGTGTTGCTCTGGTGGGCATAGCTCAGTAAAACATTAATCCTCTTGTCTCCTGATGGGTGGGCTGGGTTCCCTCCTTGTTGGTTGTTTCGCCTGAGGCGACCCAACACTGGAGCCTACCTGGCTCTTTGGTGGGGCTAATGGCGGACTCTGGGAGGGTTCACGTCAAGGAGCACTTCCCAGAACTTCTGCTGTCAATGTCCTTGTCCTCATGGCGAGACACAGCCACCCCCTGCCTCTGCAGGAGACCCTCCAACATTAACAGGTAGGTCTAGTTCAGTCTCCCCTGGGGTCACTGCTCCTTCCCCTGGGTCCCGATGCACACACCACTTTGTGTGTACCCTCCAAGAGTGGAGTCTCTGTTTGTCCCAGTCCTGTCGCAGTCCTGCAATCAAATCCTGCTAGCCTTCAAAGTCTGATTCTTTAGGAATTCCTCCTCCCGTTGCCAGTTCCCCAGGTTGGGAAGCCTGATGTGGGGCTCAGAGCCTTCACTCCAGTGGGTGGACTTCTGTGGTATAAGTGTTCTCCAGTTTGTGAGTCACCCACCCAGCAGTTATGGGATTTGATTTTATTGTGATTGCGCCCCTCCTACCATCTCATTGTGGCTTCTCCTTTGTCTTTGGATGTGGGGTATCTTTTTTGGTGATTTCCAGCTTCTTCCTGTCGATGATCGTTCAGCAGTTAGTTGTGATTCCAGTGCTCTCGCAAGAGGGAGTGAGTGCACGTCCTTCTACTCTGCCATCTTGAACCAGTCTCTAGCAGTGCTGAATAATTTTCAATGTAATTTTTTCTCATAAAACGAAGTATAAGTATATATTGTAAATGTATGTGAGTATTTATTGGGCACTTAACTATGTGCCAGACACTGGTCTAGGCTCTGGGGGTAAAGCCATTGGGGAAAAAAAACTCCTCATGGAGTTTATACTTTAGAACGAGTAAACTGTATATTGTTTAAAAGCAGCAGTATAACCCAAACAGACTTGAAAGAAATACATTGGTAAATAGGAAAAGATACACCTTGAAGATGTGCTGGTATGATGAAGTAAAAAGCTGATGTGGCAATGTTTATGTCACATGAAATACTGTTACAGGTGAGGAGCACTAGAAAGTAACTTGTGCAGCTAGAGCGTTTCTGTAACACCTAACATAGGCTTGAAAGTGAAAAGTGACAGGATTACTGATGAGCCCACAGTTTAGCATACCTCTATTAAAATGGATAGGTAAACAGAAGACTAGTCAAGAAAACATGTGTACCTCATTTTATCACACTTCGCTTTATTGTGCTTTGCAGATAATGCATTTTTTTACAAATTGAAAGTTTGTGGCACCCCTGTGTTGAGCAAGTCTGTTGGTACCATTTTTCCAACAGCATTTGCTCACTTCCTGTCTCTGTGTCACATTTTGGTAATTCTCACATTACAGACTTACCTCAGAGATTTTGCAGGTTTGGTTCCGGACCACTGCAATAAAGCAAATATCACAATAAAGCAAGTCACACAAATTTTTTGGTTTCCATGTGCATATAAAAGGCTCTCCTTGGACCTCCCTATTAGCTTAGACACAACAATATTGAAATCAGGCCAACTAACCTTAACAGTGGTCTGTAAGGGTTCAAGTGAAAGGGAGAGTTGCACATCTCTCACTTGAAATGAAAAGCTAGAAATGATTAAGCTTAGTGAGGAAGGCATGTTGAAAGTCGAAAAAGGCGAAAAGTTAGGCCTCTTTAACCAGTTAGCCAAGTTGTGAATGCAAAGGGAAAGTACTCAAAGGAAATTAAAAGTGCTATTCCAGTGAACACACTAATGATAAGAAAGTGGAACAGCCTTATTGCTAATATAGAGAAAGTTTTAGTGGTCTGGATAGAAGATCAAACCAGCCACAACATTCCCTTAAACTAAAGCCTAATCCAGAGCAAGGCCCTAACTGTCTTCAATTCTATGAAGGCCGAGAGATGAGGAAGCTACAGAAGAAAAGTTTGAAGCTAGCAGATGTTGATTCATGAGATTTAAGGAAAGAGGCCTTCTCTATAACATAAAAGTGCAAGGTGAAGCACCAGGTGCTGATGTAGAAGCTGCAGCAAGTCATCCAAAAGATCTAGCTAAGAAAATTTATGAAGGTGTCTGGCTGCACTGAACAACAGATT
The DNA here is from genome assembly GCF_949752795.1 of Hyperoodon ampullatus. Taxonomy (NCBI): domain Eukaryota; kingdom Metazoa; phylum Chordata; class Mammalia; order Artiodactyla; family Ziphiidae; genus Hyperoodon; species Hyperoodon ampullatus. Next base: position 118,486,546 of record NC_136919.1, read on the forward strand.
TTCAATGTCGATGAAAGTCTTATATTGGAAGAGGATGCCGCCAGGACTTTCATAGCTAGAGGGGAGAAGTCAGTGCCTGGCGTGAGAGCTTCAAAGGACAGGGTGACTCTCTTGTTAAGGGCTAATGTTGCTGGTGAGTTTTAAGTTGAAGCTAATGTTCATTTACCATTCTGAATTATGCTAAATCTACTCTGCCTGTGCTCTCTAAATGGAAAAACAAAGTCTGGATGACAGCACAACTGTTTACAACATGGTTTACTGAAGCCCACTGTTGAGATCTACTGCTCAGAAAAGAAAAGATTCCTTTGAAAATGTTACTGCTTATTGACAATGCATCTGGTCACCCAAGCACTCTGATGGAGATGTACAAGAATAATGTTATTTTCATGCCTGCCTACCCAACATCCACTCTGCAGCCCACAGATCAAGGAGTAATTTCAACTTTCAAGTCTTTATTATTTAAGAAATACTTTTTTTTTTGCCACGTGTTGCTCAGCTTGTGGGATCTTAGTTCCCCTACCAGGGATTGAACCCAGGCCACTCTGGTGAAAGCACCAAGTTCTAGCCACTGGACCACCAGGGAATTCCCATAAGAAATTACACTGTTTGAGGCTATAGCTGCCATAGATAGTGATTCCTCTGATGGACCTGGGCAAAGTCAATTGAAACCTTTTGGAAAGGATTCACCATTCTTGATGCCATTAAGAACATCCATGATTCATGGGAAGAGGCCAAAATATCAACATTAACAGTTTGAAAGCCCTCATGGATGACTTGGAGGGCTTTAAGACTTCAGTGGAGGAAGTAACTGCAGATGTAGTGGAAGTAGCAAGAGAACTAGAGTTAGAAGTGCAGCCTTAAAGATGTGACTAAATTGCTACAATCTCATGATAAAACTTTAATGGATGAGGAGTTGCTTTTTATGGGTGAGCATGAACAAACTGATTTCTCAAGGTAGAATCTACTTCTGGTGAAGATGCTGTGAAGATCTTGTTGAAATGACAACAGAGGATTTAGAATATTATATAAACTTAGTTGGTAGAGAAGTGGCAGGGTTTGAGAGGATTGACTCCAGTTTTGAAAGAAGTTCTACTTTGGGTAAAATGCTTTCAAACAGCATTGCCTGCTACAGAGAAATTGTTCATGAAAGGAAGAGGCAATGGATGAGGTACACTTCACTGTGGTCTTATTTTAAGAAATTGTCACGGCCACCCAGCCTTCAGCACCCACCACCCTGATCAGTCAGCAGCCTTCAACATCAAGGCGAGACTCTCCACACAAAAAGAGTACGACTCGTTGAAGGCTCAATGATGGTTGGCATTTTTTAGCAATAAAGTATTTTTTAATTAATGTATGAAGATTGTTATTTAGACACTTATGAGTAAATATTACATACTTATTCAACTACATTATAGTGTAAACATAACTTTTATATGCACTGGGAAACAAAATTATCCCCATGACTCACATTATTGTGGTATTTGCTTTATTGTGGTGGTCTGGAACTAGACTTACAATATTTCTGAGGATGCCTGTACAGAAGATTTGAACAACACAACTAATAAAGTTGATCTAATACATATAGAAAATTTTGTACCCAACAAATAGAGAGTAAGCGTTATTTTTGAGCACACGAGGAATACTTTAAAAAATGGACTGGGTCCTAAATCACAAAAGAAGTCCCCAAAATTTAAGGTAACCAGAATCAAATAGACCACATTCTATGACCACAGTAACTAAACTTGAAATCAACACTAAAGAGAACTTTTAAAAAAACTCACCTGAATAGAAACAAAAAAACTCACTCATAGGTTAAAGAAGAAGCTTGAAAACAGCCAGCAAAGTAAACATGAAAGTAGGTAGAAGGAAGAGCATATTAAATATAAAAACAGAAATTAATAAAATGGGGGGAAAGATTAACACTTTCCTAATTGTATATCGTGATGACCAATGATAGGATGAGTGAAATTGGCCAAGAAGAATATAGGTATTATTTGAGCCTCTATTCCTATTCATGGTTTATTTTCTATATTAGTAATCTTTTTCTTTAGAAGGTATCCAATATGAGCTAATAAGAAGACTATAGAACTCAAAATATAGAACATAAATTTGTTGTCAAATTTTCAGTAGTGTGTCTTTTCCATATAACAAGAAAATTAACTATAGAACTGTGTAAGTGAAAATATCAGACTTGTAGAATTATTTTACTATTTATTTTATTTAAAAGATTTTATAATGGCCTTTAATAGAAAATTCTATTTATGTGTGTAAGATATTTTTCTTTCCCTTCTTGTAGGTTACTCAAATGAGTCGTCCAGACCTGATTGTCTTTCTGATGAAATACCTGATGGCTCTCATAGTTGGTATTCCTTCCATTTTTTGGGTTGGAAGCAAAAAGACATGCTTTGAATGGGCCAGTTTTTTTCATGGTCGTAGGAAAAAAGAGTAAGTTGAAGTAAATTATCATGGTGTTCACAAACTTCACATTTACGCAATATTTTTGTGTTTCCTGTGTTAAAATAATTTGGATTTGGAGGAAGTATTCCAAAAAGATTGTAACCTCAGCTTCCACCAGTTATGATTAAACCTCAAATCACAGTTAAAAACTTATTCAGAAAAGATAGCCAAGTAGAACCAGGCTTAAGGCCTATTCCTTACTAATTCAGAATATTTGAGGGAAGACCAATCTTTATCTTTAAAAATCCAAATTATAATCTTCTTAAAATTAAAAACAGGGCCTCCCTGGTGGCGCAGTGGTTGAGAGTCCGCCTGCTGATGCAGGGGATACGGGTTCGTGCCCCGGTCTGGGAGGATCCCATATGCCACGGAGTGAGCCATGGCTGCTGAGCCTGTGCATCCGGAGCCTGTGCTCCGCAACGGGAGAGGCCACAACAGTGAGAGGCCCGCGTACCACAAAAAAAAAAAAAAAAAAAAAAAATTAAAAACAAATTAATGATTTTATATATATTCTTATTTGATCTTCTTGACACTTCTCTGAGGTGTGTATTATCATCTCAGTGTTACAGATGAGAAAACTGAGGCACAGAGAGGTTAAGTGCCTTGGCTGAAGTCACATAGGTATTAGATTAGACTTCCATTTCCAACTGTCCATCATTCTTCCAGGTTGTACCATAAATTATTTAAAGAGATAGCATGTTATTCCATTCTCATGCAGTACACGTTAAAACCAAAATAGTAAAATGATATTAGTAGATAAAATGGAATATGTTAAAGAAATTATTTTAATTCATAGTTGGCCACATTGCATATTAGAGTGTCATGGTAAAATATAAGATTTGCCAAAGCAGTCTTCTCAGGGCATATTTGAGGAATCTTGAATTTTTTGACCCCATAATTAATAAAACAAAACAAAACAAAAGACCCTGCAGTATTCACAAAGGAACAAATGACTTCAAAGTGTTTACTAAGTATAAGTCTTATATGTATACTGTATTTGAATTATCACAAATTCTAAGTTAGTGGAGTCTATATTCTTATGATTTTACTTAACCTAAGTTCCATGGAAAATGGATTTGGTGGGATAGTCTATAAAACTCTTAAGATTATATTTAAAATGTTATTGTGTCTTGTATGGGTTAATGTACTTTTTTAATACAACTTAAAGTACTGCATTAGCAGGATCTGTATTTTCTAAAATACCAGTAATTAGCAGCTTCTGTTACATGGATTAGATTGAGATTTTTAAAAATCACAGTTTTAAAGTGTACATTTCTTATTACCATATCTGAGACTACTGCTAGTAATATCAGATAATGCATTTCCCCTTTAAATACAGTTTCATAGGGCAGAGAAGGAAAGAAGGGGAAAGATGAATTCAACAACAAAAATGTATTTCCTAAGAATTCATCCTTTGAGAAAGTCTTTAATGAATGTTTACTGTGTGCTTTGAACTATACTGGGATGCCAAGGATTCAGTAGCATACAAAACAGGCCAAGTCCTTGCTTTTTGTGGAACATCCTTCCTTGGGGGATTTATCTGTATATATTTTTTAAAATTTTAAATATGTTTTAATCACAGTAAAACATAATTCTGAGGGTTTGAATTAAACATTCCTGGTCATCTCTGGACCATACACAAACAATTCTGTAATACAACAACTCTGTGGTATTAGAAACTCCAGATGGAGCTAAGCCCAAGCTACCCTTTTGGGGAATCTTCCTAGTTATTTGGGGGATCCTGGTTGGGTCAGAATCCTTTTGAAACTGGTTAGAACTCCCAAGAACCCTTCCATTTGGTTTTCTGGAACCATGGACCCGCCCCCCCCCAAAACCCAACAAAGTCATTGTGACTCTCCAAGCTGGGACTGTGCTCTGGGCTAGAGTACCTACCACTCCTCAAGAGTGTGGGCACCCTACAGCCATTTCTAGCATTTGTCTGGTTGAGCCTTTGAGAAATGACTATGGAGTAATCATAATAATGATTACCAATTAATTGAGCACACTTAATACTCCAAGCACTGTCCCAAGCATTTTATATATTATTAAATCATTTAATCCTCTAAACAACCTTGTGAGGGAGATCGTCATTTTACAGATAAGAAACTGAGGCATAGAACCAAGGTTTAATAGCTAGTGAATGGCAGAATTGAGATTCACACCCAAGCAGTCTGACTCTAGCCTCTAGTCTGCTCTTAACCCCTCTGTTATACTGTGTCAAAAGACTGGCTTCTAAAATTATGCCAGTCAAATTAGTGTTCTTCCTCTGAGTGAAGCCACATTTAAGACTGTGCTTATGCTAATATTTCTGACACTGATTGAAATATTTTTAGAAATCTTCTTTTGGAATTATCTGGGTCACAGCACTTAATTTCTCTGGACCTCTGTTTTCTTATTTGTAAAATGAGGGGGCAGACCTTCACCATTTGAAGGTGGATTAAATTTTTGGAATGAACGGAAGTCAGTTTGAACTGATTTTTAAAAATAAGTTTAGAAAACAAATTCAGCAATCCAGAGTGACTTAGGATGTATGTATATATGAATAGGGCCATTGATAACACAAGAACAAATGTTGTTTTAACTATCTTTGAGTTGTTCTTTATTCTATTTAGTTTTTGACATTTTGTTTTTATCATATACATAAACATTATGTTTTATCATTACTTTATGATTGTCTTTGAAGCCATTTAAACTTAAGTTTGATCCCCAACTGCTGTTTTTTGTTTTTTTTAAACATCTTTATTAGAGTATAATTGCTTTACAGTGATGTGTCAAAGTTTCTGCTTTATAACAAAGTGAATCATAATTATATGATTATACATATACATATGTCCCCATATCTCTTCCCTCTTGCATCTCCCTCCCTCCCACCCCCAACTGCTGTTTTGTTTTATGACTTTTGGAAAGTCCTTTAATCCTTTAGAACCTCAGTTTCTTCATCTGTAAAATGGGGATCACAATATTTATTCTTAATGGATATCTAATATCTTTTTAGGACTTAATCTCTATAATAAAAACATTATTAAGAAAGATTAAAGGAGAGTATGTGTAAAATACCTGGCACAATGCAGGTACTCAACAAATATTAGTCTTCTTTCAGCCCTTCTACCACAGCACTAAAACAACAACGGCAATAACAGCAATGATCTTTTTCTAATTTGAAAACTTAGAATATATGCACTTTCTCAATTTATGATCCAATCTTTACATGTTGGAGGGTTTTTTTAAATGAAATTGTCTAATTTTAACTTTATGTATGATTCTCATAGTCATTATTTACACAAACTGATACACTGACCTTTGCAACTATTTAATTGGCTCTTTTATTAATTACCACTTTGTTCATCATCATGAATATCTGTCTGCTTTTAACCCTTTCATAGCAGTTAGAAACTTTTGCTCTGGACATAATTCATCCCCTTAATTCTTTTTTCCTAAGCCTTTAATGGGTCTGGGACTTAATTGTATGTTTGCTTAAATTAATTTTTCATATGTTTTGTTCTAGTTATGATCATTCATGTTTATTCCAGCACTAGACAAATGCTCTGTCATAAAGTCAACTTGATACCTTAAAACAACTGCTCTTACAAATTAAAAAATGTGTCTATGCCATGATGAGGCCTCCACTACTTCCATAAACCATGCAAGAAAATAGTATTTCTACTTTATAGTAGTACCTTTGTAATATTTCAGTGTCCTTGAGAATGATAAATTTCTTTAGCTGAAAGGGACTTTTTAGAAATGATGAAATTGTATACCTTCATTTTATAGATGAGGAAAATTAAGAAAAGGGGATAGTGACTTGCCTAAGATTACATATTTATTGACAGAGTTGGAACTAAAATCCTGATTTCCTTATTCTAATACGAACCTCTTTCTATCATACCACTTTTGGGAACAGATTGACACAGATTTTTGTTATATTCTCTCTTTGGTCAACAGTGTTACCTTATATCTGTCCCAAAGACATTATTTGGGAAGGAATTAATTTCAAGAATAACATCAGTTTGTCAAAAAAGTAGAGATGTTAGTCTGTATCTTAAACTTAGTATTTTGTTGTCTAGGATAGTGAATGAGAGCCGACAGGTACTCCAGGAACCTGATTTTGCTCAGTCCCTCCTGAGGGATCCAAATACTCCTATTATAAGAAAATCAAGAGGAACTTCCACTCAAGGAACATCCACACATGCTTCTTCAACTCAGCTGGCCATGGTGGATGATCAGAGAAGCAAAGCAGGGAGTGTCCACAGCAAAGTGAGCAGCTACCATGGCAGCCTCCACAGATCCCGTGATGGCAGGTGAGTTTTATTGGTAACTTAGTTTATTTCGTGTGCTGAATTAGAGTCACACGGCGAGTAGCCAATGTGACTACTACTATTGGAAGAGTAGCCAATTCTGAAAAAGAAGTTGATTATTAACGTTTTTGAACTTTCCTAGGTACAGTTGTCCCAGATTATGGTCAGACTTAATGCCAGTCAGAGGAGTTTAGAGTTTAGACTTGATGCAGCAAGCAATATGGAGTCATTGACGGGTATTACTGAACAGGGAGAAGGCAGGGTAAAAGTGGTTATTTTAGTAAGATTAATTTGGCAAACAGTTATGGAATACCTACCATGTCAGGCATTGTGCTAGGCTCTGGGAATACAAAGATGATTTAGGCGTGATCTTTGTTCTTAATAAGCTCAAGAAAGATAGTGTAGTCATTATTCGTGTTGTGGTTAAAAGCATGGAGTCTGGAATGATAAGCCTCAGTTTCCTCATCTGTAAAATGGAAATAGTAATAATATTTGCCCCTTTAGCAATGTTATAAAAAATAAATGAGATAATGTACCTAATTGTTTGGAACAGTGTCCATCTCAGTAAGTGCCTGATATCAACTTTTATTATCATTATTATAAGTTAATAATTAAAGTAAAATGCAAATATAATGGTATAGTCCAGAGGTTGGCAAACTTTTTCTATAAAGAGCCACATAATAAATAACTTTAGTCTTTGTGGGTCATATGGTCTTTGTTGGCAACTATTCATTTCTGCTGTTGTAGCACGAAAGCAGCCATGGACAATATGTAGTCAAAATGGGAATGGCTGTGTTCCAGTAAAACTATTTACAAAAATAGCAAGGGGCCTCATTTGACTGGCAGACCATAGTTGGCCAACCCCTGTTTAGTAGCTTGGACGAGGGGGTGATTAATTCTGGTGGGGAAGGGGATGGGAAAAAGCTTGACAGAGAATGTTTGAGAGTGGGCTGGATGTGCTTTCCTGTTAAATTTGATGGTGGAGACACTAGAATTAGAAACTTCTTTGGAGCCTTGCATTAATTCAGCTGAGAGATGATGAAGGCTTATGGAAGAACAGTGGCAGTGGCAAGAGAGGAAGAGCTGATCTGAAGGATATTTAAAAAGAAGAAATGAAGTGATAGGAGTTGGAGATGGATTAAAAGCTATTGGAGAGAAGGAATGTGCCAAAGATTTTTTTTTTAATATTTCTAGTTTGGGAAACTGAAAGAATGAAAATTATAATGCCTGCAATTCTTTGTTCACTTTGAAACATCTCTGCTTCTACAGCTGTCCTGTATCCTTCCAGTCTCATTCCAGCCTTTCTCTCAGTGTTCCCTGTCCTCCTAGTATAGGATATGATTCCTATACTTACTGTCTTTTTAGTCCTTCTGGTTTGTCCTCTCAACTTGCTTTCTTTTGCCTTCTAACTTGGTCAGCTAACCTATGTTTTAAAAAGGAGGAGCCTTTCTTTGACTATCATATATTTTCTGTCTTTTATCCATTTCTTTTTCTTTTCCTTGCCAGATTTTTGAAATGAATATTTTGAATATTTCTGTTCTACCAATTGCATCCTTCATTCCTTGTATTTCTAGTCTTTTTCACCTTCTTAACCACTTCTAACATCACCAATGACCTGTTTTTTAATCACATTCAAAGATCTTCTCTTTCCTGCCTTTTCCTTCCATTCAGCACTCCTAAATAAAAAGCATTCTTCTAAGTGCTAGGGACACAGAGATGGAAGACAGAAGAGTAAACAGTCGGTAGTAATATACTTTAATGGGTACGATAAAATCATGTACAAGTACATGGGCAACCAGGGCAACTGTAGGAGATGAAACATGCTGGGAAGTTTGGGGGTTTTTCCCTTACAGCAATGAGAAACTATTAGAAGACTTTGAGCATTGGGGTGATAAAATCAGATTTGTATTTTAGGAAGATCACTTGGACAACAGCATAGGAGAGGAGATTGTCAGTAAGCCCAGTTGGGAAGTTTCTAGAGTAATTTAGAGGTCTTAACTTAAGACACTCATAAAGAGGGAGGAAATCAGAGAATCTTCCAGAGTACGTTTTGTCAACACCACCCTCCGTGAACTGAACTCTCAGCATTATTTGCTGTTTGACATTATTAGCCTTATCCTTTTCAATAAGGAATGAACAGTTAGAGTACAGCTCTATGCATGTGGCATTCTGTATATAAAGAGATATATAGAAGAAAGCTAAAGTATAATTTCTGTGCTCTAGAAGAATATAACCTTATGAGAAAGATAGGACATATACATAAGAACCAACTAAAAAATAGTGCAAGCCAGCATATAATTAAAACAGTGAGTATTAGAGATGATCAATGTTATAGAACTTCAGAAAAGGGGAAGATCAGATTGGCCCATGAGAATATCTCAGAGGAGATAAGTAGGGTGAGTGAATGGTAATACAAGATAAGTTCATATTGAGTAGAGAATTTCTGAAAGCAATTAAATATAGGGGGATTTCATCATCAGTAATCTGAATGGAATGGGAGTTTAGATAAGAAAGTTTATAATCTTTAATATAAGGTAGTTGGTAATTAAAATTGTGAGAGAGAATTCCTTGAATCTTTAAAAAAAAAAGAACAGACCAAGAACAAGACCTTGGTAAATACAGTAATCATAATAATACAAGGACTTCCCTGGTGGCACAGTGGTTAAGAATCCGCCTGCCAATGCAGGGGACACGGGTTCGATCCCTGGTCCTGGAAGATCCCACATGCCACAGAGCAGCTAAGCCCATGCACCACAACTACTGAGGCTGCGCTCTAGAGCCTGCGAGCCACAACTACTGAGCTTGCACGCCTAGAGCCTGTGCTCCGCAACAAGAGAAGCCACTGCAATGAGAAGCCCGCGCACCGCAATGAAGAGTAACCCCCACTCACCACAACTAGAGAAAGCCCACGTGCAGCAACGAAGACCAAAGCAGCCAAAAATTTTAAAAATTAAAAAAAAAATTAAGTGCCTTTAAAAAAAAGTAATAATAATACAATAAGAATAGCCTAGCATGTGATTCAGATAAAGTGCTTTTAGACTTATGAAGGAATCTATGAAAGTATAGTGTCATGGAAACTAGGGGATAGACTATGACCTCCTGTAATGGCCTTTCTTCTCTCTGATTAATTAAAATCATACCCATCCTTTAAGGCCTGCTTGATTCCCATATCCATGGCAGTTAATTAATTGCATTTTAATCATTCTTTCGGTGTGACCTATTTTCAATACAGTTGTTTTTTCTTGGCTAAGTTTGCAGTTTCTGGAGGATGTGAACTTGGTGACAGACATTTGTATATTCCCCTACAGTATCTAGCCCGGTGCCTATTAGGAGACAAATAAATCTATCAAACAACTTTAGGAATAATGTGGTCATGCCATCTCATGGCGATTTCTTTCTGCATCAGTTTTTAAGTTTACACGTGAACACTGTATTTTGGCCATGGTTTTTCTCATCATTTCATGGTATCTTGGCTATGAGATCACACGTATACACACGTTCCTGCTTCTCAGTACTCACTCTAGTCCAGACTCCTTGATGGATAATTACTGATCTCAGTGCTACATAAAATAAAATAGACTTGGGTAAATATACTTTCACATGTATGTCAACTTCAAGGAATAAGTAATTGGTAGTTAGATGAGAGGATGTAAAAAAGGAAGTGGAGGGCTTCCCTGGTGGCGCAGTGGTTGAGAGTCCGCCTGTCGATGCAGGGGACACGGGTTCGTGCCCTGGTCTGGGAAGATCCCACATGCCGCGGAGCAGCTGGGCCCGTGAGCCATGGCCGCTGAGCCTGCGTGTCTGGAGCCTGTGCTCCGCAACGGGAAAGGCCACAACAGTGAGGACCGCATACCGCAAAAAAAAAAAAAAAAAAAAAAGGAAGTGGATGAGTAGGTAGGTGGAGGTTTGAGAAAGAGTGGTTAGTTTGGTAAATAGGTGACATTTTACTATGTAGTTGAGTCCTAATTATCCATGGGCAGGTGGTTCATATTCTAGAATTTTGTGGATAGCCATATATTTCACTTAAATAATTAGACATAAGAACTCAATTTTTTCTATGAAAAAAAGTATTCTTTTAGTCTTATTCCTTAAATTAAACTCAAAGATTTCATTTTAGAAAATACTCACATATTTTTAATTACCTTGATATCATTCCTAGAACACTGCATCATATTTTGCTCTTTTTCATTTGCCATATTTGTTTGAAGTAGATACTTATGAAGTCATTGAGAGGTGAAAGGTCTCCATATTGGCTGGCAAATCATATTTGAAGAAATCTTTCACTCAGTTTAGGGCAATGATTATTATATAAAATAATTATTAACTAGAATAATGGGCTTATTATGAAATATTTTCATTTGCAAACATTGTAATTATTTTACCAAAACTTGCAAACCAAAGTTAAAACCTTTGTATTCTGAATGTGAATTATTTTAATAAATAAGAATTAAATGCTCTTTTATCCATTCCATTAACATGAGGAATTTAAAAAATATTTTAAATGTAGCTTTTTATTCTTAAATGTTCTTTTTTGCTTTATGCAAACTTGGAAAAAAGACATGCTTTCTTTTATAATTTTAAAGGACTTTTTTTGCAGTATGTGGGCCTCTCATTGTTGTGGTGTCTCCCGTTGCGGAGCACAGGCTCCAGACGCACAGGCTCAGCGGCCATGGCTCATGGGCCCAGCCGCTCTGCGGCATATAGGATCTTCCTGGACCGGGGCACGAACCCGTGTCCCCTGCATCGGCAGGCAGACTCTCAACCACTGCGCCACCAGGGAAGCCCAAGGACTTAATTTTTAAACTCTGTGATCTAATGAAAACATTATTTGACAAGCACTGCTATAATACTAGATCACCTCAGTGGTATATGAATCAATCTTTAAAATCTTTAAATTTTACAAATGATTCATATTGAGTCATGAAATTTGTTATAATCATTAAATGAGGGAAATGATAAATGCTTTTTGACAGCCAGTAGGTCTTCAGCTGGTTGTGATTAGTTGTTTTGATGACTATTTGAAAAAGGAATGGCCTGCTACCTTTTTATTTTTAGAAATACTACTTAAAATTTAATGTATTAATTAAAGTTATAAATTATTTTCAGTTGTTTTCTTTGATCTTTGTTATTCTAAATTAAATATTTTTTACAGAAAGTGTATAGTATGTTTGAGTGTGAGTTTTCTTACCTCTGATGGGGGCTCAATGAGTCAGAATTGCAACAAAAGAAAATTTAACAGCTCCCACTGCTGCCTTTCAAGATAAGTAGAATGACGGAGAAGACAGTCTGCAATAAGCCAAGTAGCCCAGTTGACATACTCAAAAGCTGTGTCTTGGGCTAGGGATAAGGAGAGAATTTGCTTTTGCAGGAATATGGGTTACAAAGTCTTAGGAGTTTGCTACTTCTGTATTTAAGTTGATGTAGCTTTTACAAAATAGCATCCTCACAGCCTGAAGCCCTAATGAAAAGTAATTAAGACCATTTACAGGTAGTTAATTCAGCTGTTAACTGGGCTCTCTGGAAAGAAGCTGTCCGCACCTAGCATCATCATTGCTTGCCAATTCCCTCACTTTTTTTTTTTTTTTTAAGGTCACGGTAATTTCTCCTCTAATTTCATTTGCTCGCTTTTCCAATGCTACTCTTTTAGTAAAATTGGAGTTTGCTGCCCTACTGATTATAACCATTCTTCTAAACTCCCTGGGACAATGCCATATTTCTTCTGTTGCTGTTCTTCCTCTCCTGGAACCCACCTCATAACCCAAAACTTATTTGAATGAGAAAAGTATCCTTACTTAGTTAGCATAGCTCCAGATCAGTCAGCTCTTCTTAACTTCAGCTTCTGTCCTTTTGCAAAGCATACCTTAATTCTGAGCCTCATTAGTAGATTTTCTCTCCCTTCTGTTTGGCCACTTGAATAATTCAAGAGTGTAGATCATCAAAAGTTGGTTGTTACTTTTTCACTTGTTAGTTTCCTAATTGTTCCACTTGATGAGGTATTTTCATGAAAATTTTTCATGTTATTTTCTAGTGTGTTCTGTTACCTACTTCAAAATAAACTGTCCTATATTAGGTACACTCCCTGCAGTTACAGAGGAATGGAGGAGCGACTACCTCATGGCAGCATGTCACGACTCACGGATCACTCCAGGCACAGTAGTTCTCATCGGCTCAATGAACAGTCACGACATAGCAGCATCAGAGATCTCAGTAATAATCCTATGACTCACATCACACATGGCACCAGCATGAATCGGGTTATTGAAGAAGATGGAACCAGTGCTTAAATTGTCCTAAGGTGGAAAACTTGTGTTGTTTAAAAAGCAGATTTTCTTCTTTGCCTTTGCATGACTGATTGCAGTAACTCACTGTTATGATGCTTTCAGTCAGGTGCAGATTGTGTCCATTGAAAAGTAAACTTTTGCTTTTTATATTGCAACAAACTTGTAACATCAAGGCATCCAAAATGCTAAGAATTATATCATCGCATAAATAATTCTTATTTCTAGGTTATGAAGAAATAATTATTTGTCTGGTAAGCATTTTTATAAACCCACTTGTTTTATATTTAGAAAAATCCTAAATGTGTGGTGACTGCTTTATAGTGAACTTTCATATAATATCAACTAGTTGTGAGATAACATTCTGGTAGTTCTGTTAATAAAACAAAATTTCAAAATTAAAGAAATTTTCTATGCAAGGTTTATTTCTCAGATGAATTGTAGGAGTGTGTAGTTTCCTTTCCACTAAGTGAAAAAGAACTGTGTTTTTAAACTGTAGGAGAATTTAATAAATAAGCAAGGGTATTTTAGCTAATAGAACATAAAATCAACGGAAGAATCTGATTAATCTATTGAAGGCTCTTTTGAAATTCTATCAAAATAATCTTTATTCAGAGAAATACAGGAGCAGGATTAGCGACGGAGTAAAAGCGGAGATGGGCATTTTCCCCAGTAATTGTGCTGTTTTTATTACTTTTGTAAATATTACTTTTACTGGCTGTGTTTTTATAACTTATCCATATGCATGATGGAAAATTTTTACTTTGTAGCCATGTTTTCCCATGTAGTAGTTTTGATTCATAGAGAACTTCATGTTCAGATATGTTCTGTGGAAGCATGTAATAGAATAAGCATCACACATTATAAGGTTTTTTGTGGTAACCATAATTACAAAATGGCAAAATGTTTCCTCTGTATTTGTTGTTGTATTTTTCTACAGTGAGATGTGATCTTGCCAAAGCCACCAGATCTTGGTATCCAGGCCCCTCCTGTCAGTGGGTTGATTGTCTGCACTTGCATTGCCCAGTAGCCAACAGGCTACAGCTTTTGCCCCACACCCTTATTTTCAGATCCTGGATCATTCTTGTTTATAACTGAAATATATATAACCTAAGTCCAAAGAGGTGATTAATTTGGGGTATTTGAAAATCATTGTAGCTAAATGGAGCATGATTAGTCCTGCTGTGAAGTATCTTTTAACCTTAAAAATATCAACTCAAAAATGTTTGACAGGGCTTCCCTGGTGGCGCAGTGGTTGGGAGTCCGCCTGCCGATGCAGGGGACACGGGTTCGTGCCCTGGTCTGGGAAGATCCCACGTGCCGTGGAGCGGCTGGGCCCGTGAGCCATGGCCGCTGAGCCTGCGCGTCCGGAGCCCGTGCTCCACAACAGGAGAGGCCACAACACTGAGAGGCCCGCATATAGCCAAAAAAAAAAAAAAAAAAGTTTGACATTTTGTCTTGTAAAATTTAAATAATTTATAATAAAAACTGTGAACTTTATTAGGCATGAAATTGATCAGAAGGGAAAGAAAAATGCTGGATGTGTTTTACAGAAAAGTATATTTAAACAAGGGATCCTCAACCCTGACTACAGATAAGAATCACTTGGGGAGCCTCTGATACCTGACACCTTCCTCTCATTCAGATGAGAACTGGTAGTTTTTTAAAAAGCTTTCCAGGTGATTCTAATCTGCAACCTGGCTGCAAGGTGTTTTAAACTAACTTGCCTCTGATGATGATGTGATGGCATCATGTTGTATCACGTGAAAATCTAGCTGGATTCAGTGTTATGCTTTTATATCATTACCCGATATACAACTGGAATTCTGGATCCCACTTCTAAGGATTCTTACTCATTAAGTCAAAGGTGATGGTAGGCCTTTAAAATCTGTAGTTGTAAAACGAAATAACACAGGTGATTCTTATGCAAGTATCCAAGAATCACACTTCAAAAAATATTCTAGACTCTAAAGAGGCCTGGCTTTGCCATATGCTAATGTTTTACCTTTAACAGGTCAATTTCTCTGAGCCTCAGTTCTCTTGTTTATAAATGAAGACAGAAGATAAATACCTACCTCACAAAGTTGTCAAATAGGTATCAGATGAAAAATCATATGAAAGCTCTTTGAAAATTTTAAAGTGTTATGAACTATAAGGGATTAAGATTATTGAGGATTTAAGAGATTTGTTTGAGGGCTACCATAGTACATTCCTTGACATGTGTTTAATTCATGTGTATACTTCTTCCTCTCCTTCTTTAAAACAAAAAGTACCAAGAAATTAGGTGTTGACAGAAGCTTTTATCAGGTGCAGAAGTCACTTTTCTGATAACAATAATCTGTGTATCATGTTTTTTCTTTCAAAGTTTGTATTAATATTTAATATTAATCCTTCTTAAGATATAGTTGAATATTTGGCTCAAATGCTTTACTTTTTCCTCCATCTTCTTTTCCCTTGAAACTGGAGTTAATACTCAAGACAAGTAGAGTCTGAATTCCGTCACATCTGACAGTTAGTAACCCTTTACTCTGAAAGCCAAACTTATAACAACTCATTTATAAATAAATTAGTAATTCTTGAGGCTTTTGTCTGAGGATTTCCCCTGAGAACAGCATGAGAGACCAAAACAAACATTCAGACAGAAAAATAATATAGAAGGTACCAGTTTCAGCTCAAAGATGTTGTCATCCATCGCCATCTGCATTATATTATCAATTGCCAAAATGTTAATTGGGGGCTTCCCCGGTGGCGCAGTGGTTGCGAGTCCGCCTGCCGATGCAGGGGATGCGGGTTCGTGCCCTGGTCCAGAAGGATCCCACATGCCGCGGGGCAGCGGGGCCCGTGAGCCATGGCCGCCGAGCCTGCGCGTCCGGAGCCTGTGCTCCGCAACGGGAGAGGCCACAACAGTGAGAGGCCCGCGTACCGCAAAAAAGTTAATTGGTTTCTTTGTGGGCCAAGTATAGACAGTTAAGTGAACATCATTATGAAAATCTTAACTTTGTGCTTCCTCATTTTTATATATTAATTTGTATCTTCCCTACTAAACTGTTGATGTATTTTTAAAGGCTATATTGTCCTCTCAGTTACTTTCAGTATCTTAGTTTTGCTCCACAAAATTTACTTAATATTGTTAATCCATTGTTTTAAAAAACCGTATTTAGTTTGGGTTGTGTTATTTATCAAACTAGCGCTCCAAATTAAGATTTTTTTTTCTTTAAAGAAACAGTTGGGGCTTCCCTGGTGGCGCAGTGGTTGAGAGTCCGCCTGCCGATGCAGGGGACACGGGTTCGTGCCCCGGTCTGGGAAGATCCCACATGCTGCGGAGCGGCTGGGCCTGTGAGCCATGGCTGCTGAGCCTGCGCAACCGGAGCCTGTGCTCCGCAACGGGAGAGGCCACAACAGTGAGAGGCCCACATACCGCAAAAAAAAAAAAAAAAAGAAACAGTTGAAGATCTATAACAAAACAACAATTTCAAGTCTCAACTAGCTTAAACCAACATGAGCAAGTCTGGACAGCTTTCTTACCTTATGTTTAATTTGTGTTGTGATTGGCATATGATAATGTTTAGTATTTTATTTGTTCAGTTGACAACTGAGAAAATAATAGTTCTCTCTAAAATGTTAATATATAACTGAAAGGTTTTCGAGAAGTACTGTGATTTCAGCAATATTGTATTGAATTTTTTCAGTGGTTAAAGCAAACAATTCAAGACAATATTAAGCTCGAAACAGTAGTTTCAACTGATTAATAACAACTAGCAGAGTGCATAGTACATAGTAGGTTTTCAATAAATATTTAAATGAATGAATAACTCATGTTATGCAACTCACTTTTACTCTAGCAGTGAAGTCTCACTTCAAAGAAATTTGAAGAGTCTAAATTTAAACTAAGTGAAATGAAGTCTCTGCTTTACCGGAATAATATGCGGCAATTAGTAATATGTGAATTGCACCAAATAAAGTGTATTTCTCCTAGAGTAACAGTCCATATTACTATTTTAATTAAAGAAATATATATACAAACTTGTACCAACACTTTATATTAATTTTTTTCTTTTGCGGTACACGGGCCTCTCACTGTTGTGGCCTCTCCTGTTGCGGAGCACAGGCTCCGGATGCGCAGGCTCAGCTGCCATGGCTTATGGGCCTAGCCGCTCCACGGCACGTGGGATCTTCCCGGACCAGGGCACGAACCCGTGTCCCCTGCATTGGCAGGCGGACTCTCAACCACTGCGCCACCAGGGAAGCCCTCACTTTATATTAATTTTAAAAGGTGATGAGCAATTCTTAGAGGCATTTAGGTTCTTGTTGGTTTTATGTGAAGTTAGATCTTTGTGTAGTAGTTGGGTAAATGAATATTCAAGTAAACCTTGATTAATGATGATTTTCTAAAAGCTGTTTCTTAGAGCAGATTTATGAAAATTCTGAGAATCTCTTCTAATTAGAAAAATTTACTACATTTTAACCTACCTCATTAGTTTCTTTGTGATAATAGCTATCAGTAACTGAAGTTGTAACTGTATTGGTTTAGGCTATATCCCCATGAAATAAAAGGAACTACTTAAAATTTTTGATAAAATAGTGGATCATTGGCTTGAGCTTAGAAAACATTAATATACCAAAATTTCACTATGATGATATTTATATTGCTTTTGACATGCCAAAGGTATATTTACATATTATCATACTTGGAATCAAAAGACCCATAATTATGATGTAAACTAGACAGCTCATTTAATTTCTCTTGGTCTCAATTTCTTTGATATAAAATAAGGATAAGGTAATCTGGGGCCCCGAAACCTATCTCACTGGACATTGTGAGGATCAAATGAGATAACAGGAATTATAGTGCTCTTTAACCTGTAAGTTCCCCTACTGATAGTATTTGCTTTTGTTAGAATTTCGGGGTTACAGAAAGCAAGAATAATGGTCTTCAGTGGTATTTAGCAGTAACATCAGAATAGGCAATTAGATCAGTATTCATTTGGTATAACCTTTAAATCAGCAATCCAATTAATCCTTTAAAAATGAGGTTCTTTTTCAAGAGTGGCTATGCCCTTAGATTGTATTGGTTCTTTATTATATGTTATACCAGAATATGCTTTCAAATTTTATATGGCTGAATTTGTAGGTCACTTTCATCAGAAATTTGGGGATCTCCATTATATGTTTTCTTTGATACAGAATGATATAACATTAGCTTGGTTTCAATGAAATTTATAAGAAATTTATAAGAAAAATATAAAGAGAAGTGTAAGCCTTATTTTTCTTTCTTTGAGGACTTTCATGTGCCCAGTTCTTTCCAATTAACAACAATTTTTAAAATGTGATTACTGTAACTTGTTGGTTTTCATCGTAGCAAAACTTTACATTTTAAGTGATAATATTATCTTGTTTGTATATTTGCATATATAGTTTTTAAACCTGCATAAAGTAAGGATTTCTCCATTCTTTTCCACACATAAGCACACAAAAGAGCATTTTTATAGAACCTAGATTTACAAAGGAACTCATGATTCTTTTAAACTTCTTTTATTCCTTTTTTACAACTGATTAAAATAAGAAAAAGTGTTTACATTTAATTCAGCTATGTTTCTTAGTAGCTGTATGATTTTATACATTATTCTTATATCATTTTAATCTATTTTATATGAAAAAATTATGTTGACATCTCTTAATATTTTAGTTCCCTTCTTTTTTGTTCCAATTATCTGAGTTTGGAGAAAGGAGTAGGAAGACTAAGCAACCTTTACCTTCCATCTGACTATAATTAGTCTCCTGGGTTTTTTTCTAATGTAAATTCTATATTTCTTTAACAGCCAAATTGATATCGGGTTATAATTTTCTCTCAGGATCCAAAGTATTCTGAGAAAGAAAATGTTAAGGTCTATCCAGAACCAGCCATCTTTTCAGACATTCCTATTTGGTTGATTTATAAAGATTTAATATAATAAGTTAATAAGCATCTTTCTTATTCTGTGATCTCTAATTAGAAAGTAAAAATTTTGTTGCCATAAAGATAAAAGAAGGTAAATTTTCACTTATATTTTAGTCAAATCCCATACCAGTACAACATTATTCCTATAAGTGAGAGTCATTCAGTCTATTTAAATGTATTGAAGGTTGGTTTCCTTCAGAGTACTTTTTTTTAATAATCACTTTTCTCAGAAAATCTATTATGTCCTTTCTCGGACATTTTCATTGGTATGATAGCATTGTTCATAATTTTTTTCTCATTTTATTGGCCACTGTCACCAGTTTTCCCTGATCAAGAGAAACAAGTTTTTTACCTTGTAGTAATTTGGGTTTTGAAAATTCAGTGTTCCATTATTTTGGTAATTACCATTCACTAGTAACATTAGTATTTATAAGACAGTGCTATTTTTCAAGCTTGTTATTTTATCATATTTCCTGAAGTAGGGTGAGCTACAACATTATTATTATTATTGTTGTTGTTGTTGTTGTTATTGCCCTGGGGGTTTTGTTATATAAGTCAGTTTGTTTGTATTGCTAACTTGCAAGTATTTCTTTACCTGTGTTGACATGCTTACTGACATAAAAGAAAAAACTTGAGAGCTTAACAATTTCTTTTTTTCTAAATTGGCAGATTTTTTTAATGCTTAGTAAAAATGCATTATGTTATTTTTAAATACCACAAAACTTTGTGTCAGAAGACCTGATTTCTAGTGTTGCCTCTGTTTTCAATGAGCTGCGTAACTTTGGAATTTTACCTCTTGGGACCTCAATTTTCTCATCTGTAAATGAAAGGAACAAGGGGATTAGAGCAGGTAGTGTCTCAAATTCTACCTGTCTCTGATTTGGTTATCCCTTGACTATTTTATAATCATTATCTAGGCTTACTTTTATTCTTGTTATTCTTCCCATGAACTGTATTTACGAGATCAGCCTGTACTGTTAATGCAAGTTATACTCAAATTAATAGGATTCAGATATGTTGCTAATTTTGTTTCCCATTCCTGATTTTAAGTAATTTTATTTTATTTTATGTTTTTCGGCCACACTGCGTGGCTTGTGGGATCTTAGTTCCTCGATCAGGGATTGAACCCGGGCCATGGCATTGAAAGCACCAAGTCCTAACCACTGGACCGCCAGGAAATTCCTGATTTTAAGTAACTTTAAAGGAGGAAAATCATATTACAGATAATAAAAGTAAAAGGTTACAAATAATTGACATGACCTTTTTTTCTCCCAAGGGAAAAGTCTCCTAAAGAACCAGCATAAGCACCTTAAAATTGATGTACAGAGGGCTTCCCTGGTGGTGCAGTGGTTGAGAGTCCGCCTGCGGATGCAGGGGACACGGGTTCGTGCCCTGGTCCGGGAAGATCCCACATGCCGCGGAGCGGCTGGGCCCGTGAGCCATGGCCGCTGAGCCTGCGCTTCGGGAGCCTGTGCTCCGCAACGGGAGAGGCCACAACAGTGAGAGGCCCGCGTACTGCAAAAAAAAAAAAAAAAAAAAAAAAAAATTGACATACAGAAAACAATAACATGTAAAATTCTGTGATCTTTGTTCTCTTAAATATGAATGTAGCTATTTAGGCTAAACTTTTAACAAAATGTATTCAAGTTAAAATTAGTAAACAAAGCAGTGATAGCACTGGCCCATATAGCTAATTAAAAAGCTATTAGGTTTTACTGACATTAAAATGATTATAAAATGTAAAAGGAATTTAAGAGGAATGGATTGAAATTTTTCTGTTCAATAATTATTCTTAAGCTGTATTCTTAGATTCATTGCATAAATACAGTTGCAAGATTGCTATGGGCAAGTTAATGTCCTGCTTTAAAATATTGTTAGAGATAAATGTGGTGTGTTATTTTTTATTTTTTTCTGGCTCTGCAGAAGATGTTTCTCTAAAGCCTCCTTCTGTAATAAAATGTGGAGATTCCATTAGTTCCATCCTTCAGCAGAGTTCTCTTGTAGATTTAATTACATTCTCTGAGAACCAGGCCAAGGAGGTTCCTGTTACTTTTAAAGATCATTGTCTTTCTTCTAATTGTCTTCATTAGCTTATATCAATCTCTTGAACCCTTGGTCTATAGATTTACAGTCTAGGTATTGGGTTTGGTGTCTGATGGGTAGAGAAGAATAATGGAAAGTTGATATAGGAAGGTGTACTGGTTTCTGGTGTGATTTCTTTGGCTGTACTTGATTCCTTGTCTTTGGTCAGTTCACTGGATCAGACAACTCTCCTGTCTTCCGGAAATTAAATTAGATGCCCAGCTTCTCTCATTCAGACATGCCTGTATTACAATGTTATTTTAACTGCCTGTTAAAAACAGCCACTTTAGGGCTTCCCTGGTGGCACAGTGGTTGAGAGTCCGCCTGCCGATGCAGGGGATGCGGGTTCGTGCCCCGGTCTGGGAAGATCCCACATGCCGCGGAGCGGCTGGGCCCGTGAGGCATGGCCGCTGAGCCTGCGCGTCCGGAGCCTGTGCTCCGCAATGGGAGAGGCCACAACAGTGAGAGGCCCGCATACCGCAAAAAAAAAAAAAAAAAACCAGCCACTTTATTTTCAGTTCTCTGTCTCTGCATGTTTTGATATTACATTTGTTAAGCTTGAGTCTGAGGTTTAAACATTTCATTGAGTATTTTCTGGGTTTTGATAATGGGATATTCTATAAGATAAAACAGATAATCCTAGGGTGATTTAATTTATATTTATCCATCCACTATTTTTCTATTTCTCTACCTACTTATCCCCTCCCCCAGTTTTGAAAAGGAAGTTTATGTCTTCCCTGTCTCTCTCCCTTAGTCCTGCCTCAGATAATTTTTCTTTGAACTACTCTTGTTGGCAGAAAGATTTAATATGAAATAATTCTATATTTCTGAGACAAGATCAACACAGTAGTTCTTTACACTGAGCTGAGGTGTTTATGTACTTGAAAATATTGTGTTTTCTTTATATGTGAACTTAAAATTATTTTTTTAATCATGAAAAGGACTCTGATTTGAAAATATTAGTCTGGACATTCTTGTCATCAGGTGCTATTTTTACCTTAGCTTGTGAATTATCATAGTAAATCTGAATTCTTTATCATTCATCTTTTTAAAAAGTTAATTTCTCTAAAATTATCCCATTTCACAGATCTTTAATACCAACTTCAAACAACTTTTCTGCTTTTATTTTCAGAAATGCCAAATTCTGTTTTCGAGAGTTTTATTTTTTCATTACAGTTTAAACGTATTGCATATGTGAAGGAGTGATGCAGTTTAGAAATTTACTTTGGCATGATAAAGACAGCAATACCACAATCCCTTACTCCCAGTCCCCAAAAGAAAAGTCATTTGACACTCAAAAGCTATTAAATTGTCTTATTTTTATTTGAAAGAGCTATGGAAACTGTTTCTTCTAATTTAAACTTTTTAAATTAGGAAAATACCAACTTTGCTGTATTTTAATCTGTTAGTAAATTGGGGATATTATTTATGTAAGTATATATGTCTACAATTTTTTATAGTTAATAGTTATTTCACTTTCTGTAATATACGATACCTGAAGCTCACATTTATTTAATGTGAGCTTTTTTTTTTGATACTTTGTTTTGTCTTATTTTCTTAATGTTGTACAGTATTGTATGTGTTAGGTTATCACAGTCATCTCAGCAGAAAACTCTTCCATAGATGGACTGTTCTTTCTGAGAATCAGCCCAAGGAGATTCATATTACGTGGTCATAGTTGGATAATATTATTCTGAGCTGTGTGAAGTTGCTGGTTTTGTTGATCAAGTGTTAACAATTTCATAATATATATTCAAGAAACAACCAAACAAAGATCCTTTAGAACAGATGTAATGACTTCCCATTTCAACTCTTTTAATCAACCTACCAGGCTTTATGAAAGAGACTCAAACTACAGATAACCATAGGTCTATCAAGAAAATTCTGCTTTGTTTTGCTGTTAAATTGCCCAGTTTTCAAAGATGTTTAATCAAAATGACTTCAGGGTTTCCCTGGTGGCACAGTGGTTGAGAGTCCGCCTGCCGATGCAGGGGACGCGGGTTCGTGCCCCGGTCCGGGAGGATCCCACATGCTGCGGAGCGGCTGGGCCCGTGAGCCATGGCTGCTGAGCCTGCGGGTCTGGAGCCTGTGCTCCGCAACAGGAGAGGCCACAAGCAGTGAGAGGCCCGCATACCACAAAAAAAAAAAAAAAAAAAAAAAATGACTTCAGTAATTGAAGCAAATATCTTTGGGGAATACATAAGTTACATACGCTTTCATTAAATCTATGTGTAGTTTTTAAGCTTTCATTATTGAAATATTGTCATACATCTAAATATCATTTAGAGGCAAAATAACTCCCCTCCCCACCCAATATCTAATATGGACTCAAGTTTTGCCAGCTATAGAATTTTATCTTTTTTTTTTTTTTTTGGTATGTGGTCCTCTCACTGCTGTGGCCTCTCCCGCTGCAGAGCACAGGCTCCGGACGCGCAGGCCCAGCGGCCATGGCCCACAGGCCCAGAATTTTATCTTCTTGATAGGCATTCTAAAATAATGAATACTATTATGTTATGTAGTCAACAAATTTGCCTTAAAGTGCCATTTAAAGATTTTCTTTATGCATATGTTTCAGGTTGTAAGAATTAAAATATATGCGTATAAAAAAGCATATAAAATTAAGAAGCTCCTACACAGGAAATCCCCAGTTTTAAATAGAGCTATGTTCTAAAAGGTTGCAGATTGCGTTGTTCCAAAGTCATACTACATCTCCTCATATAAATAATATTTTTGTGAATAATAAGGGTAACAGATAGCCAACAAGAGCTGACCTAGTGCACTCCAGTATTAATCTAGGGGTCTTGGTTTGGAATAAAGTGTTAGTGACTATTAGCCCTTTCACCTCTCTTAAAAACAGACAAATACATTGTTGTTAGCACAGATTACTATCAGTTAGTAGAATATTAAGCTTTAAAAGTGGAAATAATTTAGTGTTGGTGGAACTCTTTTGAGACACGAGGTACCATTTAAATGACCTAACTTGGGAATCTGCTCCTCTTTCCCTGAGGAAAAGTGCTGTATATTTTCAGTGACCTTGAAGAAAGGAGCTAGTCATTTGTTTTTCATGCGTCACATGAAGTCGGGGCCTTACTGATCTCATGTTTTTCAGTTCAGAGGCTGTGTCTGGAACATCCTAGATATCCTGCATCCACGCTCTTCTAAGTCTGGCTGTGTTTCAGGCTCTGTCCGCCCCCTTCAGGTAGGCCTGTCTTCCAGCCCTGCTCCTTGCTATTAAATTTACAGATGGGCACCGTCCATTCTTGTTTTAAAAAAAAGTCTTTCCTCATTGTACTGTTCTCAACAATGACCACCACCTTCTCTTTTTTTCAAGAGATATAAAGGTAGAAAGGATATTCTTTTTTCATTATTTTCAAAAACTATTATTCTTAAACAGCTGGCACTTAGCAATTTAGTTTTCAAACTCTAATCTGAATTAAGTTGATGAGGTGATTCTAAAATCGATGCTAAAATTTTAATCTTGCTTTATCATATAAACATCTAGTTAGAAGCTTTATGCCAATAAAGACTTGTATTTTGTGGCATTAGTTCTTCATGTTTCTTTTTTATGTATTTAAAATCGCTCATTCATCTCCAAATGAGTGGAGAAGTTCCTGTTGAGCTCTGTATAGGACAAGTGCGCTTGATTAGAGCATGAAATGTACTTTCACATTAGCTGGATGTGCTTTGCACTCTGCTCTTGTAGATTTATTTTGTTTACAGTAGACTGATGTCAGTTTTTGTAAATGTTTTTACTTAGCACTTTAACTGTGAGTGTATAAACTGATTTTAAATGTAGTGGTTGTATATTTTGGTTATAAATTGGAGATTTGTAATAAAATTAAATGATTTGTTCTGTATTTTGTCATTAGTACCTGACTGAGTATAGTTTTCTACCTCATCTTCTAGACTCTATTTAACATATTACACTGCTATTTTTATTTTATTTTTTTATTATATCACCAAATTTACTTAAGAAAAATAGATTTGAACACTTTTTTTCCTCCAGTTGACAACCTTTGAGAGATGTTGCTGTTCAATGTGGCACACAAATTAATAAGGAAACATTTTGATGATGGGGCATTATATTGAAATACCTTCGCATACCTCCACCTCCTACCTCCTTTGGAATTAATGCTGCTGTCGCCTCTTGAGTTTAGATTCAGTTGTCAGTAAACCTAAATTAAATGTAGCCACAGTCTTTAAAATGATTGCATAAAAAAGAGAAGTAGTTAAAGCTCTCAGAAACATGATATGTTACAATTATAAATATGTGTAATCAGGCTATACGAAATGTAATACTATTTTAAACATTACATTTAAACTAAAAAGCAGTTTCATTTTGCCATTAAAATTAATAATGGTGCTTCACATCCAAAAGAGGTGTGGAGGTTTGATTATTTCTCATTTGAGAACAACATAAGTGCCTTCTTGCCTCTGCTTTTCCATCTCATGGATTCTCAAGGGTTCAGAGGTCATGTGGTAGCCCCCTTCTCACTTATGGAACCAGCTTTGAAAAGGCTCCAAATTAAATATAATCCTTGGCAGCTTTATTCCAGTCCTAGTACAGAAAAATCAGGTTATCTCACCAAATTTTTCAGTCCTCTGATAAAATCTGCAGATGCTTCTTAATTTGCCTCTTTGCTAGGAAAGATGAGAGAGGAAAATTCTCATCCATCACAACTGTAGGTA
Organism: Hyperoodon ampullatus; assembly: GCF_949752795.1. Lineage (NCBI taxonomy): Eukaryota > Metazoa > Chordata > Mammalia > Artiodactyla > Ziphiidae > Hyperoodon > Hyperoodon ampullatus. The sequence goes on from NC_136919.1 coordinate 118,512,285, forward strand.
ACAGTGAACTATGGAAAGCACTAAAGTTTAAAGCAACGTATCATCATTTGGTCTCACTGCCGATGTTCAAATGATGTCAGTAAATCTTTCACACTAGCAAATTATAAGTTGAAATTTTTTCTAAAAGATTGAAGGTAGCCACAATTCTCCCAGGCACAGATAGAATGGGTTTTCCTTCCTGCAAATTGGGGGAGAAGAGATAATTACTTTATTATTCTACAGTGGGAACAGCTGTACTTGATTCTGTGCATTCCCTGGCCTAATATCCATGCATCTGGGGGTACAGTTAGCTCTGAAAAGTTCTAAACAGAGTAGGTAGATCAATGAAGGTATTACATAGTAGTGACCTTCTAAGCCTGGATATGAAACAGCTTCATTATATAGACATTTCAAAATACCTATGCAGCAAGAGGAAAATAGACTTTTCAACCAAGTATCAGTTGAAAGTCAGAGATCTGAATGCACTGAGTAAATTATTGCCTAGTGTTCCAGAAAGGTGCCTGCCACCAACGTGCTGGAAGGCACCAAAATTTAGTGTGAATGTAAATAGGAGCTCAACATATGGGGATGGGGAAAGCAATACTGAAACACAATTTGCTGGTCTCTGCTCCTTTATGGCTAAATATTAATTGAGCAAAGTAATTAAGACCAGAAAAGAAGTGAACCTCAAGTACTGCTCCTTTCAGTTTCCATTTTAAAAAGCTCAAGTTTTATAACTTATTGATGATTTCCAGAAATTTGATGTATTTTTTAAGAATTCTGTATTTACAGGTGCTTGGTGCTGTGCTTCATGAATGCAGTGTTCTATTTACAGTCCAGATCATTTACAGCCGTTACATAGTTGTTGGGTATTTTCAAATAAATGGTTATCTATTTCTTAACTGCCTCTCGAATTAGAAACTGGAATTACATGAGTCTCAACGGCTGGCTCTTTATGTTTTATTAATTATTTTTGTTGGTCTCCATCACAGATGGAATTTTTCACTGGTAATTCCTCAGAACTAAATCCATTCATATGGAATTCAGAGCAGTGAAAATAAATTTCACACCCTAGAGAAGGAAATAATAACAACAGCAGTAAAAACGAGCAGGAGGGATCTGGGGACAGCCAGCGGGACCAGTTCAGTTCTCAACGGGTGGGTTTTGCAAAAGTTGGCTCATTATAACCTGAACAACATAGTCCTTTACGACCTTCAGGTCTTCCAACTTCATTTTGTCAGTGAGAGGTCTGCCAGAAAAGAACTACCGCTGACTGCCCGGTTCCACTCCTTCTGCTTGCATGTAGCCGCCTATTCATGTGGTACAGTGTGTCTGTGCCGTGGACCACAGGGTTGAGTCCTTGCTCGCGGAATGGCGCAGACGGAGCTGAGATTCATACCCAGAATTGGGTGGTGGTTCAGGAATATCCAGAGTCTCTGTGTTGCTCTTTACCTCTATCATGTTGATTGGTGGTGCCACGCAATAGACCGGAAGCTGATGCCTATTCCCCAGTTCATCATAGCACTCTGTAAGCGCACCATGTGGTAACGTTATGTTCGCACCATCAGTGATTGCCTGTGCCAGGTCCTGATCGTTGCTTTCAGAAGCATGTGCTGCAGCCTTCAAGGCATCCCAAATCTCTTTACAGCCTTCAAAAGCTGGTGCAGTATCCCAAGATTCAGCTCTCTTGCTGAGCAGTTGTCCATCTGTCATGGGATAATCGCTTTTCCATTTGGATTTCTCCTTTTTCAAAGGCTGGTCACGACCTAAAGCGACTCAGTCCCAGGGCCGCCCGCCTGGCAGGCCTGGCCCCCGTGCCGCCCTCGCCTCTGGCTCGGCCCCGCCAGACCAGGGCTGGCCCATCCCGGGCGGGTCGCAACGCCCACTTCACCCCCTCACAGCCCAGTACACCCGCATCCAGGCGAGTCCAGCCCCGTCGCAGCCTGTTCGCCAGGCCCCATCGGCCCCCGCCCCTAAGCTGCTGTTTTTAAATTAGGTTTCATATTTTATGTTCTTCTAATTACTAATTTTTTCATTCATAATAACAGGATCCACACTAATCTGGAATATAGAAATATATAAACACACCATTCTGTATTATATCTCTTTCACACTTGTTGATATAGATGAGTCCCATCTCTGTTCATTATTATATCCTCAATATATACTGCCACGAGGCACATAATAAGGGAAAAAAATGAATACATTAAAGTATCTGTATCAATTTCCCAATAGAAAATCCTACCCACGTGAGCAAATCAGTTGATTTTTTTTTTTTCACACACAGGACAGCAGATCAGGATTTAAACTGCTATTAGAGTTTTTTGCCTAGATCATACAGTGTTTAGTTGGAAGGGACCTTAGAAATCATAAGGTCCAACTTCCAACCCAGTACAAAAATCCTTCAGAACCATCTTTTTTTTTTTTTTTTTTTTTTTTTTTTTTTTTTTTTTTTTTTTTGTGGTATGCGGGCCTCTCACTGTTGTGGCCTCTCCCGTTGCGGAGCACAGGCTCCGGATGCGCAGGCTCAGCAGCCATGGCTCACGGGCCCAGCCGCTCCGCGGCATATGGGATCCTCCCAGACCGGGGCACGAACCCGTATCCCCTGCATCGGCAGGCGGACTCTCAACCACTGCGCCACCAGGGAGGCCCCAGAACCATCTTTTATAAGCCTCAGCTTGAATGATTTCAGTAACAGGAAGCTTACTACTCTGTAAGGCCTTCCATGTCACTTTGAAGTCGGCCAACAACCAAAATGATCAAGGAAATTAACACTCCCCAAAAGTCTTCCTAAGGGAACTGCTGACATCTTCATTTTAGCCCTGTGAGATCCATGTCAGACTTACAGAAGATAATAAGTTTGTATTGCTTAAGCCCCTAAATTTAGGGTAATTTGTTAGAGCAGCAATAGAAGACATATATTCAGTCTCACACTTGCACATCTGCAAAGTGTAAGCAATGAACAAGTGAGTAATGGAAAATGGCCCAAGGAGTCCATTAGGGACCAGAAACGTTTCAGAGAGCTGGCCAGTTGCCATGGACCAGACTGCTGAGGCGGCTGGGATAGGTTGGAGGTACTGAGATTAATCAGAGCAGTCAGTCCCCGGTGCCCTTCTTCCAATTTTATTCTTCATTTTTTTCCACCATTATTTTCCAATTTTCTTTTTATTCCCATTTCTCCTTTTATCCTCTCTTCCATCCTACTTTCCTCTTTTAAACACTGCTCTTCATTTTTCTCTGCTAATCAAGCGTATGTTTCTATCAGCCCCACACTCCCACCAGCGTACCCACCCATTTGTCAGAAGGAGACAAGGAGCAGAACATGAGAGGAGCCTTGGGAGAATGTCGAGATTTTCAAGTGTACCAAGAATTAAAAAGGTAAGGAACATAGCTTTACCACCTGGTCTCTGGGTACTCCAGAGCACCACATGCATTCACAAAAGAGGGTTATATACAAATCCATTTACTTAAAAAAAAGAAATCAACACAAAACTAAGCAGGCACTCAAAAGTATTTTGAAAAGAACAAAAGGTTTTTGCTAAGGTACTGATTAGTCACTATCTTCTATTTTGCTGCCAAAAAATTATGTTGAGCCCTTTTCACTATCTCTTAGCGCAAAACTAAAGCCCCTAAGGGGCTAATGGAAAGTCTTCATCAACTTAAAATATTAGGTGAGCTACTGAACAATAATAAATACAATAGAAGCATTTAAACACTTCACATGAAGTGAATCAATGAAGTATGTACAGTTTTATTTTAAGCATTTTTGGGCACCAGATTTGCTAGAGAAGTGTTTGCTGAATATGGGGACTAGATCCATGACTAATATCTATATGCAAGCTTCTGGTTTCCCACAAGTCCTGGTGACTGCAAGGGCAGATGAAGGGACATTGTTCTCTGGCAACAGATTGGGCTTTGGTTGAGCCAGTTTAAGGGAACTGTTGGCAAGAATCCTGAGGACAGGGGTAATACCTGTGCCCTTAGCCATCAGTATAGTAGATTTCAAATGAACCCTTACCACAAAGCAAGGAGAGATTCCCTTAATGATAAGCATTTCTAAAAATTCCAAAGATTAAGTGGGCCGTGTGGCTGCCAGAAATTGGCTTGTTTCTGGAGCCATCGCTTTAGCACTAAAATTGGTCAGCAAATTCAGAGGAGAACAAGCTACACCTTTAATCCAGAAGTCCTTTTCTTCCTCTCTTTTGTCCTATCCATTGGTAGGAGTTCTTTGGCAGAGACATGGCATATTTAACTATAAACTTGTTTTAGCTGTCACAGTTTTAGTCTTTCCAGAGCCGAGGGTTATATTCATATTGTTTTTCTTGTCTGTTGATGAAAGTAATTTTAGAAAATGATCTTTCAAGTCTCTGTGACCATTCATTAGCATGAATTAATTCATTCATTTATTCAGTAAACACTTATTTGTCTACCTACTCCTTACCAGGTAGTGAGTAAGACCCTAGGAATTCAAAGAAGAAAATGTCATGATTTATACTCCTGTAAAGTTCACACTCTAGTAAGGAGATAAGCTTTTCAACACATGAGGACCGTAATACTGATGTGTTCAAAGTGTTATTTGAGCACAAATGTGGAAGAAGTTACTTCTGCCACGAAGACTGGGTGTTCAGAGAACTTTATAGAGTATGAAAGATCCAATCGATAGGAATTTATTAATTACCTATTAATTGCTGAGGTTATGGCAGGGAACAAAGCAGGCAGTTCTGTTTTAGTTCTGTAATCAAAATTTTGAATCTAAAGGGGGGAGGCAGACAATAAATAAGTAAAGACATTAACGGATTAATTTCACATAGTAATAAGTGTTACAAGACTAAGACTGTCCTGGAGGGAGAGGCTTAAAGGTCTTGGTAAAGAATATGGATTTTGTTCAAAGTGCAAAAGAGTGCCATTGAAGCATTTTAATTAGGTGATCAACACGACCTAATTTTCCTTTTTAAAAAATTATTCTGGTAGCTCTATGAAGATGGATTATGAAAATCAAGAATGCACACAGGGAAACCAATAAAAAAGCAATTGCATGAGTACAGGTTAGAGATAATAATGACTAGCACTCAGATGGTAGTTGTAGAGATGGACAGAAAAGGGAAGATTCACGGTGTCTTAAACATTGGATGTGATAGTTGAGGAAAAGGGGACGATGAAAGATGACTCTTGGTTCTTTGGCTATAGCAGTGAGGTGGAGTAGGGGCCACTTCCTAAGGTGGAGGAAACTGGAGGAAGAATAGATGCTGACGGGAAAAATCAAGAGCTCTGTTTTGGACAGGTTAGGTTTAAAGTGACTATTAGTTATCCAAGTGAAGATGCCAAGTAAGCAGTTGGATATAAGTCTAGAGCTCAGGTTGAGATTTTGGCCTGAGATAGAAATGTGAGAATCATCAAGATATAGGTAGGATTTAAAGCCATCAGTTTATATGAGATCACCTTGGAGAAGACTGGATAGAGAGGAGAAGTTGTGTAGAAGACAAAAGGTCAGGAAAGGAGACTGAGAAGGAGAAGCCAGTGAGATAAGAATATCCAGGGAACCTGTTAGAGAAGCCAGGAGAGAAATGTTTTATAAAGGATGGAGTCGTTAAACCAGTCAAATGATGCTTAAAGATAATAAGATGATGACTGAGGAAGATCATTTGACTTGACAATGTGGAGGTTATTGAAAAGAACAACTTAGATAGAGTGGGAGGGGGGCCAGCATGGAGTGGATTGGAGAGAAAATGGGGAACTTACATTTCCAGCAGTTGGAAGATTAGGTACTTTTCAATGACCCTCCCAATGTAAGCAGTTAAAATGCTGGATTATATATAAAAATCACCTTTGTGTTTGTATTGCTGAACTGGCATGATCTTACCAACAAAAGTCAAAAACAAAGTGAGAGCAAGAAACATTGGTGATAAAGCAGCACCAATACCAGCTTCTGCTCTAAGAGGTTTTTTTGCTGAGCCCTGGAGACAGCACCATATTTGGGGGATAAGAGATTAACCCTAAGGTCAACATCAGTTGGAGAATGTAATAGATCTCTGCATAAATCTGGGACTTCAATGGGTTATACCTTCAATGTAAAGGAAAAGGAAGAAAAGAAAGTCACCCAGAACAGGACATCAAAGAAATTTGTATTCAAATTTAGCATTGATTGGCAGGAGTATGGTGGAATTTCCCCCTGAGAATGTGTAAAGGCCTCACACACATTTTTTTTAAATTTAATTTTATTTATTTATTTATTTATTTTTGCCTGTGTTGGGTCTTCGTTTCTGTGCGTGGGCTTTCTCTAGTTGCGGCGAGCGGGGGCCACTCTTCATCGCGGTGCGCGGGCCTATCACTGTCACGGCCTCTCTTGTTGTGGAGCACAAGCTCCAGATGCGCAGGCTCAGTAGTTGTGGCTCACGGGCCTAGTTGCTCCGCGGCATGTGGGATCTTCCCAGACCAGGGCTCGAACCCGTGTCCCCTGCATTGGCAGGCAGATTCTCAACCACTGCGCCACCAGGGAAGCCCCCTCATGCACATATTTTGGTCCAAATGTACACTGTGTGTGATCTGAAACTTAAGCCAAGAATATAACTCAAAGGGTTCTGGATTGCTTGTTACTTCAGGCAGTTGTCAGAAGCAAATGCACATCTTCTTTAGAGGAAAGCAATTTATTTAGGTGCCAAGGAATTTCCACAGAGAAATTTCCAAGGGAAAGGAGCAGGTCATAGTCAAAACTAGCAAAACACACAAAAAAGAACAAGACATCACAAGTGACAGCCTATTCTCCAAAGGCTTAAGATGTAGAGTCAACACACAATATAAAATAACAATTTAACATGTTTAAAGAAGGTATTGGGTATATAACACGCTACTATGAAAAGTGACTAGGCAGATTGGAAAAAAGAGACCTAGTTGAATTTCTAAATATGGATGACTTAATAATCAAAATTAGAAACAACAGATTAAGCACAACTGATGAAAGACTACTGAACTAAAATATATGTGGTGATTTTTTTTAACTTTATTTTTTATTTTTAAAATTATTATTTTTGGCCACGCCGTGTGGCATGCGGGATCTTAGTTCCCTGACCAGAGATGGAACCCGTGCCCCCTGCATTGGAAGCGCAGAGTCTTAACCACTGGACCGCCAGGGAAGCCCTGTGGTGATTTTTAAATGTCCAGAATTCTTTGATGTTCTTCCTTTCAAGAGGTGGAGTTTAATTCTCCTTTCCTTAAGTATAGATTGGACTTAGTGATATGCTTCTAACAAATTGAATAAAGCAGAAGTGAAGGTGTGTGATTTGGGGACTGGGTCATAAAAGACACTGTGCCTTCCTGCTGCTGCTTTCCCTCTCTCTTAGATCCCTGGCTTGGGGAAGCCAGCTGGTCTGTCATGAGAACACTCAGGCAGCCTGCTGAGAGACCCCTGTGGGGAGGAACAGAGGCCTCCTGAGTGAGCCATCTTGGAAGCAGCTTGCCAGCCCTAGTCCCGCCCTCATTTTTTTTTTTTAACATCTTTATTGGAGTATAATTGCTTTACAATGGTGTGTTAGTTTCTGCTTTATAACAAACTGAATCAGTTATACATATACATATGTTCCCATATCTCTTCCCTCTTGCGTCTCCCTCCCACCCTCCCTGCCCCACCCCTCTAGGTGGTCACAAAGCACCTAGCTGATCTCCCTATGCTATGCGGCTGCTTCCCACTAGCAATCTCTTTTACGTTTGGTAGTGTATATATGTCCATGCCACTCTCTCACTTTGTCCCAGCTTACCCTTCCCCCTCCCCATATCCTCAAGTCCGTGCTCTAGTAGGTCTGTGTCTTTATTCCCATCTTACCCCTAGGTTCTTCATGACCTTTTTTTTATTCTTTTTTTTTCTTAGATTCCATATATATGTGTTAGCATACGGTATTCGTTTTTCTCTTTCTGACTTACTTCACTCTGTATGACAGACTCTAGGTCCATCCACCTCACTACAAATAACTCAATTTCGTTTCTTTATATGACTGAGTAATATTCCATTGTGTATATGTGCCACATCTTTATCCATTCATCTGTTGATGGACACTTAGGTTGCTTCCTTGTCCTGGCTATTGTAAATAGAGCTGCAATGAACATTTTGGTACATGACTCTTTTTGAATTATGGTTTTCTCAGGGTATATGCCCAGTAGTGTTGGTGGGAATGTAAATTGATACAGGCACTATGGAGAACAGTATGGAGGTTCCTTAAAAAACTACAAATAGAACTGCCCTCATTTGATCACAGCCCCAGGGGCAGCTTGACTGCCACCTTGTGAGAGACACTGACTGAAAACCACCCAACTAAGTCACTCCTGGATTCCTGACCCCCAGAAACTGTGTGAAGTAATAAATGTTTGTTGCTTTAAGCTGCTAGGTTTCAGGCTGATTTGTCATGCAGCAGTAAATAATACAAGATTAATTTGAAGAAATTACCCTAAAGGCAGCACAGAGGAAGAAAGAGATAGAAAATATGAAATGAGATGAATCAACATTCCAGAAAGAATAATGGGAACAAAGAAATATTTGAAGTGTTAATTGCTAGGAAATTTCTAGAATTGTTGAAAGACAATAATCACTAGGTTCATGGAGCCCAGCGAATCCTAAGATGAATACTTTTTTTTTTTTTTTTTTAACGGCACTTAGACATCTCATAGGAAAACTGAATGAATACCAAAGGGGAAAAAGTCTTAAAGCAGCCGCAGAGGGGAAAGATCAATCTCAAAGGAATGGCGAGTACACTGAAAGCTGATTTCTCTATAGCAATAATGGAAGTCAGAAGCCAGGAATATATCTTAATTTACTGAGAGCAAAATAACTGTAAACCAAGAATTATCAACCAGCAAAACTATATCTCAAGAATGAGGTTAAAGTAGAAGCTTCTGGGTTGGTGAACACATAGAGATGTGGGGAGAGTTGATCTCAGGTGGTCTCAGCCTGCGGCAGCTTGAAGCACAATTCCCCTGCCAGAGACTGAAGTCAGGCCGTGGCAGTGAGAGCTCTGGATCCTAGCCACTAGACCACGAGGGCCAGTAGCCAGTGACAAGGCCCTGGCCTGTCAGCTTTGTAGAAATGAAATTCCACAAAGAGATGGAAAGTAGTGAAACAAGTGTGATCAGGAGGAAAAAGAGTACGTGTGAATAGACTCACGTGGGCGGGCTCAGAGAGAGAGTCGCGCCCTCCTGATAGCTTGAATCACTTATATGGGGCATTTCTTCCGGGTTTCCTCTGGCCAATCATCTTGCTTTGCCTGGCTCTGAGCCCACATTTGGTACATCTCAGGATCCTCCCATGTGTGCACGTGCATCTCTGAGCCAAGATGGATTCTAGTGCAGAGGCCTATGGGTAGGTTGACATCACCTACTGTGGGGTGGCACCCCCGCCCTTTTTGACCCCCAAGGAGCCTTTCTGCGCATGTGTAGTCAGGAAGTTCTCCTTGACCTCGAGAATGAGAAATACGTGGTCTCTTGATCTCTTATCTGGGCAGGATTCAGCTCCTCCTCCCTCCTGTTATTGTCTTCATCTTGGAGTATCTGTCCACAGGGGACAGACTCCAGCTGCTCAGTCTGGGGCCCATCTATCTCCTGCCTCAGAGTGGCGTGCTTGGAGGAGCATGGAAACTCTGCACTGTCTCCCCATACTTTGCCCTGTGCATCTCTTCCATCTGGCTGCTCCTGAGTTATATCTTTTATAAAAAGCCAGGAATCTAGGGCTTTCCTGGTGGCGCAGTGGTTGAGAGTCTGCCTGCCGATGCAGGGGACACGGGTTCGTGCCCCGGTCCGGGAGAATCCCACATGCCGCAGAACGGCTGGGCCCGTGAGCCATGGCCGCTGAGCTTGTGCGTCCAGAGCCTGTGCTCCGCAACGGGAGAGGCCACAACAGTGAGAGGCCCGTGTACCGCCAAAAAAAAAAAAAAAAAGCCAGGAATCTAGAGGGTACATATGAAGATGGTGGCATCAAATAATGGAAGGAGACACTTTATTTGCATTTCCCTGATGTTTAGCGATGTTGAGTATCTTTTCATGTACCTGTTGGCCATTTGAATATCTTCTTTGGAAATATGTCAGTTCAGATCCCAGACCAACCAGCACTATAGGATGTGCTCTGCCGCTGCCCAGGTTCTCTGGCCAGGTTTCCTGGATGGGCAGGAACCGAGGCTGTGTATTTGCTTTCCTGCTGTAGTGAGGCGGTAGAATGAGCTGGTGGGGGCCCTTGACTGGAGACTCAAATCAGGCAGAACTGCCAAACAACCATATTCCCTGGCCAGATAGGACCACAAGCAGAGCCACTGGCTGGGATCTCTGCACCGGCGCACGGCAAGTAGTAATGCGGTCTGTGGAGGTCTGAGTGCTGGCTGCTGCAAGCCTGGCGCTCTGTCTCCAGTGGTGGAGCCCAGCCGGTTCCCCAAGTGATCTCTTTGAGGCGAGACCCGAATGCGCCTCCCTGGAAGCGCATTCCGCGATACTGGGAAAGCTGGGTGTCCACTTTGGGTTCTCTTTTTCCCACTGGAGGAAACTGTAGGCGAGGGGCCTTCAGGTGGTGCTGTGCCGGCCTGGGGGAGGGGCAACGTGGTCAGAGTGTAGCCTCTCCTCCTGCCTTCTAATGTGGTCCTTCTCAGTCTCTGTGGTCCAGGGGGGTGCTTCAGCATCACCTCTACTTTCTGGGATTTTCTTAGTGGTGTCTTGTTTATGGACAGATGCTAATTGATCTTCTTGTGAGGGGGACTGAAGTGGATTGAGGCATGTCTCCATCTTTTTTTTTTTTTTTTTTTTGGCGGTACGCGGGCCTCTCACTGTTGTGGCCTCTCCCATTGCGGAGCACAGGCTCCGGACACGCAGCCTCAGCGGCCATGGCTCACGGGCCCAGCCGCTCAGCGGCATGTGGGATCTTCCCGGACCAGGGCACGAACCCGCGTCCCCTGCATCGGCAGGTGGACTCTCAACCACTGCGCCACCAGGGAAGCGCCATGTCTCCATCTTGATGATGTTATTTTGGGGAGGATGCTGCCACAGGCCCAGCTGGGGCACAGGTGGCAAGCTCTTGCTGGCCCAGAAAACTAGGTTGGGAATAGCAGTATCTGCTAGTATTGGAGGGTCTAGTGTGGAGGCGGGGGTGGCAATGGCTGTGGCTCACTGCGGGGACGAGGACACTGGGGACGGTAGTTCTGGGGAGTACTCATTGGTGTGAGCCCTCCTGGAGGCCGCCGTTTTCTCACCAAGACTTGGCCCTACCCAACAGCCTGTAGCCCCTCAGAGATTTAGACACAGTAGGTCCGAGGTAGGGCCCAGGAATCTGAATCTAGAAGCACTTATGATTCCGATGCCTGTGGCCTGAGGACCACACTTTGAAAAACACTCCCCCGCATCATGGATTCTTGAATCCCTTAGGCAACAAGTAAATCCTCTTTATCACCGAAGGACAAATAAGCAGGGGATGGTGAGTTGTTCTGAATACTTTCTGAGATTTTCCCCTTCCCTTTGTCCCCGAATTCCTCTCTCTGCAGCAGCTTGCCTGTGCCGTGAGGTGGGCATGTGTGAAGTAGGCAGACACCTGCCAGCCAGCCTAGTGGGCGCAGTACAGCTCCAGGGAGTGGCAGGGCACTTCTGAGTCAGCTTTCCTAATGAGCATCGCTTGTTGACTCACTGAAGGGGAGGAGCTCATTATTCACGTTTGGCCCAGAGCCTCCTCTTGTAGGATTGCAAATGAATGGAGGCCATATGGCTCCCACCACGTTCACCTCCATGGAAAAAAGTGGAACGATCATCAAAGCAACACTTTAGTTCACCCTTCTCATTGAAAAGGGTCAGATTAGCTGGAAGGAAGCTCATGAGGCTGTTTGGCACAGACTTTTCACACTTGATCTATTCCTTTCTTCCTCCATCCATTACCCTTGCCCAGCCCACCTTGATCCCTTGAATAGGGACATTGTCTGCTCCAAGTCATCCAAGACAAAGCCTCTGTTCTTTTGAGCAATTCCTGCCTCCAGCCCCCTAGATACTTCGGAAATATAACCCCTAAGAAAACAACATGAGGTTAGGAATATCATGTCAGTATCCCTCTTCCTGTAAAAGGGCTGGCCTAATCCAGAAACTTCATTTCTTATATTATCCCTGCTTCAAACCCCCTACAGTACCTTTTTCTTAGAGCTCTTTATCTCTTGGTAGAACTCTAGAATAAAAACCCTAGAGCCAAAGATATCTATTTGGAGTTAAAAATTAAGTTGGAAGACAAGGTGGAATTTGTGGCTTTCCTGGGTCATCAGCCCCAGCCAACACTCCAAGGAAAGGGAAGAAGCCTGGGGCAAAGGTCAGCTTTAGACACTTCAGGTTGATGGTTTCAACACAGACAGCCACCTTCTTTGACCATGAGCCCACTCTATACAGAAGCGCAAAGGGAGGCTCCTCCCCCACCCCAGAAAAGGGAGGTTCCCTTCATTCCTGCCCCCATTTCTGTAGCCCACGGGTGCTGGAAGGGAGGGAAGCCTTAGCTCGTCTTTCTGCAGGCTTTGCTCCTGCTGCCCATGCATGGCATCCAGGACTCCTACTGGCCCCTGGACAGCTTCTGAGCTGACCTTGTATTGAGTCAAAAATGTCCGTTACACCTATGTGAGTCCCTTCACTGGGTCTTGAGAGGTGAATAATTTGCTAAGATAACACTGCTCAGGAGGGTGGCTCCCTTTTGATGTTACTCTAGAATGACTCCTATCAATAAGTTTTGTATTTTTTTCTCTCTTTTATTTTTTTATTATTATTATTATTATTTTACATCTTTATTGGAGTATAATTGCTTTACAATGGTGCATTAGTTTCTGCTTTATAACAAAGTGAATCAGTTATACATATACATATGTTCCCATATCTCTTCCCTCTTGTGTCTCCCTCCCTCCCACCCTCCCTATCCCACCCCTCTAGGTGGTCACAAAGCACCTAGCTGATCTCCCTGTGCTATGCGGCTGCTTCCCACTAGCTATCTATTTTACATTTGGTAGTGTATATATGTCCATGCCACTCTCTCACTTTGTCACAGCTTACCCTTCCCCCTCCCTGTATCCTCAAGTCCATGCTCTAGTAGGTCTGTGTCTTTATTCCTGTCTTACCCCTAGGTTCTTCATGACCATTTTTTTCCCTTAAATTCCATATATATGTGTTAGCATATGGTATTTGTCTTTCTCTTTCTGACTTGCTTCACTCTGTATGACAGACTCTAGGTCCATCCACCTCATTACAAATAGCTCAATTTCATTTCTTTTTATGGCTGAGTAATATTCCATTGTATATATGTGCCACGACCACGGTGCTCCCTTTTAACATGGGGTGTAAGTTTAGATGAGAGAGAAGATAGGATGGGGAGAAGAATGCTCATCTTCCTTTCTTGCCTTGGGGCTCTTTCTACCCATCTCTCCATCTTTCTGCCTTGCTGGATCTTTCTCTTTGCTTTTGCTACTCTGTAGTCCTGTTTAAACCAGGAGTTGGTTTTTTTTTTTTTTTGGCTGCACTGCTCGGCTTGTGGGATCTTAATTCCCCGACCAGGGATTGCACCCGGTCCACGGCAGTGAAAGCCTAGAATCCTAACCACTAGTTCACCAGGGAACTTCCTTAAACCAGGAGTTCTTAACCTATGGTTCATAGATCCCTTGAATATACAAGAAGAAGTCTATTGTATGGGTAAAGGCCCATAGTTTTTCATATTGTCAAAGTGGACTGTAATGAGAAAAAACTTAAGAACGATTATTCTAGACTTTTTTCCCTTTTCCTTTCTCTGACCCTCTCGCTGCCCCCTTAGAATTCTGACTATTGTACTGTTAACACCCTTCCTCCCTGGACAGTGTCTCTCCTGTCCCTTCTCTCATGCCTTTTCTCTTTCTCCATCTATCTTTGGTTTATTGCCCCATGCCATCTTTTTTTTTCTTCTGAAAACTGGCCATAATACAAAAGTGAATACTAATAATTGTCACGTATTGAACAGTGTTCAGTAAATAAAGGTTTAGTTTCCCTAGTTATGTTCCTAATTTTAAAAGCCACTGAATTGGATCTTTCATATTTTTCTCTAAAGAAAATTCAGGAGGGGTAGTTGTTGGTACGCGGGCCTCTCCCTGTTGTGGCCTCTCCCGTTGCGGAGCACAGGCTCCGGACGCGCAGGCTCAGCGGCCATGGCTCACGGGCCCAGCCGCTCCGCGGCATGTGGGAGCTTCCCGGACCGGGGCACGAACCCGCGTCCCCTGCATCGGCAGGAGGACTCTCAACCACTGCGCCACCAGGGAAGCCCTTTTTAAGTTCTTTAAAAAAAATTTTTTTTAAATTTACTTTTGTCTGTGTTGGGTCTTCGCTGCTGCGTGTGGGCTTTCTCTAGTTGCCGCGAGAGGGGGCTACTCTTCACTGCAGCGCGCAGGCTTCTCATTGCGGTGGCTTCTCTTGTTGCGGAGCACCCGCTCTAGGCGCGCAGGTCTCAGTAGCTGTGGCTTGAGGGCTTTGTTGCTCCGAGGCACGTGGGATCCTCCCGGAACAGGGATTGAACCCGTGTCCCCTGCATTAGCAGGCGGACTCCCAACCACTGTGTCACCAGGGAAGACCCTGTTGGCTACTTTTTTGCTCATCTGTGACAATTAATTTTACCCCCTATGAACCTTCAGCTGTGAATGAGAACGTAGCTTCCTGCCCTTGGTCTAATCAGATGTCGGGAGCACAATCGCTCCCCCTGTTGTCACATGTTTACATTGCATGCTGCGGTAGATGAGGAAGGTACGTCAAAAGGCAAGAAACCTAACAGAATTTGAATCCATGAACAAGACTGGTTTTCAGCAGCTTGCTGGTCTGTCTGAACAGGTGGCTACAGAGAGAAAGAGGCAGAGGAGGCAGGGAAGGGTCAGACTCTATGTCGTCTGAGCAATACGAGACTCTCCTCAACCACTGGATAGAGCAGATCTTTGATCTTCAATAGTACAGACTGCAATCCCACCTTTAAACGTGAGCCCACACTATACAGAAGTGCAAAGGGAGGTTCCTCCCTCCCCAGAAAAGGGAGGTTCCCTTCATTCCTGCTCCCATTTCTGGAGCCCACGGGTGCTGGAAGGGAGGGAATTCTTAGCTCGTCTTTCTGCAGCCTTTGCTGCCCCTGGACAGCTTTGAGCTGACCTTGTATTGAATCAAAAATGTCCGTTTTCACCTCTACGAGTCCCTTCCTTGTACCTTCAGAGGTGAATGATTTGCTGAGGAAACACTTCTCAGGAGGGTGGCTCCCTTTTGATGTTGGTCTCTAGAGAAGCATTTTCCCTACTTCACCTTTAGCAATTGGCAACATGCTACCTTGACATTCAGAGCCTGAGTGACAGCCCAGGTAGGGCACCTCTCATTTGTTTGTCTGAGGCCCATCTTTATGGGTAGATAGGTTTTCCCTGCATTAACACATGTTTTCTCCTTCAATTCTCTGCCCCAAACGCTCTCCCCGTTCCTCCACCCTAAGTGACATCCACCGTCCTGGGTTTCTCTGAACCTTCCCGTCTTCCCTACATTGCTCCCAGCCTCTCTATCCCACAGACGCTCTTCCCCCCTCACATGTTTCATCCAGCCTCCGTCCCAACCCTCCGCTCCTCTCCCCAGATTGGAGGTCCCAAGTCTACTGACCGCAGTCCGCCCTTCTCTTCTCCCGGCCTCTCCCTCCCACCTTCCCTCAGCCTGGCTCTAACGTCTCTCCTCTTGGGTTCTTTCTGGGGTATGAAACTGCTCCTGAGAACTTGGGATTTGGGATCTTTGGTCTAAAAATCCTGGCATAACCCTGCCCTTAAGATCCAAGTCACTGGGACTTCCCTGGTGGCGCAGTGGCTGAGAATCCTCCTGCTAATGCAGGGGACACAGGTTTGAACCCTGGTCCGGGAAGATCCCACATGCTGTGGAGCAACTAAGCCCGTGCGCCACAACTACTGAGCCCGCGTTCTAGAGCCCGCGAGCCACAACTACTGAGCCCATGTGCCACAACTACGGCAGCCTGTGCGCCTAGAGCCTATGCTCTGCAACAAGAGAAGCCACTGCAATGAGAAGCCCGCACACCGCAACGAAGAGCAGCCCCCGCTTGCTGCAACTAGAGAAAGCCCGCTCACGGCAACGAAGACCCAAAGCAGCCAAAAATAAATAACATTTAAAAAAAAGATCCAAGTCGCATTGGTTTGAATGCCTACTGCAAAGCCAGGGGGAGTCCAGAAGTTTGCCTGCATTTCTGTGATTTCCTGACTCTGAGCCCTGCCTCCACCATTAGTGTAGCTTATGGGTCTCATTCTCACCCCATAAGCGCTGTCTGTGTTCTGCACTGTATCTACCCAGAAATGACATTGAGCCTCACCTCCAATCCCACCTAAAACTGAGGTACAGGAAGCATCTGTGTGAGGAACAGACGTAACTGAATGTTCAGGAGTAGGGAGTGGTCACAGTGCTCCAAGGCAAACAGCTTCAGAATGGCCATCGGAAATTTCTGGTTTTGAGAGAGGATGGGTGGTTGCCAGGGGTGGGGGGAAGATGGGTGAAGGTGGCCGAAGGGCACAAACTTCCGGTTATAAGATGAATAATGTCAGCATGGTGACTGTACTTAATGATAGTGTATGTGTATTTGAAAGTTGCTAAGAGTAGATCTTAATCTCACCACATACACACAAAAAGGTAACTCTGTGAGGTGAAGGATGTACTAACTAACCTTATTGTGGTGATCATTTCACAGTATACACATATATCACATCATCATGGCAGACACCTTAAACTTCACGTTATATATCAATTATATCTCAGTAAAGCTGGAAAGAAAAAAAAAATCTATTGTTAAAAGTCCCTTAGTCAGGTTGCCTGCCAGTGACTCTTGGTCATTTTTTCCCCTCATTGTTCTGGTCTCATGACATCTTCATAGCTCTTTTCACTTCCCTTTCTTCTCTCTCTCCCTCACATGCTTTTTCCCAGTTACCAGTGGGAACTACACATTTATTCTTCTCTATTTGACAGAGTAGTTCAGCATCCTAGCCCACTGTTTTTCAATCTATGTCAAAACCCATTCACGGTAATAGAATCAATACAGAGCGTCACCACCAGGCTTTCTTTGAAATGAAATAGAATAGAAAATATGAATGTGTGCATGGTAAGAATAAGTACTGTTTCGTGAAATGTTTCAATCATAATATAAATAATAAGGGTTGTGATTTTTAAAAAAAAGAAAAGAAAATCTGTAAAACACTTTCTGGCTCTAATGGGTAAACTTAGCCCTGGGCCCCCCGCTGTGTGTGACCAAAACCATCAAAGAGCTCAGCAGAATCAAAAGACCTGTCTTTGAACATGACACACCGTTCCTGAAGGCTGTTTGTAAGATGATTTTATTTTATTTATTGATTTTAATTTTATTTTATTTTTAAAATTTTACTGAAGTATAGGTGATTTACAATGTTGTGTTAATTTCAGTTGTACAGCAAAGTGACTCAGTTATATGTACATATACCTATATATATTCTTTTTTCATATTCTTCTCCATTATGGCTTATCACAGCATATTGAATACTGTTCCCTATGCTATACAATAGCACCTTGCTGTTTATCCATCCTATATATAATAGTTTGCATGTAAGATGATTTTAAAATACACCCTACACAGGACTCACATTTTCCGAAGTAGTGACTGCACAGCCGGTTTCTGAATATGATGGTCATAATGCAGAACACTTTGGTTGCTACCTATTTTAGCAACTGATTTGATGCTGCTGTTTGACTAGGAACTTTGTGACATAATTGTTTCATTCAGTAGTGTCCAAATGTAAAATTGTTGTTTGCTGTTTGTTTTGTTCCTATGTCATGTACAAAATTGACATCCATCCGGGGATGGGAGATGGACGGCATCCACGGGAGTCTCAGGGACCGAGGGAGGATGTTTCTGAAGGTGAAAAACAATGATGGCATTAGAGGCCAAATCAAAATGCTCCTACATCAAAGCAGCTGCACCAAACTCTCACAAACCTAATAACATATGCAGTTACCAAGAGGCGGGGAGCCGAGAACCAAATCGGCCCTGCCCATATGGAGGCAGTTTATCTTGATTGCAGGCCAAGTAGTAAGAGGAAATGAACTTACCAACTCACCATTTTTTTTTTTTTTTTGGCTGCGTTGGGTCTTCGTTGCTGTTGCTGCCCGCGGGCTTTCTCTAGTTGTGGCGAGCGGGGGCTACTCTTCGTTGCGGTGCGCGGGCTTCTCATTGCGGTGGCTTCTCTTGTTGCAGAGCACGGGCTCTAGGCGCACGGGCTTCAGTAATTGTGGTAGGCGGGCTCAGTAGTTGTGGCCCACAGGCTCAATTGCTCCACAGCATGTGGGATCTTCCCGGACCAGGGCTCGAACCCGTGTCCCCTGCATTGGCAGGCGGATTTTCTTAACCACTGCGCCATCAGGGAAGTCCCCACCTTTTTTTAAGGGCTGTGGGATGAGGTGGAGTGGGATGGGAGTGGAAAGGAACCAACATTTACTGAGCACCTACTATATGCCAGCTACTGCCGCTCATTTAACCCTCCAAAAAGCCCTGGGTGGTAGGTATTATCACCCCTAATTTTCAAGATTCAGGAGCTGAGAATCAGGTTAAATGGCATGAGTTTTCCATGTTCCTACCATGGATTTTCTAAAGGGTCCCTCAATAACTCCTTGCAGAGCTGAGCCAAAGGTGGGTCCAGTTATAGTTGCCCAGACGTCCATCTCTAAAGAGTGCGCATACCTTGCTGGAAATGTAGTGAGGTGGAGAATGCTTTATTTCCAGCACTTTCTCTTGGGGAGAGTAGAGTAAGAAGCTTTAAGAAATAGTCGATGGGCTTCTGGGGCTGGGGTGGAGTTATAACCCCTGGCTCCTAGCTGGCCTTCTAGAGCGTGGAGGAGGCTCTGGCTAACTCAGGGTTCTGGTTTGCCGAGGTGGTGTGCAAGGTGAGAGAGAGCTGAGTGCTTTGGGACCGTGGGGGGAAAGGCGGAGCGGTGCCCCTAGAGGGCGCCCTTCCCTCCTACCCGGCACCGCAAAGTGTCCACACCCACCGTGCAGCTCTCGTTCCCCTTCCCAATACTGAGCAGGCAGCTAAAGACGACTGCGGGTTGAAAGGCGAGGCTAAGGGCTGGTCCAGCCCTGGCTCCATGTGTGCCTTCCCTGCCTGGCCTCCACCCACATCCGTTTCATTGCTCCAGTCTTCTCCTTTCTCCCCAGTCTCCACCCTCCATGCACACACCCTCCCACTCTTTTCTCTGAGGATCGTAAGGTAGCAATGAAGCAAATCTCCCGTAACTGCTTTTCCACCGCGAGGCACTTTGTCAATTATCTTGTCTGTAAACTGAGGTCATGTAGAAATTCTATGTGACTTCCACTTTGAGTAAATATTTTCGGTCCTTAATAACAATGTTGCTGGAAATTGTTTTCCTCGGGGGAAAACAGCAAGCCCCTCATACGACAATTCCAACAAGCTTTGTTTTTTAACTTTTAGAGTAACAGCTACTTTATTTTTATCTATTTATTTATTTATTTATGGCTGCGTTGGGTCTTTGCTGCGTGGGCTTTCGTTAGTTGCAGCGAGCAGGGACTACTCTTGTTGTGGAGCACGGGCTCTAGGCACATGGGCTTCAGTCGTTGTGGCGTGTGCGCTCAGTAGTTGTGGCTCGCGGGCTCTAGAGAGCAGGTTCAGTACTTGTGGCACACTGGCTTAGTTGCTCCACGGCATGTGGGATCTTCCCGGACCAGGGCTTGAACCCATGTCCCCTGCATTGGCAGGGGGATGCTTAACCACTGCGCCACCAGGGGATTCCATGAAAACTACTTTAAATAGATTTCTGTGATCATGTACATGTGTGTCTAAGTTAACAGGAAAGATGTTTCATAAAACAAAATCTAGCCTTTTCCAAATTCCTTTTTAAAATAAAATAATCCGGAATGCTGTAGAAAATTGTTAGATCTTCTAAAAAAATAGAAAAGAAAATTGTTAGATCTTTCTCCCACATTATAGAGGAAAGACATGAGTGGGAAGATTGGGAAGAGAGAGGGAATCACACAGAGGGATGGGGTAGAAAAAGAAGTAGGGGGCTTCCCTGGTGGCGCAGTGGTTAAGAATCTGCCTGCCAAGGCAGGGGACACAGGTTCGAACCCTGATCCAGGAAGATCCCACATGCTGCAGAGTAACTAAGCCCGTGTGCCACAACTACTAAGCTTGAGTGCCACAACTACTGAAGCCCGCGTGCCTAGAGCCTGTGCTCCACAACAAGAGAATCCACTGCAATGAGAAGCCTGCGCTCTGCAACTAACACCAGCCCCCGCTCATTGCAACTAGAGAAAACCGCACGCAGCAACGAAGACCCAATACAGCCAAAAATAAATAATAAATAAAATAAATAAATTTTTTTTTTAAAAAAGAAAAAGAAGTAGGAAGATAAAGAAGACATAGTGGCAGGAGGGCACGGAGAATGATGTGATGAAAAGGCTGAAATAGGTGATGAAGAGGAAAGGGGAAGAAGAGAGGCACGACGGGTCCTGTACCACGTGCCCAGAGTGAATTAAACAGGCAGAAATTAAAGCCCGGGTGTTAGCACTTTGAGTTTTCCTTGACTATGAGGTGGAGCGTGAGGGTGAAATTCGGGGAAAAGAGTCATAGAGAAACTGCTAATTCCACATTTTTTCTCGGGGCATATGCTCATCTTCTATATCCACGGCTGAGGAAACTGCAGAAGGAAGGTCCAGATCTGTTCCCCTCACAAGGTGTGTATGCTTCCATCTGCCAGGCTGTCTGCTTGCTTTGCACATCTCTCTCACATCATATGCCCACAGCACCCGTCGTATGCCATCCTGGCACAAACACAAGAGGATGCAGCTAAATTAAAATGTGGGGGAGAGGGATAGAGCACAGCTTGTTTTCTGTTCTGAAATTTGTGGTAATTCATGGGTTACTTTATTATTTTTTTATTTTAATATATTTTCTTACTTTTTAAGTGAGCTATAACTTATATCGAGTAAATTGCATTAATCAGGACAACTTTTTATATGTATTGGGCTGGCCAAAAAGTTTGTGTTTTTCCATATCTCACAGATAAACCTGAACAAACTTTTTGGCTGACCCAGTATGTTAGGATTAGGTAAGCACAAACCAGATTAAGATATAGGATGTTTCTGGACTCCAGTAGGATCCCCTATGCCCCCTCCTAGTCAGCATCCCCCCAAAGGTAAGCACTTTTCCTGTCTCTATCACTGTACATTAGCTTTGTCTGTTTGATGTGTACATATGGAGAGACAGATGATAGATAGATAGATAGATAGATAGATAGATAGACAATGGATAGATAGATAGATATTTGTGTTTGGCTTCTTCTCTCATCATCGTCTTTGAGATTTATCCATGTATGGTGTTATATATAGCAATAATTCATTCTTTTTCTTTGCTGTGAGTCATTCCACTGTGTGAATATATCACAATTTATCCATTTTGCTGTTGATGGGCTTTTAGTTATTTCTAACTTTTGAAGAAAGCTGCTGTGAACATCCTTGTATATGTCTTTGGTGGCCATAGACACTCATGTCCCTGCTGTAAACCCAGGGGTGGGATTACTGAGTCAGAAGGATAATATATCCTTTAGCAAAGCATCTAGCTTTAACAGGTACCGAACATGGGTTACTTTAACCAAAGTGCTTGAAAAGAGAAGAATCCTCCATGGAGATTTGTATCTGTGGTTTTCAGAAGACCCAGTAAGTCGCCAGAGAGTGAGAAGTAGCGAGGGATGTAAGGAGTAAACTGACAGGAGATCGTAAAAGAAAAGAAACAGAGAAGGGAAGAAAAGAGAGGAAGGAGACGGGGCTCCAGCTTGAGGAATGAACTTGGCCATGGGATGTCGAGGTCAAGACAAGTGAGGGTGGCAGAGAGAACACTGTAGCTGTTTTGGGGTGGCTCTTCAGCACTGAATATTCTTTTGCTCATCACAAAAGAGAAACAAATGGAGAGGACAAAGCTTTTAAAACAAGTTAAAATCGTTCAGAATGATGTCATTTGCCTGTAAAGACGAGTGAATTCATTTTCCTGAAGACAAAATCAAAAATAAATACTCCTGGAGTCCCATTGTGTGGCTGTCCGCTGGGTGTGATGGGGGCCTTGGTCATGTAGATCAAGTTTGACATCCGTGACAGTCACAGACCATGAACTGTCCGTGTCTTATTTACTGAAAAATGTGTTTATGGAAACAGTTTAACTTCATTATTTTAGAGATTGCATCGTAGAACAACTTTAGAAGCACATACACAAGTAAAATCAGACATTTTCTTCATTAACCTAAAATTTTTATCTGTTAACTCTGTTAACTCACTCCTGTCTTAGCAGTTAATCT
Organism: Hyperoodon ampullatus; assembly: GCF_949752795.1. Lineage (NCBI taxonomy): Eukaryota > Metazoa > Chordata > Mammalia > Artiodactyla > Ziphiidae > Hyperoodon > Hyperoodon ampullatus. The sequence goes on from NC_136919.1 coordinate 118,534,605, forward strand.
TCACCCGTCAGGATGACTCGGCATCACATATCGCATATATTGGGGGTGCCTGTTTGGGGAGGTCTCTTCCTCTTTTCTGGGTCACTCGAGCAAAGCACAGCAAAGCTTGGGTTTGTGCTGGGAGGTGAGAAGGTAGCTGTGAATATATGTAAATGCTGTTGGAAGTTCAAGATCCACACCCCGCCCCTCCCCCACTCCCCCTCACTCTTCTGAGCCATAAATTGGTTTAGCCACCTGGGTAGGAGTCACACTGCCCTCTCTTATTTCCTTTGTTCATTTCACTCATTTATTGAACACTGCCTCTGTATAAATAACTGTGATCATTGCTAAGAGGAGATTTAAAAAATGAATGACATGATTCTTCTTTCAGGGAACTTATAATCTTCTAGGGTAACTCTAGGTGTAAAAAGTAATTATAAGATAAAATAAAATAAGTAATCTAATGGATTTATGTACAAAAGGGTAATGGAATCTGGGAAAGCCTTGGCTCATCTCAACTGCAGATCATGGAGTTTCTGAGCAGCGGTAGCACTGCAGCTGTGCCTTAAAGATGAAGAAATAGGATTTCAGGAGGTGGGGGATGGGAAGGAGCCGAAGGAAAAGCAAAAGGTATGAAATTGCATGGCATGAGGTGAAAATAAGGAAATTTCACATTTGCTTTAAGAAACTGGTTCTTCTTAACAACATCTGAGCCCTGGCTCGAGATAACCTCTCCCTTCCAAAACGCCTCCCATGAAAGAGGCCGTAGGACTTACATAGCAGAGCATTTGTAACAAAATTCATCTGTCTGAAAACAAATATTTGGGCTGGTCTCATTACAGAAACACATAGAACTCTATTTCCAGAGGTCTCCTGGTGGAGAGGCCTTTAGATGTCCAGACAGTTGGGATCCTCTAGAAAAGGATTTGGGGTTTTGTGCTGAACTTGCCCACTCTCTTCTCATTTCCACAGATTTCTGTGAGACAGTCTTGGGATTCAGTTAAAATGAACACTCCTCCAAGATAAGGCTCTTCAGTTCACTTTTGGTGGTTTGGAGTTCTTTTCTTTTTCTATTCAAACAATAAGTATTTGTTGCGTGCCTTCCCTGTGCCAGAACAGGAAACAGCGTGGATTGAAAGATTCCTGCTATCTCACAGAGCGAGTGAGACAGACAGTAACTAAAGAAATAAACAAGAAAACTATCAGCAAGTGATATGAGCTTCACAGAGAAATAAAATAGGGTGCCAGAATAGTGAGTGAATGGGTGGCTTCTGGCACAGATCGTCTGAGGTGGTGACATCACGCTGAGTTCTAGAGCAGACCACCAGGCACAGGTATGAGGGAAACACATTCCAGGCAGAGGCACGGCTGGTGCAAAGGCCTTAGCACAGGACCAAGCTTGGCACATTTGAGGAACAGAGACAAGGCCAACTTGTCCTGAACCCAGTGACTGAACAGAGAGAGCAGGCATGAGATGAGTTAGAAAGGCAGTAGGGGGTGGAGGTAGGTCATTGAGGATTTTGTGACTCAGAAGAAGGAATTCGGAATTTTTTTCCAAGTGCAGTGGGAAATCATTGGAAAGCTTTAAGCTTTGGGATAATTTGATCTGGTCTATATTTTTAGAAGGTCACTCCGGTGGGTTTATGAAGAGGGGGCAAGTCTGGAATCAGGGAGATCGGTTGGGTGGATACTGCAGTGCTAAAACAAAAACTGATGGTGGCCTGGACTTGATGGTGGTGGAGTCAGAGCAGAAGAAACGGAGAGAAGAGAATGGACTCGGGTGCGTTGTGAACGAAGGTTCTACGGCGCTGAGGAAGATGAAAGAAAGACACCCAGGAAAATCCCTAGATTTTTGGCTTAAGCAACTGAGTGGATTGTGTTGCCTTTTTCTGAGGCAGGGATGGTTGACAGAGGAGCTGGTTTGAATGTGGGAGAATCAAGAGTTCTCTTCTGAGCAAGCTCATTCTAAAGCCTGTGAAACCATTCAAGTGTTCGTCTAGAGTTCTGGGCAGAGGTCAGGGCTGAAAATGTAGATCTGGGGAGCCACGAGGCTATAGGAAGAATCCCCTAGCGCTCTTTGTTAAATTGCTATTGTGTTTGTCTTCCTGTGCCAACATTCACTTCTCTTTCCACATCCCTAGAACTTCACTCTCCCAAGACCATGCAGCCTGGTTTTCTTGGCCGACTGGCTCTTTCTCTTTGTATGTATGAGGACCTGGACTGACCAAAGTCCTTACTGACCCCGATCATTTTTCCATTTAGAATAGGACCACCTTTCCGTCTATTCCCATCACCCTCTACGGATGGTCATACAGTCATACACACACACACACACACACACACACACACACACACACACACACTTCTGGTTCTTGCAGCAAATACAGATGTAAATACAGATTAAAAAAAGCTCATTGAATTGAGCAGTTGGGAAGGCTTCCAAAATATCAGATAATATCAATTTTTAATGACCTTTGCCCTATTTCTCAGATGAAAAATTGAACTGCAGGTGGACCTAGGTTTTCATGTATAGCTTATCGGGGCAGAGGCAGAAACTAAGCCCCATTCAGTATCTCATTTGCTGGAGAGCAGAGCTACAGAGCCACTGGAACACACCCAGGGATCCCTTTCATCCCCATCTCGACCTGATACCTGCAAATACTCTACCTGTTGCTGTCATTTGGACCAGAGGAAAGAGGAATGAACTGTGATTCCAGAGCCCAGGCATTGAGTTCTGGCTCTGACCCTGGGAACCAAAAGAAAGGAAAATAATTATTGAGGACTTTTATGTGGCAAAAACTATGCCAGTGCTCTGCAGGTTTCTATCTTAATTTTCACACCAATCCTGTGAAATGATTCCTGTTATGCCCATTTTACAGTTGAAGAAACAGGGGCTCAGATGGGTGCAATGACTTCGCATTTGGGAATCACGCCCAGATCTGTTGGAGGCGATTGTCCTATATTGCTTCTCCTTGTCATGTGTCCAAGGGCCAGACTTTTAACCTCTCTTGACTGGGGTTTCTTCATTTATTAAATGGGACATTAAAATTTTAATTTATATGGTCTCATCCAGCTGTAATATTCTGGATTTTAAATGCATTTCAATGTTTACTTTTTCAGTTTTCTCAGCAAGAGTTTTGACTCGTACCATAACTGAAATGCTTTAGCCAGAGTATGATTTCCACCCTTTCACTGCAAGAGAGGGTAATTGACCTCGCCTTTGGAGTGGAGTTGTTACCCTGACACCCAGGAGTGAAAGGCCACTTAGACACAGAAAGGATACTGACATAGCTTCTTTGTTGCCCTTGTTTACAGCTCTTGGTTTCTTCTTTTCTTTCTTTATGTCTGGAAAATACTTCTCATTTTCTAAATCCTTGTGCTTTGAAGACCAAGATTGCCAGAGAAATGTCAAAGGAGACACGGGGTTAAATACAGAATTGATTCTGTTCACTCCTAGCTGCAGAAGCCCCAGACACACTGTCACCCCAGACCTTGTCATCATTGTGAGAGCAGAGGCTTGGCATTCTGGGATCATCACTTCCTTTGCCAACAGCAAAGGGCAAAGGGCTCTTCCTTAATTGATGTTTGACTGTCTAGGTCCAGAAGAGCATTCTGATGGGAGAAAGGAAAGGCATCACCAGTCTGGCAGCATGATGTTTTGGTCAAAACCTGTCTTCATTGCAAAAGTTATCTTGGCATCTTAATCTCATCCCTTTTGATGGTTGTCCATTTATAACATGTTTTAAAATCCTAGCAAAACGAGTGTTCTCTCTCTTAGCATTCTTGATGATAATTTATTCATTAAAAATTGTTATTATCTTATTAATTTTGTACAAAAGCTATTATCATGAATCGGTGTTGAATTTTGTGAAGTACTTTTGCTGCATCTATTGATATGATCATATGATTTTTCTTTTCAAGCCTGATATGCTGGGTTCCATTAATTGATTTTTTTTAAAAGATTTAATTGTATTTATTTTTGGCTGCGTTGGGTCTTCGTTGCTGCATGCGAGCTTTCTCTAGTTGCGGCGAGCGGGGGCTACTCTTAGTTGCGGTGTGCAGGCTTCTCATTGCGGTGGCTTCTCTCATTGTGGAGCATGGGCTCTAGGCACGTGGGCTTCAGTAGTTGTGCCTCATGGGCTCCAGAGCACAGGTTCAGTAGTTGTGGTGCACGGGCTTAATTGCTCTGTGGCGTGTGGGATCATCCTGGACCAGGGATTGAACCCGTGTCCCCTGCATTGGCAGGCAGATTCTTATCCACTGTGCCACCAGGGAAGTCCCTCATTAATTGATTTTTAAATGTTGAGCTAGCCTTGCATACCCAGGATAAATTCCACCTGGTCATGGTATAAAATTCTTTTTATATAATGTTGGATTCAATTTGCTTATAATTTGTTAAGGGTCTTTGCACCTATGTTCATGAGAGATATTAGTTTGTAGTTTTCTTTTCTTGTAATGTCTTTTTCTGGTTTTGGTATTAAGATAATGCTGTCATCATAGAATGAGTTAAGAAATGTTCCCTGTGCCTCTATTTTCTGGAAGAGATAGTAGGGAATCGATATAATTTCTTCCTTAAATGTTTGTTAAAAGTCATCGGTGAAACCATCTGGACCTGGTGCTTTCAGTTTTAGAAGTTTATTGATTATCAATCCACTCTCTTTAATAGAGAAAAGCCTATTCAGATTATATATTTCTCTTTGTGTGAGTTTTGGTAGAAGAGAGTTTGGAAAAATCCCTGCATCTTCAAGGAATTGACCCATTTCATCTAAGTTATCAAATTTGTAGGCATAGATTTGTTCATAATATTACTTTATTATCCTTTTAATGTCCATGGGATCTGTTATGAAAGCCTCTCTTTCATTTCTGATATTAGTCATTTGTATTTTCTCTCTTTTCCTCTTGATTAGCTTGGCCAGAAGTTTATACATTTTATCGATCTTTTCAAAGAATCAGCTTTTGGTTTTGCTGATTTTCTCTATTGATTTCTTGTTTTCGATTTCATTAGTTTCTATTCTAATGTCTGTTATTTCTTTTCTTCTGCTTACTTTGGATTTAATTTGATCTTCTTTATGAGTTTCCTATAGTATAAGCTTAGATTACTGGTTTTAGATATTTCTTCTTTTGTAATAAATGTATTCAATGCTATAAATTTCCCTTTAGGAACTGCTTTCACTGTATCTGACAAATTTTGATAGTTGTACTTTCATTAATTTACATTTTTAAAAACTTCTCTTGAGACTTTTTTGACCATGTGTTATTTTGAAGTGTGTTGTTTAAACTCCAAATATTTTAGAATTTTTTGATGATCTTTTTGTTATTGATTTCTAGTTTAATTCCACTGTGGTTTGAGGGCATACTCTGTATGTAGTTTTTTTTTTTAAAATTTGTTGCGGTGTGACATGGAAGCAACCTAAGTGTCCATCAATAGATGAATGGATAAAGAAGATGTGGTATATATACACAATAGAATATTACTCAGCCATAAACAAGAATAAAATAATGCCATTTGCAACAACATGGATGGACCTAGAGATTATCATACTAAGTGAAGTAAGTCAGAGAAAGACAAATATAATATGATACTGCTTATATATGGACTCTAAAAAATGATACAAATGAACTTATTTACAGAACATAAATAGACTCACAGACATGGAAAACAAACTTATGGTACCAAAGGGGAAAAGAGGAGGAGGGATAAATTGGGAGTTTGGAATGAACATATACAAACTACTGTATATAAAATAGATAACCAACAAGGACCTACTGTATAGCACAGGGAACTATACTCAATATCTTGTAATAACCTATAATGGAAAAAGAATCTAAAAAAGAATATATATATATGTATATATATGTGTGTGTGTATATGTATAGAACCGAATCACTTTGTTGTGTACCTGAAACTAACACAACATTGTAAATCAACTGTATTTCAATTTTTAAAAAAGGAAAAAAATTTGTTAAGGTGTGTTTATGGCCCAGAATGTGGTCTTGGTGAATGTTCCATGTGCACTTGAGAAGAATAGGTATTCTGTTGTTGTTAAGTGAATTGACAGTAGATGTCAATTATATCCAGTTGATTGGTGGTGTTGAGTTCAACTATATCCTTACTGATTTTCTGCCTGCTGGATGTGTCCATTTCTGATAGAGGGCTCTTGAAGTGTCCAACTATAATAGTGGATTCATCTATTTCTCCTTGCAGTTCTATCAGTTTTTGCCCCATGTATTTTGATGCTCTGTTGTTAGGTGCATACATGTTAAGTATTATTATGTCTTCTTGAAGAATTGACCCCTTTATCACTAGATAATGCCCTTCTTTATCCCTGGTAATTTTCCTTGCTCTGAAGCCCACTTTGTCTGAAAGTAATATAGCTACTCTAGTCTTCTTTTGATTAGTGTTAGTGTGGTATATCTTCATTTCTTGGATTAAAAAAAATTTATATCCAATCTATCACTGATGAAATTATTACTTTGAAAAATGTGACTACTCTTGCAAAAGGCAGTATAGTAGGCTATTTTCAGTCATTCATACCTTAGTATGAATTAGTATATAAGATCCTTTCAATAAACAGGTCAAGATAATTTTATGTGGAAGGAAATGGGGAAGCTGTAAGAGATGAAGAGTCAGTAATGGAGACAGTGAGATGGAAGCCCCACAGAGAGAGAGATAGTCAGATGTAAAAGGCAAATCTTGTGCTCCTTAAGATTTTTGTACAAGGCTGATATTGCTTGAATGCTTAGGAGCTTTCCTTTCTAAGTGAATTCATTAGCAGTTGTGTACTGAGTGTGGACTTGGATATGGAGCAGGAGCTGGGAACACACGAAGGCTCCCAGGAGCACCCTGGTGACCACAGTACCTAGTGGCTCTGCATAGGCTGTCTTAGAACTTGCTGTGGTTTCTGTCTCCAGGCTTAGGAAATGGAAGGGAAACAAAATTGATTTACAGGGCTTATTCCCCAAGGTTCTTTTTGCTTCCTTCTTTTAGCCACGTCCTCTTTTATCATCTCAAGCCCTTTTTACTCAGACTACATCAAGGTAGCCCAGTGTTCCCGGTTATGCTCAACTCCAGGAAGCAGGATGTTCTTTCAAAGCCCACTTCCTGTCAGAGTGTCTCAGTCTTGAGAGGATCTGTCCAGATAGGACTGGCCTTTCAGCCAAGCTGAGTATGTGGTGTGTGCGATGGTGTGATATGAGGAGCGCCTGCAGGGTTGTCACATCCGAAAAATTTCTTTCCCACTCATGCCTAAAATTCTACCCTTAATGATTCATACCAGTTATCAACACCTGGTGCCTGGAAGGGAAAGACACAAAAAGAAGATGCTGGCTGTTTACTTCCTCATTTTGCCTGGCAGTGGCCCATGTTTAGGGTCATAAAGTGACTTTTAAAAAAATTTTTTATTGGAGTATAGTTGATTTACAATGTTGTGTTAGTTTCTGCTGTACAGCAAAGTGAATCAGTTATACATACACATATAGCAACTCCTTTTTTTAGATTCTTTCCCCATATAGGTCATTAGAGAGCACTGAGTAGAGTTCCCTGTGCTATACAGTAGGTCCTTATTAATTATCTATTTTATTTTTTTAACATCTTTATTGGAGTATAATTGCTTTACAATGGTGTGTTAGTTTCTGATATATAACAAAGTGAATCAGCTATATGCATACATATATCCCCATATCCCTTCCCTCTTCCGTCTCCCTCCCACCCTCCCTATCCCACCCCTCTAGGTGGTCACAAAGCACTGAGCTGATCTCCCTGTGCGATGCAGCTGCTTCCCACTAGCTATCTATTTTACATTTGGTAGTGTATATATGTCCATGCCACTCTCTCACTTCGTCCCAGCTTACCCTTCCCCCTCCCCGTGTCCTCAAGTCCATTCTCTATGTCTGCGTCTTTATTCCTGTCCTGCCCCTAGGTTCATCAGAACCATTTTTTTTTCCTCTTAGATTCCATGTATATGTGTAAACATACGGTATTTGTTTTTCTCTTTCTGACTTCCTTCACTCTGAGTGCACTTCCTCCTGCTGTGTTTGGTCTCCTCACCCGATCCCCATCCCCGCTGCCCTGGAGGCTGTGTGTGGTCCCCGATTCTCACTGGGCCTCCCCACTGCCCGTGGCTCCCTGCTAGCACGGCTGCCCAGCTGGAGGCTCTGCTCCACACCCACAAGAGCTTCCCTTCTCTCTGCTCTTCACTGGGGTGCTCCCAGAAACGGCTCCCTGGCCACCTCCTGGCTTTGAGACTCTGAAGCCAATTACCGGGGCTTGGTGGCATGCTGGCATTCCAACTCTGTGTTCAGAGACCTTATGTTGGTAGCTTGAAATCAGCCACGGTGGAAGTATTTATGATGCTGAAAACTCGGCCTGTCTGGGCCAGAGCCAAATCGAATCTCAGAGACAGAGTTTTTGGTGAAGTAGCAAAGAATAGCTTTATTGCTTTGCCAGGCAGAGGGGGACACAGCAGGCTTGTGCCTTGAAAAACTGTGTGTCCAAACCCGGGAGGATTTGGTGAGGAGTTTTATAGCTATAGTTCAAGGGCAGGGTTGCTGTTAAGGATCAGGTTGTGAGCAGGGCCTGTATTCCTTTAATCTGGCCTCAGCTGGTCTCCTGATGAGCTTTTTGTTCTCAAGCATTTGTTTTTGTGACCTTCTCTCTGAAATGAAGAATGCTTCAAGTAGTAAACATCTTCCATTTGGTGGGGGTTTTAGTTTGGCAGAAGAGCTCAAAGATATTGCATGTGTATCCCTTGAGGGGGCACCAGGACCCTGCCCCAAGGCTGCACTATTGTTTCTTGGCTGCTCCTCCCTTATCACTGCATCCCCTCCCTTCCCTGATGAGCAACTGTTTGAACCTGCCCTTTGGAACTCAGGGAAGGTCATGGAGGCTGAATGAAGCCTATCCCCTACAAACAAGAAATGGGGGACACAGAAAGGCTTCCATGCCCAGGAGCCCCACAGGGTTCTGCTCAGTTTTATTTACACCACAGAAATCTGCAAACACCACGAATCAGAGCTTTTCTTTCTGGAGAGCCAGTTATTTTTATGAGTACACCTCTAATTGGGCTTCTGGTTCTTTCAGAAGAATTAACAAACAAACAAACGGATCTGGAAGTATTAGGCAGGACTTCCTTCTCTCAAGAGATCCTCTGGGTCCCCATCACCTCAGAGGGCAGGGCTCAGATTTAAAGCTTCTCTTCCCACCCATGTGGTGAGGTTACTTGGGAGAGGCTGGCTCGGCTCAGGGAGCCTGGATTCCACCTTCGCAGGGCACCCTCCCCAAGCTGAGGCTCTTATCGGCTTCTTGAACTAAAGCTGAGTTCTTCCCAGGAGGATGTCTGCGTGTGCTGTCCAATGACGGATCCTGCTTCCTATAATTCTCCACCCATGGCCTCTCTGCCTTGTTCTCGAGGCTCAAATGTAAGAGATGCCGCCCTTCTTCTGGGCCCTTGGACACACCCTTCTCCAAGCCCTCCTGCAGGAGGCCAGACACATCAGATCTACTCTCTGTGAAGCTGGAGGCTACCTTATTCCATGAACATCTCTGGTTCCACTGGAAAGGCCTGAAATGTGTTAGAGGACAGAAAGAAGAATGTTGTAATCAGTTTGGTTTTATTCTAAGTTGTCAGGGTTTGGATACATTTGAGACTGTATACATTATTACTATTATTTTTGTCATTGGGTGAGTGCCCTTTTCGTAAGGTTACACTTTGAATCTCAAGCTCTTGCTCCCTGTTATGGGCTAAATTGTGTCCCATCCCTCCTAATTCATACATTGAAGTCCTAGTCCCCAGCACCTCAGAATGGGACTTCCTTGATCTCAGACTTTGAGCCTCCAGAACTGTGAGACAATATATTTCTGTGGCTTAAACCACCCAGTCTGTGGTAGTTTGTAGCTCTAGCAAACTAATACACGCCCCAGTAAATTTACTTTTCTTTTGTGCCCCATCAGGGTTTGCAGATAAGCAAAACTCTTTAATGTCTTATCTTTGTTAAAACCTCAGAATTTTTTCTTTATCATGTAGAATGAGGGGAAACTGAAATATTGCAAAGCCATCCAAAATCAGAACTAGTACCTACAAGTTAGAAACGTTTAAAAAGTTATTTAATAAAAATAAAACAACCGTAAGACATATAAAACTATTTACATTGCTCCAAAGATTCTTTTTACATTTGTCAACACATATTTTCACACAGAATCATTGGCCATGTGCTTTCCTGGGTTCTGTTTTTCACATTATTTGATAGAAATATTTCTACTTAGTGATGATGTTCATATTCTTATTTAAACAGCGATATTTTATCTTTGTGCCTTTCTCGTATTTTAGTTGTTTGTTACTCTCATTTTTCACTGTGAATATATTTGTGTAATGTATTTTTACTCCACTTGAACTATTTCCTTGAGGAAGAGAAAGTCCTGGATTACACACGTTCATAGTTTCTGTTCCATATTATTTTATTCTCTAGACAGATTGAGCCGATCTGTGGTTTCACCAGAACTAAAAACTAAGTGTTCAGGTTTTCCCATAATCTTGATGCCATTTAGTTTTATGATTTTAAAATGACTTTTCCTAGCTTTTAAAGAGCTTTTCCGAGACTGAAAGTTGCTTGTTTTTTTTTTTTACTTATGTCACTACCCGGGAGAGGAGGGCCCAGGCACTTTGAAAACATCGTTTATTTCTAACTTTGAGATGTGAGCAATACGTAACCCACAATAGCTCGCAGCTGCTCTCGAAGTGCCCGGCCCCGCCTCTCCCTCGGCGGGTCCCCGCAGACGCACCCCGCCAGCCCGGGCTGCTTTTTGGACGCGCCCGCCAGGGGTCAGCGCAGCCTCAGCGGCGGGCTCCGGCGTCCCACAATGCACCGGGCGCTCGGGTCCGGAGGTGACCGAGCTGCGGCTAAGGCGGCCGAGCCCCGAGGGTTTACGGGCGTCCGAGGGGCGGGGCGGGGCGGGGCGGGGCGTCCCGGGGGCGGGGCGTCCGAGGGGCGGGGCCAGGGCCGCAGCTCCGGCAGCCGTCACTCGAAGCTGCGCCCCTCCTGCGGCCGGCCGCTCGGGCTCAGGTTGTATCTTCCCTGGCCTCGGAGACCTGTCCACCTGGCGCCGAAGCAAGGTAAGGGGTGCTCTCCCGGACCATCCCTTTTGCGGGGTGTGAAGTCTTTTTTTCCCTAGTTGTGCCAACAGGAGAAGTCTTAACGTTGCTAACATTTAGAGATGGAGCTACCAGTTTCGCTCGGAGGAATCTATTTCAAAAGTCTTCTGTTTCCGTCCTATCCTCCCCGTCCCGCCCGCCCCTCCCTGACTCTGCTGGACTTTGGGAAACCTGATTTGGCGAGTCTGTGCCAGGGTAATTTCAAGCTTTTGGTTCATCCCTCCTGTCTTGTGTAGGGATGCAAAAACTCCGGGGTGGGGTTAGAATGCGTGAGAACTTGTGTGGGTGTGGGCTGCGTGTCTTCAGAATGTGTGCCTTTGTGAAAACTCGTGAAAAATTAGATGTCCATAGGGGTCTAATTCTCGGGGTGGGTGTGGGTCCTGAGTCCCCGCTGTTTCAGGTACTTAGTGAGTGGCGTCTGTCACGTGCCTGCCTCCGCCACCCTATAGCCGTCAGGAGGTTGCTGTCCTGTGATCTAAGCCAGTGGGTGCCCTCAAGTTCTACACCCCAGAACTACTCTCCAGGACACTGCTTCCCAACAGTCCCTGTGCGCCACACCCCAGAGCGCCTCAACCCAGCTGACCCTAGTTTGGGGATCCCACAGTTCGAGCTTTTCAAAAAATAAAGTTAGGCAGATAGAAGGCACTGGAATATGCGGGCACCTGGGATAGCTTAAGCTTTTTGGGGTCTGTCCTCCTCAGCCTGTTTTCTGGGTCACACTGCATGGTTCCATCCATTCGGTCTCACTTCCTGTTACCCCAGTGCTCCCCTTGGTAAAAACGCCAATCTGAAATAATTCCCATCTGAAACCTGTGATTCTAAAGTGACTCCACCTTTGCCCACTTCTAAAGGCTCAGAAAAGCACTTCAGTCCTTTGATCCCTAGCTCTGATGTAAAATAAGTTATAGTTTTAAAGGTTTATTTTTCTTTAAAACCCTCACCCAATAAATATCAGTTGATTGCTTTTACTTGTGAAATCCAAGCAGTTTCATCTGTTGTTTAGTAATAAAGATTGTAACTAGGAAGACCATCTAAACGATATATTCTTCAGGTGAACATGATCCTAATTAACAAATTAGCCGATAGTGCAAGGCAGAAGATGGGAAATCAGGGAAGCTTGGTTCTAAAACATTTCTGCCTCTGAGAAGTCTGGACAACTAAATTGCCTTTATTTTTCCTTCAAAATGTAAAATGCTGTGAGCACAGCTTCCTTTTTTGCTAGACACACCTCTCGATTTGAGATAACAATCAGAAGCAAGAAAATTCTTTCAAACAGTTATCATCTCACCTATGCCCAAGGAAAGAAGGTAAGTCTAAGTGTTGTTAGGATTCTAAATCTTTGTTAAGCAGAAATTCTTAATGATCCTTAAGCCCATCTCTGGGTACTTTCCCCCTGAAGTGTCTGTTCTCCGTCAAATATGAAATTATGAATTTCTCATTATGTATATTACTTCGTATATTTGGAAAATATTTGTATTTTCTACATCTAACATTAATATTCATTTAAAAGCATTGTGTATTTGTGCATAAAATGATACAAATCTTTAAAAGATTAAAAGCAAGAAAAAAAATTTTCTTAGCTAGTATTCATCAGTGATTCCCACCATAAGGTACTCAGTTAGTGGCAATAAACCCCAAAGATAAAACCACAATCTAGAAAGTCATTAATAATCACTAGCACGCATAAGAACTAGAGGACACCGTTTGAAGCTTAAAAGGAGCCGTTTAAGGACATGTTAAAGATAACCTTGAACGGGGCTTCCCTGGTGGCACAGTAGTTGGGAACCCACCTGCCAATGCAGGGGAACATGGGTTTGAGCCCTGGTCCAGGAAGATCCCACATGCCACAGGGCAGCTAGGCCCATGCGCCACAACTACTGAGCCCATGTGCCACAACTACTGAAGCCTGCGCTCCTGGAGCCAGTGCTCTGCAACAAGAGAGGCCACCACAATGAGAAGCCCATGCGCCACAACGAAGAGTGGCCCCCGCTCGCAACTAGGGAAAGCCCATGCACAGCAAGGAAAACCCAATGCAGCCAAAAAATAAAAAATAAAAAAAATAACCTTGCACAGTAGATTGCAAGCATCAGTTAAGGCTTTAGCTTGAAGAGATTCATATGGAAAGACACTGACACCCATATAATGAAACTTAAATACCAATTCATGGGCTCACTAAAAATAAGCAGATCAGGTGATTCCCACATCAACTGTAAATACTGTATATGCACTTTAGGTTAATTTAAATAATTGTCCCATTGCTTTTACAACCTTCAAATGCCTTGATTACTTCAAAACTGGAACAGCTGGCACTGTTCTTGCTTCTGAAGGGGGTAAATTAAGAAACTGACCTCCAGCCGCAGACCAGAGTTCACAGGATTTAGCACAAACAAGCAACTCATGAGGAACTCAGTTCTTGGGCAGATATTTATCAAGCACCTACTAAGTGCAAGACTGCACTCATTACTTTAGCCCACTCATGAAAAATAGCTTCAGGGGTGATCTCTTATCAGGAGTCGTGTCATCAGGGCCATGCACGTAGAGGTCAGGCTATTTCTCAGATGCCAAGGAAGCAAAAGTATCTCAGAAGAACCATGAAGACCCGAGGAGCTTAAGTGAAAAACATCCCACTTATTTTAGAAGGAGAAGGGGATAGAGAAGTTACCTTGAAATATTTCCCTTTTGGCTTCCATCCTTTGTGGTGTGAGTTTTTCAAAAAAAACTCTTCATTATATAATGATACTAATTATTCTAATACTAGTCATGTAATATGAGACTTTAGAAACAGTTATCCTGATGAACTCAGGAGTTAACTTTGTGAACTATTCCAACTTTCAAATAATAAAAGCACCACCCTGTTATTCATATATATATATATATTTGTTCAATAAACATCCTAGCACTGTGCCAAGGCCGGAAATGCAGAGATGAATCATCTAACCCTTGACATTAAGAAGCTGATCGCGTTGGGGAAATCAACCCACAGATGGTTGTAATGAAGCGTGTGCTTGGGACGGCGATAGATAATCGCTCCTGGTGCCGTGGGCCTCGAGTCTAGTCTGGTGGAGTCAAGAAAGGCCCGGAAATGTCGGAAATTAGTAATTCTAGGATGACTCACGTTTAGCCAACACTGGGGGAAGAGTGCTCCAGGTGGAGGGGACAAGCATTAAGAAGATCTTGGGGGTACAGTGGCAAGATCTGAGAAGTAGACTGAACACAGGAAGGCCTGGGGAGGGTGAGGGGACCCCCGAAAACCTTATCAGGGGGACAGGATCCTATCTGCTTTAGGGAGCACACTCTGAAGCTGGAGTGGAGGAGAGACTTAAGAGGCCAGGAGGCAGGAAGAACTGCTAGGAGACCATAGCAGAGATTCGGAAGGAAATGAGGAGGGCTTAGCGTTTGTAGGAAGCATGACCCTTTCCAGCTCTCTCATCTGCTACGTGGTTTGTTTTTCATAACCACCCTTTGCAGTCAGTAGGGTGATACTCACAGCTTCATTTTCTAAGTGCTTACCTGGTGCTTTGTGTACATGACCCCTGACCTTTATAAAAACCCTGAAAATTAAGTATTCTTGACCTACTTTACAGAAGTGGATCCTGAGGCAGGGTCAGGCTCAGACCCAGGTCCTGTGTCTAAAGCAGGACTTATTCTAAACAGCAGGTGGATCCTGCTCCTCTAGAGAATGAGGCAAGACAACCCTTCTGGGCAAATCTACACCCGGGAAACATCTCTCAGGAGTCAGCATGACAACACGACTGCAGTGGCCAGCTCTTTAAGCGGTTCTGTCTCTGCATTTAAAAGTCCCATGGAACAAAACAGTGTGGCAGGGCTTCCCTGGTGGCGCAGTGGTTGAGAGTCCGCCTGCTGATGCAGGGGACACGCGTTCGTGCCCTGGTCTGGGAAGATCCCATATGGCGCGGAGCCTGCGCATCCGGAGCCTGTGCTCCGCAACGGGAGAGGCCACAGCAGTGAGAGGCCTGCCTACCGCAAAAAAACAAAACAAAACAATATAGTGTGGCAGTTCCTCAAACTAGCAAACATAGAATTACTGCCTGAGCCTGCAATTCCACTTCTGGGTGTACACCCCAAAAAAGTGAACGCCGGGACTCAGATACTTGTACGCTTGTGTTCGTAGCATTATTCACAATAGTCAAAAGGTGGAAACAGCGCAGGTGTCCACTGATAGAAGAATGGATAAACAAAATGTGGTCTGTACATACAATGAAGTATTATTCAGCCTTAAAATGAAGGAAATTCTGACACAGGCTACAACATGGATGAACTTTGAGGACATAATGCTCAGTGCAATAGGCCAGTCACAAAAGGGCAGATGCTTTACGATTCCACTTAGAGTCAAATTCACAGAGCTGGAAAGTAGAATGGTGGCTGCCAGGACAGGTGGAGAGGGGGATGGGAAGTTGCTGTTTAATGGGTAGAGAGTTTCAGTTTGGGAAGATGAAAAGAGTTCTGGGGATGGACAGTGGTGATGGTTGCACGACAAGATGAATGTACTTAATGACTCTGAACTGTACATTTTAAAAAGGCTAACATGGTAAATTTTATGTGTATTTTGCCAAAAAAAAAAGTTCCATTGAGCAAGTGACTTACCCAGGGTCACTGAGCAAGTTCAGGCAAAAGGAGAATTCAAAGGAAAAACATGGCCTCTGCCAGACAGTCACACCTGGTAGTGACAAGGAAGCTCTTTGGGCGGACGGAGGTGTGCTCTGGCTTTCTTTCTAAGCAGAAAGAGAAACCAAGTTTTCCATTGTTATCAGCCTTACTGCAGCAAACTCATAGGATTCCAACTGAAGAAACATGGGTGCTTAGAACCTGGTGTTTGGTTGCTGGCTTTGTCTAGGTAATCAAGGTGGGAAACTGGTGATAAGTTGGATTTTGTTCATTCATTCATTCATTCATTCATTTGTTCATTCATTCATTACCAGATATTTGAGGGCCTATGTTGTACCAAATATCCTCTCCAGTTTCCAACTTTTCTGTCTAGTTACAGCCATCTGCCAGCTTTATCCTAGATGCTCTGCCAGTTTCCCTTGGACATAAAGTCCTAAGTTATATAAACCTTCCTTGATTCCTGGGAAAGTCAATAGGGGGAACGGGTAGGGTTGAAGGGAGGTGATACGAGGTGAAGTGGGAGGTGCCAAATGCCTAAGAGAGTTGCGATTCCAATGAAGAAGCTGCTAAGCGCTACAGGAGTCCCATGAGGTGTGTCCAGGGGCTGCAGGTGCAGAAGTATTGAGTGCAGCTCATGTACCTCACCCCTGGCATAGACCAAGTGTGGGCACTGCCTGGAGTCTTTTTTTTTTTTAAATTGAAGTATAGTTGATTTACAATGTTGTGCTAATCTCTGCTGTACAGCAAAGTGACTCAGTTATACACATGCATTCTTTTTTCATATTCTTTTCCATTATGGTTTATCCCAGGAGATTGGACCTAGTTCCCTGTGCCATACAGTAGGACCTTGTTGTTTATCCATTCTAAATGTAATAGTTTGCATCTACTGACCCCAAATTCCCACTCCATCCCTCTCCTGCCCCGCCTTCCCGCTGGCAACCACAAGTCTGATCTCTATGTCTGTGAGTCTGTTTCTGTTTCATAGATAGGTTCATTTTTGCCATATTTCAGATTCCACATATAAGTGATATCATATGGTATTTGTCTTTCTCTTTCTGGCTTACTTCATTTAGTATGATAATCTCTAGGTCCATCCATGTTGCTGCAAATGGCATTATTTCATTCTTTTTTATGGCTGAGTAGTATTCCATTGTATATATGTACCACATCTTCTTTATCCATTCATCTGTTTATGGACATTTAGGTTGTTTCCATGTCTTGGCTATTGTGAATAGTGCTGCTGTGAACATTGGGGTCCATGTATCTTTTTTTTTTTAATTTTTAAAAGTAAATTTATTTTATTTATTTATTTTTGGCTGCATTGGGCCTTCATTACTGCTTGCGGGCTTTCTTTAGTTGCGGCGAGCGGGGGCTACTCTTTGTTGCGGTGTGCGGGCTTCTCATTGTGGTGGCTTCTCTTGTTGCGGAGCACGGGCTCTAGGCACACGGGCTTCAGTAGTTGTGGCACCTGGGCTCAGTAGTTGTGGCTTGCGGGCTCTAGAGCGCAGGCTCAGTAGTTGTCGTGCATAGGCTTAGTTGCTCCATGGCATGGGGGATCTTCCTGGACTAGGGATTGAACCCATGTTCCCTGCATTGGCAGGTGGATTCTTAACCACTGTGCCACCAGGGAAGCCCCATGTATCTTTTTGAATTATAATTTTGTCTAGGTATATGCCCAGGAGTGGGATTGCTGGATCATATGGTAATTCTATTTTTAGTTTTCTGAGGAACCTCCATACTGTTTTCCATAGTGGTTGCATCAGCTTGCACTCCCACCAGCAGTGTAGGGGTTCCCTTCTCTCCACATCCTCTCCAGCATTTGTTATTTGTAGGCTTTTTAATGATGGCCATTCTGACCAGTGTGAGGTGGTACCTCATGGTAGTTTTGATTTGCATTTCTCTAATAATTAGTGATGTTGAGCATCTTTTCATGTGCCTACTGGCCATCTATATGTCTTCTTTGGAGATACGTCTGTTAAAGTCTTCTGCCCATTTTTCGATTGGGTTGTTTGTTGTTTTGTTGTTGAGTTGTATGAGCTGTTAGTATATTTTGGAAATAAAGCCCTTGTCGGTCACATTATTTGCAAATATTTTCTCCCATTCTGTAGGTTGTCTTTTTGTGTTTTTTTGTTTTTTGGGTTTTTTTTTTTTATGTTTTCCTTTGCTGTGCAAAAGCTTGTAAGTTTGATTAGGTCCCATTTGTTTATTTTTGTTTTTATTTCTATTGCCTTGAGAGACTGACCTAAGAAAACATTGGTACTATTTATGTCAGAAAATATTTTGCCTATGTTCTCTTCTAAGAACTTTATGGTGTCATGTCTTATGTTTAAGTCTTTAAGCCATTTTAGTTTATTTTTGTGTATGGTGTGAGGGTGTGTTCTAACATCATTGATTTACATGCAGCTGTCAAACTTTCCCAGCACCACTTGCTGAAAAGACTGTCTTTTTCCCATTTTATATTCTTGCCTTCTTTGTCGAAGATTAATTGACTGTTGTTGTGTGGGTTTATTTCTGGGCTCTCTATTCTGTTCCGTTGATCCATGTGTCTGTTTTTATACTAATACCACACTGTTTTGATTACTGTCACTTGTCTGAAGTCTGGGAGAGTTATGCCTCTTGCTTTGTTTTTTTCCCTCAGGATTGCTTTGGCAATTCTGGGTCTTTTATGGTTCCATATAAATTTTTGGATTATTTGTTCTAATTCTGTGAAAAATGTCATGGGTAATTTGATAGGGGTCACATTAAATCGGTAGATTGCTTTGGGTAGTGTTGCCATTTTAACAATATTCTTCCAACCCAAGAGCATGGTATTTCTTTCCATTTCTTTAAATCCTCTTTAATTTCCTTTATTAATGTTTTATAGTTCTCAGCATATATGTCTTTAACCTCCTTGGTCAGGTTTATTCCTAGGTTTTTTTTTTTTTTTTGGTGTGATTTTAAAAGATTGTTTTTTTACATTCCCTTTTTGATATTTCATTGTTAGTGTAAAGAAATGCAACCGATTTCTGAATGTTAACCTCGTATCCTGCTACTTTGCTGAATTCATTTATTAGATCTAGTAGTTTTTGTATGGAGTCTTTAGGGTCTTCTTTGTATAGTATGGTACTGCCTGGAGTCTTAACGCCTGCATGGAGGATCAGGGTGATACCCACAGCAGAAACCCCAAAAGGCAGACAAAAAGAGCAATACATGGAGACAAGCAGTGGTACAAAAAAAGAGAGTGATGTGGAAGACAGTGCAATCTGGAAAAAGCCCAACTTTTATGGAATGACATCCCCATCTTGTGCCTCTAAGGATAAAGCCTGGTTGGCTGTTCACAACTATGTGCATAAATGTGCATAGAGTCTTTTAAAAAATCCACAATATTTGGACCTGTCTGCTTCTAGGAGATATGAAGTATAGGATACGAGGTAAAGCATAACTTTAAAAATAAGGCACTAGGGTAGTTTAGTAAAACAAGCACTAGATTTGAAATGACGTGAGGAGGAAGGGCACATCGGGAGAAGCAGCGTTCTTGGCATATAAGAGACGCACAGTCTATTCTAGCTATTTTCAAAATATAAGACAAAAATGGTCGTAGCAGTGAAGTGGAAGTAGGTCCTACTAGGCATCTGAGATGAGACATTTTGGCATAGGATTTGGTTTTAAATTTCTTGGAAGCCATGGTATAAAAGGAAACAGGTTGGGTTACATCATTTTCTTACTCTGGCAAGATAAAGTATACAAATTCAACTCTAGAGGAGACAGTTTTTTTCCTGGAACTAAACTTAGGGGAGGATTTACCACACGGGCTCCGTTGAATACAATTTTGAAGCTGTGGACAATATCTTCGATAACGTTTTATAGGTCAGCTCTGAAGACGTCATGCAGATGAATGGGTTTTACCTTTGGTGGAAACCATCTGGAGGCAAAACTGAACATGTGAAGTATTTTTTGTTAGAATGCTGTAGCGGGGCTTCCCTGGTGGTGCAGTGGTTAAGCATCCGCCTGCCAGTGCAAGGGACACAGGTTTGAGCCCTGGTCCGAGAAGATCCCACATGCTGCAGAGCAACTAAGCCCATGCGCCACAACTACTGAGCCTGCGCTCTAGAGCCTGCGAGTCACAACTACTGAGCCTGCATGCCTAGAGCCCATACTCCACAACAACAGAAGCCACCACAATAAACCTGAGCACTGCAATGAAGAGTAGCCCCTGCTCGCCACAAATAGAGAAAGCCCGCGCACAGCAACGAAGACCCAATGCAGCCAAAAATAAATAAATAAAATAAATTTATTTTTTAAAAAAAGAATGCTGTGGTGGTGGGATTCCGGACAGTCACTTTCAGGAAGTTACCTAAGGATGAGTCATTAGCAGAATCTGGAGAAGTGGGCTGAATTGGACACCTGAGTAGGAAAACCTCTAACCCTCAGTTGAGCTCGGTCATTTGCATTGTTCTCATGGCGTAGAGAATCCCTTGGCAGAAAACCAGAGCTAAGTGGTCCAACAGGCGTTTAAGCTTTGAAGCAAGAATAGAATAAGGCCTGTGCTGATCTTGACACAAGGTGGCAGACTCCGGGGACGGTAATTCCTGCTGCTGGTTAATGACCAAATCAGTAGTTTTACTTCACATAAACAGGAGGTTGTGATGTGGTGGATGGGTATGGTCTTTTAAGTCAGATAAGTCTGCTTCACATCCTAGGTCTGCTTGCTACTTACTAGCTATGTGGTTTCACAAATTACTTAATTTTTCTGATCTTCAGTGGGATATTAATATCTACCTTGTATGAGTCATCTTACTGATCAGAGATCAGTAAATAAAAAAATTATTATTAAATAATAATAAGCAATGGTAATAGTAGCTAGCAGTTTTTGGTCAGTTATTATTAAGTTTATTATGTAAGATATCTGACATCATGTTTATTCCAACTTAAATCTCTAATATCACTCAGGTTTTTCCAATTCATTCAAATAATGGCTGCCACTTCCCCAGACTTTCAGCAGAGGTGCTGCTTGTCTGTGGCAGCTGACAATTATCATGCTTACCTCAGAGCAAGCTTTATGCTAAGTGCGCTAAAGACATTATTTAGTCTTCAAATCAACTCTGTATGGTGCATACCACCTGGCACGTAGTGGGTGCTCACTGAATGTTATCTATTAGTATTATTAGTATCAGTTATAATAATAAACTGATGACATAAAAGAAAAGAGGCTGTCTTTGCCCTGGGAATCAGTGCCTATAATCTACAGGGCAAATCTGGCCCATCTCCTGTTTTTATATAGTTGGTGGATTAAGAATGGTTTTTACATACCTAAATGGTTGAAAAAAATCAAAATAAGAATATTTCATGATAAATTAAAATGACATAAAAGTCAAATTTCAACATCCATAAATAAAGTTTTATTGGAACACAGCCATGCCCTTTGGTTTATACATGGCCTATGGCTGCTTTCATGTTGCAGCATCAGAGTTGAGTAGTTGTGACAGAAATACATATGACCCCCAAAGCCTAAAATATTTACCACGTGGCCCTTTACAGAAAGCACTTGCTGACCCCTGATCTAGAGCAAGACCTCCAGGGGCAACTCCAGGGGAGAAGCTCAGCTAACCTCAGTGTAAGCCAGATGGCCCAGGGGTGACTGTTAAGAACTGGGTTCTAGAAGGAGCAAAAACCCCATCAGCCTCACGTTTGCACCAGGGACAAAGCAAGTGTTAAGCTGTTCCAGTGCCAACATGGATGGGTAGAGGAGAGAAAGAGGGCTTGGGTTGAGCCATCTGTGTACAAGTTCTAATCTGGAGCTAGAACTTTGTGAAGCAGCTAAGAGATCTGGGATCTGTGAGCTGTTCATTTTTATGCTTTTTACTGTTTGCTTTTTGTTTTGTATTTGTTTGCTTTTCCCTTTGTGCTTTAGCTTCGCTTTCAACAATTCTAATCTTATCTAGGCTAAGCCAAGGGAAAAAATGATTGGTTCACGCCTGAGCCAGGATAAAGTTCAAACTTCTTAACTGCTTTTAAGCCAGGAAATGTCTGGTCTGGTCCCTTCTCACTTGCTTAGCCTCATCTTCCGACCTCTCCCTACACCCTGTGCTCTACTTGTGCTATGCAACCTACAGCCCCTGGAAGTAAGCCTGTTCCATGTCTCAAGAGTTTTTTTTGTTTGTTTTCTTTTTAATTTTAGTTTATTTATTTTTGGCTGCATTGGGTCTTCGTCGCTGCGCGCGAGCTTTCTCTTGTTGCGGCGAGCGGGGGCTACTCTTCACTGCGGTGTGCAGGCTTCTCCTTGTGGAGTCTTCTCTTGTGGCAGAGCACGGGCTCTAGGCGTGTGGGCTCAGTAGTTGTGGCACGTGGGCCCTAGAGCACATGGGCTCAGTAGTTGCAGTGCATGGGCTCTGTGGCAGCAGGCTTCAGTAGTTGTGGTGCATGGGCTCAGTAGTTGTGGAGCACGGGCTCTAGAGTGCAGGCTCAGTAGTTGTGGCACATGGGCTTAGTTGCTCCGCGGCCTGTGGGATCTTCCCGGACCAGGGCTCGAACCTGTGACCCCTGCATTGGCAGGCGGATTCTTAACCACTGCACCACCAGGGAAGCCCCTCATGTGTTTTTATACTCTGATGTTCCCTCTGCTTCCCACTCTTCCTCACCTTCGCTGCCCAGAGAAATCGTCATCCTTCAAGACTCTGCTGAAGTGTCGCCTCGTCCAGGAGGCCCTCCTAACCCTTTCTGCCCATCCTGGAGGAGATGATCACGTTCGCCTTTCCACCCCCTCTGCCTCCTGTCTCAGCTCCTGTCACTCTGTATTGGCATCGTTTACTGAGTCTGTGAATCCTTCAAGGTTAGGGATGAGGTTGTAATCTTAGCTCATCACCTTGCTTCTGGCATGTGGTAACCTAGATGTGTGAAGGCTGAGGAGAATCAGAGTACTCTGAAGGGCCAGGAGGAATGAACTTTCCAGCTTAAGAACCTGGAATGATAAGTCAGAAGTGGGGCAGATAGGGCTTCCCAGGTGGCGCAGTGGTTGAGAGTTCACTTGCCGATGCAGGGGACACGGGTTCGTGCCCTGGTCCGGGAAGATCCCACATGCCGCGGAGCGGCTGGGCCCGTGAGCCATGGCCACTGAGCCTGCGCGTCCAGAGCCTGTGCTCCACAACGGGAGAGGCCACAACAGTGAGAGGTCCTTGTACCGCAAAAAAAAAAAAAAAAAAAAAAGAAGTGGGGCAGATAAATGAAAACCCAGGCAAGGAAGGCCTTGGATAGGAAAGTTCCCACCTGGGTTTTTGTTTGTTTGTTTCTGTTTGCTTTTTCTTTATGAAGAATATTGAATAATTCAGTAGTAAATACCCTCAACTGTGAAAGACAAAAAAAAAGAAGAAATGCTCTTCAGAGTGTTTACATCATACTTCTCTGAAGATAGGTATCACAAGACTACATCGTAATTCGGAAAAGACATTTCAGGAGGGGTTGAGACAGTATGGTCCAAAAACTTTGTTGAGGATGAAACTAAATATAAGGATAGATGTTGAAAACGTGGATGACTAATGTGATCAGTAGATGAGGTCTTCAAATACAGTTATCTCACATGAGCTCTTATGACTCTTAACTGAAACTTCAGTCTTGATACTGGACAGGACCTTATCTAGTGGCCTCTTGGTATTTGGTATTTGTTCAACCCAAGGGTTGTATCTGCTCTTAAGAGCATTGTTCTGGGGACTTCCCAGGTGGTCCAGTGGGTAAGACTCTGCACTCCCAATGCGGGGGTCCTGGGTTTGATCCCTGGTTGAGGAACTAGATCCCACATGCATGCTGCAACTAAGGAGTCCGCATGCTGCAGCTAAGGATCCCACATGCCACAACTAAACATGCCTCAGTGAAGATCCTGTGTGCCACAACTAAGACCCAGCACAGCCAAAATAAATAAATAAATAAATAAATATTAAAACCCAAAAAATATTGTTTTAAAAAAAGAGCATTGTTTTGGTAACTTTGATCTCTTAATTGGGTGGTCACTGAGATCCCAAGACCTTTATTTTACGAGCACAGTTTGAGTTTTGTTTTGTGTTTTAGACCCAGATTTGTTATCACATTCCAGCTTTCCGAATCTTATCCGCCACTCTGGATTCTGTCACATCATTTTGTGAGGTCTTCCTGTAGTTTATCTCCATCAGGTTGGCAGTTTACTGTGCAGAAAAGCTGAGTGTCCTATCAGCAAACTTAAAAGTTCCTCTTTTAGATCAGTAATGAAAACGATCCCAGTACACACTAACATTTTTTAATTTATGAAAGAGATAATTTATAAATCAGTTGCCTCATTGTGATCAAACATTTACTTTCAGATTCCATCCTTTCCTCGACGTACCAGATTTGGGGGAAACTATGGAATGGTTTCTGTCATCCAGTGGGGCCTCGTAGCTTCCAGTCAATTCTGTGTTTTCCTAATCTCTCTCCTGTTCGCCACGGCAAAGTTTCAGATGGCTTCCATTCTCTTTAAGCCTTCCACCCCCCAACCCCGCCCCCTCCACCCCTGTTCACCTCATCCTCAGCAAAGGGCCCCGCCCGCTACTTTCTGGAGAAGATGGAGGTTGTCAGACAGACGCAGCATCGAGTTCCTGCTGCCACTGCCAGGACGCCTAGTTAATTCCACCCGCATCCTTCTCTCTGTCGGTTTCCAGTGAAGAGGTGTCCTTCCCTTGAATTGGGGCCGACCTCCAAGTCTGTGCTTTGTCCTGTGTCTGGACCTTCCTCCTCCTCAGGGACTCCCCCAGCTGGCTCCCCTCTCCTGTGTCCTCCTCGTTAGCCTTTACACATTCTCCCTCCTCATCCATCTGAAAGCATCTCCCTCCACAGCCCTTCCCTTCACACTCCGTGCCTTGACTTAGAATTGTTTCTGTTCTATTTCCTCACCTCAGCGCCTCACCCTTTCAGTCTGGCTTGTACCACCACCCCTCGCCTGACACTGTCCTCACCAAGGCCACCAACTACTGCCTTGTGGCTAAACCCAATGCATACATCTCGGTCCTTGTCTGCCTTATCTCTCTAGAGCACTTGGCTTTACCGACCACATGCTTCTCTGAAAGCTCTTCTGCTCGCACTGCAGTTTCCCAGGCTCCTCCTTCCTCTCTCTTTCTCATTGGGCTCATCTTCCTGTGTCGCTTCTTCAGTGGTGATTCTACCCTGGTCTCTCCACTCCCACTGTCCCCTCTCTTCCCAGGATTCTTTTGGTCCCAAGTGACAGACCCCAATTCAAATTGAACTAAACAGGACTTCCCTGGTGGTGCAGTGGTTAAGAATCTGCCTGCCAATGCAGGGGACACGGGTTCAAGCCTTGGTCTGGGAAGATCCCACATACCGCAGAGCAACTAAACCCATGCACCACAACTACTGAGCCTGTGCTCTAGAGCCTGCAAGCCACAACTACTGAGCCTGCAAGCCACAACTACTGAAGCCCGCGTGCCTAGAACCCATGCTTTGCAACAAGAGGAGCCACTGCAATGAGAAGCCCGTGCAACGCAACTTGGGAAATCCCACGTGCAGCAACGAAGACCCAATGCAGCCAAAAATAAATAAATAAAAAAGAAAAAACAAATTAAACTAAAAACCAACTGAAACACCACCACCACCAAAAACCACAACAAGGGAAATTCATTGATTCATGTGCCTGCAAAGTCCAGTAGTAGATCTGGGATAGCCGGTCCGGAGACGTAACATAAGGATGTCAGAAACAGCTTCACCCTCTCGGTCTCTTAGCTTGGTTTTCCATTGTGTTGGCTCCATTCTAAGGTGGCCTCTTTCTAAATAATGGCAAGACTTCTGCCAGCAACTCCAGGCTTATAGCCAATCCTCTTAGGAAACACAGTGGAAGGTTTTCTACCCAGTTTCTTAAGCTGGAAGTCTAGGAATCATTTTTGACTTCTGTTCCCACACACCTTAATCACCAAGTCCTGTCCCATCTTCTAAATGTCTCTGCATCCCCGTGGCCAGTGTTTTAATTCAGGGTACCACCTTTTGTCTAGGTTCCTGCAGCAGCCCCCAGTGATTTTCTTCCTTGGGTCTTGCTGCCCTCCAACCTGTTCTTCACATCACAACCAGGGTCATCTTTTGAAAATGTTACGTGATGGCCCCCCAGTGGATAGGAAGTTCAAGACAAAACTCCTTGTTATGTTCCAGAAGGCCTTGCATGATACAGCTCCTGCCTGCTTGTCTTTTCACATCGTCCCTTATTCCAGGCAATTCAGCCACAGATGCCAGACTAGCCAGCTCCCTCCCAGCTCTGCCTTCTTCATGCAGTGCTCCTTCCACCTGGACCGTTTTCCTCCTGACCCCCCACCTAATGAGCCTCTTCTTATCCATTCAGGTCTCACATTAGATATAACTGTATTGAGAAAATCCTTCCAGGAATTCCCTGGCGGTCCAGTGGTTAGGACTCCGTGCTTCCACTGCGGGGGGCACGGGTTCAATCCCTGGTCAGGGAACTAAGATCCTGCAAGCCGCAAGGTGTGGCCAAAAAAAAAAAAAAAAAGAAAAAAGAGAAGAAAAGAAAAACTCTTGGCAGAGAAAATCCTTCCATACTGCATTATGTACACACTCTTCCTACAAGAATATTCTTTTTCCACCTTAGCAATGATCACATTTTATTGTCATTGCTTGTTAAATCGTCTGTATCCCTCAGCAGACTGTAAGGTCCATGAAGGCAGATATTTCCCTTGTTTTCTGAAATATCCCCAGCATCATAGAGTAGACACTTGATAAATATTTGTTAAATTGTAAAATAAAATGAGATGTGATTGTAGTAGGTGATTTTAGAATCTGGATGGATTCGCTAAGCTATTGGAAAGCCTGTAATGTCTACTGCTTTTCTTTTTTATATGCTTATTGGTCCTCTTTAAAAAATAGTAGAGTTATAGAATTAAAGAGGATCTTAGTAATCATCCTGCACTAATTCACTTCGCTTGACAGATAAGGAAGAGGGAGCTCAGAGGGACTTAGTAACTTACACACACCACGGAGGACTTAGTAACTTACACAAACCAGGGAGCTATTCACGGTGGTCTAATTGGACTGGAGCTCAGAGCTCCTGACTTTTAGTGCAGAGCAGCCTCCTCTTCACCATGATAGCAGCACTTCTAACAGACTAGTGTAGTGCGATTTTTATTTTATAATATTTTGCCTTTTAAAAAAACTTATTGATTTATTGATTTACGGCTGTGTTGGGTCTCCGTTGCTGCGCACAGGCTTTCTCTAGTTGCGGTGAGCGGGGGCTGCTCATCGTTGTGGTGCGTGGGCTTCTCGCATTGCGGTGGCTTGCTTTGGTGCAGGGCACGGGCTCTAGGCACGCGGGCTTCAGGAGTTGCAGCATGCGGGCTCAGTAGTTGTGGCTCTCGGGTTCTAGAGCGCCCGCTCAGTAATTGTGGCGCACTGGCTTATTTGCTCTGTGGCATGTGGGATCTTCCCGGACCAGGGCTTGAACCCGTGTCCCCTGCACTGGCAGGCGGACTCTTAACCACTGCGCCACCAGGGAAGTCCCTGTAGTGCGATTTGTATTTTAATTCAAAGGAAGCTTATCGCCTACAGCCTCACGTTTTCCTTCTTAAGATGTACTTGCCGATCCTGTACATCTCGGTGGATTCTGACAGTTTTTCAGGATGCAAATCTCTCCGGTCTGTAGATGCCTAAGTATCCTGTAGAGTCTGTCCTCTATGCCATTGGCCCATGAAGAACCAGAAGTTACACATTTGCTTCCCTTCTTCCACCGTTTCTCTTTGGAAGGGTAATTACTGAGTAGATGCCATCTGGATTTGATCTGAGGAACACTCATGTTGTATAAAAGAAGTAACAGACTTCTGTTTAACCCTTTGTACGAACTACTCTTCTCTCTTCCCTCTGTGAGGCTTACTGACTGATGAGACAGGAGCTTAAAAAGAGAACTGCTTCTATAAAAACAAGTTGAAGTTTGGAAAAGACTGGGTAGGAATAACTTTCTAAAAATAATTATAATAGAATTGGGTATGGGTGAGAAAACAAATATTGGGGAAAATTTTTAGTTAATATAAAATAGTTTTTAGGGACTTCCCTCATGGCTCAGTGGTTAAAAATCCACCTGCCAATGCAGGGGGCAGAGGTTCAATCCCTGGTCCGGGAAGATCCCACATGCCACAGAGCAACTTAGCCCATGCGCCACAACTACTGAGGCTGCACTGTAGAGCCCGCAAGCCACAACTACTGAGCCCGCAAGTCACAACTACTGAAGCCTGCATACCTAGAGCCTGCACACCGCAACAAAGAGAAGCCCACGCTCTCTGCAACTAGAGAAAGGCCGCGCGCAGCAACGAAGACCCAACACAGCCAAAAATAAATTAAAAAATTTTTTAAAGCTAAAAAAAAGGAGTTTTTATATTAAAATTTTTAATTTATTAAAAAAATTTAAAAATTAAGGAAACCAAAAATGGAACCTGTCAACCAAAGCATTATGAAACTTCAGTTAATTGACCTATTCTGTGCATAAATGTCTTCAGGTGTTCATTTTAAATAAAACGTTCAGTGTATCTTCTCATTATGGTTCCTGCTTTAAATGGATTATTTCAGTTAACTGAATTACCTACTCTTCTGCCTTTTGTAGGTGGACATGTTATATGCAGCTGAATCTTTCATGTGGTTACAATTTTGCTTTTGAATTGAATTTAAACTTCTCAAGGGCTCGGAGTGGACCTACGTATTCCATTTCCTGTAGATCTTAGCATGGGGCCTAACTCTGCATATGCCTCCGATGACGGGGTTTTATTTCCCTAGCCAACTAGTCTCTCTTTAGTGGGCCAACTAGTCTTTCTCCCTCTGGGTCAACATTATTATTTTGTTTTCATCTTTACTCCTTCCTTCTTCCTAACTCACGGACATTGTTCCTTCTGAAAAGGAGAGAGAGAGAGAGAAAGGGAATATAAGGAGAGCATCCGCCAACCTCCCTCGGGGGCCTGCCATGTATTTGATACTAAAAAAGAAACTAAAAAGGAAGCGAAAGACAAGTTAAAAATATATTTAAAACAGATGTTTGTGCTTAAATTTAAAAATTCCAAATGCCACCCTTTGACCCAGCAGGTCTACTTCTAGAAGCCTATCCTGTGGAAATAATTAAACACATGCAAAAAAGATTTAGCTCTACCATGTTCATCTCAGCCTTGTTTATAATGGGGGAGAATTAGGAACAACTTGAATTTTCAACCTTCAATTTTCAAGGACTTAACATTTAAATACAATGGAGTTCCATTATTTGTAAAAATGCATTTAGTGACATATAAAGATAGTTATAATCTATTAATTGAAAAACAAGCTATAAAATGTGTACATCCCATTTTTGTAAAAGACAAATGTGCAAAAATGACTAGGAGGATATACATAAAGATTATATGATGGTAATGAAATAATCTTTTTCTCATTTATGCTTTAAACTTGTTTACAAAAAACGTCTGTAAAGTTCTTTTTAAATTAAAAGCTACTCCCAACAAAATAGGTCCTATTAATGGCATTGTTGGATATGACTTTTTTCTTCAGAAGTAATTGATTGTAAATAAATATGTTAATAGTTGAGGTCTTCGGAAAAGGAAAACATCTCCTCTACTTTCCTGCCTTAATACCACTTTTCTTCCTAGCTGCAGTGGATTCCAAATCAGTAGTTCTGTTAAGCTGGAGTTTTGTGAGAGGGGAGGAGGTGACTGGATTTTATTTCTAGTTTACTAATTCTCTTTATCACCTTGGGACATTCACTTTTCGGCTTTTTGTCCAGTAACCCTCTCTGTAAAATGGGGAGAACTCCTTCCTCGTTACTACCCCAGCAGAGGGATTGAAAACACCAGTGGGTTCCACCCCTGGCCTGGAACATGGCCAGTCTCTGCCACAAAGCCATGATACACATAATAAGTACTAACTTAACAGTAATTCACTGATTATGTAATAAGTAATAATTCACCTGGCCACCCAGGGTAACTCATCACTCTCACCCTAACTACTGTGAACATTTATGAAATTGTCAAGTGATTCTGAGCCATTACTTATTCATTAATTCAACAAATAACTGAACAATAGCAACTAGGAGTCAAATCCCGGCTCTCCCGTTTAACTCTGGGAGCTTGGGGAAGGAAGTTAATTTCTCTGGGCCTCAGTTTCCTCCTTTATAAAATGAATAGTATAATACATGGTTGTTGTAAGGATTAAATGAGATACAAAATGTGTAACACCCAGCACATAGTAAGCTCTCATGTGTGCCAAATGCTGGGATTCACGTTCATTCATTCAACAAACATTTATTGTTTAGTACAGGTCAGACAATGTTTCAGGTGCCTGGGTTACATCAGTGAACAAAACAGATTTGCCTGTTATCATGGGGCTTACATTTCAGCAGACTCAAAGATTAATTCAATGTAGTCCAATCCATGGTTATTGATAATAATACACTATTATTACTGTTAGCGTATTATGTGCCAGCCACTGTGCAAGTGATTTTCATATATAATCTTATTTTCTCATCAACCCTGTAAGGTAGGGATTTTTATGGTTACTTGAGAGTGTGGAAACTGAGCCTCTGAAAGGTTGTGTACATACAACTGGCAAGTGAGTGGAAGGGCTGGTATTTAGACCAGGTTGTCTGGCTTCACCACCACACCTTCCTACCTTCACTTGGTGAGCCATCGGTGATTGTCATTTTTGCTTACGGTTCTTTCTTTCTTTTTTTTTTAAATTAATTTTTATTGTAGCACAGTTGCTTTACAATGTTGTGTTAGTTTCTACTGTACAGCAAAATGAATCAGCTATACGTATACATACATCCCCTCTTTTTTGGATTTCCTTCCCATTTAGGTCACTGCAGTGCATTAAGTAGAGTTCCCTGTGCTATACAGTAGGTTCTGATTAGTTGTCTATTTTATACATAGTATCATAGTGTATATGTGTATATGTGCCAATCTCCCAATTCCTCCCACCCCCTGCCCCACTTTCCCCCTTGGTATCCATTCATTTGTTCTCAACATGTATCTCTATTTCTGCTTTGCAAATAAGATCATCTATGCTTACAGTTCTTTCTTGACACCCTTGCCAACACTTTTTGCTCTGCAGTAGGAGCTGTGAGAGAAAGAAACTTGAGTTTTCCTCATTTGTGTTAAAATACTTAATTATCTCTGCAGGAAATGATCAGAGAAGGAATATATGACAGCTCTGCTTAGAGTGTTTTTTTCAATCAATTAGAAATTGCAGTTGACTCCCATCCGTGTTTAGGAAAGAGGTCTCAGTTAGAGGGAGGAGTCGAGGTGCAGCCTTGAGACAGGAGCGTAGCTGGGGACGGGGAGACTCCCAGTGGAATGGCCTTGATGCTGGTCATCCTACCAGGCTAAGGTGAAGGCAACAGAATTGGTGCCTCCTGTGTCTCTTGGTGTTGCATCGTCTTCATCTTCTGGCTCAGAGTCTTTAGGAAACATACCGCTGCTCCACCTCTAAAGATCCCTCTTCCTTTGCTGTTCTGCAGTTGCCCAATGACCTGGAATGTTCATGTCCTCCAAAGTCATGGTGAATAATACTGCTAGAGTTTAAGAAAGTATTGTTATGAAGTATTTCAAGTATTCAGAAAAGCGTAAAGAATATCATGTACTCACAATTTAGTTTTGCCAAATATTAACATTTTGCCTTTCTGCTCCAGTTCCTTTTTTTAAATAAAAAATATAGATGTAGCTGAAACTCCCCTGTGTACGTCTTCCCAGTTTCACTTCCCTCCCTCCCTCCCTCCCTTCCAGAGGCCACCACTGTCCTGAATTATCATTACAGTGCGTGCTTTCATCCTGTCACTTGCTGCCTGTAAGTGCATGGATAAGCACCATTACACACGGTGCTCTGAGGCACATTCTTGTACCCGTGTCCTTGTACACGTGTGCAGGAGTGTCTCTGGGATGTTGCTGGCCATCGTGAATGTGCACTGACATGGCCACATTTCTCTCCAGGATGGCTGTACCAACTGATGGTGTGTATAACAGCTTCTCCTTCTCCAGGGCCTTAGTCGTGCTTACTGCTGTCTGACTTTTAAAATTTTTTGCTAATCTGATGAATGTGAAATGGTGTCTCACAGTTGTTTGTATTTTCCTGATTACTATTGAGATTGAGCATCTTTTCATGTGTTTATTGGCCATTTGTGTTTCCTCTTTGTTGAACTGTCTGTTTACGTTCTTTGCTTTTGCATCTGTTGTGTTGCCATTTTTCTCACTGGTTGAAGTAGTTCATTGTGTATTCTGTTTACTCAACCTTTACCAGTCACTTACCATGCAGAGGTCTTCTCCAAGTCCCTTGCTTGTCTTTTACTTTGTTTATGGCATATTTTGATGTACAGACAAGTTTAATTTTAATGTGTGAACTATTTTGCAATTTCTATTATTCATGCTTTCGAGTTATTTTTTAAAAAAATTTCCCAACTTCAAAATCATGTGTATATTTTCCTCTATTTTCTTTCTAAAATTTTCTAAAAATCTGATTTTCACATTAAGCATGGGATCCATCTAGAATTAATTCTGTGATTGCTGTAAGGTAGGGATCCATTTTTCTTTTTCTTCCACATAGATAATCAACTGGTCCAGCCCCTTTACTGTATAGTCTTTTCTTTCTCCACTGGTGGGTTATGTCTGACTGATACCAAGTTTCCATAGAGTCAGGGATTTGCTTGGGGCTTCTTTGGTCGATCTAGTTATCTATTCCTGGGCTAATATCACACTGTCTAAATACTATAACTTTTCATGTACGTCTTGATGTCTCATAGGGAGAGGTGGCCTCCCTTGTTTTTCTTTTTTCAAAATTATTTTTTGTTATTCTTAGTTCTTCCATATGGATTTTAGAATCAGCTTATCTAGTACTTTAAAAACACTAATCAGTACTTGATCTTGAGCTTTCCTGGGCTTCATCTAGACCACCATGCTTCTGTTTGCTTTAACACTGTAACAGTATCCCTCCTGGTAAACTTTCACAATAGCTTCTAATTCCTATGTTCACAGGTCAGTTAGCACAGGTTACTTTTTTCTTTTTAAACGTAATTGTGAAAAAATATGTATAACGAAATTTGCCATCTTAACCGTTTTAAGTGTGTGACTCAGCACTAAATATGTAATGTTGTGCATGCATCACCATTATGGCAAAACTCTGTAATCATTAAGCAATAATTTCCTATTCCTCTCTTCCACCAGCCCCTGGCAACTACCATTCTACTTTCTGTCTGTATGAATTTGCCTTTTTTAGGTTTCTCATAAAAGTATAATCATACAATGCTGTCCTTTTGTGTCTGGCTTCTTTCAGTTAGTATGATGTTTTCAAGGTTCATTCATGTTGTAGCATGTATCAGAACTTCATTCCTTTTTAAGGATGAATCATATTCCATTATATGGATACTCCACATTTTGTTTATCCATTCATCTCATGTTGGACATTTGGGCTATTTCTCCCTTTTGACTGTTGTGAATGATGCTACAATAAGCATAGGTGTACAAGTATTTGTTTAATTCTTGTTTTCATTTCTCTTGGGTATTTATATAGGAGTAGAAGTGCTGGGTTATGTGGTAATTCTATGTTTAACTTCTTGAGGAATTGCCAAGCTGTTTTTCACAGCTGATGTACCACTTTATATCCCCGCCAGCAATGTCTGAGGGTTCCAATTTCTCTACATCCACTCCAACACCTGTTATTTCCATATTTTTTTAATTATAGCCATCCTACTGGGTGTGAAGTGGCATCTCACTGTGGTTTGCTTTGCATTTCCCTAATAATTAATGATGTGGAGCATCTTTTCATGTGCTTATTGGCTATTTGTTTATCTTCTTTAGAGAAATGTCTATTCAAGTCCTTTGCTGCTCTCCTCCTTGCCCCTGCTGTTAGAGCAGTTTTAAGTTTACAGCAAAATTGAGTAGAAAGTACAGAGAATTTCCATATAACCCCCCCCATGCACAACCTCTCCCATAATCAACAGCCCACACCAGAGAGGTACATGTATTATAGCCGATAAACCTATATTGACAAATCATTATCACCCAAAGTCTATAGTTTACATTAGGGTTCATTCTTGGTATACACTCTGTGGGTTTTGACACATGTATAATGACACGTATCCCCCATTGTAGTAGCACATAGAATAGTTCACTGCCCTAAAACTCTTCTGTGCTCCACCTACTTATTCCTCCCTCCCCTTTAATTCCCCCCTTTACCCATTTTAAAATCATGTTGTTTGTGTTGTTGAGCTTTAGGAGTTCTTTATGTATTCTGTGTTTCAGACTCTTATTGTATATATGATTTGCAAATATTTTCTCCCATTTTGTGTGTTGTCTTTTCACTCTCTTGATAGTGTCCTCTGGTGCACAGAAATTTTTAATTTTCATGAAGTCCCTTTTATCTATTTTTTCTTGTGTTGTCTGTGCTTTTGGTGTCATGTTTAAGAAACCATTGCCAAATCCAAGGCTATGCAAATGTGTCCTTAGATTTTCTTCTAAGAATTTTATAGTATTAGCTCTTAAATTTAGGTCTTTGATTCATTTTGAGTTAGTTTTTGTATGTGGTATAAGGCAAGGGTCGACTTCATTCTTTTGCATGTGGATATTTAGTTTTCCCAGTACCATTTATTGAAGAGATTGTTCTTTCCCTATTGATTGGTCTTGACACCCTTGTCGAAATCAATTGACCATAGATGTGGAGGTTTATTTATGAACTGTAAATGTTATTCCATTGCTCTATGTGTCTGTTCTTATGCCAGTACCACAGTTTTGATTACTGTAGCTTTTTAATAAGTTTTGAAATCAGGCAGCGTGAGTCCTCCAACTTTGTCCTTCTTTTGCAAGATTATTTTGGCTATTCTGGGTCGCTGGAAATACTGTATGAACTTCAGTATGGATTTTTCATCTCTGCAAAAAACACCTTGGGAGTTTCATAGAGATAGCCTTGACTCTGTATGTCAATGTGGGTAGTATTGTCATCTTAACAACATTAACTCTTTCAATCTGTGAACATGGGATGTCTTTTCATTTATTTAGACTTTCTTTAATTTCTTTCAGCAATGTAATATATTTTTTCACTTATCACATTTATGTTGGTTGTTTGCTGATAGTAGGAAGATAGTAGCATATCTCTAGAATACAAATAAGAGGCTTGAGATGTAGAGTCTTATAAATTTTACCTATAAATGGAGAAAGCAACATAGTATTTATTTTTAGTATCAGAATTGGTTTCTCTAGTCATGATCGTTTAGGATCTTTGAATAAGTAAAAAAAAAAAGATAGAAATGTCTGGGTTACAGATTCTCCAGAGATTTTGTTGACCTCATCATACTTAGTAGGTCACAATGAGATTAGTTTACCCTATGTTGAATTTGACTCAAAAAAAAAAAAAAATTCAGGAAGAGTTTATTGTTGAATCCATGTTCAAAATGGCAATATCTTTTCTAATTCCATCTTCTATCATCATATTCACATTACAATCTATATCATATAACAATTCAGGGCAAAATACTTTAAGTGTTTGACTTTCTGAATTCCTGTCTTCTTTCGGACCCTAATTTAGTCATAATCCTTCAAACATTCAAATTTACTGGCACATGCCACATACCCCTCCCCCCCATCAAGTTCAACAATATGCTGGGAAGATTACTTAAGTTACTCAAATTTTACTAAAAAATTCAGGGAATTAACATTCTCAAATTTTCTGTCTCTTTAAATACAGAGTCTGGCTGTACTCCGTCCCAAGGAAGAATGACTCCATACCTTTTCCTTTAGATAATGGTCTGCATCAAAACAGTGCTTAACAAGGAAAACAGAACAGTTATTTAATCAGTTCTTTCAGGCTTAGAGGAAAAAAATGGCATATCTCTGGGAGCCAAAGCAAGGTGGGAAGAGGGATGCAGGTTTAGCCTCCTGGCCCTCTGCACTGCACTTGCATTTGTATATTGACCTTTGTAAGGTTAGCACGAGTCCTCTAATATTAGCAGCATATATTGAAGTCCCTTAGCATCTTGGCACTTAACAATCTGTCACCTGATTTAATCTTCACAATACGTCTGCAAGGCAAATACTATTATGCCTGTTTTATAAGAAACTCAGCCTCAGAGGGATTGGATACCTTGCCATGGTCATGCAGAGAGTAAGTGACAGGGCTGGATTCAAGCCAGAGCTGTCTGGTTCCAAAACCCATGCTCTCGTCTTGTCATTTTCCTAGTCTTGGCTTCATTAATTTTATCTTTTGGTACTAAAAATCCTTCTCTCTTCAATAGGTATTTAGCAAAAAAGGACCTAGGCATCATATTTCTCTTTCTACTATGTACAAAATGATTCAAAGTGGGGTCATAATGGGGTTCTGAACCAGGACAGTTGTAGATGGAGGGAAAGGGACTAAGTGGAGAGTTGCTATTGCCCAGAAACAATAGGAGTTGGTTGGCCAGAGTTGGTGGGCAGGAGTAGGGGGTGTCAAGATGAGTCAGGATGCAGGCTCATGGAGAACCACATTGCCTTTTTATACAGTAAAGGTACTCATTTCAGAGAAGCACCTGCCATTAAAAATGGCATTTTCTCTGAGGCATTCTAGACCCTTGTTGTTTATAATCAGAAGGCCGGGACACATAGCAGTTTGGATTTTGCTAAGGTGGAACAATCTTGAATTGTGTGTGCCCTAAGGCTGGTGTATAGGAGGGAAGCTCTTGGCTCTGAGGGCACCCAGCCTCTTTAACTCGCTGCAGCTTTGCTGCATAAAAACTTAAACATATGACTCCCGTAAAGGTCTGAAATGACATTTACATTTTTCAGTTTTACTTTGTTCCTTTTTGTTGGCGTGTAGTAGCCCTCTCTTACTTTGCTTATTTATTTTGGTCTGTTTGTCACTCCCTGTGTTCTGAGAACCGCTGCTCCTCCACTTCAACCACGTGATTCAGCTGGAGCTGCCATGTTCTTACAGCTGATTGGCCCAGGGCAGACACCTGACCTTCACTGGCCAATCAAAGCCTCCTCTCAGGAGTTTTGAACTTACAACCAGAAAAAGCTTGAGGAGTTCCTCTTCAGTGGTGGTTCTTGAACTCTTAATGGTCACGTTCCCTGCCATGTGGGGAAGGCAATGAAAATGGCTTGCAGTGGGGCGCATAAATGAGAGATGGGCAGAGTCCTGATGCTGTATGTGTCCCGGGTCTTGTTTTTAGGGAAGCTTACTGCATCTCTGTCTTCCTAGATTTGGTTGTTCAACCATTCTTTGAATTGTCTTCCAGCACACTCCAGTTTCTGTCGTTTGCGTTTCTGTGATTTACAGTCAAAAGAGTCCTGCCTAAAGGTGGGGTGTTTTGGGCAATAGAGCTGTTCCCAAGTTTGGGACTCAGGAAGGCTTTAGGATAGATTCCTTGCAATATCAAGGTCTACTATGTTTTTTTCCAAGCGTGGAGGGTTTGCATCTAACTTTACGGACGGTCATTTAAATAAAACTGTTTGTTAAATGGTGAGAAACAGCCTCAGCTACGCCCAAACCTACTCAAGTAATTTGAATGTTAGCTTACTTTCCCCAGGACTACTAAGGACCTGAGAAAAAAATTGGCCAAGTTTCAAAATGTATTAAGTTTCTGAGATGAATAGGACCGTCATCAACATTTGGGTTTAGAAAGTGGAGGGAGGAAAGTGGTTCGACTTGCAGGATATCGAGTTTCAAACCCCAGGAGAGGAAGACACTGGGAAGGCGCTGGCTATCAGCTGGAGAGCATATGACTAATGGAGACATCTCTTTAATGACTGCACTTTCCTGCTCTGGAACCGTGGACAGTTCCACTCTGCCCAGCCTGACTAGGTGGGTCACACTGACCTACTGTCAGGTGACACCTTCAGCACTATAGGAGATTTAAAAAACTTATAGTATTCTTACACTTACTGTTGACAGCTATAAAATTCTTGTGCTGCCCATCTCAATTTCCTTTATCTTTCAGAGTGTCAGGACTATGTAAGAATAGTGGTTTGGTTTTTAATATATACATCTCTCACATTGTATGTAATAGTTTTCGGTTTTTAAGAGTAAGCTATACTCATTTAAAAAAAAATTGGAACGCACATCAAAGCATAAATAGCAGGAAAAAAAAAAATCACCCATGGTGACACAACTTGAAGCTGGCCTGATTCACGTTTGGGCAGATTTCTCGGTGGTATCTTGGGGGAGTATTTTACAAGCTTGACTTGGCAACCGGCCAGGTGTCTGTCCCAGCTCTTTGACCTCCCGCATTTCACTCCCCTCTTAATAGAAGTTTACTTAATTGACCTGCCCTCCCCCTTCTGCCCCCCCATAGTAAAAATTAAAGGCAGCTGCTGGAGGATTCTGGTAACTGGGGAGGATGGCGGGTCATGAGCATCCTGGCCAGCCGCGGAGGTGGGGAGGAGTGGGCTCTGGGCTGTGCTGAAGGAGAGGCACCTGGCAGGGAGGCATTTCAGCTGGGCAGAGGCTCAGAAGCCCTGGGACGTGATGGCACTTAGGCAAACAGCACAATGCGGCCAGCGCACAAGCTGTGTGCTCTGTGCTCTCTCAGTTTCCCAGCTGTTCGCAGAGCTGCCCAAAGCTTAACTTGTAACTCCACCCAGGGCCAGGAGGATTCCTGCAGAAACCAGCTTCCTCCTCATTCTGCTCTGCCTTGTTGGGGGATGTTTTTTTTCATTATTCTCTTCTTAATTGTTAATAGGAAGACATTCACGTGGTTCAGAATATACCTGTGCATTTTAGACGGCAAGTCTTACTCCTGCCCTGAGATCTTCCAGCCACTTTTCACCTTCCTATAACTCACTGCAGATAATCAGCTTAAATTTTTGTGTGTATTCATCCAGACTTTACTTATGAATATTAAAGCAAATACAAATATATTCTGTATTTCCATTTTCCCCTTCTTGTAAACAAAAGGATAAATTGTATACACATTTTCTGTGCCTTGCTGGGATTTTTTCCCCCGCTCATCTTGGAGACTTTTAAAAATATCTGTGCATTGAAAGCTTCCTCATGCATTTTTATACTTTCAGAATTTTCCATTGTATATATGTAGCATAATTTATTTAACCAGTCCTCTGTTCAAGGGTATTTGAGTTCTTTCTAAT
Source organism: Hyperoodon ampullatus (assembly GCF_949752795.1). NCBI lineage: Eukaryota > Metazoa > Chordata > Mammalia > Artiodactyla > Ziphiidae > Hyperoodon > Hyperoodon ampullatus. The sequence continues at coordinate 118,573,420 of NC_136919.1, forward strand.
CTTTTGTTATTTTGAATAATACTGCAATGAGTAACTTTGTATATATGTTACTTCTTAAGTACGGTGGAAGGATAAATTCCCAGAAGTCATATTACTGGGTCAAAGGAGGTATTCAGCTGTAATTTTGATCTCGGTGCCCACATTCCTTCCCCAGGGGCTTGTACCAGTTTATCCTTCTGCTGGGAAAGTATGAGAGTACTTGCTTCTCTTGGGGGATTATTACAAACTGCTTACATGTTACTTTGAATTGTTCTTCAGTTGTTTTAATTTGGATGTTGTCCTCCCAATTAGATGTCAACTTTATTGAGAGCTAGGGCCAAACATTTTATTGCTTTTGAATTATCCACATTTATAAATGACATAATACGGTACCCTAGGAGCACAATAAATTTGTTTCCAGTGTAATTTGGGAGAATAAGCCAATTAAACCTTAATGATAAAAAGATTTCTATACTTGGCTAGAGTTCAACTGAACTGATTTCTGCCCCCCTCAAAGGAAAACTATTATGAGGTCTTGTTTCAAGTAATTATGGAATGAGTCTTGAGTTGAGGTGTTACTGCAGGTTCACTTGCTTACACATGGCCTTCTCTCCCGGATCTGAGTGTCATTTTACCAGATTCAATCTGGTAACGCCTTGGCATCAGCCAGGCTAATTGGGTGCCTGTCCTGTCACTTCTTTTCCTCTACATGTGACAGTGCATGCCTGCCCCACAGTAAGCAGGAGAACAAAGAGTTGCTTTTAAACATTTTATATCTACTGCATATGTAAACATTGCATCATTGTAATTTAGTCTGCCTACATCCTAGTAGCAAAAATATACTAATTGTCCTCTCAGTTTCTACTGTGTTGGATTCCCCCATATGTATTATCCTGTACTGGTGTCCAGTGGTCGTCCAATTTTTTGCTTGCATATCCTCCAGAGGAATTTTGTAAAGTTAAGCTTACCCTCACACATTTACAGTCTATATCTAAAATTTAATTACAAGTTTAAATAGTTTGTAAGAATATATTTACAGTATATTGTCAGTATTGACTTTAAAAAATAATTGTTCACAATACATATATGTATGTGTATGTGTACATGTGTATGTTAAGCTCTTATACACACAGAAGATATTTGTCCATCATACTAAGGAAATATCCCTCTATTCCTATTTTTTTTATTTCAATTTTTTTTTCCTATTTCAATTTTAATGGGGCAGGTTTCCCTCTCTTTATTTGCTTGTTTTTTTTTTAACGTACAATAAAATCTGTCAATTTAAAGTGTAGGATATGATAAATTTTGGCTATTGTATATAAGTGTATAATCTCACCACAAAGTACATTCATGTTGAGGCTTTATTATCATATATATATATGATATATACATATAAAATATAAATTGGTTCCAGGACTCCCCTGCAGATACCAAAATCTAAAGATGCTCAAGTCCCTTATGTAAAATGGTATCATATTTGCATATAACCTATGCACATCCCCCCTTATACTTTTTTTTTTTTTTTTTTTTGTGGTACGCGGGCCTCTCACTGATGTGGCCTCTCCCATTGCGGAGCACAGGCTCTGGATGCGCAGGCTCAGCGGCCATGGCTCACGGGCCCAGCCGCTCCGCGGCATGTGGGATCTTCCCGGACCGGGACACGAACCCATGTCCCCTGCATCGGCAGGCGGACTCTCAACCACTGCGCCACCAGGGAAGCCCTATTCGGGGTCTTTTGTGTTTCCACACAAATTGTAAAAAATTTTTTCTAGTTGTGTGAAAAATGCCATTGGTAGTTTGATAGGAATTGCATTGAATCTGTAGATTGCTTTGGGTAGTATAGTCATTTTCATAATGTTGATTCTTCCAATCCAAGAACATGGTATACATCTGTTTGTATCCTCTTTAATATCTTTCATCAGTGTCTTATAGTTTTCTGCATACAGGTCTTTGTCTCCTTAGGTAGGTTTATTCCTAGGTATTTTATTCTTTTTGTTGCAATGGTAAATGGAAGTGTTTCCTTAATTTCTCTTTCAGGTTTTTCATCATTAGTGTATAGGAATGCAAGAGATTTCTGTGCATTAATTTTGTATTCTGCTACTTTACCAAATTCATTGATTATCTCTAGTAGTTTTCTGGTAGCCTCTTTAGGATTCTCTATGTATAGTATCATGTCATCTGCAAACAGTGACAGCTTTACTTCTTCTTTTCCCATTTGGATTCCTTTTATTTCTTTGTCTTCTCTGATTGCTGTGGCTAAAACTTCCAAAACTATGTTGAATAATAGTGGTGAGAGTGGATAACCTTGCTTGTTCCTGATCTTAGTGGAAATGGTTTTAGTTTTTCACCATTGAGAACGATGTTGGCTGTGGGTGTGACATATATGGCCTTTATTATGTTGAGGTAAGTTCCCTCTATGCCTACTTTGTGGAAGGTTTTTATCATAAATGGGTGTTGAGTTTTGTCGAAAGCTTTTTCTGCATCTATTGAGATGACCATGTGGTTTTTCTCCTTCATTTTGTTAATATGGTTTATCACATTGATTGATTTGCATGTACTGAAGAATCCTTGCATTCCTGGGATAAACCCCACATGATCATGGTGTATGATCCTTTTAATGTGTTGCTGGATTCTGTTTGCTAGTTTTTTTTTTTTTTTTTTTTTGTGGTACGCAGGCCTCTCACTGCTGTGGCCTCTCCCGTTGCGGAGCACAGGCTCCGGACATGCAGGCTCAGTGGCCGTGGCTCACGGGCCCAGCCGCTCCGCGGCATGTGGGATCTTCCTGGACCGGGGCACGAACCCGTGTCCCCTGCCTCAGCAGGCAGACTCTCAACCACTGCCCCACCAGGGGAGCCCTGTTTGCTAGTATTTTGTTGAGGATTTTTGCATCTATGTTCATCAGTGATATTGTCCTGTAGTTTTCTTTCTTTGTGACATATTTTTCTGGTTTTGGTATCAGGGTGATGGTGGCCTCGTAGAATGAGTTTGGGAGTGTTCCTCCCTCTGCTATATTTTGGAAGAGTTTGAGAAGGATAGGTGTTAGCTCTTCTCTAAATGTTTGATAGAATTCACCTGTGAAGCCATCTGGTCCTAGGCTTTTGTTTGTTGGAAGATTTTAAATCACAGTTTCAATTTCAGTGCTTGTGATTGGTCTGTTTATATTTTCTATTTCTTCCTGGTTCAGTCTGGGAAGGTTGTGCTTTTCTAAGAATTTGTCCATTTCTTCCAGGTGGTCCATTTTATTGGCATAGAGTTGCTTGCAGTAATCTCTCATGATCCTTTGTATTTCTGCAGTGTCAGTTGTTACTTCTCCTTTTCCATTTCTAATTCTATTGATTTGAGTCTTCTCCCTTTTTTTCTTGATGAGTCTGGCTAATGGTTTATCAACTTTGTTTATCTTCTCAAAGAACCAGCCTTTAGTTTTATTGATCTTTGCTATCGTTTCCTTCATTTCTTTTTCATTTATTTCTGATCTGATCTTTATGATTTCTTTCCTTCTGCTATCTTTGGGGTTTTTTTTGGTTCTTCTTTCTCTAATTGCTTTAGGTGTAAGTTTAGGTTGTTTATTTGAGATGTTTCTTGTTTCTTGAGATAGGATTGTAATGCTATAAACTTCCCTCTTAGAACTGCTTTTGCTGCTCCCATAGGTTTGGGGTCATCGTGTTTTCATTGTCATTTGTTTCTAGGTACTTTTTGATTTCCTCTTTGATTTCTTCAGTGATCTCTTGGCTGTTTAGTAGTGTATTGTTTAGCCTTCTTGTGTTTGTATTTTTTACAGATTTTTTCCTGTTATTAATATCTAGTCTCATAGCATTGTGGTCAGAAAAGATACCTGATATGATTTCAATTTTCTTAAGTTTACCAAGGCTTGATTTGTGACACAAGATATGATCTATGCTGGAAAATGTTCTATAAGCACTTGAGAAGAAAGTGTATTCTGTTGTTTTTGGATGGAATGTTCTATAAATATCAATTAAGTCCATCTTGTTTAATGTATCATTTAAAGCTTGTGTTTCCTTATTTACTTTCATTTTGGATGATCTGTCCATTGGTGAAAGTGGGGTGTTAAAGTCCCCTATTATGATTGTGTTACTGTTGATTTTCCTTTTTATGGACGTTAGCATTTGCCTTATGTATTGAGGTGCTCCTATGTTGGGTGCATAAATATTTACAATTGTTATATTTTATTCTTGGATTGATCCCTTGATCATTATGTAGTGTCCTCCTTTGTCTCCTGTGATAGTCTTTGTTTTAAAGTCTATTTTGTCTGATATGTGAATTGCTACTCCCACTTTCTTCTGATTTCCATTTGCATGGAATATCTTTTTCCATCCCCTCACTTTCAGTCTGTATGTGTCCCTAGGTCTGAAGTGCGTCTCTTGTAGACAGCATATATATGGGTCTTGTTTTTGTAACCATTTAGAGAGTCTGTGTCTTTTGGTTGGTGCATTTAATCCATTTACGTTTAAGGTAGTTATTGATATGTATGTTCCTATGACCATTTTCTTAATTGTTTTGGGTTTGTTATTGTAGGTCTTTTCCTTCTGTTGTGTTTCTTGCCTAGAGAAGTTCCTTTAGCATTTGTTGTAAAGCTGGTTTGGTGGTGCTGAATTCTCTTAGCTTTTGCTTGTCTGTAAAGGTTTTAATTTCTCTGTCGAATCTGAATGAGATCCTTGCTGCGTAATCTTGGTTGTATGTTTTTCCCTTTCATCACTTTAAATATGTCCTGCCTCTCCCTTCTGGCTTGCAGAGTTTCTGCTGAAAGATCAGCTGTTAACCTTATGGGGATTCCCTTGTATGTTATTTGTTGTTTTTCCCTTGCTGCTTTTAATATTTTTTCTTTGTATTTAATTTTTGATAGTTTAATATGTGTCTTGGTGTGTTTCTCCTTGGATTTATCCCACAGGGGACTCTCTGCGCTTCCTGGACTTGATTGACTATTTCGTTTCCCGTATCAGGGAAGTTTTCAACTATAATCTCTTCAAATATTTTCTCAGTCCCTTTTTAGTCCTCTTCTTCTTGTGGGACCCCTATAATTCGAATGTTGGTGTATTTAATGTTGTCCAGAGGTCTCTGAGACTGTCCTCAACTCTTTTCATTCTTTTTTCTTTATTCTGCTCTGCAGTAGTTATTCCCACTATTTTATCTTCCAGGTCACTTATCCGTTCTTCTGCCTCAGTTATTCTGCTATTGATTCCTTCTAGAGAATTTTTATTTCATTTATTGTGTTGTTCATCATTGTTTGTTTGCTCTTTAGTTCTTCTAGGTTCTTGTTAAGCATTTCTTGTATTTTCTCCATTCTGTTTCCAAGATTTTGGATCATCTTTACTATCATTACTCTGAATTCTTTTTCAGGTAGACTGCCTATTTCCTCTTCATTTGTTTGGTCTGGTAGGTTTTTACCTTGCTCTTTCATTTGCTGTGTGTTTCTCTGTCTTCTCATTTTGCTTAACTTAATGTGTTTGGGGTCTCCTTTCCTCAGGCTGCAGGTTTATAATTCCCGTTGTTTTTGGTGTCTGCCCCCAGTGGCTCAGCTTGGTTCAGTGGGTTGTGTAGGCTTCCTGGTGGAGGGGACTGGTGCCTATGTTCTGGTGGATGAGGCTGGATCTTGTCTTTCTGGTGGGCAGGACTGCGTCAGGTGGTGTGTTTTGGGGTGTCTGTGACCTTATTATGATTTTAGGCAGCCTCTCTGCTAATGGGTGGGGTTGTGTTCCTGTCTTGCTACTTGTTTGGCATAGGGTGTCCAGCACTGAAGCTTGCTGGTCGTTGAGTGGAGCTCGGTCTTAGCATTGAGATGGAGATCTCTGGGAGAGCTTTTGCCATTTGATATTACATGGAGCCGGGAGGTCTCTGGTGGACCAATGTCCTGAACTTGGCTCTCCCACCTCAGAGGCACAGGGCTGACATCCGGCTGGAGCACCAAGACCCTGCCAACCAAATAGCTCAGAAGAAAAGGGAGAAAAATAAAATAAAATAAAGTTATTAAAAAATAAAAAAAATTAAAAATAAAAAATTAATAAGTATTAAAAAAAAAGACAGCAGCCTAACCAAAAAATAAATCCACCAATGATAACAAGCGCTAAAAACTACTAAAAAAAAAAAAAAAAAAAAAAAAAAAGAGGACAGGCAGAACCCTAGGCCAAATGGTAAAAGCAAAACTATACAGACAAAATCACACAAAGTCCACCTCCTCAATTTTGGGATGATTCATTGTCTGTTCAGGTATTCCAGAGATGCAGGGTGCATCAAGTTGATTTTGGGGATTTAATCCGCTGTTCCTGAGTCTGCATGGAGAGATTTCCCTTTCTCTTCTCTGTTTGCACAGCTCCTGGGGTTCAGCTTTGGATTGGCCCTGTCTCTGCGTGTAGGTCACCTGAAGGCGTCTGTTCCCACTCAGACAGGACGGGGTTAAAGGAGCCGCCGATTCGGGGGCTCTGGCTCACTCAGGCGGGGGGGAGGGAGGGGTACGGAGGCGGGGGGAGCCTGCAGCGGCAGAGGCCGGCGTGACGTTGCACCAGCCTGAGGCGCGCCGTGCGTTCTCCCGGGGAAGTCGTCCCTGGATCCCGGGAGGGGAGGTGTGGAGAGTGACCTGTGCTCGCACACAGGCTTCTTGGTGGCGGCAGCAGCAGCCTTAGCATCTCGTGCGCGTCTCTGGGGTCCGCGCTGTTAGCCGCGGCTCGCGCCCGTCTCTGGAGCTCATTGAGGTGGTGCTCTTAATCCCCTCTCCTCGTGCACTAGGAAACAGTGGTCTCTTGCCTCTTCGGCAGCTGCAGACTTTTTCCCGGACTCCTTCCCGGCCAACCGTGGCGCACTAGCCCCCTTCAGGCTGTGTTCACACCGCCAACCCCAGTCCTCTCCCTGCGCTCCGACCTTAGCCCGAGCTTCAGCTCCCAGCCCCGCCCGCCCCGGAGGCCGAGCAGACAAGCCGCTTGGGCTGGTGAGTGCCGGTCGGCACTGATCCTCTGTGCGGGAATCTCTCCGCTTTGCCCTCCGCACGCCTGTTGCTGTCCTCTCCTCCGCGGCTCCGAAGCTCCCCCCTCCACCATCCGCCATCTCCGCCCGCGAAGGGGTTCCTAGTGTGTGGACACCTTTCCTCCTTCACGGCTCCCTCTGTGATAGAATGACTGGTGTAGGTCCCGTCCCTATCCTTTTGTCTCTGTTTATTCTTTTTTCTTTTGCCCTACCCAGGTACGTGGGGAGTTTCTTGCCTTTTGGGGGGTCTGAGGTCTTCTGCCAGCGTTCAGTAGGTGTTCTGTAGGAGTTGTTCCACGTGTAGATATATTTCTGATGTACTTGTGGGGAGGAAGGTGATCTCCACGTCTTACTCCTCCGCCATCTTGAAGGTCTCCCCAGTCGTCTATCTTAACACTGTCAACAAGTCCATTTAAATGGATTCTCAAAGCTGATAGTAAAAGTAAAATTACATTTTATAGCATCTGTATTATTGTTTAAGCCATGGATATTTTCAGGAGGGTGAGTTTGACAGTATGCATTATGCATATGATAGATATGTACCTAAAACGGATACAATGTTATATGTCAATTATACCTCAATCAAAAAATAAAATCATGGTGCTTCCCTGGTGGCACAGTGGTTGAGAGTCCGCCTGCCGATGTTCGTGCCCCGGTCTGGGAGGATCCCACGTGCCGTGGAGCGGCTAGGCCCGTGAGCCATGGCTGCTGAGCCTGTGTGTCCGGAGCCTGTGCTCCGCAACGTGAGAGGCCACAACAGTGAGAGGCCTGCGTACCGCAAAAAAAAAAAAAAAAAAAATTTAATTTAAAAAAATAAAAAATAAAATAAAATCATGACAGATGTTCTCTTGAGTGCTGGAAAAACAGCTCACCATGAAGCTAAAAAAACAGTTTGGTGAAATTTGGTGGAAATAGAGTTGCTAGGGGAAAAAAAAGAAGAAGTAAAAGAGTCAGTTCCCTAAGTCTGCTATAAATTTATGAATATGGGCTTTTCTAGGGATGCTTGCAAAACAGGAAGAAGCCAAATAAGTAAGCTGAAGGGCTTTAATGCCAAAATATGAGTGTTTATTTTGTAGAAGGAGCTAGCTGTACAGTTTCACATCAGATAGTCAACACCTCCATCTGTGATAGAATGACCATTCGTAAAGATGCGGTTGATGAACAGTCAATGAGAAAATGAGCAAAGAGAAATGAACCAGGATTTGGCTGAGTGCCTTAGTCTGTTCAGGTGCTATAACAGAATACCATAGACTGAGGCTTATAAACATCAGACATTTATCTCTCATAGTTCTTGAGCCTGGAACCTCCAAGATCAAGGCAGATTTAGTGTTTCTGAGAGCCCACTTCCTCATTGATGCTGTAACCTCATGGCAGAAGGGGACAAGGGATCTTTCTGGGGTCTCTTTTTATAAAGGCAGTAATCCATTCATGGGGGCCTCACCCTCATGACCTAATCATCTCCCAAAGACCCCACCTCATGCAGTCACAATGGGGATTAGGTTTCAGCCTATGCCTTTTAGGAGGGGACACAAAGAGTCTATAGCAGTGTGCCTAGGTGGCTTAAACAACAGAGATTTATCTTCTCACAATTCTGGAGACTGGAAGTTGGCTGTTAGGATGCTGGCATGGTTAAGTTCTGGTAAGAGCTTTCTTCCTGCCTTGCAGGCAACTGTCTTCTCATTGTGTGCTCATGTGGCCTTTCCTCAGTGAGTGGACCTGGAGAGAGGGAGAGATGCCTCTCTCTCTCTTTCTCTCTCTCTCTCTCTCTTTTTGGCCCTGCAGCATGTGGGATCTTAGTTCCCTGACCGGGATCGAACCCACGCCCCCTGCATTGGAAGTGCCGAGTCGTAACCACTGGACTGCCAGGGAAGTCCTCTTATTCTCTTTTTATAAGGCCACAAACCCTGTTGGATTAGGACCCTACTTTTATGACCTCATGTAACCTAAATTACCTCCTAAAAGCCCTGCCTCCAAATACAGTCACACGGGGGGGTTATAGTTTCAACATATGAATTTGGAAGGGGCACCATTCACTCTATAGCACCGGGAGTCAGAATATGGGGGTCCTAACCCAGATCCTGCCACTAAGTGACTGTGATCCTGAGGGATATATCACTTGATGGTTTTTCTGGGTTTCAGGGCAAACATTTTTGATGCTGGGGAATGGTGACCCCTTCCATGGTGATACAGGGTCCTGAGTTGAGGAACAACCTGAATTTTTTTCATTGTATCATTTACTCTGGCCAGAGAGGGGACCAATATATTGAAAACCATTTTGAAAATAATAAACCCTGAAAGAGGAACAGACATTTTAAGGCATCAGCAAGAAAAGTTCAATTTTCCGGAGAGCCTTCTGGATAACTAGGGTTCTATAGTTCACCAGCACCAAAAGTATGACAAAAAATCTATGTGGGGTCTCAGTGATTAAAGAAAGGAATAAGCCCAAAATCTGAGACCAGTTTTGGTGGCTGATCTTGCAGCCAGCATCAGGACAGAAAGTAAGGGCCAACATTCACAGGAGAACATTGAGCACCTCGTTCATGAAATCACCTGCCGTGGTTTCATGTAACCCATGTCATTCTCTCTCAGATTTTTTTCATTTTGTGTGAGCAAGCACCTGAAGTATTTTTTCAGATAGGATGAGTGTTGTAAACGGCTTGAGTTTTTACAGGTCTGAATATTGTATTTTGAATGTTTCTTTATAGAATTCAGAGTTCAAAATATACTTTCCCTTGGGAGTTTGAAGACATCACTCCATTTTCTTCTAGCCACCAGTATTGCTGATGAAGTCTGATTAATTCTCTTTCCTCTTTATGTGCATTTTCCCCCCTTCCTGGAAACTTTCAAAATTTCTGGAAGTCTGAAATTTCACAAAGATGTAAGTGAGTTGGGTCTTTGTTTACTCTGCACAGCAGTCAGTGGGCTTTTTAATCTGAAGACTTAGGTCTCTTTTCAACTCAGGGACATTTTCTCTGAGATCTATGATGATTTCCACCCTTTCCTTATTTCATTTTCTCCTTTTGGAATTCCTCTTAAAGAAAGACTGGACTACATGAATGTGTCTTCCATGAGTCTTATCTTTTCTCCCGTATGTCCATATTTTTGTCTATTTGCTCTTTATATTGAAAATTCTCCTTTATTTTCAGATCACGGTCTTTGCCTGTGTACATTCTGATAAACTCAATCCATCTATTGAATTTTACCATAAATACCAAGCAGTCTTTTTGTTGCCGTTGTTCTTTTCTAGGTCAGTTTTCTGTAGCTATTTGGAGGGCAGAGGCTGAATTTGCTTAGGGAGAATAGTGGACGTCCTGATCTCCCTCGCTGCTCAGAATGCTGTTCCTTAACGAATCACCCTAGTGATGGTCTGTGGTGCCCCCTGCACTTTCTATCTTTGCTACCCAGTTTGACGCTTCCATGGAACTTCTTCTCAAGACCTGTGTTTCCGTTAAGTGTGTGAGCTGTGGTTTCTTTAGCTTGTTCCTGTCAATATCATTCTGATGCTTTCGGCCCTGTGGGAGGTCTCAAGATTTCTGGTCTGCTCATGGCCGCCTTTCTTATGTTTGTACTTTTGTTGTCATTCTATTCTTTCTCAAAATATCTTTTTCAGCTTCTCAGTGGGTCCTTGGATGGGAGAGGAGAAGGATCTTGTACTCAGCTCACCAGGTTAAACTGGAAGGCTCTTTCCTTTCTCAAAACTCTAGCCTGTATAGATAAGTTCATTTGTACCCTTTTTTTTAGATTCCACATATAAGTGATATCATATGATATTTGTCTTTGTCTGACTTACTTCACTCAGTATGACAGTCTCTAGGCCCATCCATGTTGCTGCAAATGGTACTATTTTGTTCTTTTTTATGGCTGAATAATATTCCGTTGTATATGTGTTACAATAGCCAGGACATGGAAGCAACCTAAACATCCATTGACAGAGGAATGGGTAAAGAAGATGTGAAAAACAAACAAACAAAACAAAAACAGTAGCCTGGTCTGCTCCTTCCTGCCTCCTACTCTCTGGCTGATCTCCTTGGCTTACAGAAAGGTTACCACAATCATGCGTTCTGGATACTTCTACTGGCAGGCTGGGCTTGAAGACCAGGGAGCTCTCTATAATGGCAGGCTTGCTGACTCATCACCAGGTACTCTGGGACTGCAAGGATGAGAGAGCTCTTCCAGTGTTTACCTAGGCCCTGTCAAAGAAAAATTGCTTTGGACAAGTCAAATAGGCAGGACTTTATCCAAGACTAACGTGATAAGGTCAAGACTGTGGCAACAGGGGTGAGAGATTGAACTCAACTCTCAATACAACAGAGGTAGCTGGAGGATTATAGCCAATGGGCAGGATGAGTGGCATCAGTGGATGGAAAATACCAAGAGGAGCTTGGTTAGATACCGAGGGTTGTGGGATTCTTGCTAAGCTGGCTTGGCTGGATTCTTGCTGAACTGAGCTTAAGCAGGCTAAGGATGGAAGGCCCGGGACACAGCCTCATCAAGAGGAGAGCTCAGAGGAGCTGGACCAAAGTCTGATCAAAGAAGGGTCCTTGTCAGCTTCTCCCTTATTCTACATACAAGGTACCATGAATATTTCTGGTCAATGCTGGGACTCTTGGCTTCCTGGGCAAGTGGTTACCATCCTAATTAGATTGCTAGCCCAGGCCTAATGGGATCTCTCTACCTATCTATTAATTTTTTTATTTGATTGGTGGTATTTCCTTAAAGGTTGGTCATCCCTAGCACTTTGAAAGGCAAAAGTGTATTGTGGTTACGAGCATGTGCTTTGGAATCAGAAGCACTTGGGGTCAGATCCCAGCTCTGCTAGTTGTTAGCTCTGTGAGTTTGGGCAGGTCACTTAAAATTATCTTCTTCCTAGAGTTGTTAACTATTACTGTAATTATCATTGCTCATTGAATGGAAGCTACCATTAATATTATTATTATTTTGACCCAGATTCAAATCATCTGGATCTCCTCAAGCCAACTCCAACAGTATTCCCTATGTCATGACTAATATACAAATGTCCCTGGGCCTGGCAGATTGGCAAATATCTCCTAGGTACTGGTAACCTATACTGTAGCCCTGCTTGCTCCAGAAGAAGCAGAGTCCCTGAAGCCCTCTATGGTAGCTCTCTTACTCTGCATAGCAATTTGGCTTGCACTGCACTAACTGTAAGGGAAGCTAACTTTATTCCAATTGCATTAAGCATCAAGGCATTGGGACCTTCTTTTTTATGGTGTAGTTGTTAAAGTAGTTACCTGCATCAGTACTTAAAGTGGAGTGGAGTGTTAATGTCGTAGAGCTTGTCTGCTCTTCCCCGCTTATCCTATGCTTCTCTCCAAGTTACTCTTATTAACTGATTTGTCCTCCATTGCCTCTTGACTTTCAAAAGTACATCTACAAGCTTTCAGAAGTTTGAGAAGGAATGGGTGTGTTGTACAAAGCTAGGGGGCAATGAAGAGGAGAAAACCCTGTCATTTTGGTAGAGGACACATAGAAGATTCAAGACAAAGGACAGAAATGAAACAAGATCCTCGCAAATCATAGAGACTGTGGGTGCTGTTTCTGCTTCTGGTATCACCTCTAACGTCTTTATTCTCCGATAGTAATAGAGAAAATTCAACATTACAATGGGTAATAAATGAGCATGTGTTTCCCTTCCAGCAAGTCTCAAACCTGACATCACTTCCAGGGCTGACAGCACAGTAAGGCTGAAGTCACCGGTGAATCATTGAATCTGAATCACCTCTACCAAAATGTCAAGTTACAGACATCCTTTAAAGGGACCTTGGTAGACGTTGCTAGGAATAGTGCTGATTTTTAATGAAGTATAAATTAAAGAAGAAAAGAAGTGAGTTAGAAAGAGATTTTTGTCCAGTGTGGTATTAGTCAGGACTCCCCAGAGACACAGAACCAATAGGGTATGTGTGTGTGTCTGAGTGTGTGTTTATATATATATATATATGGAAAGATATTTATTATAAGGAATTGGCTCATGCAGTTATAGAAGCTGAGAAGTCCCAAGATCTTCAGTCATCAAGCCAGAGACCCAGGAGAGCTGATGGTTTAATTCCAGTCTGAGTCCAAAAGCCTGAGAACCAGGAGAACTGATGGTGTTAAGTTCTCTCCCAAAAGCTGGCAGGTTTGAGACCCAAAAAGAGCCAGTGTTTCAGTTTGAGTCCAAAGGTGGGAAAAAGACCGATGTCCCAGCTAAATAGGCAGAAAGAGTTCCCTCTGACTCAGCCTTTTTGTTCTATTCAGATCTTCACCTGATTGTATGAGGCCCACCCACATTAGGGAGGTCAATCTGCTTTACTCAGTCTGTTGATTTAAATGTGAATCTCCTTCAAAAAGACCCTCCCAGGGGACTTCCCTGGTGGTCCAGTGGCTAAGATTCCACGCTCCCAGTGCAGGGGGCCCAGGTTCCATCCCTGGTCAGGGAACTAGATCCCGCATGCCACAACTAAAGACCCCCACATGCCACAACATAGATCCCACGTGCTGCAACTAAGACCCAGCACAGCCAAATAAATGAAAAAAAAAAAAAAAAAAAAAAAAAAGAACCTCTCAGAGACACCCAGAATCATGTGTGACTAAGAAGGCAGGCTCGTGTGTGATCACACAGGATCTTCGTTGTGGCATGTTTAGTTGCGGCATCTTTTAGTTGCGGCATGTGAACTCTTAGTTGCAGCATGCACATGGGATCTAGTTCCCCGACCAGGGATTGAACCCAGGCCCCCTGCATTGGGAGTGCGGAGTCTTACGCACTGGGCCACCAGGGAAGTCCCACCATATGGTCTTCTTAAGGCAGATCAGATTATTCTCTCCTGGCGGTAACAATCGTCAGGTATAGCACTTATACTCCTGACTTTACCAGTTCTCAAAGTGTGGTTCCTGGGTCAGCCACAGCAGCATCCCCTGGGAATTTGTTAGAACTAGAAAATCTCAATCCCACCCGAAACCTACTGAATCAGAAACTCTAGTGGTGGGACCCAGAAATCTGCATTATAACAACCCTTCTGGGTGATTCTCATGCTTACTTAAGTTTGAGAACGGCTGACCTAGTATATTTGCAGTTAAGTTGCTTGCTAGTGATGAACATAGCTTGAAATTGAGCAAAAAGCTAGAGAGGCAACAAATTATAACCCTGGAGAACTCCAAAATGGTACAGATCACATTCTTCCTTTGAGCAGATATTTTTGTCAGTGTATGGTGAATATAAGCCTTGCTCAGTTTAGTCACATGTGCTTTTATGTGTTTTCATCAGTTTGAAGAAGGCAGGCTCACCCGCAAGTGGCATGTGTCATACCTCGGTGTCCTTTAATAGTGCATTGAAGAAGATCAGAACTGATGTTCCTCTCTGAAAAGTGTAGGACAGGCAAACCTAGTTTGCTGACTGGTTGAAACACAAGTTCTACTTCCTGTGGTCCAAAGGGTGTGAAATGGATGAGGGGGAAGAGACCTCTGCAGGTAACTTTCATATTGTGGTTCTGCCTTTTAGCATTTTCTTACCTCTGTAGGCTGACAGAGCTCCTGAAGATTAAAGAAGCTCATTTAAGGTGGACAGTGATTAAGCACCCTTATTGTTACTGTCAGCAGCCAAAGGACTTACTGCTTCCTCAGCTCTGTTTAAAAGAAAAGTCTTCCAGGGCCTCCTGCTTACCTGTGTAGCAGCTACTGTGGAGAGAGTTATTTTCACATTTTTTCTTTTCAGAATTAAGTAGAGGGAGGGAGAGTTATTTAGGAGGGACAAATATGCCTGTTATTGGTAATAACAACAATTTGCTGTTGATGTTCTGTAAAAAAAAAAAAAAAAAAAAAAAACCACATAACAAGTTTTCCTTGCAGAGTCCGAAGACTCTGCATATATTACCAAAAGCACAAGAAGATTACCCCCAAACTGAATTAGGTGTTCCCGCATGTAACTCCCTAAACTTTTCCCTCTCATGGAATTGAGTACAGTGTTAAGATTATCTGCCTACTTGTTAGTTTCCTCATTAGAGGGTAAATTCTGGGAGGGCAGAGGTTTTTTTGTCTTGATTATTGTACCCACAATGTTCCTCACGTAATGTGTGTTCAGTACGTTTTTGTTGAGTGAGGGAATTTTATGAAACCCCCCAGGGGTCGGGGCCTATGCATGGTGCTGGCTATACAGAGGCACATACAGCAGGCCCCTGGCCATCAAGATATTACAGGCTTATAAAAGAGACAGACAAGAGTGAGTACTCCATAGGGTAAGGAAGACTTCACAGAGGAATCGACATCTGAGTGAGCTTTGGAAGGGTGAATAGAAGCTTGCCAGGAAGACGAGCTGAGGTGGGAAGGTATGCAGAAGGTGTCAGAATCAGGTGCCAGGATGTGCTGGGATACATAGTGGTGAAGCTGCACGGGCCATTCCAAGAACTGGAGGTGATTCGGTATTACTGAAATATCTGTTGTGAATTTATGGAAGGGAGATGGATGGGAAATACCCTTGAAGGTGAGGCCAATTAAGGGGCTTAGAAGTTAGTGTATGAACAATGGGGATTCATTAAAGGGATTTAACCAAGGAGGTCATGAGGTGGCCGCTGAAGGATGAGCTGATTAGGAAAGATGAGAGCTGACAGGGCCCGCACTGGGGCCGTGGTGGACATAGAACTGTCTGTACACGAAACTGACCGGAAGGAGGTGAGAGGAGAGTCGAAATGACCATGTTGGGGGCAGAGCTGCCCTACAGCCCAGATTATTAAAACCAATATAGAGTGGGTGTAGGAGCAGATATTGGGTTCATTTTAGACATACTGAGTTTAGAAAACTATGTACCCTTTTGGCAGAAAGGTCCAGAAAGCTACCAGCCATTCTGGGGGCTCAGAGAAGAGGCCAAGGATGGGGTGATCCTCAAATTTACTCACACCTATGTTTAAACAGACAAATAACCAAGTCAACCTTTGGGTGGCTGAGATCACTTAGGGAAAGGATGAAGCTCAAGGAAAAAAGAGGCCAAGACAGAGCCTTGGGGGAGTCAAACATGAAAGCGACAGAGGCAGGCAATCCAAGATGGTGAGGAAGCAGAGGCGTGGAGCGCAGGCAGTGCTTCTCGGGTGTGCCTCAGAATCACCCGCGGCGCATGTCACAGCACAGATCTTGGACACCCTCACGCACAGAGATTTTGATTCAGTAGGTCAGGGGTGGGTCTGAGAATTGCATTTCAAACCTGTTCCCATCCGGTGTTGATGCTGCTGGTCCACAGGCCACGCTTTCGGTGGCAGTGGAGCAGGCTGGGATGAGAAGGCAAGGGGGGTGATGGTTGCAGGGTAGTTTGAGGTTTCTGGGGATGTGAGGACCTTGGGCATGTTTGTAGGTTGAGGTGAAGGATGTGGCAGAGACAGGGAGAGGTTGGACATCCTGGAGAACAAGGGGATGATTAAGGAAGGAAATTCGCAGATGAGAAAAGAGGAAGGGTCCAAAGAAGATGGAGGCGCCAGTGATGATGGTCCCAGTAAAAATGTCTGTGGGCCATGGTGTCCCCTTTAAAAACCAAAGCCCCCTTGGGTAAGATGATTTTCTTGTAGCTTCCCCCTTTTCTATTTTTTTTAAATCTCCCACCTCCTCCAGCTGCTGTTTACTGTCACCTTTCTGACTCTCCCACTGTGCCTAGGAGCCTTTGTCTCTCTGCCAATATTCTCTCAGTGCTGTCACTTCCGTGTACAGAGCCATAAAGAGATGACTTGCTACAGATGAATGATCAGTAATGAATAGACTTTCAGCAACACAAGGCGTTTCAAGGGTAAAGGAACATTTCAAAAGCTGTTGGATTATTATTGCTAAAATTGTGTTTCTACCACCTTCTTGCTAGAACTATCAAGCTGTTTGACAGCTCCCCTGGGATGTCAGTCTCTGGCATCGCAACCCTAGCAAAGCACAAAGACACAGCTCTCTCCCCTCTGCTAACCAAAGCCTGCTTCCTTGTAGCCTCAGAGCCTGCAGCCAATCTAGAAAAGCTTCAAAAATTACTTTGTACAATTTTAAAAAAACAACCACCGCCCTGATTATAGCTGTGAGCAGCTATGGGCCCACATGTACGTCACACTGTTTGAGTTCAAGGCAACAAAAATTTATTGAAGGCTCATCATAGAACAAGCGCCACGAGAGGCACTGAGATCCAAAGATTAGAAGAATTGGATCTTCTGTTGGGATTCTGAGAGGGCCTTCGTGTCCCTTTCTTTTCTGAGTCCTGAACCAGATGACAGAGGAAACAGACTGGGATTCAAATATCACCTTCTTTGCTGCTTAAGCTTGTCTGGAGGATGTAGCTGGGACCCAAGGACAAAACAGGAATCTCATTTCTTCCTGCATGAACTGAACTTCCCCCCTAGACATAGGCGAAGTCACAGGAAGCTGCTTTACCGCTACTGCATGAACAGAGAAGAAAGTATATGTATGGCCTGTGGGATAGACATCTCCGAGAGAGAAACTCAGCAGGAGCGTGGGCAGTGAGTGTGTAATGACCCTGTACCTAGTCTTATCAATCACAGGAGTAATTTTTTCTTCCTGGAGGAGGAATAAGTAAGGGAAGTGGGCAAAGAATAGAAGCTGTCTCAATACTGTAGACAGAGAAAGTTTCTATGTTCTTGACCAAAGCAAACTGGGGAGATGGGAATAGCATGGTTTCTTCTTCATTTTCCAACCATTTGATCTCTTAACTCATGAGTTTTATACTCAGGCCTCTGGCCCACTGAGGATGGGGCTGCCCTCCTGTGATACGTATGTCAGGAGCGATAAGACAGAAATGCCAGGGGTTGTATTCCAGGCAACAAGGGCAGTCAGCTCCAGCTTTCATAAGACCTTTCCCTCCTGTAGTGGCTTTGTGTGCCCGCCTGGGAACCAGTGGTGGGCTTCCCAGCTGGGCCTGCAGAAGGGTCCATACAGGGACAGAACAGGTTCGTTGAGCAAAGCACTGTGCTTTGCTCTGAACCAAAGGTTCATTTTCTGTTCTAGTTCTCATCTCAAGAATGTCCAGCCATGTTTCGCTGTGAGCCCAAACTGTAGCATCAAAGTACTCCAGCAACACCATGACAGCAACATAATCATGGGAGGAATACTCCTCCCATGATTAAATTCCAAAAGGCAATTTAAGTTCCTGCCTCAAGAAGCTCTGAATCTAATAGAATAAGACAAATGCTTAAACAAATAATTACAGCCCAATCTGAGCATTTTAGGGTAAAAATAAAACCACAGCGGCTGAGAGGAGGCAGCATTAATTCTATCTGAGAGAGTGGGAAAAGGTTTCACTTAAGTGATAGCTTTTTAAAAAACTTTTTATTTTGAAAAAATTTCAAATGTACAGAGAAGTTGCAAGAATGGTAAACATTAACTCAGATTCACCAGTTAACGTTTTGCTGTATTTGGTCTTTCTCTAGTTATACACACACACATGCGTGCACACACACACACACTATTATTGTTACTATTAATTTTGCTGAAACATTTTAAAGTTACAGACATCATCATCCTTTGCCCCTAAATACCTCAGGATGTATCTCTTAAGAGCAAGGACCTTCTCTTAGGTAACCACAGTGCAGTTTTCAGATTCGGGAAGTTTAATATTGCTATAATGCTATTATATAGTAAAGAGTCCATTTTCTAATTTCACCACTTGTTCCAATAATGTATTTTATAGCAAATTTTTTTCAATCAAACATCCAACTCAGGGTTACATGTTATGTTTGTCATAGTTCTTTAGTCTCCTTTCATCTAGAACATTTCCTCAGCCTTCCCCTCCCTCCTTCCTTTCTTTTTTCATGATACTGACATTTTTAGATTATAGGTCAGTTGTCTGGTAAAACGTTCCACAGCATGGGTTTGTTTGATTGTTACCTCATGGTTAGATTGCATCATGCTTTCTTTTTCTTTTGAAATAATTTCAAACTTACATAAAAGTCAGAATTACATAGCTTTGCACCTTTTTTTAAGTTCCAAATGATTCTTCTCCAGATTCACCAATTTTTAACATTTTATCACATCTGCACTTATTTTATCATTTTCTCTTTTCTCTTCCCTTTATGTGTGTTTGTATGTTTATGTAGGCGTAGAGAGTTTTTTAAAAAAACTGAACCAGTTAAGATAGGTGTCACCCTTTAAGTGACAGCTTTCAAATTTTTTAAAATTTAAATTAAAATTATGTATATTTAAGGTGTACAACATGCTTTTGTATGCATGTACATACTGAAACGGTTATGATAGTCAAGCTAAATAACATACCATTTCCTTGCCCCAGAGTAGTTAACCTTGTACTGTGGTGAAATCTAACCTCTTAGCAAATTTCCACTATTCAATACAGTATTACTGACTACAGTCATCATGCTGTACGCTGGATCTCTAGACTTATTCATCCTACATGACGGCAACTTTGTACCCTTTGGCCAACATCTCCTTGGTTGCCCCACCTTCACACCTCTGGAAACCACCATTTTACTCTCTGCTTGTATGTATTCGACGTCTTTAGATTTCACATCTAAGTGAGATCATGCAGTTTTTATCTTCCCGCATCTAGACTGTTTCACTTCACATAATGTCCTCTGGGTTCATCCATGTTGTCACAAATGGCAGGAGTTTCATCTTCTTAAAGGCTGAATAATATTCCATTGTGTGTATCCATCAGTGGATAATTAGGTTGTTTCCATGTCTTGGCTGTTGTGAATAATGCTGCAGTGAACATGGGAGTGCAGGTATCTCTTTGAGGTACTAATTTCATTTCCTTTGGGTGTATACCCAGAATAGGATAGTTCTGCTTTTAGTGTTTTGAAGAACCTCCATATTGTTTTCCATACGGCTGGATGACTTTACATTCTCACCAGCAGTGCACAAAGGTTCCCTTTGCTCCACGTCTTTGGCAACATTTTGTTATTGCTTGTCTTTTGATGGTAGCCATCCTAACACGTGTGAGGTGACATCTCGTGGTTTTGATATGCATTTCCCTGATGATTAGTGATGTTGAGCACCTTGTTTTGTACTTGTTGACTGTATGTCATCTTTGGAAAAATGTCTGTTTAGGTTTTTTCCCATTTTTTATTTGGGTAGTTTGTTTTTTGCCACTGAGTTTTAGGAGTTCTTTATATATTTTTTATATTAACCCTTATCAGATATATGGTTTGAAAATATTTTCTCCTAATCTGTAGGTTGCCTTTTCAATGTATTGATTGTTTCCTTTGCTATGCAGAAGCTTTTTAGCTTGTTTATTTTTGCTTTTGTTGCCCGAGTTTGCGTTGTCGTGTTAAGTGACAGCTTTTGAAAAAGTTCTTGAGGGGATGAAGAAGCTTGCCAGTTGGACAGAACAACTTGGTGTGGGAAGGGAATTACAACCAGAGGGATCAGCATGTGTGGAGATGTAAGCCAATATGTATATGATGTAGCTGGTGAAGAGTCAATATTGTAGAGTAACCAGGATGGGGGAGAATGGGCAGGAAGGCAGTTGGACTTTGTTGCATATGAAAAAAGAAACGTTGAAGATATTAAAGCAAAGAGATGGTAGCATCATATTATTTTCTAGAGAATTTAACTGTAGGGCAATTTGGAGGAGAGAGGGCAAAAGAGACCAACGAGGTGGACATTGCATTAGACCAGGTGATGATGAAGACCTGAAGGAAGGGAATGCGGGGGAATCTTTGTTGAATTCCAGCTATGTGCTGGCCATTTTGCATATGATAGCTCATTTAATTATCACAAAACCCTGAGGTCAGAGAGGTGAAGGAACTTGGCCAAGAATAGTCTTGGTAAGTTTATGGCATAGTTAATATTTGAACCCAGGCCCATGTGGCTCTAAAGGCCACTCTGGACTACCCTGGGGTCATGAGGGATGGAGCAGGACTGAGAGGTGGCCATAGGATTCTGGATATCAAACTCTGATAGCCAGTTGGACACAGTGGACAAGGGAGACAGGAGGATAACAGTTGATGTTAATGATGAAAATGGGGGAATTCCCTGGCGGTCCAGTGGTTAGGACTCCATACTTCCACTGCAGGGGGCACGGGTTCCATCCCTCATTGAGGAAGTAAGACCCCATGAGCTGTGCAGCACGGCCAGAAAAAAAAAAAAAATGATGAAAATGGTTACTAGGAAGAAAAAGAATTGGCGAAGACAGAGAAAATGGTCATTTTGTTAATAGTCTCTATGACTTTGGTTTGGAAGGCTGGGTTTGTGCAATACCTAGGACAAGATGTCTAGTGGGCAGTTTGGCTCAAGAGCTCAGAAGAAAGGTCTAGGTTAAAAGTAGAGATTGGGCTGCGTTCACCCAGTGGGTGCTGAATGAGAACAGAAGATGGCTAAGGGCGGAGCCTGGGCACACGGACACTTAAAGGGTGGTGGAGAAAGAAGGTCCAGGGAAAGAAAAGAGAAAGAGTGGTGAGAGAGCCAAGATTGGACCATTTCAAGAAGGTCGGTGACTAGGACTACCACGTATTCTGCAGAAGAATTCCAGAAGGGAAAGATTCACTGGGATTACTGACTGGGGAAGTCACTGGTTACCTTAATGAGAGCCATTTCAGTAGATTGGCGGGAGCCAGCCTTCTTGGGTTCAAAGAGTGAATGGTGATGGAAGAAGGGGACCCAGAGCAGAGATGACTTTTTAAAGAATTTTGGTGGATGATGATCGCAGTTAACATTATGAGGGCTTACAGTTTGCCAGGCACTGGGCTAATGATGTACACTCATTATCCAGGGTAATCCTTACCATACTCCTAAGAGGTAGGTGCTATTATTATCCCCATTTTCTTTCATTTATTTATTTATTTATTTAGCTGTGCTGGGTCTTAGCCACGGCATGCGGGATCTAGTTCCCTGAGGAGGGATAGAACCCGGGCTCCCTGCATTGGGGGCCTGGAGTCTTAACCACTGGACCACCAGGGAAGTCCTTATTATCCCCCTTTTTTTTTTTTTTTGCGGTACGCGGGCCTCTCACTGTTGTGGCCTCTCCCGTTGCGGAGCACAGGCTCTGGATGCACAGGCTCAGCGGCCATGGCTCACGGGCCCAGCCGCTCCACGGCATGTGGGATCTTCCCGGACCGGGGCACGAACCCACGTCCCCTGCATCGGCAGGCGGACTCTCAACCACTGCGCCACCAGGGAAGCCCTATCCCCATTTTTTGATGACGAACTTATTGCTGAGAGTATGTAGAGAGGTTGAGTAATATGTCCAAGGTTATACCATCAATAAACAGAATAAGGATTCAAAGTCTCAACCTTTCTGAGTTCAAAGTCTGTGTTGTATGATGATGGTAGTTTAGGCCTGAGCCTGTACATAAGCAGTGGGGGAGGTGGGGGAAAACCCCTGTAGTGAGGAGGATACTGACTTTACATAGCAAAGAGAGAATAATTGATGGAGCCAGGTCTAAAGGAAGGATATTAGATCACATTAAAAATAGAGCTACTGGGCTTCCCGGGTGGCGCAGTGGTTAAGAATCCACTTGCCAATGCAGGGGACACAGGTTCGAGCCCTGATCCAGGAAGACCCCGCATGCCGCGGAGCAACTAAGCCTGTGAGCCACAACTACTGAGCTTGCGCTCTAGAGCCCGTGAGCCACAACTACTGAGCCCGCCTCCTGCAACTACTGAAGCCTGTGTGCCTAGAGCCCGTGCTCCGCAACAAGAGAAGCCACCTCAATGAGAAGCCCGTGCACCGCAACAAAGAGTAGCCCCCGCTCACCGCAACTAGAAAAAGCCGGCACGCAGCAACGAAGACCCAACGCAGCCAAAAATAAATAAGTAATTAAATAATTAAAAAAAAATAGTGCCACTTTGGGACTTCTTTGTCAAAAGCCAGAACAGATGAGAGGAGAATCCGTGAATATGTACCCAGATGTCAGCTAAAGTAGCATTCTCTTTTGAGATTTAAGTGTTGAAATCAGCTTGTCCCCATCCCACATCCATTGGGGAGTTCAATGCCTGCTCCAAGATTTCTGTTAATTCCTGGGAGCTGATTTTATGGTTCCTTTGGCTTTTGCGTTTCTGCTTCCACTAAATTCTTCATCTCACTTGTAACTCAATTCCCTTGTTCTTATTCCTTGGTTCCACGCTGACCCAGTTGTAGAACTCAGACCCACCCCGATCTTTTTTTTCCTGGATTTCTCCCCAAATCACTTACCTAAGGCATTTGTGCATGTGTCAGATATTACTGAAGGCTTAGGGGATTTTATGTCCTTAGCAACACAAACAATGTAAAGTCCAATAATAGATATTTCTATTTTAAACCTACTTTCAGCTCCACTGTCCCTGGAGATCTCTCCCCAAGCTTTTACCTCCCACGTTGTTGTTTGAGCCCCATTTCTCCTTATCTCCCTCCCATTTCCTCTCCTTTTTTGCTCTCTTTCAGTCCTCATGTCCTTTGTCTTTTTTTTTCTTTCTTTTTTTGTATGTAAAGCTCTGTTTAGCTATCTCTTTTCTTCAGTTTTATTGTAAGTCTAGCTTTCTTCTTTCATACTTCAAGCGTTCATATCAAGGTAGTTTCCTCAATAAGGCATTTTCTATCCCTAAGAGGAGCTCTGATATCAGCTGCTAAAAATAATAATTTTTCACCCCAATATTTATAGATAGGTTTAAAAGTGGGAAGATGGAATTTAAAAGAGATCATGTCTGTTGCATCTGCTTTCTCTGTGAATACGAGACGTGCTCATCTGTTGCGATAAGGATGGGCTTGTAAAGATCTGACAGCCAAGGTGAGGGATTCTGTCAATAGAAATTTACCAGGTTTCTAAAATATTATAAAATACCATATTTACATAGGATGATTCCTTTAACTAAGCCTACAGACTTGTAGAATTGATTCCCTTGCTAGAGATGGATTCTTCAGTTTGCTGAGTACTTAGGTCAATATGAGAAAAGTAGAAAAAGCAACGGACAAGGAAAAAGTCGATGTAAGCAAACTAAAGCCAGAGTAATGGAGATCACAAGCCGTCACTAATCCTCTCTCTCCCAATGTAGGCATGAATTCATGTTAAGCAGTTTTGGCACTGTGCTGGGGCCAGAGAGCTGTTCATCTTGTAGCTGAAAAAGGATAAAGGAGTTGCATTAGTTATTTATTGTTCCATAACACATTACCTCACACTTTGTCATTTAAAACACAACTATTTATTATATCTCAATGTCTGTAGGTCAGGAATTCAGCAGCAGCTTAGCTGGGCCGTTCTGGCTCAGGGTCTTCCATTAGGCTGCAGTCATCCAGAGGCTTGACTGGAGCTGGGGTGGTCTGTTCCCAATTTTACTCACCTGGCTTTGGGCAGGAAGCCTCAGTTCCCTATCACAAGGACCTCTCTGTAGTGTTGCTCATGACATGGCAGCTGGCTTCTTCCAGAGTGAGGGATGGAAGAAAGAGAGAAACCATGGTGAAAGCTGAAAAGCCTTGTGTAACTTAATCTCAGGAAAGATATGTCATCACTTTTCCTGTGTTCCCTTGGTCACACACACCATCCCTGGTGTAGAGTGGGAGGGGACCCCAAGGGTGTGAATACCTGGGGCAGGGATCATTGGGGACATTTTGGAGGTCTGCTACCACAGGAGTCTTTCCACAAACATTTTTTTGAGTGTGTCTGTGTGGGCTCGTACTTTAAAATGCCATGAAGGGGGTTATTTAGACAGACTGGTAGTTAGTTGACTTTTGGATTTAACGGACTAGTAAAATAAAAAGTAACTGATGGTGGTAGGGAACAAAATAGGTATGTTTCAGTATTTCGTCATATAAGGAAGATAAAGAAAAAACTGCCATTTACCATTACCATCATTTCATAAAAACACATGTGAACACAAGAAAAGGGAAAGGATGTAATCTCAAAGGACAATCTTTTCAATTGAATAAAGTTAGCTTTATTAAAAACTCACTAACTTGCCTTGGCTTTTCTCATTTAACTGTAGACTGATGAAAACTTCGTTTGATCTTGCTCTAAAAACTGTCATTCAGGAACCACTGAGACAGACGTGGAATGTCTTTAGAGATGACTATGAGAATCATGTAGAAACACATAATAGTCCATTCAAAGTAAGTGAAAAAAGGAGAAATGGAAATGGTTGATGCATAAAGATAGCAATTTTATAAAATTGCGCTCATGAGCTGGAAGGAAGCCATAGAGTTGGCAAATATTTAATTTATCAGTTTTTGTGATTTTTTTGCTATTAATTTATGTACCTACTAACATTTACAT
Source organism: Hyperoodon ampullatus (assembly GCF_949752795.1). Taxonomy (NCBI): domain Eukaryota; kingdom Metazoa; phylum Chordata; class Mammalia; order Artiodactyla; family Ziphiidae; genus Hyperoodon; species Hyperoodon ampullatus. Next base: position 118,598,532 of record NC_136919.1, read on the forward strand.
GCTTATTGTTTAAGCTAATTAAATATGAAATATAAGGAAATATTGAGCATCATTGAAACATAGTTAAATGTACATAAAAATAATACAAATGCATGTAGTATTTGAACTTTTAAAGGATTTTCATACTTAGCATTTTTCACATATGGTTAAAATATTTTTGGATTATTTACATCACTTATGTCAGCCATCCTTTTACTAAATAATCACCTCTTCACCTTACAGTTATGCTTTTCTTCATAACCTACACAGCGTAATGATGTGTGTCCCTTTGTAACAAGAGGGTGAAATAATCCGACATTATCCATTAGAGTTGAGCTTTGGGTTGTTAGTTTTGGACCACAGAATTGATATATTTGTAGAAATGTGGTCACACTTTCATTTGCTTCCATTTTTGACCTGTGGCATAGTCTTTGCAAGGCTTCTGAAGGCTTGGGTTGAGGAAGGGGTCAATGACTATTTTGTTCTTGGATTGACTGGGACCACTAGCATCATGCTCTCACTATTTAGGTTGAGAATTCATATTTAGGAATATTTGGGAAAATAGTATTTCTCTTTAATAAAATCTTGTTGCAAACCTTCATGAATTGGTTTAAAATCTCCACATTTTTCTTCTGAAAATCTGGTTGGCAGAAACTACTTTAAAAAATACATAAACCCATATGTTATTAAAAAGTTATATATTTTTAAAGTTTTGAGCAAGATTACATTTGGAAATTGCTCTTTCAATTTTGATTTTCCAGCCAAATTGGTTAACTAAGATGTTAGTTGATGTTCTTTAAGTACCTCTAAGACACTTGGCTAATTTTCAGTTGGAATGCCTTGTTTACAGGAAGCATTTTTAAGTGAAAGTAGTGAGCAGTTGATTTTTTGAATCTATGAGTAACTTTTGGTATTAGGACAATTTTGGAGTCATGGAGCTGCCTACAAATGTGACATTGGAACTCAGCCGTCAGCACTTGGCCTGACTTGTCTTTTTTCTGGTTATAGCTCTCACTGCATTAAGGTCTTCAACTAGTCATTCATGCCATGTTGTGGCATGTTGTACCTAACTGGGCACATTTTTACTACTCACTGCTCACTGGCCTAATTTAGGGCAAATTGTTAGGTGCCTGTATATTTGCCTTTGGGAACATTTGTGTCACTATTTGGAATTTCCAGGAGCAAGCTTAGGAAATTTTGATGGCTTTTTTTTTTTTTTTTTTTTTTTTGCGGTATGCGGGCCTCTCACTGTTGTGGCCTCTCCCGTTGCGGAGCACAGGCTCCGGACGCTCAGGGTCAGCGGCCATGGCTCACAGGCCCAGCCACTCCGCGGCATGTGGGATCTTCCCGGACCCGGGCACGAACCCGTGTCCCCTGCATCGGCAGGCGGACTCTCAACCACTGCGCCACCAGGAAAGCCCTTTGATGGCATTTTGATATCTACTGATCGTCCAGTGTGACTGCCTCGGCAAAGCTGTGCTGACATGGTGAGCAGAGAATAAAAACACACAGGGGAGAAGGCTTTTGAGGGAAGAAGGGAACTTAGAGACAGATACATTATATTTGAGAGACAATAACTAACTTTTAGAATGTTAATTGGTCATTATAGATTACATGTCTTGTGTAGACAACAGGTTTGCCTCAGGCTAAGCTTCCTGATGTGAAACTAGTACAAAACTTATTTTTCTTCTTAAAAAAAAAATTTATTGGAGTACAGCTGATTTACAATGTTGTGTTAGTTTCAGGTGTACAGCAAAGTGAATCAGTTATACGTATACATATATCCACTCTTTTTTTAGATTCTTTTCCCATATAGGCCATTATAGAGTATTGAGTAGAGTTCCCTGTGCTCTACAGTAGGTTCCTATTAGCAAAACTTATTTTTCACAGCCACGTGCAAGGTAGTGAGGAAATGAGTTAAATCCTCTTTTTGACGATAATACGTGCTTTGTTTTGGACCTCAGGTTAAACTCAGTGTTCTTACTACAAATTATCACAAAACACCCAAACTGTCCCACCCTTTGCCAGATTACAAAACAGCCTCTTTTTAACTTCAAAGCAAGGACTTGCAGACTGAGCCATTTAGCAGGCTAAAGAGTGCTATCCCTGGAGCCTCAGAAGATGACCTTTTGTCTTTTTTGGCATTGATGGACCAAAGAGAAGTGTCACCTTGGAACTCTAATCTAGAAATTGTCATGCATTGTTCTAAATATAAGCCACAAAAGTGCTCAATCATATATAGAAAAGATCTTGAGTAGTGGTTGTCAGCACCTTCTTTTAAAATCAAAGCATTACGGAGAGAACAAGTTCTTATCTGACTTAAACTCACTGATAATCCCTGAATCGTACCTTTTGAAGGTTGCTGGGGGTCACCAATGGCTTGGTTGTGATTGATCTAGAAGCTTTGCTGAGTGGACTGGGGGCCTGGCCATCATCATGGAAAGTGACAACTGGCACCTCCCTCCCTGAGACTTGCAGTAACTTTTATCATCAATTTCTCCTTCCATAGCATGAAAACTCCCTTCTCCTGGGTATTAACATTTTGGGGAAAATAGTAATCAGTGGGGACCTGCTAAGAGAGCGTTTTGCTGAAATTTTAAAAATAATTTCCTGGTATAAGAACACAGTCTTACTTAGTATAATTTGTCCCATTATATGCATTTTATGTTTCTCTGGCATCTACAACTCAAACTGTAATTCCCTTGTGAAAGAAGTGCTTACCAACTTCTTCAGACAGCCAGTTTTTTTTAAAATTTTAATTTAATTTATTTATTTGCGCCAGGTCTTAGTTGCGGCATGCTTGTGGGATCTAGTTCCCTGACCAGGGATCGAACCCAGGCCCCCTGCATTGGGAGCTCAGAGCCTTAAGCCCTGTGCCACCAGGGAAGTCCCAGACAGCCAGTTTTTAAATCTTTTTTTTTTTTTAATAATTTCTCCATTTAACAGAATCAGATGCCTTAGTTAAATCCATTAATGCAACATGCAATTCACGTTGCCATTTTCAGCCTTTCCCTCGCACTGCAGTGTAGTCAAGTTGTTAAGATTTCAGGCTCCGGGATCAGACTGCTTGGGTCCAAATCCTGGCACTATCACTTACTGGGTGTGTGATTTGCGCAAGTTACTTATCCTCTCTGGGCTTCCGTTTTCTCATCTGAGAAATGGGAATCGTAATGGTACTTACTGTGTAGGGTTGTCATAGGGACTAAATGAGATAATACGTGCCACAAACAAACCTATTCACACTAATTTAAATAAGTAAGGTTTTCTTTTTTGTGCTAGTATGGTTACATGAGCAATCTGATGGATACCCAGTGACAGGTGGGGCGCATGCGTACCAGAGCTGGGGAGTAAGCAGCCTCTGGGGCGTGTCCCTCCATCTCCCACAGGTTTGTTTGCTTCGTTCTGTGTATTGGCTCTGTTTTCTGCAGATCAACTTTCTTTGCTTATCACTGTGCATATATCCAGAAATTCTTTGCCTCAAACCTGTGCAATTTCTTAGATGAAGCACTCTCTATCACCTGACTCAGCTTCAAAGTGTCTGGCTCCCAAGTGTCCAGGTGAGAGCAAGTCCAGTCAGCTGGGGCTGGAGGGGAGGAGGCCGTGCAGTAGGAGTGGCGGCTCTTTCCAAAGGCTGACGGGGTTTAGGGTCTCTAAGAAGGTGGCGGATGGGGCCAGCAGCGATTGGCGTCTCTAGGATAATCATAGCAACAGTGTTCAAGGGTGATTAAAGGCTCCTTGCCTTAACCATTAATTACTTAATTTTAAAAACTTTTTAAATTGAAGGATACCTTACATATAGAAAAGGACACATATGATAAGTGTACAGCCTGATGGATTGGGACAAACTGAACGAACCTGTGTAACTGCACCCAGCTCAAGAAACAGCAGGACCAGCGCCCACGCAGCCCCTTTTGTTCCCCTCTAGTAACTGCTTCCTAAGAGTAGATTAGTTTGGCCTGTTTTCATATTTTCTATGAGTGGAATCATACCCTATATACTTTTTCATGTCTGGCTTCTTTTGCTAAACACTGAGACATTCATCAATTTTGTTGTGTATATTTGCAAAGCATTCATTCTCATTGCTGTAAAATATTCCACTGTGTGAATACACTATACTTTATCTAGTCTACCGCTGATGGACATTTGGGTGGTTTTTATTCTGTTTCTGTCTGTTTCTAGTGATGCTGCCATGGACTGGTTTTGTTGAATATGTACATGTTAGTACTGATTACTTTTACTACCAGAGGCTTATATACGGTGTGGTGAATTATCTTCCATTACATATAATTGGATTGATGGTCTCTTAAGGGTGAATATTGTTATGATTTTATCTAGTGATTTCTTATTTTTTTAAAAAATTAGTTTATTTTTGGCTGTGTTGGGTCTTCGTTGCTGTGCACGAGCTTTCTCTAGTTGCGGCGAGCGGGGTCTAGTCTACTCTTTGTTGCAGGGCATGGGCTTCTCAATGCGGTGGCTTCTCTTTGCTGTGGAGCATGGGCTCTAGGCACGTGGGCTTCAGTAGTTGTGGTACATGGGCTCAGTAGTTGTGGCTTGCGGGCTCTAGAGCGCAGGCTCAGTAGTAGAGGTGCACGGGCTTAGTTGCTCCATGGCATGTGGGATCTTCCCAGACCAGGGCTTTGAACCCATGTCCTCTGCATTGGCAGGCGGATTCTTAATCACTGCACCATCAGGGAAGTCCGATTTCTTTTCTTTTTATGTTGTGACTTTCATGGCATGAGGGCGGGGTCATGTTCTAGACATTTTGCATATATGAAAGAACCTTGCGTATATTTTGGTAGGTGCTCAGTTACTTATTGATGGAATGAATGAATGAACAAATGAATGAATGGTGTATGCCTCCTTTTCTGGGAACAAGCCCTATTTATAGGAGAGGTGCCAACTGCTATATTTAGACAAGGTTCACCAGCTGCTCAACCAAGGCTGATGGATCGAGGGGTGGAAAAGGGACCCAAGCCAGGCCAGTCATGTCTCTTTTCTGGGAATTTAAAATTTGGAACCAAAAATAAAGAGACTGGGCACTGCTGAGTCCCTGTGACCATGCTTTAGAGAGAAGACCCATAGGCTCCTGCTATTAGAAGCCTACGATATATTGTGAAAGGTCATAATATTGAGAGGTCTCATATCAGCGAAGATGAGCTTCGTTGTATGTCCTGTTGTCTTGGCTTTCTTTCTTGGGGAGAGCCCCTGTGAATGTGATTGTATTTCCTGATCCAGAACTTAAAATAGTAAGGCAACAGCCCAGGAGAGGACTTGAAGCCAGGAACTAGGTGTGAGACTGCAGAGAACAGATTGTAGAGATCCTACACGTCAAGGCTTTAAGTCTTGAAAATTGATTTTAACGTGCAGGTAAAGAGAGATATCAAAGATGACACCAGGGGAATTCCCTGTTGGTCCAGTGGTTAGGACTCGGTGTTTTCACAGCCGAGGGAACTAAGATCCTGCAAGCTGCATGGCATAGCCAAAAAAAAAAAAAATGATGCCAGGTTTTGAGTTTCTATGTTAGGAAAGATAATGGTCACACTATTATAAATAAGGGCATTTGAGGAGAGCATGGGGGAAGGGATAAAGATGAGTTCAGTGTGGGATACATTAAGCTTAAGGTTCTGGTGAGACAACCAGATTGTTCTGGTCAAGAATATTGACTTTGAAGTTGGGGAGACTTGGAGCTCCCTCTGTACTTTGCACTTCACTCTGTGACCTTGGGCACCTTATTTATTTAGCCTCTTGACATGTCAGTTCCCTATCAGTAAGCTGATATCACCCTGCAAGGATTTAAATGAGACAATGCCAACAAAGGGTTTAGCTTAGTATTCATAAAATAGGTATTCATAGGATGATGTGGTGATGTCTCCAGTGCAGCTGGAAAATAGGGACTGGGGTGATGCAGTGAGGGACCTGCTTCGAGGTTGAGATGATGCTAGGAAGAGAATGTGGAGAGGAAAAGAAAGGGGACCATATCACAGCTAGAGAGATGAACTGTGGGAGAAAAGGGGCTCACAAGATCCAAAGGAGGCAGGTGCTCAGCAGCACCCAGGGCTCTAGGGATGTAAAGGTTCGACCAAATTTTGGTTGGGTATCCTTTTTCACCCTAAATCTTGAACTATTGTTGGAATCAAATAAGTCGGCGTTAGGGGCAGCAATGTTAAGTCACTCAGATGTAGAAGAAGACATTTAGGATGAGTCCGCCAGGAAGCAGCTATCTGCAGGCCCTCTTTTGTCCGCGTGGAGATGAACCAGTGCTTGGTGATGAACCAGCCCTGGCTTCTGGGCTTCTGTTGTGTCTCCTCCCACACTGCCAGACTCTGCCTGCTGCCACAGACCTCTGCAGGAGAGCCGAGAAGATAAAGTGTGAAGAAGAAGAAGAAAAAAAAAGAACAACTTCAGGCTATTCTTTTTTTTTTTTTTTTTTTTTTTTTTGCGGTACGCGGGCCTCTCACTGTTGTGGCCTCTCCCATTGCGGAGCACAGGCTCCAGACGCGCAGGCTCAGCGGCCATGGCTCACGGGCCCAGCCACTCCGTGGCATGTGGTATCTTCCCGGACCGGGGCACAAACCCGTGTCCCCTGCATCGGCAGGCGGACTCTCAACCACTGCGCCACCAGGGAAGGCCCAGGCTATTCTTGATATTTGGGCAACAGAACAGTTTTCCCCATTTTCGTTTCATTTCATTTCTTTTGATTTTTAAAGCATTTTGATTTTTGCTTCCCTGCCTCCAACTTTTCTCAACAAAATTGGTAAAAGTTAGAAAGGATCTTTTTGTGTGTGATAAGTTTATTTATTTTTGGCTGCGTTGGGTCTTCGTTGCTGCACGCAGGCTTTCTCTAGTTGTGAGTGGGGGCTGCTCTTCGTTGTGGTGTGCAGGCTTCTGCTGTGGAGCACAGGTTCTAGGCGCACGGGCTTCAGTAGTTGTGGCACATGGGCTCAGTAGTTGTGGTTCATGGGCTTTGGAGCGCAGGCTCAGTACTTGTGGCACACGGGCTTAGTTGCTCTGCAGCATGTGGGATCTTCCTGGACCGGGGCTTGAACCCGTGTTCCCTGCATTGGCAGACAGATTCCTAACCACTGCACTAGCAGGGAAGCCCCGAAAGGGGTTGTTTTTGTACATATATGACAGTGGTACGACTTTGAAGGTTTAAGTTTGTCCTTAGTAATAAAGGGAAAAGGAGAGGTAAGAGTGCGGTGAGAGGGAAGAGTAAGGAGATGTCAGGAAAGACAGAAGAAAAGGGGGATCAGGAAAAGGAGGGGTGGATGGGTTTGGGGAGATGAAGAGTGTTCTCTAGAGAACAGGTTGCTAGGTTTTTATTACTTTATTTTATTTTTTTGCGGTACGCGGGCTTCTCACTGCTGTGGCCTCTCCCGTTGCGGAGCACAGGCTCCGAATGCGCAGGCTCAGCGGCCATGGCGCACGGACCCAGCCGCTCCGCGGCATGTGGGATCCTCCCAGACCGGGGCACGAACCCACGTCCCCTGCATCGGCAGGCGGACTCTCAACCACTGCCCCACCAGGGAAGCCCGGTTGCTAGGTTTTTAAAAGTTTTGTTTTGCAAATGGAAGACTTAGCCCAAACTGTCCCATGTCAGCCTCTGGGCTCCACCAGGAAAGGTGTGTGGATGAGACAGGGCAAATGTGGAGGGGTCTCAGGGCGTGCAGTTTGTCTAACGTACAGACCACCCAAGTACGGGGATCCCAGCCCGCCCCTGCCTTGCCTCCCCAGCTTTTTCGGGTCCTGGTGTGTGTCGGGTTCCCTGGTTGGAAAACCCTGGAGTAGAAGCCCCGCCCTTTGGAAATTAAAAGCATGTTTTAAAAAAGTTGAAGCAAATTTGATCTTAGATCATATTGCATTTACGGATTTTAAATAACGGCTTAAACGCATTCCTGAGTGAACATTAATAATCAGGTGTGTCTTCCAGGATTGGTGGAGTTCCTTCACCCACTCCCATCATTTCAGTTAAACAAAAAGTTTTGTCCTGACTTTGCAAGTGTGGAAGTTGACAGCGACGCGTCTCTTAGGGCCGTAGGAATATGTGCGCTTTTCCGCTCACAGGGGTTGGCTCTTAAGTATTTCAGACTGCATCGCCTTTTCCTCCCAGTTTTGGTTGATCACGCCAACACGACTGGACTAAACCATTGTTTTTGCAAAGCCCCGGGATTTTTTTCCCTAGGCATTCACGCCGTCCGGCCTTTTCTTTGTTGTTAAATAATCAAGAGTGTTTCACAACTCCAGACCATTGCCGGGGACCGGTCAGCTCACTGAGGAAGGCCTTGTCTGTGGTGATGGCTTTATTTTTAGACCTAAAGTTCACCGGGCCGCTCCAAGCGGCTGAGGTTCTGGAGTCAGAACGCGATCCAGAACCGGCGGGAGCATTCTCTTCGCACCCCCCGGAGAGGTTTTTCGTTAAGGGTGAGGGGCATTGGTAGGACGCGGGTCTGAGGGCCCAGAGGGGCGGGCACGCGCTTCCTCCCCGCGGGCGTCTCCCACAATCCCCGGCGCGGCCGCTCGCGGTGCTCAAGGCCTTGGCGGCCCTTCGGGCGCGGTCGGCAAAGTTGCTGACGCCCCCACCACGCCCCCTTTGCCCCCGCCCACCGCCAACTCCCCGCCCCCCACGCTCCCCCAGCGCCCCCATCCCACCCCGCTCGCGAGCGCCCGGGTTCGGCCATTTCCGGCTCGGCGCACTTCGGCAAGTTCCGCCGGCGCTGGTCGGAAATGGCTGCCAGCCTGCAGGGGGAGCTGAGGGTCCGGCGCGGCCTGGAAGGCGGGCTGCAGGCGGCGAGAGCGGCTTTTGAGAACCCGAGTCTCGCGCAGGCGGCGGTGGCGGCTCGTCCCTGAACTGGAAGCCGGTAGGACTCCTGGCGGCGGCGGGAGCCCGGAGCAGCCGGGGCGGCAGCCCGGAAGGGGCTCGTGGTAGGGATCCCGGGGCCGGTCGCGTCCGGGGCCGGCCGCTTTGGGGCCGCGGGAGCCGGCGAGAAGCTGCTGCCCGGTGCGGCGGGGGCGTGCAGCCTCGGAGTAGGCCTTCTCAGACGTCTCGGGAGAGGACTCCCAGAGCCTTAGCCACCAGCGAGGGGGGTGGGTAAGGGGTAACGGGCCCCCTCGGGGGTTTTGGGGGGGGTCTAAACGCGACCACCCCACCCCCAGACGCCCCCTATAGTCCCAGTTTCCTCGCACCCACCTCCACCCCTTTTTCTAAAGGCTCGGCCTCAGCTGTGCAGCCCTCTCCCCTCCTTTCCCCGCTGTTTGTCCAGCTGTTTGTGCAGAGCATCTTCGGTCCACGAAGGGGCCTCCCGAACTGCCCCCTCCCCTTTTCTGCGTGCACACGCTCCCAGGTCTGCTTTCTGCTGCATTCAGACACAGCCGCCAGCAGCTGCTCTTCCTCTGGCTCTTTTCACCAGGCTCACCTCCTTTCATGAGGAGCCCATAGTCAGAATAGCCACTTCCTGCCCAAGGGTCCAGGTGCTGCTGTTCTGTGCTTCTGGGGCCCTGGGGCCCAGGCTCTGAAGCGATGGGCCCAGCGCTGCTTGGGCAGGAGAGGGGCTGCGGAGTGCGCGTCTACACGACTGAAATCTTAGCCGAGTTATTCGGATTACCCGGCACGGTTCAGTGCGAATCCGGAACCCTACGGAGACCGGGCAGGGCTGCCAGACTGCAGAGAGGCTGTTTCTCTTCTCCACGTTGAGCCAGTGGTTCAGAACCTTTTTAGGTTTTGGTGGCTCTCAAAAGACTTGAATTTGATGGACTCCTCCCCCCTCTTTTCTTTTCAGAAATTCTAAGGGGCTTCATCAAGTCCTCTCGGGTCCGCTCCTTTGGAGGAGGAGAGGCAGAACACATGTCCGGTTTTTTTCCCCGTATGTGGCTTATCTAAGGGGTCTCCTTATATTACTTCTCCTCGCTTTCTTTCTCCAATTTAGGTAGCTTCATTTTTGAAGGCTGGGGTCCCCATGTTTTCTTTCGTTTTTTAAAAAATCTGTGCATTGTAGTCGCGGAGACGGCCTTTCCCTCCGTTTTGCTCAGCCAGTGTCTCGCACTCTGGTTCAGTTATTCTAACTGTACTGAGTGCCTGGGATCGTAACCTGGGTGGTCCTGATAGTCTTGAGTGGAGCTCAGCGTTCTCAGCAACTTTTACCGGGGAGACTTTTAAATATTTCAGGGTGAAAGAAGACCCGTGTTCTTAAACTCATCCTTGGTGTGTTAAAAATACCTTTTCCTGTGGGAATTTCCTGATCTTCTGCTTGTGAGGAGTGGTTAGTACTCATAAACATTGATATGAGGGAAACTGGCCTCAGTGCTTTCCGGAAGAGGATTCGAATCGTGGATCTTCAGAATACTTGAAACATGGTTTATGTAATACTTGAAGAGGTGGCCCCTGCTCTCCGGGGCGCATGCCTCCTGGACAAACGATTGCCGAGCTTGCGTCTTCAGGTCCCCACGCCTCACTTTACTAAGGGGAAGAAAGTCTGCTTAGCTGTGTAGTTGGAATCTTTTTATGATGAGGCCTCAGAGTTTTAACCTGTTAATACAAAGAGTTGAAGCAAACAGGTTCGAGAGAAATGAGTCAGGGGTAAAGTGCAGCCTGAGAAGTAGACTTCCAGGGGGGTGAAGGGGGAGATTCAAAGGATGGCTTGACGCCATCAGAGGAATGTATGGGGATTAGACAGGGGCCTGCCCTTTCCCCCAGGGCTTTAGGCTGGCTGTTGGATGAAAACTCACTGAAGGGTGGTGCAGGAGTGAGGCCTTGGCTGCGTGGGCTGTGCGTGTGTGGGCGTCCTAACTGAGCCAAGACTGGTAGATGGTCCCGTGGGGGAGGGTTGGAGAGACTGCCTGAAGCAGAAGGAGATTCAGGTATTAGGAGAAAAATGAAGATCCCTCCGGATGTGCTGTTGGTAGAGACTTGAATGTCTTTGCATATAATTACTTCAGAGTGAGGCAGGGAATATGAACCTTTCATAAAGTCGTAAAACTGTGCACTAGTTTCTGCTGGATATTAAGTTTAGCTTAGAAAACTTCTGTTAACATATTTGTCTTCATTTTGGTTTTTTCCTCTTAATTTTCGGCAGCTGTTTCTTTTGAGAACCGGTAATGATAGGGTAACTAAGAGGAAAGAAAGGATTTTTCATCTATTTGTAGGTTCCTTGAAGTAGTGGAGCTCAAGCAGACGGAGTTCGAGAACTCAAGAGAGACGGGGAGGCTCACCTCTAAGCGTGATCTTTTCCTGCTTGAACCAGTTCCACACTCCTTGTACACCTGGAGTTTTTCAGATCTCGTTGGTGATATTACTAGGTGGAAAAGAAGCAGTGTTAAAAAATTTTATAATCTTGGGCATACAAGAGGACAAATGAAGACCCCATTCAGTGACATATTTACCTCCTCTGCTCTTAGGTCATGATGTTTAGTGTAGGATTTTGCTCACGTGTACCAAAATGACCCATTAAAATCGCAGGGATGGAGCCATAGGGAAGATGAACTATGTCTCAGCGTTCTGTGGTTTGTAACCTGGGAGTACTTTTATAGAAAAGTAGGCAAACTTTTTCTGTTAACAGCTAAATAGTGAGTATTTTAGGCTTTGCAACTATTCAGCTCTGCTGTTGTAGACTGAAAACAACATATATTGATACATAGTACATATATACAGTATGTACATGCAATAATACACACGTGCAATCCATAACTGAATGAGCAAGGCTGTATTCTAATGTAACTCTATTTACGAAACAGGCAGCTGGCTGTAGTTTGCCAATGCCTGCCTTAGAGTATCGCCCCTTCACACACATGTTGCTACTTTTTTTTTTTTAATTAATTAATTTATTTATGGCTGTGTCAGGTCTTCTTCGTTGCTGTGCGCGGGCTTTCTCTAGTTGCGGTGAGCGGGGGCTGCTCTTCATTGCTGTGCACACACTTCTCACTGCGGTAGCTTCTCTTGTTGCGGAGCACTGGGCTCTACATGTGTGGGTTTCAGTAGTTGTGGCTCGTGGACTGTAGAGCACAGGCTCAGTAGTTGTGGTGCACAGGCTTAGTTGCTCTGTGGCATGTGGGATCTTCCCAGACCAGGGCTCGAACCTGTGTCCCCTGCATTGGCAGGCAGATTCTTAACCACTGCGCCACCAGGGAAGTGCCGACATGTTGCTACTTTTGTGTATTTCTCCGTTTGACTGTGCCCAATACCTTTTAGACTGATCAGTGTTATTAATGATTAACCCCCTGGATGTTTGCTTTGTTGACTGTTTATCTTCTCCTCTTATATTGTCATCATTTTAACCGTCTCCTCCAACTTCCTTTTAAACCTTTTTTCAACAAATATTTGGTACTCTGAGTGAGGAATTTAAAAAAATGAATTAGATTTGGCATATGCCCTTAGCCTGTATAGTAAGAGAGAGAAGACATACATAAATACATCATGATGGTAGATTACAATAATGTCTTAAATTACTATAGTTCTTGGCGATCATATCATACTTTCATATATTTTTTTTCTCACATAGATTTTGATCTTTATAGTAACTCTGAGAGGTAAGAGGCTAAATGTTACAGTATTCCTTTTTTTGAGGGGGGAGGAAGGTAGGAAAGAAAACTGAGGCTTGGGGGGGTTTAGTTATTTGACCAGATGTAGTAAGAGGCAGCATTCTTTTTTTTTTTTTTTTTTTTTTTTCCTGTGGTATGTGGGCCTCTCACTGTTGTGGCCTCTCCCGTTGCGGAGCACAGGCTCCGGACGCACAGGCCCAGCGGCCATGGCTCACGGGCCCAGCCGCTCCGCGGCATGTGGGATCTTCCCAGACCGGGGCACGAACCCGTTTCCCCTGCATCGGCAGGCGGACTCTCAACCACTGCGCCACCAGGGAAGCCCGAGGCAGCATTCTTGAATTGGCCGATAACATTTACTGACCTGTCCCTCTTTGAATACTTACAGTGATGTGAACCTCCCTGGGCAGCCCATTCTAATTTGCAGACTAGTTTTTAGGACGCTTTTCCTTATTGAGCTGCAGTTTTCCTTTCTGTGAGTGTCACCTTTTAGGGCTGTGTAGAACAAGTCTATTCCTTTTCCCTCTGACAGTTCTGCAGATGTTGGAAGACAGCCATCACGTTTCCCAAGACACGAGTTGCAAATTAGTGTGCATGGATCAAGTGAGGCCTGTGCACATACCATTTGACCACCCAACTTACACAGAGACTTACATTGGGAGCCAGCTTTTAGAAATGCAGAGATTTCACATAAAAATCTCTTTTTCTGGCTTTTCTTGAGAGAAAATGATAGGCTTTGGTGCTGTAGAGCTCACATTTCTGATGGTAGTAATCTCCCTTAGATGCTAGATATGCTCTCCATTTTGCTAAGGTCTCTGCCGGCCGCCTTGGTCCATTTACTTCACTCTCAGGGCCTCTGTGGTCCTTGAGGTTCCCATCCTTTTCCTAGGTCTTCGACTCCACAGGCTGTGCATCCCCATTTCCTTCAGCTGTTTCTTATTTGACAGTTTCAAGTCCCCTCACCAATTTCTTAGTCCTCGTCCCTGCATTCACTTTGTTAATGTCCCTCTTAAAGTGTGGCACTCAGCACAGTGTACGGTATTCAGTATACAGTGTCGGAGTGCAGAGTGGGGTAACTTTTACCCTTTTGTTTTTGACACTATACTTTGTTTAAAAAAAAACCCAGAAAAAACAGGTGATAGTCATATATTCTTGATTCACTGAAATTATAGTCAACTAAAATCACAACTCTGTGTGTGTGTGTGTGTGTGTGTGTGCGTGCGTGCTGTTATTAAGCTAAATCACTTCCCTGTAGTTTTGGGATCTAAGTGCTGAACTCTGCCTTTATCTCTTTTAAATGTTATCTGCTTAGATATTCCAGACTGGTAAAAATTTTTTTTTTTTTTTTTTTTTGTGGTACGCGGGCCTCTCACCGCTGTGGCCTCTCCCGTTGCGGAGCACAGGCTCCGGACGCGCAGGCTCAGCGGCCATGGCTCACGGGCCCAGCCGCTCCACGGCATGTGGGATTTTCCCGGACCGGGTCACGAACCCGCGTCCCCCGCATCGGCAGGCGGAGTCTCAACCACTGCGCCACCAGGGAAGCCCCTAAAAATCTTTTTGTATCCTGGGTTTTTTCCAACCTTGACTTACTCTTCCCAGCCTGACCTCCTTTATTTCTGAAGTGGAGCGGTAAAGTATAAAGGCATTGTGGCTTAAAATGGAGAAGATAGTTGGTGAGGACTCCAAATTATTATTATCGGATTCAGTGGAAAATTAAGGGGGGGCCTTAAAAGAAAGCATTATGCTTGAAATTTTGGAGGTGAAACAAAAGGAGGTCTTGGGGATAGCCTTGAGTTTATTTGTTTGTAATATTTCCCTCCCCCCCACCAGTAAACAGTATGTATGTGCTTTTTGTGTGCAAGGCAGTTTTAAGTCAGCGGGGTCCTAGGATCTCAAAGGATCTTTGAGGTCATATAGTCTACCCTTTAGTTTATGAGTTTAAAAAGGATAAGAAACACATGAGTCAAGAAGGACAGGAATTATGGGGCTTCCCTGGTGGCGCAGTGGTTGAGAGTCCTCCTGCTGATGCAGGGGACACGGGTTCGTGACCCGGTCCGGGAGGATCCCACATGCCGCAGAGTGGCTGGGCCCGTGAGCCATGGCCGCTGAGCCTGCGGGTCCGGAGCCTGTGCTCCGCAACAGGAGAGGCCACAACAGTGAGAGGCCTGCGTACCCGCCCCCCCCAAAAAAAAGAAAAGAAAAAAAGAAAGACAGGAATTATGAAGTTAGAGGGCCTGATGAATCAGAAAGATGGTAGTAATGATAAAGGGATGACGGAATCGGAGTCTCAAGTTGAATTCACCCATGCAGGTTGAAGTTGGATGCCTGAGTCATAAAGCTGATTTTTACGTATTGCTTAGCAAACTTCTACTTGAGTTTTCTGTCTCATTTAGGGAGACTAGAGCACTAATGATATCAATTGTATGCCTCCATAGCATAAGGTGAAAATCTTATTTTTTGAGGAATGGAAACCCTTAGAGAAATTAGTTTATGCTCTAGGCACTTGCACATCAAGTTGACTGTTCCAGAAAGACTCTTCAGCAAAATCTATCTGAAGATCTTATTTAAAAAAAACCTGTTTTAAAAAACAAAACAAAACCAAAAAACCCGTTTTTACACCTCCTCCTTCCATACAGTGGAATCTGTATTTTTCACATATTGTGAACATTTTCCCATTTGATTTAAAATGATTGAAAAGCTTATTGACAGAGATAATATATTAATGAATGACAGAGTGATAATCATATTAATGACATGGATTTATCATACTTAATATTTAACCTTCCTCCTAATCTTGGTCATTTAATTTATAATTTTTTTTGCTATTATAAAGAATGCTTGGTGATTACATTTTTATATCAATAATACAAATTTTTGTTCACATAGAATGCATTCCTAGAAAGTGAAATTGCTGAGTCAAAGATATGAATATTTTAAATTGTTACAGATGGCAAGTTTACATTCCTACTAATACAACGTAAGAGTACCTGTCACTGTAGCTGCCAGCGGAGTACAGAGATGTACTGTACTTTATTATACTAAATGGTTTACTTTGTAATGTGGACATTCTTGATATTAAATCTTTTTTCTCATTCATGATTCTTTCTTAAGAATAACTTCTGGAAGTGGAATTGTAGGGTCAAAGTGAAGGCACCATTTCAGGGCTTTTATTGCTTAAGGCCAAACTGTGCTCCAGAAAGGAGTGTGGGTTCTCCTTCCCAGCACCGGAGTATGGGAATGTACCCTCGTTAGTACCAGATACTGTAATTTTACTATTCTTTGCTGATTTATAGGTGGAAGACGTCACTGTGTCTTGTTTTAAATGTACACTTCTTTGATTGCTGGGATGATTAAACATTTAAAAATGTTTAGCATTTGGGCTCCTTTTTGTGTAGCTTCCTGCTTATTTCCTTTGACCACGATTGTATTGCTTTTACTTCTGTGAAAGTAATGCTGTGTTGTAAATGCTTCCACCAATCTTTTCACTGAATCTCAACTTTAAAAAAATATATATGTAGAAGCCTTTGATTCTTATATAGTCAGATTTGTTGAACTTTTATGGATTCCACTTTTGCCTAGATTCCTGTAAAAGTGGCTGTACTTAGCTTGTGGTGAAATTACATTTATGTTTTCCTTTTGTTCTTTTTGTGGTTTCATTTATTATAATTACCTCGAATCCATCTGGGACTTATTTTGGGATTTGGTTTGTCATGCAGGAATTCAACTTTATTTTTTTCTAAAAAGCTAATTGTCACATTATTTATGGAAAAATCTAATGTGGTGTACTTTGAAGTGACTGCAGCAAGATAATATTTTTCTTAATTATGAAAGCAATACATGCTTATTGTAATGAACAAAGCCAAAATGAGTCTTTTAAGTAAACAAATAGTAAACACGTGGGTAGCAGGGTGCAGGTCGGACACCTGGATTTGTATCTGGGCTCCTCACCTTATTGCTGTATGGCCTTAAGTAGGTTACCTAACCTTGGAATTCACACTTATTTTTCTGCAAAGTAGAAAAAACAAGCCTACCCCCAAGATGGTTGATGTGAGGATGAAATGAGAAAGTATATGTAAAGTGTGTTATCTAGAGTGCATTGTAAATATATATATATATATATATAGTTATAACAAGTGAAAGGTCTACCCCCCACGTCTTCCAAAAGTCTGTGATGTAGTCTATAGACTTCCTGCATGAATAAGGTATATTGCTCTTTGACTTCCTTAGTTGTCTATAATTACACTGATTCAGATGTCATCAATCTGAATGAGGATTGTCATCAGTTCTTTGTTAGACCAATACTTTTGAGTTTATTGAGTTGTGTGCTCTGCATTAGAATCACCTGGGAGCTTTGTCAAACTGCGGGAGCTTGGGCCCCATGCTTGGGAATTCTGATTCAGTTAATGTTTGGTGGGCCTGGGTTTATCATGTGAAAACATTCTTGGCTGAGTTGTGCATCTGATTTGTAACCCTAGTTAAAAACTGACTTGTGAGACAATGTGATTTTGATTTGTGGGATGTTATCAAACTGGTGGGCAGGGAAACAGATACAGGAATTGGCATAATTTTCCAATTGAGGACTTATGCTGGGAGTTCAGACTTCTGGGTTCAGGTTTATTGCTGACTAAATGCAGCAATATTGCGACCTGGGTTAATCAAGAATGTTAGCTTGCTTGTTAATACCTGTACACAGTTGAGCAGCGGAATTAACGCTTATTACTTACTGGTGAGCTCCTTTTGTGTCTGCTAGGGGCATCTGTGGAACACCTTTGGACTTAGAAATCTGTTCTTGAGACCAAGCAATACCTGTTTTTCCTTTTTTTCAAAGCCCTGTAATAAGGGTGGCTCAACTCTGTGGTTCTTTGTGATTGTATCATAATCTTGACTCGTAACTCAGTTAAGTATGTAAATGCACAACCAGTTTTTCTCACCTGATTTTGGTTTTTAATTGCTGACAACTTTTTATTTCCTTTGTTTTACACCCAGGTTAAATTATCTAGTAAGTAAACTGTGGTGGTTGTATTGTGAAAAACACATGACCTCACTCTCCTGTAACTTGTGAATTGCCTACGTTCAGTTTTTACAAGTCATTTTTTAACAACAGTTGGCTTCCCTGGAAAGTGCCTTTTGTTATTTTGAACCATAAAAGAGAGAAGTCAGAGTCGTAATAGTAGTGCTAGTATTGGGAAATTTATTTTAGTTTGTTTAATTTGTTTAGCTTATTAACATCCTGATTTTTGAACTAGGTACTAGGTAACAGGCTGTTTGTCATGCCTGTGCTTAGCAGGAAATCAGGAAACATGTTCTTTGGGGTTGTTATAGTATTTAAAAATCTCTGAAATATTGCTTTCAACAACCTTATTGAAATGATTTTCTGTACAGAACTATCTTTATCTAGTTTGAAAGGCTTGTGGCGATGGCAGTAATAGCAGCAATGTACAGACGGTTCTGTAGAACCTGCTCCTGGGTTGTAATAGGATTCTGCCTTCTTGATGGGCTCATGTAGTACTACCGGCGCAGATGCACAGGTAGGTCATTCACTCTGAGTATATTGTTTTCTTGTTTTGTTTAGCAGATAAACAAATATGAATATAAGGTTGACTTTAGGTTTGGAATAGTATTACCATGTGTTTTAATTATAACTCATTATCTGTGGTTACAGTACAGCTGTAGTAATATGGATAATTTAAAATGAATTTATGCATGATGTGCCTGTGCTCTGTGTTCCCTGAGTTAACATCACAGGCAGTTTATCATAATGGTTAAGACATAGAGAGTGTGGGCCTTAGAGTAACTGAGTTGAATCCAAGTTTTACTCAATATGGATGCCCCTGGGCAAGTTACCTAAGCTCTGTGTTTTGGTTTCCTCGTGTATAAAGTGGGAATAATAGTAATACCTACTTCATAGGATTCTTGTGAAGATAAAGTGTGTGAAGGAATACAGTAGGTCTAACCTGGCACACAGTAAACATTC